>NW_028327483.1:2228805-2828805 GCF_031878675.1 Megascapheus bottae
GCAATTAAAGAACATAACATATAGATATTGAAAAGGAAAATGGAAAACTTCATCAAGAAGATGTATGTGTGTATATATATATACACACACAAGCACTTATATATATATTTATTCATTTATTTATTATATTATAAATGTACTTTGTATTTGCTATCATTCTTTTATGCACTTATTTACGTATAAATATATATTTATACATTCATATATATTCATATATTGTTTGTATATCATATATTTCAATGTGTGTATATATTGTATACCTTATTGTATCTATTATAATATGTAACATTATATATATGTATGTATATATATACATATACAACCCTGCAAGCCAGGGTTGTGGCTTGCAGTAGAGTGGTTGTTGAGCATGCATGAAGCCCTAGGTTCAATTCCTTGGTACCATATACACAGATAAAGCTAGAAGTGTTGCTGTGAAGTGGTAGAACGATAGCCTTGAGAAAGCTCAAGGACAGTGCCCAGGAACTGAGTTCAAGTCCCAGTACTGGGGGAAGCAGCCTAGCTCTCTACCACAAAAAGAGAGAATCGGGTATCCCAGGAGCCAACTATCTTAAGAAATCAGCAACTACAAATTTAAGAAGCAACAGAGAAATATACAAACCAGAAAAGAAACGCAGATAAAGCTTATATCCAACACATGAGGACACTTCCCTCACCCCTCAACTCAGAGGCTCCGAGCCCCAAAAGTGGAGCCTGTGGGCACCAGGCCAGGAAGCCCTAAACTCCAACAAGTTGTGGCATACGGAGCAGAAATCCCACATACACTGGGCGCGGACAGCACAGACAGTGGCAAAGACCAGAGGGGGAGGCAAATGACCCTCCAAAACCAAGGAGCAACTCACAACCAAACCCCAGTGAGTAAGTAGCCCACCAGGTTCCCCCAAACCCATCGGGAAAGCAGAGCTGTTGGCAAGCTACAGAACTTAACCCAGACCCCTCTCATCCCCTCCCAGAAAAGAGTGGCAAGTGTTGGGACAGGAAGGAATTCAGAATCCTCCCCTTTCTCAACAGCTCCCTCCCCCAAGCCATTGACTGGAGACAGACATGTGGGCGCTAAGACCCAAAACCCCAACAACAGGTGTGGAGGTGTTTCTGCTCCCACCTGCCCAACAGCCTTCTCCCCCAGACAGACAACTGAACGTGGAGACTGAGGGATGCTAAGACCCTGCATTTGAACAACAGGTTGGGGTATGTATGCTGGCGCACAACTGAGTGAGCCCTAGTATGGAAAAAATATTGAGAGGGAATACCAACCCCAAAGCACAGCAGGGAACTGGAGGGCACACCTGCAAGGGTGGAGCTCACTCTCTGAGAACCAGAAAGTCAAGGCTCCACACTCAGAGCCCACATCCTCATCTGCCCCCGCACCTGGGAACAGGGACAGCAAACCAGTGGTTGGTCTAGCTGAGACCTAGGTGCACAGCTGCACACAGCCTTTTGGAACTTTTGGACACAGCAGCAAAATCTGCAAGCTAAGACTCAATCAGCAACAGAATTAATTTGGCTGATTCCCACATACACAGATTCCCAGAACCACCAATCCCAAACCAAGTAAAGACTGCCAGCTAATGACCACAGAGGGAACTCCCCCAATCATAGCAACAAAACATGAAATATATAAATCATCAAAATCCCACATGAATCCCAAAAGGAAATAAGAGTGAAGGAATGAGAAAGAAGTCACCATCCAAAGAAATGAAACTTGAAGAGACTCCAGACATGACTCTGTTAAGGAGATGATTGTGGACACGACTAAAGCGATTAAAGCAGAATTCTAAAAACAATTCCAATATTATAAGCAGGAAATCACCAAGGAGTTCCTTGATTTCAAAAGAAAAGTGGAAACAAAAACAGAAAAAACTCTCCCTAGATGGAAAGATTAATATCATCAGAGCAGACATGATGGGTTCAATGGCCTCAATGCAAACTAAAATGGAAGCACTAAGCAACAGATTGATGGAGATGGAGAATTGGACATCAGGCCTGGAAGATAAAACACAAGAGATGGAACAGAGAGTCATCAGTCTGGAGAAATCAGTTAGAATTCACCAACATGAAGTCCAAAAACTGGCAGACGCAGCCAAGAAATCTAATGTTTGTATAATAGGAATTGATGAAGGGGGGCAGGTTCAAGCAAAGAGAACACAACACTTATTCATCAAGATTATAACAGAGAACTTCCCCAACCTCAAAAGGGAAAGTCTCACTCACATTACTGAAGCCTTCAGGACCACCAATAAGTAGGATCCCAGAAGGAACTTGTCCAGAAACATCATAGTAAAAACATTAGACCTAAATACTAAGGAGCTGATCTTAAATGCCATAAAACCAAGGAAAGAGCTATACTACAATGGGAAAAAAATTCAAATCACTACAGACCGCTCCACATAAACACTAAACACAAGAAAAGCTTGAGAAATTATCACTCATGCCCTGAAGACCAACAACTGCCAACCCAAGCTGATATATCCAGCGAAACCAGCATTTACATTTGAGGGAGAACAAGAATATTTCATTCCAAAGAGAAGGTATGTGAATATATGCACACTAAACCAGCATTACAAAAGTATTAAATAAGAACAAATTGCAGAACAGCAAGAAATCCCTTCAGGAAGCGATCACATATAAATCAGCAAACACAAAGGTGGAAAAGAGAGAGAAAGTAACTGAGAAGTAAAAATAAATAATGACAAAAGAAACTAACCACTTCTCCATAATTTCCCTAAATGTGAACAGGCTGAAAAAAACAATCAAAAGATACAGAACATGGGGACAAAAACATGAGAAGGGGTAGCAATGATTGTGAAGAAATATACCTTCTATCTTACAAATATAATGTAACCATTCTATTAATTACTATATATATATATATATTAAAAAGAAAGAGAATAGCAGATTGGATTAAGAAACAAGACCCATTAATATGTTGCCTCCAGGAGACCCACCTCACTGACAAAGACAGAAACAAACTCTAAGTGAAAGGATGGGGAAAAAAATTTACACTCCAGATATCTATGCCTCATTGGCAAAAGATGGCAGCGGTTCAGTGTGAAACATACTGAGCTCCTGCAAAATTCATGTACTGGCAATGCAGGAGACAGTCCTCTACCAGAAACTGATCCTAAGTAAGCTTTAGGACAACAGAGAACTCAGGCAGAGAGGAAAAAAGGCAGAATACAGGCGCAAGAAGAGAGCGTGGAGCCCCACCAGCCACGGAGAAGCCGGGGAGACAAAGGCTGTTCTGAATCAGAGCAGAGAGAGGGTGTCTCAAAAGCACAGAACCACCAGCTGCAGACAGAGCCACACAGAGCCTGCGAGAGCCCAGAGCCGACAACCGGCCGTGCACCGACCTGCCAGCTACACGGAACCGGACAATCCAGCAATATGTGAGTACCTCTGAGGAGAAGTTTCCACTTCTGCTCCGGGAATAGCACTGGGAGGGAACCCCTCCCCCTCCAGCTGAGAGCAGTGCCATCTTAACTGCTAGCAAGGACCCAGCCAAAGCAATTGGAGCCTGCGAGGTGTTGCTGACAGTGCCATCTTTATAACTGGTAAAGTATATCCCAGAGATCCTGTAGCTGGAAATCTGGCCCCAGCGCTGCTGAAGTGCTTCCCGAGCACCAACCCCAGACCTGGTAAACAAAGCCACCCCCAGATCTTTCAGCTTTGTTTTTCTAAACAAGCAATCTGATCCGAAAAACTGCAAAGCCAAATCACAAGAGAAAAAGACTTTGTGAAGTGTTTCAAGACAAAAGTTTCCTATCCTCCTCCTCACCAAAAAAAAAAGAAAACTGAAAAATACCTTTTTTCCCTTTTAATTCTACCCCATTTCATTTGTATTTTGAGATGTTCTTATTTTTCTCTTTGCCATTTAACCTATACCTTTTTTTTCTTATGTTATGATTCATAGCTTTTTATTTTTCTTTTTTTCTCATCTCTTTTCCCACAATCCTGCTGTCACTGTGGTCGTTCCTAGAAACACAGTGACAGCTCTGGGCACAGTCTGAATAAAAACAATATCCATAATGATACAGTCACCTGCTTTTTAAACTCCTGGTTCTCAACCCTAGTATCTCTTGGTTAGGAACTCAAAACAGTGAGGAATCTCCCCCCAACTTTTCTTTCTTTTTTTAAATTTTATTTGTGTGTGTGTGTGTTCTGTTTTCTTTTATTTTCTTGCTGTTTTGTTTCTTTTTTCTTTTTAAAATTTGTATCATTGAAATCTCCTATATCTACCTCCCTCTTTTCTCTATATATTCTTCTTATTACTCTTCATATTTTTATACGTTTTATCTAAGTTCATCTAAACTTTCTACACAAATACTCTACCTGTCTATCACCTTAGGTCCGTTATCCTTACACGATACCTTTTCTTCATTTCTATAATACTCTTACACTCCTGTATTATTCTTTTCCTACCTACCTTGTGGTCTTTCATATTATTTTTCTATCTCTGGTCCTCTATTCATCCTTCAACTCTTATAATGCATGGATCTACATTTGATGGTTGTTGAGCAATGCTGTGTATCTAGGTGTTCAATTATACTCTAGGTCCACAGGGACTTAAATACAATAGAGATTGGATTAGGGGCTTATTGTTTTGGTCATAAATTGGTCATCTGTGATAGTATTAGATTTGTATGTAAATACTCAAAAAGAAAAAGAGAGTGATATTACCAATCTAAACAAGCGAACATCTATTGTCAGCCAACTACAAAGGTCTAGGTTGGTTATATCTGAAAAATTATAATCTTGTTTAGTATTAATCTTGCTCCCATCCTCAAATGGGCAGAACAAGAAACTCAAGAAAAATGTCAAATCAAGAAATAGCATCTTCCACCCAACATAAACAGGCAATGGAGCAGTCAGTGGCAAATCTAGAGGAGAGCCTTCCAAGTGCTATACGAATGCAATTGATAAACATCATTAATGAAAAACATGAAAACATAAAGAAAGAGATAAGGGAGAAAGCCACAGCTAAACAAGAGGAAATCATAAACAAGATGATAGGTGAAAAAGGGGAAGCGATAAAGGAGGCCATAATAAAGGTTTTTCAAATAAAAATAGACCAATTCATACAATCCACAAACAAAAAGTGACTGAACTCTGAGTGCCTACAATAACAAATTGGAAAAATCTCAAACCAACAATTTAATGTGTCACCTTAAGCTCCTGGAAAAAGAGCAACAAACCAACCCTAATCCCACTATAAGGAAGCAAATTATTAAAATCAAAGCAGAATCAAATGAATAGGGGTCAAGAAAAACTGTAGAAAGAATCTACAAAACAAGGAGTTGGTTCTTTGAAAAAATTAACAAAAATTACAGACCCTTAGCAAATCTTACCAAAAAACGAAGGGAGCATACCAAAATAAGCAAAATCACAGACAAAAATAGTAATATCACTAGAGAAATTACCACGATACAGAGTATCATGAGGGAATCCTTCTCAAACTTGTATGCCAACAAATTTGAGAATGTAGAAGAAATGGATTAATTCCCAGCCAATACTAACATACCACACTGAACCAAGAAGAACTAACCCAACTAAACAGGCCTATTTCAAGCACTGAAATGGAAATGGCAATAAGAAAACTTCCACCTAAGAAAAGCCAAGGGCCAGATGAATTCACAGCTGAATTCTATAAGGTCTTCAAAGCAGAGCTCACACCAGTACTCCTCAAGCTCTTCAACGAAATTGAAAATGAAGGTTCCTTGCCAAACTCTTTCTATGAAGCCAGTATAACCCTCATCCCCAAACCAGACAGAGATTCATCAAAGAAAGAGAACTATAGACCTATTTCTTTGATGAACATTGACGCAAAACTTCTCAACAAAATACTGGCCAACCGTCTACAACAACTCATCAAAAAATTATACACTATGATCAAACTGGATTCATCACAGGGAGGCAAATCTGGTTCAACATACGCAAATCAATTAATATAATTCAACAAATCAACAGGAGCAAGGACAAAAATCACATGATTGTCTCAATAGACGCGGAAAAGGCATTTGACAAGATCCAACACCCCTTTATGTTAAAAGCTCTGGAGAAACTAGGAATCCATGGAACATTCCTCAATGAAAATGAACATGAAGGTTCTTTACCAAACTCATTCTATGAGGCCAGTATAATGCTCATCCCCAAAGCACACAGAGATTCATCAAAAAAGAGAACTAAAGACCTATTTTTTGATGCAAAATTTCTCAGCAACATACTGGATGACTGTCTAAACAACTCCTCAAAAAATATATATACATTATGATCAAACAGGATTCACCACAGGGAGGCAAATCACATAATATAATTCAACATATCAACAGGAGCAGGGACAAAAATCACATGATTGTCTCAATAGATGCGGAAAAGGCATTTGACATGATCCAACACCCCTTTATGTTAAAAGCTCTGGAGAAACTAGGAATCCATGGAACATTCCTCAATATAATAAAGGCTGTGTATGACAAACCCACAGCTAGTATTATACTTAATGGAGAAAAGCTAAAGCCATTCCCTCTAAAATCAGGAATGAGACACGAATGCCCACTCTCTTCACTCCTCTTTAACATAGTATTAGAATTCCTAGCCAGTGCAACAAGGCAAGAAGCAAGCATAAAGTGGGTCCAAATAGGGAAAGAGGAAGGAAAACTTTCCCTCTTTGCAGATGACATGATTCTGTATTTAAAGAATCCTATAGACTCTACTCCCAAGCTCCTAGAGCTGATTCAAAACTTTGGAAGGGTAGCAGGCTATAAAATTAACCCTCAATAATCAACTGCCTTCCTCTATGCCAACAGTGAGAGGAACGAGGCAATAATCAGGAAAGCAACTCCTTTTGCAATAGCCTCAAAGAAAATAAAGTACCTAGGAATTAGCTTAACTAAGAACGTAAAGGACCTTTTTGATGAAAACTTTAAAACCCTGAAAAAGGAAATTAAAGCAGAACTAAGGAAATGGAAAAACCTCCCATGCTCCTGGATTGGAAGCATCAATATCGTGAAAATGGCAATCTTGCCTAGGGCTATCTACGAATTTAACACAATACCCATCAATATCCCGATGTCATTCTTCAGAGAAATAGAAGAGGCAATCCAAAATTGCATATGGCATAATAAAAGACCCCGTATAGCAAAAACAATTATTAGCAGAAAGAATAGCAAAGAAGGAATCTGAATACCAAACTTTAGATTCTATTGCAGAGCTATAGTTATCAAAACAGATTGGTACTGGCACAAGAACAGACCTGAAGACCAATGGAATAGAACTGACGACCCAGATATGAAACCACAGACCTATGGCCACCTAATTTTGACAGGGGAGCCAAAAATAGAATGGAAGAAAGATAGCCTTTTCAACAAGTGGTGCTGGCAGAACTGTTAAGTACCTACAGAAAACCAAAGTTGGATCCTTCTTTGTCACCCTGCAGGAGAATTATCTTCAAATGGATCAAAGACCTGGAGGTAAACGCCAACACACTGAAAACTTTACAAGAAGGAATAGGAGATACACTAGGCCTCCTTGGCACAGGTTGAAACTTTCTTAATAAGGACCAAGAATCACAACAAATCAGAGAAAGGCTGGATAAGTGGGACTGCATTAAACTGCAGAGCTTTTGTATGGCAAAGGACATAGCTAGTAAATTAGTAAGGAAGCCTACAGAGTGGGAGAAGATCTTCACCAACCATACAACCGACAAAGGCCTCATATCTAAAATATTTCAACAGCTCAAAAAATTGAATCAATCCAAAACTAATCTCCAAAGTAACAAACATCCCATTAAAAGATGAGCCAAAGTCTTAAAAGAGTCTTCTCTGAAGAAGAAACAAAAATGGCCTATAGACACAGGAAGAAATGGTCAACATCTCTGGTCATAAAAGAAATGCAAATCAAAACCACTCTAAGATTCTACCTCACTCCAGTTAGAATGGCCAGGATCAAGAAAACTAGTAACAACAGATGTTGGAGGGGATTTGGCCAGGAGGAATCACTACTACACTCTTGGTAGGAGTACAAACTCGTTCAACCACTATGGAAAGCAGTATGGCAGTTCCTCAAAAGACTAAACATAGAGCTCCCCTATGACCCAGCAATTCCACTACTAGGCATTTACCCAATTGTCCAGAAACAAGGTCAGACTAAATCCACTAGCACAACGATGTTCATTGCAGCACTATTTACCGTAGCAAAGATATGGAACCAACCCAGATGTCCCTCAGTTTATGAGTGGATCAACAAGATGTGGTATTTGTATACAATGGAATTCTATGCTTCTGTCAGAAAGAATGACATCACCCCATTTGTTAGGAAATGGAAAGACTTAGAAAAAATGGTATTAAGTGAAGTAATCCAGACTCAAAGGAACTTAGGCTCAATGGTTTCCCTCATTTGTCATAATCAGTAGAAACCTTGGTCTCTCCTAGCAGAGATTTGCAATAGAGCAAAACCTAGATACATAATGCCATATAGTATGATGCAAAATGAAAGGACCTCTAGAATATAGAAACAAAAGCCATATACTGAGTGATGGTTGTCCTTAATGTACTAAGTTATCTCTCATCTCTTTTGCTATCCCTTGATTATCTCATATGGTTACAGTATCTTACTTTGTTATCTGATATATTGGATATATTTGTATTTGGTTATTTGAAATTGGATAGGGAAGGGAGGAAAACAAGATGTGGTTTGGTGGTGGAGGGTAGGGAAATGGGGACCAATACATGAGAAAGGGTATCAGTGTACGTGAATTAATGTACCTTCTATTTGGCAAATACAATGTAACCCTTCTATTAATTACAATAAAAATATGTGAAAAAAAACAAAAAAAAGTATTTGGACCCATCTGGGTTGTTTCGCTATGGTAAATATTGTTGCAGTCAACATTGTTTTGGTAGTGGATTTAGTATGTCCTTGTTTCTGGACATTTTGGTAAATGCCAAAGAGTGAGATTGATGGGTAATAGGGGAGCTCTATGTTTAGTCCTTTGAGGAATCTTCATACTGCTTTCCAGAGTGGTTGAATGAGTTTACACTCCCACCATCTGTGTAGTAGTGATTCCTCTTGGCCATATCTGTACCAGCATCTGATGAAGCCAGACTCAAAGGAACATAGGCTCAATGGTTTCTCTCATTTGTAATAATTATTACACATGTAGGACTCTCCTAGTAGAGGAGTATAATAATTCAAATCCATGTACATAATGTCATATAAGATGAGACTAAATGAAATGAACTCTAGGATATGTAAACAAGAGCTTTATCTTGTACGATTTTTGTTCTTAATGTACTAGGTTATTTCTCTTCTGTTTTTTGCCCCTACAGTTAATTTCATATTGTTAATGTATCTGACTTTGTTACCTTTTATATTGTATATATGTTTATTTGAAATAGGGAAGGGAAGGAGAAAAACAAGATGATGGGAGAGAGGGAAAGGGGGACAAAAACATGACAAAGGGTATCTGTGTGTGAGAAGCAATGCACCTACTACCTGACAAATGTAACTGTAACCCCTCTATACATTACCCCATCAAAAAATTTTTTTAAATATGAAAAAAAGAATGATGTTAAATGAAAGGACCTCCAGGATATAGAAACAAAAGCCATGTAATGAGTGATTGTTGTCCTTAATGTACTATGTTATCTGTCCCTTGATTATCTCATCTTGTTTCAGTATTTGACCTGGTTATCTGATGTTTTGTATATATGCATATTTGGTTATTTGCAGTAGGATAGGGAAGGGAGGAAAACAAGATTAGGGCTGGGGGTGGGGAGAGAGAAATGGGGACCAAGACATGAAAAAGTGTGACAATGTATGTGAAGTAATTCATCTTCTGTCTGGTAAATATAATGTAACCCTTCTATTAACTACAATAAAAATATACAGAGAAAGATGCAGATATCCAGAAGAACTCCTACTGACAGAAAATGAAGCAATACGAACTATATGGGAAAATAGTCTGAACCTTGTTTAGTATATAAAACTATATAAACTTGGTTGGTCATCAAAAAATAAAAGGGTTAAAGTACTGAGGAACTGAACCAGAGGTCACCACTATTATTCCTAGGTACACACAAGCCATGGGCTCAGCATTCATAACCAGGTAACTGGTCTACCTGTGGGCAGTTAGCTCCCCTTTGCCTGAGGTCACATCCTGGATTGCCTCAATCGCACCTCTTTATAAACATGGGAGAATCCCATATGCTGAGTTCACATCTGCACCTGCTAGGGCCACTCCTCCCCCCATCCTCTTCCTACATCAACCCCAATCCCACCTGAAGCCACTCCTTTTTTCCCTTCCCTCCATTTTCTCTTCCCTTCTATCTCATGTGGACTGGCAGCATGCTCTCCCAATAAGTGCTTTTCTGCCTGAAACCTGTGGTGGTTTCCTTTTTGCCGAACCTTCATAATGGTGCTGAAATCCGGGAGGGAACAGAGTCAGGAGCTGCTGTATCCTCTCCTCTTCTCTTTCCTAGGGATAATCATCTTCTTGAATACTGCTTCTCAGACCCAACTGCTCAAAACCTACATTGATTGGATTTCTTGCCATTACCACTGCTGGCCTTGAAACATCTAACACTTACAGTAGTTAATTGAAGATTAGACTCTCATGGACTTTCCTGCCTTGGCTGGCTTTGAACCACAATCCTCAGATAATCAAAGCCTATGTAATAACTCAATGTTTAAATGAGATTTTTTTCTTATAAAATCACAAAAAGGTCCATGGTGGCTGACGCCTGTAATCTTAGATATTCAGGAGGCTAAGGTCTGAGGATCAAAGTTCATAGCCAGCTTGGGCACAAAAGGGCTTGAGCCTCTTATCGCCAATTAACCTGTAGAAAACAGGAGAAGGGATTTGGCACAAGGATAGGGCAATATCAATGAGCTGAAGACCTCAGGGACAGAGCTCAGGTCCAGAGTTCAAGCCCCATGACCCACAAAAAACAACAACAACAACAACAAAAGACCAAAAAAAAACCCTTCAGCTATGAGTTCAAGACCTAAGTACCAGTTCATTAATTTAAAATAAAAAAAGACTTGGAAATTGAGCTTTCACTCTGATTGTACTACCTACACACTGTGTGATGTAAAAACTCTTGGAGGTGATCATGCCCTGAGATCAAGCTCCAGCACAAAAATCAAAACACAACAAAAAAATAAATGTTCTAGGTTCTTTTATTATAATCCTAGCTACTCAGGAAGCTGAGAGCTAAGGATCACTGTTCAAAACCAGCCAAAGGAAGAAATTCCCTGTGAGAAACATACATCTAGTTGCCACTCAAAATCCAGAAGTTGTACTGTCCCTCAAAGTGTTAGACTGCTAGGTTTGTACAAAAAAAAGAAAAATAGGAATAGTACAATAAATGAAAAGGAAGGTGAAAGAGAGAGGGCCTATTAAAGAATTTTGAAACATGGCTCCCATGTGGAATCTTACCTGCTCAGGCCACTGAGATTGAGGATGAAGGTTCAAAGTCAGCATTGGCAGGAAAGTCCATGAGGCATGTTTTAGTGGATAGCAGTGTTGGTCTTGAACTAGTTGTGTTTGGCTTATGACTACAATGTTACTGCTTCCTGGATCTTGGTGCTTAATGGGAGATAAGTGTCTCATGGACTTTCCAATCCAGGCTGGCTTCCAACTGTCATCTTCAGATTTAGAATATTATGCAGTACTCTTTGTTTCTCATGGGATTCTTGTCTCCTATTAACTACTGGAAATGAAAAAATAGCAGAACTTGAGATGTAGCTTAAGTAGTCAAGCCTGCTAGCATGGAATTTAATAAAAGAAAGCCTCAAGGGGAGTCACCAAGCTGAGTTCAAGCCCTAAGTACAAGAACACAAATGAAAAATAAAAAGACTCCAAAGTTGAATTTTGACTCCAATTGTAAATCCTGTTAGCTCTGAGAAAAAAGTAAAATAATTCCCTAATGAACAGTGACCAGGCCCATAATTCAAGACCTAGCACAAGAGCCAAAAGACCCAAAGCCAGTAGTTGGACTGACTGCTGTTTTAAGCTGATGGCCTCAAACACACAAAAACAAATACACAAACTGAAGGACAGTGGACATGTTCTAAATCAAAAGACATGAATTAAAAATTAAATAAAATGTGAGGAATTGGAGCTGTGGCTCAGGGGAAGGGTGGTAGCCTTGACCTTTATAGCTCAGGGACAGTGCCCGGGGACAGAGTTCAAGCCCCCAAACTGACAAAAATAATAATAATAAATTAAAAATAACTAAATAAAATGTGAAAGGAGAGGAACCAATTAAAGGCATTTAAACCTTACACCTGTGATCCTACCTTCTTAGACTGCTGAAATCTGAAGACCATGATATGATGCCCGACTGGACAGGAGAGTCCATTAGCCAAGTTTTGTGATCAGGAGTAGTGAGCTTGAACTTACTCTGTTTGGCTCATGGCTAGAGCTGTAGTACTTTCTGCCTCCAGGTGGTTAAGTAGAGGTAAGAGTTGCCAGACTGGACAGGAGAGTCCATTAGCCCTGTTTTGTGATCAGGAGTAGTGGGCTTGAACTTGCTCTGTTTGGCTCATGGCTAGAGCTATAGTACTTTCTGCCTCCAGGTGGTTAAGTAGAGGTAAGAATCTTATGAACTCTCCTGCCCAGGATGGCTTCCAACTACAATCCTTAGATTTCAGTCCTCTATGTAGAGCCCTTCTCTTCCCAGGACACTTTCATCACCTATCAATCACCATAATAAATAAATAAATAAATCACAGAAGGAGGGAGAGCTGGAGGAGGAGGCTCAATGACAGACTGGGGAGGAAAGTCCATGAGACTTGTTTTAGTGAGTGCCAGTGGTAGGTTTGAACTCCTGGTGTTATACTCAGGGCTAGAGCTATACTACTTCCTGGTTCTTGTTGGTTAGAGATAAGAGTTTCTGGGACTTTCCTGCCCAACCATCTTCAGACTGCAGGCTTTGGATTTTAGGATTCTGTGTAATGCCCTTTGTTTTTCAGTGGACACTTCTCTCCAATTTACCAACATAAAAGAAAAAAGAGGCAATAGTTAAGTTGTGCCTCAAGTAGACCAGCCTGCTAGCCTGGAATTTAAAACAAGAAAGCCACAGGGAGAGTCACCAGGCCTTCAGTTCAAGCCCTAAGTACAAGCACACAAATGAAAAAATATAAAGATTTAGAAGTTAAGTTTTGCCTCCAATTGTAAAAACTGCTAGCTTTGAGGGGAAAAAAATGATCCTTTCATTAACCAGTCCCAGAGTTCAAGCCCTAGTATAGGAATCAAAAGACCAAAAGTCAGTAGTTGCTCCATGACCTTTGCAAAGTGTACACACTATATTCAAGCTAACACCTCAAATAAAAACAAAAAGAAAAAGTGAGATTAAGTGGCTACCTTCTAATATCAAGCCACGTTTCCTGAACTAAATTTTTTTAAAAGAAAAATAAACAAAAAATAAAATTTGAAAGAGAAAGGAGCCAATTACAGAAATTCAAATCATGGTTCACACCTGTAATCCTACCTACTTAGCCCGCTGAAATTTGAAGATCCTGGTTCGAAGCCACCCTCGGCAAGACAGTCAATGAGACCTGTTTTAGTTATCGACACTGGTGGATTTGAACTTGCTGTGCTTTATTTCTGGCTAGAACTCTACCAGTTCCTCTCCCTTGGTGGTTAATTGAAGAAAAGTCTCATGGTCTTTCCTGACCAGGCTGGCTTTGAACTATAATCCTCATATTTCTAAGTTTTTGTATGTCCCCATGTTCATATGAGATTCTATCTCATATAAACCACCAAAAAAAGCAAAGAAGGAAGGAAAGAGAAAAGTAAGTATGGATGGAAGTCCGAAGGAGGGATATAAGGAGTGAGGGATGAGGGAGGGAGGGAGGAAGGAAGTAAAAATAAAGAAAGAGGGCCATGAGATTGGCCTAGTGGTAAGAGTGTTTGTCTAGCATGCCCAAATTCCCAGGTTCAATTCCTTGGTATCACATATATTGAAAAAAAAGCCAGAAATGCTGCTGTAGCTTCAGTGGTAGAGCTCTAGCCTTCAGAAAGCCCAAGAACAGGTCTCAGCCCCAAGTTCAAGGCCCAGAACTCGCAAAAAAACAGTGAATGAAGGAAGGAAGGAAAAAAGCAAGCGAGTAAAGAAAGAAAGCCTGAAATTGAGTGGCGACCCCAGTTATGAAGACTGCTAGCCATGAGGAAAAAAGCAAAGCAAAGCAAAGCACCTCAGAGAGAGGAGCTAATGCATAACAAGCTAGAAGATAAGAACAAATGAAATTTTAAAAGAAACAACAAAAAAAGATGAATTTAAAGGAAGGAAAGCCAGGCAAGGTGGCTCACGCCTGTAATCCTAGCCATTCAGTAGGCTGAAATCTGAGGATCCAGGTTCAATACCAGCCCAGGAAGAAAAGGAGGTAAGACTCATCTCAAGTTAACTTCTAGAAAATGGGAAGTGGGGCAGTAGCCTTGAGTTGATAAGCACAAGGATAGTGCCCAGGCCTATTTCAAGCTCCATCACCCACCAAAAAAAAAATAAAATAGAAAGGAGAAGATATCCAAGAGACAAATCAAAATTTTCTAAACTTGGTTCATTCCTGCCTACTAAGGTCACTGAAATAAGAGGATGGTTGTTTGAAGTCAGCCTGGGCAAGAAAGTCCAGGAGACTTGTTTTAATATGTGTCTGCCAGCGTTGAGCTTAAACTGATGGTGTTTGTTCATGATTAGGGCCCTAGTAGTTGTTTGTTTGTTTTTGTTCCACTCAGGCTTCAACTCAAGGCCTGGACACTGTCCTTGGACACTTTTTGCTCGATGCTAGTGCTCTGTCACTTGAGCAACAGTGCAAATTCTAGATTTTTCTGTGTGTGTGGTACCAAGGAATTGAATACAGGGCTTTGTGCATGTGAGGCAAAGCAATCTTCCACTAGGCTACATTCCTGGCCCAGTCTACTACTTTCTCCCTGAGAGTGGTTCATTGGAGATAAGAGTCTCATGCACTTTCTTACCCAGTCTGGCTTCAAACCACCATCCTAAAATATCAAGCCTCTGCATTGCCTTTGTGTTCCCAGGGCACTCTTATCTCCTATGAACCACCAAAAAATAAAAAGGCAGAAGTTGAAGTATGGCTTATGTGGTAGAACCAGGGAGCCTTAAATTAAAAACAAAAACAAAACACCAAACTCTATAAGTCCTTTACCTCACATTACCACTCAAAACCCAGAAGTTGCATTGTGTGGAAAGCTGTAGAGTTTTCACTTTGAGCAAAAGAGCTCAGGAATACTGCCCAGGACATACGTTCCAGCCCCATGATGGGGTAAACAACAAAGCCAATAGTTGACCTGTGTGCCAAGTAGCAGAGCATCTAAATGTTCAGGGGGAAAAAAAACAAAAACAAAAACATCTAAAGTGAAAAAAATATTGAGGGAGAGTGGGTAGTCCCAACAAGACACTAGAGGTCGTGAAATAAACTGAAAAAACTACAAAAAAATTGTATATATACAGAAATAGTAAACTAGATGAAAAGGGAAGAGTATTGAACAGCAATTAAAAACTTTCAAATCATGTTGCACATCTGAAATCCTACCTGATGAGTTTGAAGAATTCTGAGGATTGTGGCTGAAAGCCAGCCTTGGCACGAAAGTCCATGAGACTTGTTTTAGTGAGTGGCAGTGGTGGGCTTGCACTTGTATTTTCCTGACTAGAATTTTGGTACTTTCTGTCTGTTCGTGGTTGATTACAGATTAGAGTCCCATGAACTTTCCTGTTCAGGCTGGATTTAAATCATAATCCTCAAATTTCAGTCTGTGTAATGCCCCCATGTTACATGAGACTCTTTCTACTATAAACCACCAAAAAAACATAAAAGAAAGGGAGAGTAAAAAGAAAGGGAGAGTAAGAAAGACAGACAGAGAGAGAGAGAGAGAGAGAGAGAGAGAGAGAGAGAGAGAGACAGAGAGACAGAGACAGAGAGACAGAGAGACAGAGAGACAGAGAGACAGACAGAGAGAGACAGAGAGAGACAGAGAGGAAGGAAGGAAGGAAAGAAGAAAGAAAGGAAGAAAGAGAGAGAGAGAGAAAGAAAGAAAGAAAGAAAGAAAGAAAGAAAGAAAGAAAAGAAGGAAGGAAAGAAAGCCTGAAGTTGAGCTTTTGCTCCAGGTATGAATCCTGGTAGTCTGGAGGGAAGAAAGCAAAGCAAAACAAAACAAAGTCAACAAAAAAGTCAGGGAGACTAGCCAATCCCTAACAAAAAATTAGAGGACTTGACAGAAGAGAGGAGGAGGAGGAGGAGGAGGAGAAGAAGAAGAAGAAGAAGAAGAAGAAGAAGAAGAAGAAGAAGAAGAAGAAGAAGAAGAAGAAGAAGGGAAGAAGGGGTAGGGGAAGGGGAGGAGGAAGAGGAAGAAGAAGAAGAAGAAGAAGAAGAAGAAGAAGAAGAAGAAGAAGAAGAAGAAGAAGAAGAAGAAGAAAGGGGAGGAGGAGGAGGAAGAGGAGGAGGAGGAAAGAAAAAAATGAATTAATAGGGTGGCCAAGAATTTGGCCTACTGGTAAAGTGCTTGCCTAGCATGCATAAATACCCAGGTTCAATTCCTTGGTACCAATAGAAAAAAGCTGTAAATGGTGCTATGACTCAAGTGGTAGAGATCTAGCTTGAGAAAGCCCATGAGTTCAAGCACTAGGACTGGCAAAAAGTGATTTAAAATGAAGAAGAAACTAAAAATTTAGAAAACATCATTCATACCTGTATACTATTGTTGCTCAGATCACTGAGATCACAGGATTGTAGTTCAAAGCCAGACTGGGCAGGAAAATCCATGAGAGTTGTTTTAGTGTGTGCCTGTCAATGGTCGACTTAAACTGGTGGTGTTTTGTTCACAATTAGAGTTCTACTACTTTCTGCCTCTGGGAGGTTCACTGGAGATTAAGAGTCTCATGGACCTTCCTGCCCAGGCAGTTTTTGAACCATGATCCTCAGATATCAAGCCTATGTGTAGTGCCCTTGTGTATCCAGGTACTCTTATCTTTTCTGGACTACCAAAGTAATATAAAGGAAGAAGTTGAGCTGAGCTTGGGTTGTAAAGCCAGGGAGCTTTGAATTTAAAACAAATAAACAAATGAACAAACAAAAAATGGTTTTGCCTCTAAATGGTTCCCTCTGCTATCTTTGAGGAAAAAAATATTTTGGACAATGACCAGGCCCTGACTGTTAGCTCGAGGTAAAAAGGCTCGGGTATAGCACAAGATCTTAGGTTCAAGACCCACAGTGGATAATCAACAAAGCCAGTAATTGACCCAAGTAGCAGAGCTTCCAAATGTTAAGCTAAAACAAAACAAAAGCAAAAACAGGAACCCAACACTAAAAACAAAAATGAGGGTGAGTGAATAATCCCAAACAAAATGCTAGAGAACAAGTAATAATAATGAGCAATTTTTTTTAAAAAAGGAGAAAGTAGAGAAGAGCCAGTTAAAGACTACAAATAATGTGTCATACTGGAATCCTTACCTACTGAGATTGCTGAAATCTGAGCATCATGGTTCAAAGTCAGCCTAGGCAGGAAAGTGCATGAAACTCTTTTAAACAGTGGTAGTGGTAGGGCTTGAATTTGATATGTTGCCTCAAGGCTAGAGCTCTAGTACTTCCTGTCTGTTGGTTGATTACAGATAAGGGTCTCATAAACTTTCCTGCCCAGGCTGACTTTGAACCACATTCTTCAGATTTCAAAGCCAGTGTAATGCCATGTTCACAGACTCTTTTCCCATAAAGTACCTGAAAAAGAAAAGAAGGAAGGAAGAACGGAGTGTGAGAAGTTGCAAAGGCTAGAAGGAGGGAGGGAGGGAGAGAGTAAGGGAGGAAGGAAGGAAGGAAGGAAGGAAGGAAGGAAGGAAGGAAGGAAGGAAGGAAGGAAGGAAGGAAGTCAAGCCTGAAGTTGAGCAATGGTTCAACTTTATGGGCTGGTAGCTTTGAGGGAAAACAAAAGCAAACCAATACACCCCTGAGAGAAGAGTCAATCCATAAGAAACTAGAAGACCTGAAACAAACAAATTAAAAAAGGAACAAAAAATGAATGAAAAGGAAGGAGAAGATATGAGGCAATTCAAAGATATCAAAACTTGATGGTCGAGGTGGCTCATGCCTATAATCATAGCTATTTGGGAGACTGAGATCTGAGGATCGCAGGTCAAAGCTAGCTCGGGCACTAAAGACCAAGAGACTCCTTTAGTTTTTCTAATTTATTATTTTTTGCCAGTCCTGGGGCTTAAACTCAAGGATTCTGTTCAGGCCCAAAGTTCAAGCCCTAGCTCAAAAACCAAAAACACCCAACAATTCTTATTAAGAGCCAGGGCAGACACCAATTCGTCACACCTCTAATCTTGGCTGTTCAGGGATTACAATCTGAGGATCGTGGTTCAAAGGCAGCCTGGATAATGAATTTCCTGTAAGACTCTTAGTTCCAATTAACCACTCAAAAACTAGAAGTTACACTGTGTTACAGACTGGTGGAGTGGAGTGCTAAATTTGAGCAAACAAGCTCAGGGACAGCTCCCACACCTTAGGTTAAAGCCACATGATGGGGACAAAAAAAAATCCAGTAGTTGACCTTTGCAGAGACTCAATTTTTTATATATTTTCTTTTTGTCCTTGTCAGTTTGGAGGATTAAACTCAGGGCCTGGGCACTGTCCTTGGGCTTTCCTCAAGAGTAGCACGTTATAAATGGAGGCACCACTTCCACCTTTCCTTTTTGGAACTGAGGAATCAAAGCTAGGGCTTTCTGAATGCTAGGGGAGAACTCTACCACTAGGTAACGAGCCTCCAAATTGTGAGTTTAAAAAATAAACAAATCAAACATGAGTGTGGGTAATTAGAGACTAACAACAAACTATATGAACTGAAATAAACAAAAACAAAACAACAGAAAAAGTAAAATAAATGAAAAAAGTAGGTGAAAGAAAAGAGCCAATTAAAGATTTTTCTTGCAAGTTCTGGGCTTGTGCCCCAGACCTGAGCACTGTCCTTGGACTTTCTCAAGGCTACACCTCTACCACTTGAGTCTCAGCACCACTTCTGGTTTTTTTCTATGTATGTGGTACCGAGGAATCGAATCCATGTCTTCATGCATGCTAGGCAAGCACTCTAACAGTAGGCAAAACTCCCAACATCGAATTTGAGATTTTTTACATCATGGCTCACGCCTACGTCCTAGTTGTTCAGGTGGCTGAAATCTGAGGACTGGGGTTCAAAAGCAGCGTATGGGCCAGGAGTTTCCGTTAGTGGCAGCCAGGATAGATTCCTCAGTACCACATACATAGAAAAAGCCCAAGGTAAGCCAGGCATGGTGGCTCATGCCTATAATCAAAACTACTCAAGTGGCTGAGATCTGAAGATGGAAGTTCAAAAGACTGGGCACTAAAGACTGTGAGACTCTTACCTTCAATTAACCACTAGAAAACCAGAAGTGGCATTGTGGCTTAAGAGGTAGGGTGGTAGATTTGAGCTGAAGAGCTCAGGTACGGCACCCAAATCAAGAGTTCAAGCCCCATCACACAGACCACACACAAACACACACACACACACACACACACACACACACACACACACACACACACACACAATCCTATGTTGTGCTGTGGCTCAAGTGGTAGAGCTCTAGTCTTGAGAAAGTCCAAGAACAGTGCTCAGGCTCCGTGTTCAAGTCCCAGGACTGGCAAAAAAAAAACCTGCCTGGGCAGGAAAGTCAGTGAGACTTCTTCCAGTGAGTGGAAGTGGTAGGCTTGAACTTGCTATGTTTGGCTCAAGGCTAGAGCTATACTACTTCCTGCCTACTGCTGGTTAATTGAAGATGAGTCTCATTTCCATGGGATTCTATCTCCTATTAACCACTTTCCCCCTCAGAAAGAATCTCTGAAAGAGAGTAATTTCTCAAATTGTCAAAGCTTCAAGCCTTCAGAAAAATTTTAAAACAACAAAAAACCCAACCAGGCTCTAAGTGAAAGCATTAATATCAGTACCATTAAAAGGAAAACAAAAACAAAGAATATGAGACAGAGATAGAGAGACACAGAGAGACAGAGAGAGACAGAGACAGAGAAGAAAAGATGAAAGAAATAATTATATTGCTGGGCGTGGTGGTTCATGCCAGTAAACGGAGCTACTCAGGAGGCTGAGATCTGAGGATCAAGGTTTGAAGCCAGCCCTGGCACTAAAGGAATTGAGACTCTTATCTTTAATTATCCTCTAGAAAATGGGAAGTGGGTCTTGGCTCCAGGGTAGGGTGATAGCCTTGAGCTGAAGAGCTCAGGGCCAGTGCCCAGGCCAAGTTCAAGTCCCGTGACTCACACAAAACAGAAAAGAAATAATTATAATTTTTCAAAGCCAGAGGCTAGGCCCTGAGTTCAAGGTGTAAGACCAGCTCATGAAAATCAAAAGAAGGGGGAAGGAAGATGGTGCCGAGACAATAGGGACACAGCCTAGCTCTCTCTGACAAAAAGAGAGAACCAGGGAGTCCCACGAGCTAACTACCTTAAGAAATCCACAACAACAAACTCAAAAAGCAACGGAGAAGGACTCAAACTGGAAAAGAAATCCAGATAAAGCTCACATCCAACTTTCTCAAAGAATTCGGAACGCGAGGACCACTCCCCCACTTCTCGCCGCTGGTCCCCAGCCCCGAAAGCCGCGGAAAGCCGCGGAATGTGGCAGCTGACGCCGGACCAAGCCACGAAAAGTGGCTTGAGAGGGTGCTGGCTCCACACTGGACAAGAGGCTGCGGGCTCTGGCTCTAATCCACGAAAACCAGCGGCAGTGGAGGGCGCCAGGCTGGGAGCCCAACGGCTGCAGAAACCAGCACAGAACTGGGCCAGCGAACGGCAGAAGCAGCAGAACCCAGACGCGGAACCAGAACAGCAAGCAGCGGAACCCAGACGCAAAACACAGGGGGCGGCGGAGACCCGAGGGGAGTGAAAGACTCCCCACCAGCGTGGATCACCCGCAAACGGACACAGAGGCGTGAGTACTACAGCTTGTCCCCAAACACATCGGAAAAGCGGAGCGGGTGCCAAGCAATAGAACTTAACTCAGACCCAAACAGCCCACCCGAGAAAGACTGGCGGGAGCAGGGGGGCAAGGAATTTAGAATCCTGTCCCTTCCCTCAACAGCCCCCTCCCTCAGGCCATTGACTAGAGATTGACAGGCGGGCTACCCATAAGACCCAGCATCCCACCAAGGGAGGCGGGGCTGTCCCAACTCCCACCCGCCCAGGGGGCTCAACCCCTAGCCCTCTGACTGGAGACTGACCAGCAGGCGGACCCTAAGACTCAGCACCACACCAGGGGAGGCGGAGCTGTCCCAGCTCCCACCCGCCCACCAGGCTCCTCTCCCAGGCCACTGGATCTGAAACTGGAGGGCGTTGGGACCCTGCCTTACAACAGTGGGTAGGGGGTGCGGGTAAATAGGAGCCAGCATCTGCCCCCCCTCAATTCTTGAGCGGGGCATCCTCCAGCTGGGAATCCTGAGCAAGACAGCACCGAGGGGCCCCCCAAGTCACAGACTCTGACAAAGCAGTGGAAACACAGCAGAGATCTGAAGGACCGACCAGCAGCCAAGCTCCCCTTCTGAGAACCAAAAAGGCACGGCTCTGCCCTTGGAACCCACTTCCTCAGCTGTGCCCCGCCCCTGGGAACAGAGGGGTCTCCTGCTGGTCCTGCTGAGAGCCCCTGAAACTCTCAATCCCCAGACCCTTGGCTTGGGGCTGCCCCTGGAAGAAGCACAAGAAAACGTCTGCCAACCACGCTCAGACGGAAGCTTGCAGATCCATCCCATGGTCCACTGTGAGGCCACTGGTTGGGCTAAGAGCTAGTCGTGCAGCAACACATAAGTTTTATTCTAATACATTCCAAACTTTGTACTCAAATACGCTACCTACTTACCCTCTGACCTCTCTCAATGTATTTTTCTATCTCTGGACCACTGCTCGTCTTTCAACCCTCATACTGCATGGATCTACACTTGATTGCTGTTGAGCAACACTGTATATCTAGGTGTTTAATTATTCTCTAGGCTCAGAGGGACTTAAAGACAATAGAGATTGGATTGAGAGGCTTATTGTTTTGGGTATAAATCGCTTAACAGTGGATTATTAGACTGCTCGGTAACTGCACAAAAAGAAAGAGTGATAAGACCAATCAAAACTTTTGAACATCTAGAGTCTGACAGCTACGGAGGTTTAGGTTGGTTATATCTGAAAAACTATAATCCTGTTTAGTATTAATCTTGCTCCCATTTTCAAATGGGCAGAACAAGAAACTCAAGAAAATGTCAAATCAAGAAACAACATCCCCCCCCCCACCCAATGTAAACAGCCAATGGAACAGTCACTGGCAAACCTAGAGGAGAGTCTTCCAAGTGCTGTACAAATGCAATTGATAAACATCATGAATGAAAAATGTGAAAATATAAAGAAAGAGATAAGGGAGGAAACCATAGCTGAACAAGAGGAAACCATAACCAAGGTGATAAGTGAAAAAGAAGAAGCCATAAAGGAGGCCATAATAAAGGTTTTTCAAAGAAAGATGGATGAATTCATAGAATCCACAAATAAAAAGGTGACCGAACTCCAGCAAATGTTCAAGGAAAATAAAGCTACTGAGCTAACCACTCAAATGGAAATCAAGGAGCTAAAGAAATCCATACATGATCTAAAACAAGAGATGCAAGGCATCAAAAATGAGCAATTAGAAGCAAGGGAGATGAAAAATAAAGTAGATAGCTTTGATAGCAGGTTAGACAATGCAGAGGAGAGAATTTCCGGGGCTGAAGATAATTTAGGTATTATAGAGAAAGAACAGAAAATGAGTCAATCCAAATCTAGGAAAAATGAGAGAGCGCTTCAGGACTTCATCGATACAATTAAGAAACCTAATTTAAGGCTAATTGGTATTGAGGAGGGCATGGAGAAAGAGGTCAATGGTATTGGAAAGACACTTCAGGCAATCATCTCAGAGAATTTCCCAAATATCCAGAAGGGCAGACCCATCGAGATACAAGAAGCTTTTAGAACCCCAAACAGACCTGACCAGAAAACAACATCCCACTGCCACATCGTAATCCTAACTGGATCAATAGAAACCAAAAAAAGGATCCTAAAGGCAGCCAGGGAAAAGGGTTCAGTAACCTATAAAGGAAAACCTATCAGAATAACCCCAGATTTCTCAGCAGAGACCATGCAAGCAAGAAGTGACTGGAAGCATATATGTCATGCCCTTAAGTCAAATAACTACCAACCAAGAATACTGTACCCACCTAAGCTCTCATTCATAACTGAGGGAACAATAAAAACATTCCATTCCAGGGAAAAGCTGCAACTATATGTCGCAACAAAACCAACACTAGAGAGAGTTCTCAAAGAGGTTCTATACATAGAAAACCAAAATAAATGCAATATAGGGAAAGAAATGGCACCTAAACAGCATACCATCTAAGGACCACAAGAACTGTCAAGACTCAGATCCTAATAAAAGCTTTTAAAAATGGTAGGACCTAATAAATATCTCTCAATCCTAACTCTCATTATCAATGGACTTAACTCCATTAAATGACATAGGCTGTCTAGTTGGATCAAAAAGCAAGAGTCATCGTTCTGCTGTCTTCAAGAGACACATATTACCCCCAAAAAACAATCATCTTTTGAAAGTGAGAGGTTGGAATAAACTCTATCAAGCGAACAGCCCCCATAAACAGGCTGCAGTTGCCGTCCTCATATCAGATAAAATAGACTTCAAACTAAAATTAGTAAGAAAAGACAAAGAAGGTTACTACATACTACTAAAGGGATCTTTCCTCCAGGAAGACATAACGATCCTAAATATTTACACACCCAATCCCGGAGCTCCAAACTTCATCAAGCAAACTTTACTTAAACTGAAACCATACATAGATCGAAATACAGTGATTGTCGGCGACTTTAACACACCACTCTCAGATAAACAAGGCAAAAACTCAACAGAGAAACCTTAGTACTGAACAACTATATAGACCAAGTAGATCTAACAGACATCTGTAGAATATTCTACCCAGCAACAACACAAGATACGTTTTTCTCAGCAGCACATGGAACATTTTCCAAAATAGATCACATCTTAGGCCATAAAACAAACCTGGAGAGATTCAGAAACACTGAAATTATTCCATGCACACTCTCAGACCACAAAGGCATCAAACCGGAACTGAACACACATCTCCATCAACGAAAACCCTGTAACTCATGGAGATGGAACAACACATTGTTGAATAACCAATGGGTCATCGAAGAGATCAGAACAGAAATCCAAAAGTTTATGAAATTTAACAGTAAGGAGCACACAAAATACCAACTCCTTTGGGACACAGCAAAGGCAGTACTCAGAGGAAAATTTATACCTCTGATTGCCTACAACAACAAGTTGGAAAAATTGCAAACCAACAAGTTAATGTCCCACCTTAAGCTCCTGGAAAAAGAGCAACAAACCAACCCTAATCTAAGTAGAAAAAAGCAAATAATTAAAATCAAAGCAGAATTAAATGATTTGCAATCCAAGAAAAGTATAGAAAGAATCAACAAAACAAGGAGTTGGTTCTTTGAAAGAATTAACAAAACTGACAAGCCCTTAGCAAATCTTACCAAAAAAAGAAGAGATCATATCGAAATAAACAAAATCGCAGATGAAAATGATAATATCACGACAGAAATTACCAAGATCCAGAATATCATGAGGGAATACTTCTCAAACATTTATGCCAACAAATTTGAGAATCTAGATGAAATGGATGAATTCCTAGCCAATATTAACATACCCACACTGAACCAAGAAGAACTAAGCCAACTCAACAGGCCTATTTCAAGCTCTGAAATAGAAATGGCAATAAGAGAACTTCCACCTAAGAAAAGCCCAGGGCCAGATGGATTCACAGCTGAATTCTATAAGGTCTTCAAAGCAGAGCTCACACCAATACTCCTCAAGTTCTTCAATGAAATTGAAAATGAAGGTTCCTTACCAAACTCACTCTATGAAGCCAGTGTAACCCTCATCCACAAACCACACAGAGATTCATCAAAGAAAGAGAACTATAGACCTATATCTTTGATGAACATCGATGCAAAACTTCTTAACAAAATACTGGCCAACCGTCTACAACAACTCATCAAAAAAATTATACACTATGATCAAACTGGATTCATCATGGGGAGGCAAAGCTGGTTCAACATATGCAAATCAATTAATATAATTCAACAAATCAACAGGAGCAAGGACAAAAATCACATGATTGTCTCAATAGACGCGGAAAAGGCATTTGACAAGCTCAAACACGCCTTTATGTTAAAAGCTCTGGAGAAACTAGGAATCCAGGGAACATTCCTCAATGTAATAAAGGCTGTGTATGAGAAACCTACTGCTAGTATTACACTTAATGATGAAAATCTAAAGCCATTCCCTGTAAAATCAGGAACGAGACAAGGATGCCCACTCTCTCCACTCCTCTTTAACATAGTACTAGAATTCCTAGCCAGTGCAATAAGGCAAGAAGCAAGCATAAAGGGAATCCAAGTAGGGAAAGAGGAAATAAAAATATCCCTCTTTGCAGATGACATGATTCTGTATTTAAAGAATCCTATAGACTCTACTCCCAAGCTCCTTGAGCTGATTCAAAGGTTTGGAAGAGTAGCAGGCTATAAAATCAACCCTCAAAAATCAATTGCCTTCCTTTACGCCAACAGTGAGAGGAACGAGGCAATAATCAGGAAAGAAACTCCTTTCACAATAGCCTAAAAGAAAATAAAGTACCTAGGAATTAGCTTAACTAAGAATGTAAAGGAGCTTTTTGACGAAAACTTTAAAACCCTAAAAAAGGAAATTAAAGCAGAACTAAGGAAATGGAAAAACCTCCCATGCGCCTGGATTGGAAGAATCAACATTGTGAAAATGACAATCTTGCCAAGAGCTCTCTACAAATTCAATGCAATACCCATCAATATCCCAATGGCATTCTTTAAAGAAATAGAAGAGGCAATCCAAAATTTCATATGGAATTATAAAAGACCCCGTATAGCAAAAACACTTCTTAGCAGAAAGAACAGCGCTGGAGGAATTTCAATTCCACACTTTAGAATCTATTACAGAGCTATAATTCTCAAAACAGCTTGGTACTGGCACAGGAACAGGCCTGAAGACCAATGGAATAGACCTGAGGACCCAGATATTAAACCACAGACCTATGGCCACCTAATCTTCGATAAGGGAGCCAAAAAAATAGAATGGAAGAAAGACAGCCTCTTCAACAAGTTGTGCTGGCAGAACTGGTTAAGCTCCTGCAGAAAACTAAAGCTGGATCCTTCGTTGTCACCTTGCACTAGAATTAACTCCAAATGGATCAAAGACCTGGAGGTAAAAGCTGACACACTGAAAACTTTACAGGAAGAAATAGGAGATACACTAGGCCTCCTTGGCACAGGTCGAAACATTCTTAATAAGGACCAAGAATCACAGCAAATAAGAGAAAGCCTGGATAAGTGGGACTGCATTAAACTGCAGAGCTTTTGTATGGCAAAGAACATAGCTAGTAAATTAATTAGGAAGGCTACAGAGTGGGAGAAGATCTTCACCAACCAAACAACGGAGAAAGGCCTCATATCTAAAATATATCAACAGCTCAAAAAATTGAATCACTCCAAACCAATCCCCAAAGTAACAACCATCCCATTAAAAATTGGGCCAAAGACTAAAAGAGAATCTTCTCTGAAGAAGAAACAAAAATGGCCTATAGACACATGAAGAAATGCTCAACATCTCTGGTCATAAAAGAAATGCAAATCAAAACCACTCTAAGATTCCACCTCACTCAAGTTAGAATGGCCAGGATCAGTAAAACGAATAACAACAGATGCTGGAGGGGATGTGGCCCGGAGGGATCCCTACTACACTGTTGGTGGGAGTGCAAACTCGTTCAACCACTATGGAAAGCAATATGGCAGTGCCTCAAAAGGCTAAACATAGAGCTCCCCTATGACCCAGCAATTCCACTACTTGACATTTACCCAACCATCCAGAAACAAGGACATACTAAATCCACTACCACAACAATGTTCATTGCAGCATTATTCACCATAGCAAAAATATGGAACCAACCTAGATGTCCCTCAGTTTATGAGTGGATCAACAAGTTGTGGTATTTGTACATAATGAAATTCTATGCTGCTTTCAGAAAAAAAAACGACATCGCCCCATTTGTTAGGAAATGGAAAGACTTAGAAAAAATCATATTAAGTGAAGTAAGCCAGACTCAAAGGAAATTAGACTCAATGGTTCCCCTCATTTGGCATAATCAGTAGAAACCTTGGGCTCTACTAGCAGTGATCGGCAATAGAGCAAAACCTTGATACATAAGGCCATATAGTTTGAAGCTAATTGAAAAGACCTCCAGGATATTGAAACAAAAGCCATATAATGAATGATTGTTTTCCTTAATGTACTGTTATCTCTTATCTCTTTTGCTGTCCCTTGGTTATCTCATATTGTTACAGTATCTCACTTTGTTATCTGATATATTGGATTTATTTGTATTTGGTTATTTGAAATTGGATCGGGAATAGGGGGAAAACCAAGATGGGGGGGGGGCAGAGGGGAAAGTAATGGGGACCAAGAAATATGAAAAGGTTTCAATATATGTGAATTAATGCACCTTCTATCTGGCAAATATCATGTAACCATTTTATTAATTACAATAAAGAAATAAAATTTAAAAAAAAGAAAGCCCCTTAATTTTCCTTTTTATCAGTGTGGTCAGTAATTTAGAACTGAAAATTCACAGCCTATGCTGAGATAATCTTCATTCTCTGATGCCTGTGGCTTTGGGAGAACTGATGGACTGTGCAGTATTTGACTTTTCTTATTTCCCTTGTATTCTGGGAATAGTCATGAGTTCAGGGGTGGGGGCATGGGCACAGGAAGTGGAAATCCCTCTTGAGGTTCTCACATGAGGAGCTCACAGAATTAAGAGTCTTAGCCAGCACTGATATAAGCTACAATTTTTCTTTTTTCTTTTAAGGGAAGGGTGGGATTATGTTACACTTATACTGATAGAATTCACAGATACCTACCATTAAGAAAATATGGAGAAAATATGAATTTTTCTATATTCTATAAGTAAAATTAGAATTAAAATGAAATTCAAGCTTGAAAGATTCAGTCACTTAGCTACATTTTAAAGAGGGAACACAAGTACCTCTAAACTACTCCTAACTGTGCCAGGGAATGGGGCATACAGAGAGGACAGTAATTGCAAGCCATCCACAGACAGTTTGGCTTCATTGTTTTCTTGTCGTGATTGATCATGTTTTTTTCTTTGGAGAACATTCACTCTTTTTTTCCCTAAGAAAATCATTTGTGTTTTCAGGTAGTATAATTTGAGACTACCTGAGCACTGATCTTTCTATTGGGGTCACAGTGCCTGAGACTCAAGCTCCTTCTCTCTTGCATGCCCTTGGTGTTACAAAGCCCCTGGATGGGGTTGTTCTGGTGTGACCAAATGGATGGGTGGCAAGCTTCCTTGTGTCAGTGACAGGGCTTCCAGCGCTCTGTGGCTTTGGTGTCTTTCAGGGCTCTTCACTGCCATCTCTGGAACTGCCTGTTATTGGGCCTGCACACAGCAGTACAATCTCCTCAAAAGAGCCATCATCATTCTCACCACCCCCTTCCTGCCCCATATTCTTATGGGTCTAAAGGCTCTGCCATCATGCTGTGTCTGCTCCAAGGGAAGGACAACCTCCTCAGAGGAGTTGTGTCCAGGCCCAAATCACGAGCAGCCAGGAGGCTTAGCTGAGCATGCTGGAAGCTCAGCAGCAGGAACTATCTGCAAAGCCTCTTCTGGCAGCTCCTTGCAGCCATACCAGGCATATTTCTTAGGCTTCATTCAAGGCTCCTTGCAGCCCTGACTTTTGATAGCCTGCAAGACTCTGTTCTCATTCTGGGGCTGAGCAGAGGGCAGGAATTTTGCTTTGTCTCTATGGAGCAAAGTCTTCTAATGGCTCTGTGGCAGGGAAGACCCTTGGGGGGTAGCCACTGACTCATGATATGCCATGAGGCTGTGGAAGGAGCTCCTCTGCCGGAAACAGTGCAGAATGGCAGGCAGGGAGGTGCTTCTGCCGGTCTGCTTTCCATCACAGGTCAGCAGACACTGAGAGGGCAATGGTAAAGACAAAATCTGGGAAGGAAACCTCCTCTCCTCCAGTAGGAAGGTGGAAAGGTTTGGGATGGTGGCATATGCCTGAGTTCCCCAGTCCAGGGATTGAGCTGTCACAGGGCTGACTCTCTCTGCCTTCAGGCTATCTTGAATGAAAAAATAGGTGGCCATCACATCATCAAAGGATCTGTGCAGAACTGATGCGTGGATTTGTGATTCACTATACCCCATTGAATACATCCTGCTCACCACTGTTGTGTTTAACTGCTTGGGCAGGAGCTCAACTGGATACAGGGAGCCTTCCTCAACTCCATAAAAGCATGTGTGTGCCATGACTTGTTATACATCAGGCCTCTGCTGAGGGTCTAAAATTAAGAGCTGGGAAAGGACGTGACGTCTTCTGGCAATCAGGTGTGGTGGCACATCATACCTGCCCTCGAAAATCTCTGTATCGATCTGGTTGGAAGTGCTCCCTTTAAATGGGAATTGTCCCATAATCATAAACAAAAGGATGGTGCCCAGACACCAGCCATCTACCTTGAAGCCAGGTTTCAGGTATATTTCAGGGGCACAGAACACATAGGTACCACAAAGATCTGTGAGCAACTGTCCTGGGGCAATCCTCATGCTCAACCCAAAGTCACTGACCTTGGCGTTGCTGTGTTCATCTAGAAGGTTTCTGTCAGGCTTCAGGTCCAGGTGTGCAATCCCATGCCAATAGAAATACTGCATCACACTTCCATCTGCTTCAGCAACATCCTGGCTTCCTTGTCATAAAGCTGGCATGATGCTGTGATCCAGCTCTGGTTTCCTTTAATGGCCATTTCCATCACCTGGTACACATGTTCCAGTCCCTTGATCACTTGATACACCCTGATCACATGGGGTGATTCAGAGCCTTGACAATATCCACCTCATTTTCCACCAGCACTGAGTACTCTTTCGTCCCCAAGATTTTCACTGCTACCCCACTGTCTGTGAGGCAGTGACAGTCCTTCTTCACCTGCCCAAAGGTGCCATAGCCAATGGTCTGTTGTACATGATATTGACTGGCAAGGAAGTCCTCCTCTGGGGAGGAGAATATAGGCTATTTCCTATCTGTTGACTCAGTTTTCCTCATGGGATGGCAAGAAGCCAATCTCTACCAAACAGCTAAGAAAATTTGGTGGCTAGTAAATTTTAACTATTCTTAGCTAAGTTAATATGACAATAAATATAAATATTAATAAATATGTAAATTAAATAAATCAATGGAGTAGGTATCAAATCTTAACGTAATTTACCTAAATCAATTTAGAGGTAGCATATTTTAAATTAGCACAATCTAAAGCACAGAATAATGGAAATCCTCAAACCAATGCAACCCAAAGCCTTCCTTCCTCCCCCAATCCCCAATAATAACATCAATCTAGATCTGATTTACTCCAGCACTGCAAAGTAGCTTTCTCAGCACTTTACCTGAAAATTTGAAGCCACTAGCTTCCTTCTGTAAGCCCTGCAGGTACCTCATAATGGCATGTGAGGTTGGTGAGGAAATGGCCTAATCACAGCGAGACCTAATGGCATGAAAGAATGGACCAATCACAGCCAGGCCTCATGTCACCAGGATTGAATGGACCAGTCATAGCCAGGCGTAGACCCACTGAGGTTCTAGTTCTTAGGAATGTTGCAAAACACATCAAGTAGACCCCTATGGGCATCCTCATGGCACCATTTTTGGAACCATGAAGACTGCACAAGTGCCTCCTTCCTTCTCTAGGGCCATGACATCCTAGGAGCTGCTTCTGCAGGACCTCAGCATTCTGGAACTAGCTCCCAAATCTCTAATCCATGGTGAATCACAATGATCTCTGGAATACATGGGGAGTGGCAAAAGCTACCACAGCGGCATCAAGTTTTTTAAAAAATTTGATGTGTCAGGTTTGGTACCATATTATTTTACTGTTTATTTTTAAAAACTCAAAATATTTGTTACAGCTTGAGAGAATAATTTAAAATTAAAAGGCTTGGAGTGAAAGTTTGGAATAGTGGTAGAATGTTTGCCTAGCATGTATGAAGACCCAGGTTACATTTCTTGGTACCACATAGATACAAAAAGCTGGAAGTCATGCTGTAGCTCATGTGGTAGGGCAATAGCCTTGTGGAAAGATCAAGGACAGTGTTCAGGCCCTGATTTCAAGCCCCAGGACAGTCAAAAAAAGAAAATTAGGTTTGCTTGGTGGTGGCTCATGCATGTAATTCTAGCTACACAGGTGGCTGAGATCTGAGGATCAAAGATCAAAGCCAATTATTCTCGAGAAAACGAGAAGCAGCGCTTGGCTCAAGGGTAGGATGGTAGCTGTCAGCTGAATAGCTCCTGGATAAACCAGAGGTATGGTGGTAGCCTTGAGGTAGAGAGCTCAGGGACATAGCCCAGGCCAAGTTCAACTCCCATGACCCACAAAAAATGAAATAAATAAATATAAAAATAAAACACTAAGAAAACCATAGATAAAATCACAAAACAAACTGACAGTAAGAGAAACTTCAAATTTGTAGCCGAGTGTTGCAACAAGATACATAGTGACAAACATGGCCAAGAAAGACTTGGTCATGGAGTTGGGGTGAGGATGGGAGAGTCAGGAATGAAGCGAGGTGCAGGCTGCTTCTCTCTGCCTTCTGTGGATTTCCATCCTTTGCATGTACACTTCTTTCTTTTTATGCAGGATTTCCTGCACTGGGTCACAGGGTCTTGCTCCATCTCACCCACTAAAATTGCTGGAGTAAATATGAGAAACATCTGGTCCATATCTACTCCCTCTAGGATTTACTATTATCTCTGAGATAAAAGGAAACGTAATTTCCCAAAACATTTTTTCTTTGTAACCCAGAGTTACTTGGATAAAATATTGAAGTTGATGGACAAGGGCTAGAATAGGGGACATAAATGCTAGGGCCCTGCCTAGAAAGAGGGACCTAGCTTTGAACTACAGGATCTCAGTTTGAAAGCTGGAACTTCTCTTTAAAACTCCATAACTTGGGGAACATGAGTTTGGACTAGTGGTAGTGTAATTACCGAGCATGCTTGAAGACCAAAGTTTGATTAATTTGTACCACACTGAGCCTGTGGTGCCAAGGAATGGACCCAGGGCTTTGTGCAGGCTGGGAACTGCAATCCTCACAACTCAGCCTACTAACTGGCTGGATGACACGTATGAGCCACTGACACAAAACCAGGCCAGGTCATCTTCCCACTCATGAGAACTAGGAGGAGATGAACATGAGAAACAAATCTGCATCTTCCTGCTTGTGCATGTGGAAGCCAGCTGTGAGAGCATGGGGTGGGGGGTGCTGAATGATAGCCCCGGAGTGCTGGAAAGCCCTTTCTAGGTAAGCGTACATCACACACATCATGCAGGTTGTCTTCTGGCAAGACGTCTGGGAGGTCCCAGGGGACAGCATGTGGATGGTAAGTGGGTCTGTGTAAGTCAGACACTGCAGAGTGGCATTCATGTAGCAAGCATTGCCTGTGTTCTTGAAGATGACATCAACCGTGTGAGGTGGCTCCCAGCTCAGAGGAATGTGCTCTCTAGGATCCAGGGCTGGTTGGAAAGGAGACATATCCTTCACAAGGTCTGGATCTTTCTCAAGTAACCTGGGGGAACCTCGGGGGAGATGAGGCCACAAAGGTATTTTAGTATTCACAAGGGCAAAAGGTGTGGAATCCAAGCCTCTTGCTTCTTTCCTGCCTTTCTGGTAATTTGGAAGAATCAGGACAAGGAAATGGAGGTGACAAAATTCCCAAGGATGAGCCCAAAAGTGGTCACCAAAGGGTCCACTGGAAATCCCACTATGACGTCAGCGCTCCACAACACGCGGAAGGGGGTAAAATCACTGTTCGGGGATCCCTCAGAGTAGCATTCTCCATGGGAGGATAAGGGAGACAATACCTTTCCCTAGAATCCTAATCATTTCCCAGGAGATACAGGGGAACTCTGGAATTCCTCAAGCCTGACTCCAAGCCCCAGAGGACGTGAGAAAGAAGCAAAGGAAAACAAGGAAAAAAGAAAGAGCCTATGAAACATTTTCTTCCTGGGTACATTCCTCTCCAGTGGGGAAGGAATAATCTCAGCTAAAGAGTAATTGAATGACAGATGGAAGCACAGAGCAGAATCTCAAAGTTTTCCAAGGTATGAAAGGGACACTCATCTTCAAAATTCAGGCCAACAGTAACCAACGCTCCAGGAGAAAGGAGCTCCTCAAGTATCCCTCCTGGAATCAACAAGAAACTATGCTTCCTCCTTAGCAGTAGCTGCTAATGGTCCTTATTCTCTTCCACTCCAGCTTCTTTTCTAGTTCAGCCCCTCCTGCCATGCCTTCTCCTTACCATTGGCTGATGTGTCCCACCCTAAGATCCACACATCTGTGCCATCTTGCAGTTGGGATGGGCTTGTGGTGCCCTGTCCTTTCAGTTAGCAAGACTGCTCAAGCTAAAGCTGTTTCCATTCTCTAGTGTGTGAGCAGGTGTGATGCACTGAGTATTGGTTCATGGCTACGTACGGAACCCATTTTACTTGGATCCCAGTCATGACATTTCTATCTTGGAAAAGAAGGGACTTGAAGACCATGTGGGTTTGCGGGGGGGGTGTTGAATCTTTCAGATCCCTGAAAGATTTCTTCTTTTTCCAATGGACACTGTCCTTGAACATTGTTTGCTCAAGGCTTGCACTTGGCCACTTGAGCTACAGCACCACTTCTGGGTCTTTCTGAAGATGTGACGCCAAGGAATGGACTCAGGGATTCCTGCAGGGTAGGCAAGCACTCCACCATTAGGGTACCCTCCCATCCCCAGGGTCTGTCTTTGGGACTGCAATGCTCACATCTCACCCTCTCAACTAGCTGGGATTACAAGGGTGATCCACTGGACCCAACCAGGCCATATCATCTTCCCACTCATGAAAACTATGAAAAGAATCTGCATTCTCAAATAAAAACGTGAAAAGTGACTCCCTAAATTCAAAACACACCAGGAAATGTACCCAGGAAAATCAATGACCAGGAAGTTCCAGACTTGTAACCCCATACGGAAGAATGAGTCTGAATAAATGATTCAGATGCGATTTATTCTTGGATTAGAGTGCTGTTGAAAGAGCGAACACTTCAGAAGACATTAGCTCAGCAGAATATTTTCAATCCATACAGCATTAGCATTGAACTGAAGAACTGAGGGACAGGCAGTTCAAATTGTGACTACCTCAGCAGTCTTCTTTCTTTTTGGATTTACAGAGTCCAGAGACTCAAGCACATTTTCTCTTCTATGGCCCTGGTGTTACCAATCCCTGGCTGGAGTTGTTTTGCAGTGACCAGATGGATGGGTGAAAAGCTTCCCAGGGTCAGTGACAGAGCTTCTGGATTTCAGTGGCTTTGTTGTCTTCCAGGGCTCTTGATTGCCATCCCCGGAACTGCCTGTTACTGGGCCTGCAAACAGTAGCAAAATCTCCTCAAACCAGCTATCATTCTGCTCACCACTCCCTTCCTGCTCCATTTGCTTGTAGAACTAGTTCTGCTATCATGCTATAGCTGCTCAAAGGGAAGGACAATGTCCTGTGTCCAGGCCAAAAGGAAGAGGAGCCAGGGGTTTTTGCTGAGCATGCTGGGGGTTCAGCAGCAGGAACTTTCTGTGCAGCTTCCTCTGGAAGCTCCTTAGGCCTCATTCCAGGCACCATGCAGGCTTGGTAAGCTGAAAGACTCTATTCTCATTCTGGGGCTGGGCAGAGGATAGGGATTTTGCTTCAGCTCTATAGCTCTGGGTTCCCTCATGGGTCTTTGGGAGGGATCAGCCTTGGAGGACAGCCACTGACTCATGATGTGGAATGAAGTTGTGGCTCTGGCTGGAGCTCCTCTGCAGGAAGAAGGAAATGGCAGGCAGGGAGGTGCTTCTGCCTGTCTGCTTCACATCACAGTTTAGCAGACATGGAGAGGGCAATGGTAAAGAAGAAATCTAGGAAGGAATCATCACTCTCCCATCCAGTAGAAAGGGGGAAGTTTTTGTGACAGCAGCACAAGGTTTTGAACCAGGAACCTCAATTTCAGCAACCTCAGCAGGTATGATTGCAGGTGTGAGACATGACTTGAAAGTCTTTAATTGGCTCTTTACTTTCCACTTTGTTTTTCCCTGTTGACTATTTCTGTATTTTACCTGGGTCCATGCCTCTCCAGTGTGGAAGGAATAATGTCAGCTAGAGAACTGTTGAATGAATGATGGAAGCACTGAGCAGCCTCATAAAGTTTTCCAAGGTATGCAAGAAACACTCACCTTCCAAATTCAGACCTAGAGTAACCAATGCTAGAGGAGAAAGGAGCTCCTCAAGTATCCCTCATGGAATCAGCAGGAAACGATGCTTCCTCCTTAGGAGTAGCTGCCAAGTGTTCATTCTTCTCTTCACTCCAGCTACTTTTTTAGTTCAGCCGCTCCTGCCATGCCTTCTCCTTACCATTGGCTGATGGTTCCCACCCTAAAATCCACAGGTCTGTCCCTGGTTGCAGTTGCTATGGGCTTGAGGTGGCCTGTCCTTTCTGTTAGCAAGAATACTCAAGCTAAATCTGTTAACATTCTCTAGTGTATGAGCAGGTGTGGTGCACCGAGTATTGCTTCATTGCTAAGTAAGAGAGCCATTTTACTTGAATCCCAGGCAAGACATTTCTAATCGCAGAAAAGAAGGAACTTGAAGTCCATTCTAGGTTAGGGGTTGGAGAATCTACCTGAAAGATTTCTTAATCCTCCTCTTATTCTTTTTTCTTCCCCTATTTCTTATTATTCCCCTTCTTTTTTCATTTTCTTCCACTTGCTACTCCTCCTCCTCCTCCTCCTCTTCTTCTTCTTCCTCCTCCTCCTCCGTTTCTTCTTCTTCTTCTTCTCTTCTTCTTCTTCTTCTTCTTCTTCTTCTTCTTCTTCTTCTTCTTCTTCTTCTTCTCCTCCTCTTCTTCCTCCTCCTCCTCTTCCTCCTCCACCTCCTCCTCCTCCTCCTCCTCCTGCTCTTCTTCTTCTTCTTCTTCTTCTTCTTCTTCTTCTTCTTCTTCTTCTTCTTCTTCTTCTTCTTCTTCTTCTTCAATGTGCATGATTCTTGGACAGTGTTTGCTCAAGGCTAGCACTTTGCCACTTGACCCACAGCATCACTTCCAGCTCTTTCTGAAGATGTGGTGCCAAGGAATGGCCCCAGGGTGTCCTCCAGGCCAGGCAAGCACTCTACCATTAGGCTACCCTCCCAGCCCCCAGGTCTGCCTTTGGAACTGCAATCTTCACATCTCAGCCTCCCGACTAGCTGGGATTACAAGGGTGATCCACTGGGCCCAACCAAGCCAGTTCATCTTCCCACTCATTAGAACTTGGAAGAGAATCCGCATTCACACATAAAAACATAAGGGTCTCCCTAAATTTCAAAACACACCAGGAGATGCACCCAGGAATTTCAATGACCAAGAAGTTCCCAGACTTGTAACCCCGTATGGAAACAAGAGCCTGAAGAACTGATTTACTGAACAGAGTGCTGCTGAAAGAGCCAATATTTCAGAAGGCATCAACTCAGCAGAATACTTTTGATCCATCTTTTCACTTTTTGGAATATGATCTGGCCATCCCTATCCTGCAGTGGCAGAGGGTTCTTCTCCAGAAACTCCAGAGAACTGCGGAGAGTGAGATCACAGAGGTGTTATCTGTTGGGGTGTTCCCCAATACTGGGGTCCTTGATCAAAGGAACCAGACTGACAGAAAGCCAAAGGTAAGCAAAGTTTTATTTCACACCAAGCATGGAGAATGTCACTGACCGGTCAGGGCCAACTCTGTGAAGAGAGAGCGACCCCTCCCAGCCTCACAGGCTAAGTTCTATAGGGCAAAACCACAAACCCTAAGTTTATCACAGCTTCGCAACTGCTAAAGGCTGATTGGTTACAAACAGCACAGTTACACATGTACTTCTGCTGACTGGATGTCTCTACCTGGGCTGTCCCAACCTTGTGACTGAGCCTCAGGTTTGGAAATGGACTGGTTTAGGGGACTGTTTGCAAGTCATTTTCAGTGTCTTCACGGTCAGTTCGCATTGAACTTAATCTAGTAGTCTAGCTTTGCGTTTCATGTTTTTAAACAAGGTGTGGTTGTACTTATGCATCCATAACAAATTGGTCATTCAGACAAGACAGAGTTACGCAGGCTAGGATGAAGTCACCTGGGCTAAACACTGAACCTCACACCAAAAAATACTGGTCCTTAAAATGTTCACAGATCCAGCAGAAGCGGGGGAAACATGCGCACCACAACACAGTTCAGAGAAGTCAGCAGCATCCTGGGATCCGCACGGTGGGGCGTTTTCAGGGCACTAGTGAGACCCATATCACTTTCACAGCTTCTGATACCAGTAATGGAGACAGGGAAATCTCCCCTCCGAGTCCATGCCCACCATTCTAAGGAGTTTCCCAGCAGCTCCATTGCCATTGGCCTGAGGTAAACACCAGTACTTCTACCTAATTTCTTTATGTATGTTTCCTTCTCCATGGCATACACTTTATTTTCTGGAGAAGTAAATGAATGTCCATACGTGATGATGTCAGTGAATTTTTTCCATTGAAATATACAGTGGGGTTATAGTTATATTAGCCAGAGAGTAGGTGCATTACAACTCACACATTGGCACCCCTTTTCAGATTTCTGTTCCCAGTTCCCTCCCCCCTTAATTTATTGCTTCATCGTTTACATGTATAAGTTTACTGGTGTTCCATCTATTCTTTTCACAGAGACATGGAGCTGCCTTAATCCAATTCCTACTTCCTTATTGCCCTTCCTATCTCTACTTTCCATCTGGTAAGTTTCCTATTCTTCCACATGTGAGAGTTGCTCCACTTAAATGGAGATCCTAGTAAACTCCCAGTGTCTCAGGCCTATAAACCAAGCTACCCAAGAGGTTCAGGGGATTGCCCTTCAAAGGCAGCATGAGCCGGACACGGTGGCTCAAGCCAATAACACGACCTACTCAGGAGGCCAAGATCTGAGGATCAACGTTCCAAGCCAGCTGGGAACAAAAGGACTTGGGACTCTTCGCTCCAAATAATCAATAGAAAAAACAGGAAGGTGGGCTTGGCACCTAGCTAGGGAGGTAGCCTTGAGCTGAAGGGCTCAGGGACAATAGCAAGGCGCAGAGGAAGGGCCATGGCCTTTAGCTGAAGAGCTCAGGACAGCACCCAAGGCGCAGAGGAAGGGCCATGGCCTTTAGCTGAAGAGCTCAGGACAGCACCCAGGCCGAGTTCAAGCCCCTTTATCCAACCCGCAGGCCCCTCTCCCCAGAAAAACAACAACAACAACAACAACAACAAAGAGAAGGCAGCATGGACAAGCAGGTTCATGAGACTCCTCTGTCCTCCGGACCGCTAGGCCCTAGAAGTGGATCTTTAGCTCCAGTCATTCCCCACTCATCTGGAGGTTATCTCGGGAAAGTGTGAAAACTCAAGATCTACAGACAGGACCAGCACCAAATTACAAACGAAAACCAAACCTGAGAAAGAAACAGGCAAATTTAGGGGAACACCAAAACACAGGCCTTTTCTCACTTGTTCCTTGCTTCTTCAGTCGAGCTCTAGAGTCCTCACGAGGAAGTTGGCCAGCATTTCCGGACAGCTGACCTTTTGTATTCTGGCAACCCTTTTGGGGTAAAGAATCTTCCTTCTCAGAATGGTTTTCTCTCCCGTGATCCCTGTGTTTGGATGGGTGAATCAGGGCTAGATTGGGATCTGTGTGAACTCTATTTTCCTCAGGTTGAGCTGAGTCTTTGGCCGGTTTTGGTCCCTGAAGACCTTCCACTGGTCTAGGAGATTTCTTTCAGTGCTGTACTTTCCACATGTGCTGGTGTGTCGACCAGTTCGCGAGGAGTGTCCTTTTTAAGATGAAGATGGTGGGTGATTCTCTGCTTTTCGTGGGTCTCAAGAGCTGTTGGGTCCCTGCCCGGCCACAGGTCCTCACCTTTTATCTTCTGTTTACTGCCCTTTGGCTATAAAAGAGGACATACCACAGGTGCTGACCTTCGCATCATCCATTTTATAACACTGGCCACTCCCAGCTTTGATGTAAGAGAATGTCCACTGTGACTGCTCCACCCAGCGTGAACCAGCACGCCGTACAGGTCGTACACAAGCGGTACCTCCCTTGGCTGAGACATGTATGGCTGCATATCAAGACTCTGAGGAAACCGCACTAGCCCATCAACTATGTCCCCCGTCAAAGGAGAAAATGTTTTCAGGACGAGGATGAGGACCTTGGTGGCACTGTGGAGAGTTAAGGTCTTGGAAGCAGAAACTTTGTGCAGACAAACCCCACAGTGATAGGCATCTTCCCCGGCCAGCTCTTCCGGCTCAATGAGTCTGGCCAAAGCCTACTCAACACTCTGAGCTCCCACAATATCCATCGTGATGTCCAGATAAGGGTCAAAGGTGTCTGAAGTGCTCTGGCACTGGAAACATGTGATTTGGGACCTCCAGTACCCTCAAAAGATTTCCTGGATGAGGCCAGGCTCCTGACCGGCAAGACCCAAGCCCTTACCACAAGACTGATGGGATTTCTACATGGACTCCAAGCTGAACATGAGAAACTCAGGGGCGTCTTCCTGCTTGTGCATGTGGAAGCCAGCTCCGAGGCACAAGAGGGCTGAATGATGGCCCTGGAGTGCTGGAAAGCCCTTTCCACGTGAGTTTGCATCACACACATTATGTAGGTTGTCTTCTGGAAAGCCATCTGGGAGGTCCTAAGGGCCAGCATGTGGCTGGCAAGTGGGCCTGTGTGAGTCAGACACTGCAGACTGGCATTCATGTAGCAAGCATTGCCTGTGTTCTTGAGGCCGGCACCAACCGTGCTAGGTGGCTCCCAGCTCAGAGGAATGTGCTCTGTAGGATCCAGGGCTGGCTGGAGAGGAGACATATCCTTCGCAAGGTATGCATCTTTCCCAGGTGACCTGGGAGAACCTCGGGGGAGAGGAGGCCACGAAGACATTTTAGAATTCACAAGGGTAAAAGGAGGAGAACCCAAGCCTCTTACTTCTTCCCTACCTTTCCCATGCTTTGGAAGAATAGAGCTAACAAAATTCCCAATGGTGAGCCCAAAAGTGGCCACCAAAAGGACCACTGGAAATCCCACTGTGAGGGCAGCGCTCCATAAAATGCAGAAGGGGGTAAAATCACTGTTTGGGGATCCCCCAGAGTAGCGTTCTCTATGGGGGAGAAGAAAGACAATACCTTTTGCTAGCATCCTAACCTTTTCCCATGAGATACAGGGGAACTCTGGAATTCCTCAAGCCTGAGGTTGGGAGAAAGAAGCAAAGAAAAAGAGGGAAAAAAGAAAGGGCCTAGGATACATTTTTTACCTGGGTCCAGTCCTCTCCAGTGTGGAAGGAATAATTTCAGCTACAGAGTTGTTGAATGACAGATGGAAGCACGGAGCAGCCTCATAAAGTTTTCCAAGGGATGCAAGAAACACTCACCTTCCAAATTCAGGCCCACAGTAACCAACTCTCCAGGAGAAAGGAGATCCTCAAGTATCCCTCCTGGAATCAGCAGGAAATGATGTTTCCTCCTTAGCAGTAGCTGCCAAGTGCTCATTCTTCCCTTCCACTCCAGCTTTTTTTCTGATTCAACCCCTCCTTCCATGCCTTCTCCTTACGATTGGCTTATGGGCCTCACTCATCCCACCTGTGCCTGCTTGCAGTTGGGATGGGCTTGTGGTGCCCTGTCCTTCCAGTTAGCAACAATATTTAAACTGAAGCTGTTTCCATTCTCTAGTGTGTGAGCAGGTGTGATGAACTGAGTATTGGTTCATTGAATAAGGGACACTTTTTATGTGGATCCAAGTCAGTACATCTGATCTCAGAAATGAAGGAACTTGAATACAGGGTGGTAGCTTTGGGATAAATATACCAGATCATTTAAAATTTGCTTCTTCTTCCTTTTCAATCTGTCATTTGGCTTGGATTCTTGGCCTGGAATCATTCCTTGGACACTGTTTGCTTTTGGCTAACTCTCTGCCACTTGAGCCACTTCTTGCTCTTTCTGAAGATGGGTACCAAGGAATGGACCAGGGCTTCATGCAGGCCAGTCATGCACTCTACTATTAGGATCCCCTCCCAGCCTTTGGAACTGCAAACCTCATGTATCAATCTCCTGAATATCTAGGATTTCATGCACAAACACTGGTCCTCAGGAGGTTAGGTCAACTTTCCACTCATGAGAACAAGGAAAAGAATCTGCATTCTCCAATTAAAATGTGAAACGTGTCACCCTTAATTCAAAACACACCAGGAGATGTACCCAGGAAATTCAATGACCAGGAAGTTTCCAGACTTGTAACCCAATATGGAATAAAGAGTCTGAAGAACTGATTTAGATGCGATTTATTCATATATTAGAGTGCAGTTGAAAGAGCCAACTTTTCAGAAGGCATTGGCTCAGCAGAATAATTTCGGTCTGTAGAGCGGTAGCATTGAACTTAAGAACTGTGGGACAACACTGAGGCCCAGAGTTCAAGTCCCATGACTAACCAAAAAACAACAACCTTAGTTGTTTAGTAAGACCCAAGGAAAATCTTAGCATTTTTTTAACAAAGCAAGTTAAAACAAAACTAAGATGACCTGACCCAAAATTTACTCCAAACAAAAGCAAACCCCTCACTTTTCCTATCAGAGAAGTCAGTTATTTAGAACTGAAACTTTACAACCTAGGTTGAGATGGATCATTCTCTGACATCTGTGGCAGTGAAATTGATGCACTATTTGAATTTTCTTGTTTCCTTTTTGTCCTGGGACCAGTCATGGTGGTAAGGGATGGAGAAGTGTTGTGGCACAGGCATTGCTAATCACTCTGAGATGCTTGCTCACAGGACGGGGACACAGAGTTCAACATCGTAACCAGCAGTGATTAATTCTACGTTTTTCTCTCCTTTTTTTATACATTTTCAGGTGTTTTTTATTGTATGTTTCAGTTTACAAAGAAAGGGTAGAGTTATATCACACTTTTGAAAATAATACGTATTTGTCTATACACTGTAAGTAAAATTAGAATTAAAAATGATTTCAAGATTAAAGGATTTGGTCACTTAGCCATGTTTTAAAGAGGCAACACAAACTCGTCTAAATTTTTCCTAAGTGTGCTGATTATGGGGCATACAGAGAGGACAGCATTGCCAGTCAAGCACAGACAGTTTGTCCTTCCTTATTTACTTGTGATGATTGTCCTTGTTTTGTCTTTGCAGAACTTCCCCTTGATTTTCCCGGGGAAAGCCAGTTGTATGTGTTTTCAGGCAGTTCAAATTGTGTCTACCTCAGCAGTCTTGTTTCTGTTGGATTTACAGAGTTCAGAGACTCAAGCTCATTTTCTCTTCTATGGCCCTGGTGTTACCAACCTGTGGCTGGGGTGGTTCTGCCATGACCAGATGAATGGATGAAAAGCTTCCCTGTGTCTGTTACAAGGCTTCAGGCTCTCAGTGGCTTTATTGTCTTTCAGGTCTCTTCACTGCCATCCCTGGAACTGCCTGTTACTCAGCCTGCAAACAGTAGCAAACTCTCCTCAAAGCAGCCATCATTCTGCTTACCTCCCCCTTCCTACTCCATTTGCTCCTAGAACTATAGGCTTTGCTATCATGCTATAGCTGCTAAAAGGGAAGAAAAATGTCCTCTGAGGTGTTTCCAGGCCAAAAGCAAGAGCAGCCAGGGGTTTTGGCTGAGCATGCTGGGGCCTCAGCAGCAGGAACTTTCTGTGCAGCCTCCTCTGGTAGCTCCTTACAGCCATACCAGTCATATCTCGTAGGCCTCATTTCAGGCACCTTGCATGTTGCTTCTCTCTGGGCAGCAACTCAAGAATGGGGAGGGACACACAGGGCCAGCCTGTAGTCCCCGGAAGCGGAGCTAGATGGTAAGTATTGATGATCTGGCCCTCCCCCAATTACCGGGGAAGAAAAAACCACGCTGAGTCAGAAGCAGTGTTAACCATGAAAGCACATCAGATCTCTCCACTGATCTCTGCTGATCTGATCTGCTGTTGTCATCATTTATTGCGTCAGAAAATTAGTTATATGCTGTTGGGGTAGGAGAAGGTGGGAACTGGGAAGCTAGCCAATAGGAAGAGGGCCACCATGCTACCACTAAGGGTCTGGGTGGGGCTTTTAGGAACTGGGAGGGACAGGTGTAGGAAAGCGTGCTAGACCTGCGCTGCTTTGAGACCCGCGAAGCTGCAGGGGGCTCAGTTGAGTCACATACACAGAGATGCCTTAAGAGAGGTGCAAGGAGTGAATGCCTGGCCAAAGCCCTTTAATTGCAGCTGAGCTGGAATCAGGCCTCAGAGATGGAGGTCAGGCCCCAACACTTGCATCTCTGAATCTTGGTAGCCCACAAGGGATTTTGCTTCAGCTCTACAGCTCTGGCTCTCCTCATGTGTCTTTGGGACCAGCCTTGGAGGGCAGCCACTGACTCATCGTCTGGAAGGAGGTTGTGGCTGTGGCTTGAGCTCCTCTGCAGAAAGAAGGGAATAAGCAAGGTAGTGCTTCTGCCTGTCTGCTTCACATCACAGTTCAGCAGACACTGAGAAGGCAATGGTAAAGAAGATATCTAGGAAGGAAACCTACCTCTCCCCTCCAGTAGAAAGGTGGAACGTTTTGTGACAGTGGCATATGGTTTTCAACAACGAGCCTCCAATTTCAGCAACCTCACCAGGTATGATTCCAGGTATTAGACACTATTGAAAGTCTTTAATTGGGTCTTTACTTTCTTCTTTGTTTTTGCCTGTTCACTATTTCTTTTTATATAATAGTTTATAGTTGTTCAGTTTATTTCTGGACCTACACTTTCTTGTTGGGGACTAACCCTCAATTTTTCAAAATTTAATTTTCTTTTTTCTCTCTCTCGACATTTAGAAGTCCACAGGTCAACTACTGTCTTTATGGGTAACATGGAGCTTAAACTTAGGGTCTGGGCACTGTCCCTGAGCTCTTTTGCTCAAAGCTAGGACTCTACAACTTTAATGTTCAATGCAAATTTGGGGTTTTGAGGATCTGAATAGTAATTGGAGGCAAGTGTCTTCCACATCATTTTCTGCATGGGCTGGCTTAGAACCAGAACTCTCAAATATTAGGTCCCAATTAGATAGGATTACACACATAAAACATTGTTGCACTTCCTATTTTTTGTTTGTTTGCTGACTTGTTTGATTTGTCTGGGGTAATGAGGGAGGGAAAAGTTCCTGTACTAGACCTTGAACATAGGGCCTGTTCTTTGTCCAAAATAAATTTTTCCCTAAAACTTTCAGGGTGTATCAGTAAAGCCAAAGTGGACTTACAAGTTTGGTGTTTCGTTTTTCATTTAAGTCTCTCTGGATCTACTCCATAAGCCAGAGCTCAACTTCTGCCTTTTTATTTTTTGGTGGTTCTTAGGAGATAAGACTGCCCCTGGAACACAAAGGACACCCCACAGAGACTTGAAATCTGAGGACTGTGGCTTGAAGCCATCCTGGGCAGGAAAGTCCTTGAAACTCTTTTCTCCAATGAACCATCAAGATGCAGAAAGTAGTGGGACCGTAATCATGAGCATAGCACCACCAGTTTAAACCTAGCACTGTCACATAAACATTGAACCAAGTCTTACTTATTCAGGCTTACTTTGAATCACAATCCTCTGATTTCAACTACCTTAGCAAGTAGGAAAGAGACATGAACCAAGTTTTCAAATTTTTGAGTTGTGTCTTTGATGTATTCTTCCATATAATTCGTTTTTCATTGCTTTTTAAATTTTTTTGTTCCAGTATTCTAGATTATTAAGGATTGGCTCCTCACTCAGTGGTGTTTTGCTTATCTTTTTTCTCAACGGTAGCAGGCTTCATGCCTGGAGCAACCACTCAACTTCAGGGTGGCTGGCTGGCCTGCCTACCTACCTGCCTACCTGCCTGCCTGCCTCCTGCCTCCTGCCTGCCTGCCTGCCTGCCTGCTACCTTCCTTCTTTTCTTCCTCCATTCCTCCAGAGTTCCCTCCTTACTTACTTTTTACCTTCCTTCTTTTCTTTCTCTGGTGGCTCATAGGAGAAAGACTTTCAAATGAACATGAAGACATACATAGCTCTGAAATCTGAGGATTATGGTTTAAAACAAGCCTGGGAAGTTTAGAAAGTCCATAAGACTTTTCTTCTATTAATCACCAAGACACAGGAAGTAGTAGAGCTCTAGCCATAAACAAAACACAGCAAGTTCAAGCCCACCAGTGCCACTCTCTAAAACATATCTCACATGCTTTCCCGCCCAGTCTGTCTTCAAATAGTGATCCTCAAATTTCAGCAGTCTAAGTAGGTAGGATTACAGGTGTGAGCCATGATTAAATTTTCTGTACTTGTTTCACATTTTAATTTTTTGGTTTTTCTTTTTTTTAAATTTTAGATTAGGTCTTTTGGTTTGATGTTAGAGGTTAGTCACTGAAACTCCATTTGTCTTTGTTTTTGTTTCCGGGTTTTGCTTGAAAATAGCAATCTTGGAAGTGGCTCAAGTGGTAGAGTGCTAGCCTTGAGCTGAAGAACTCAGGGACAGCTCCCAGGCTCAGAGATTAAGCCCCATGACCCACAAAAAATACAATAAAATTTATAAAAAAAGAAACATATTTTTTAAAAATAGCAGTCTCAGTTGTGGAGGAAGAGGAACTCTCCTGCACTACTGGTGGGAATGTAAACTAATACAGCCACTCTAGAAGGCAGTCTGGAGGTTACTTAAAGAACTGAAAATAGACCTTCCCTATGATCCTGCCATACAACTCCTGGGCATCTACCCTGAGCATCATAACACAGGATATAATAACTCCTGTTCAGCCATGTTCATCTTTGCACTATTCACAATAGCCAAGCGATGAAAACAACCCAGATGCCCTATTGCAGATGGATACAAAAAATGTGGTCTGTATATACAATGGAATTCTACATAGCCAACAAACAAGATAAAATAATGGAATTCTCTGAGAAGTGAGATAAAATTAGAGAGAGTCATATTGAGTGAGATAAGTATAAAGACCAAAGAAACAAAAGGCACATGGTATCCTTAATATGTGCACATTAGATTGAAACAGTACTAGAGCAATGACTCAATATTTGGGTACCCAAGGTCATGGATATGGTCTTGGACATATAAATGTAACTACATAGATATAAAAATCTATGATGGGCTTTATACTCTATAGGTATGTTTTATTACATATTTTAATATCTGTCTATGATATACAAGCCCTCAGCTTAATATTAATTATGTTCACAAATGTAAGTGCCAGTGAGTGTATATAGAGAGTCCCTTCTTGAATATTTGTTTAATATGACATTTGAAATATGATGTAAAAATCAATATTAATAAAATCTAAAAAAATTTCAAGGAATTAAGATAAAAGAGAAATAACAAAAATTACTCAGGATAAACAACTTTGAAAATATTCCAAAGTTGACAAACAAAAGCTAAAAGCTAAATAAATGCAGAAAATGTGAGTCAATAAAAAAAATAGCAGTCTCACCAGGCCCGGTGGCTTAAGCCTGTAATTCTAGCTACTCAGGAGGCTGAGATTTGAGGATCAAGGTTCAAAGCCAGCCTGAGCAATAAAAAGCTGAGAGACTCTCATCTCCAATTAATCACTAGAAAATGGGAAGTGGGGCTATGGCTCAAGGGTGGGGTGGTAGCCTTGAGCTGAAGAGCTTAGGGACAGTGCCCAGGACAGTGTTTAATCCCCATGACCCCCCTACACCGCCAAAATAGCAGTCTCTAAAATTTGAGTCACATTCCAACTACTGGCTTTGGGTCTTTGATTCTTGTGCTAGGGCTTGAATGCTGGCTCTGGTCATTGTTTCTGAGAGGATTATTTTTTCCCCACAAAACTAGTAGCATTTACAATTCAAGGCAAAACTCAACTTCTGAGTCTTTTTGTATTTTTCATTTAAAAAAATGAAATGATTATGGTCATGAACCGTATTTTCCAACGTTTATATTGGTTCTTCGCTATCTTCTCCTTCCTTTTGATTCATTTTTGTTCCCTTTTAAATTTTTTTTACTTTCTTTCAATCGGTTTTAGAGGTCTTCTATCTTGTTGTTGTGGATAGGCAACTCTCCCTGAGGTATTTTGCTTTGCTTTGCTTCTTTCCCCTCAAGGCTAGCAGGTTTCACACCTGGAGTGACAGTTCAAATTCAGTCTGCCTGCCTTCATTTCTTCCTTTGTTCCTTTCTTCCCCCTCCCTTCCTCCCTCCCTCCCTCCCTTCATTTCTCAAGCCTCTCTTTCTTCTTTATCTCACTCTGCCTCTTTCTCTCTCTCTCTCTTCCTCCCTTCCTTCCTACAGTTTTCTACCTTTCTTTTCATCCTTTCTTCCTTTCTCTCTGCCTATTTGTCTCTTTTCTTCCTCCTTCATTTGCCCCATCTTCCTTCTGCCTTCATTCTTCCCTTCCTCTCCCCCTGATTCTGCCTCTCCCTCTCCCCCTGATTCTGCCTCTCCCTCCCTGCTTTCTTCCTTCCTTTTTTTCCTACTTCCTCCCTCCATCTCTTTCTTTCTTTCTTTCTTTCTTTCTTTCTTTCTTTCTTTCTTTCTTCCTTCCTTTCTTTCTTTTTTTGGTGGCTTATAGGACAGTCTTGTGTACATGGGGGTATACACAGGCTCTGATCTGAGGGTTGTGGTTCATAGCCAGAGTGTGCAAAAGTTCTTAGGACTCTTATTGGTAAGTAACCAAAAAGAGGCAGGAAGGAGTAGAGCTCTAGACATGAGCCAAACACAGCTAGTTCAAAGCCACCACTGCCAATCACTAAAACAGGTCTCAAGGACTTTCCTGCCCAGGAAGGATTTGAACCATAATCCATAGATTTCAGTGACCTGAACAGGTAGGACACAGGTTTCAGTCAAGATTTCAAAATATTTAATTGGCTCTTCTATATTTTCAATTTCTTTAGCATTTATTTTAGGTTTTCTGTCATTTTGGTTTTTATTTCAGGTCATCTGGCTTATTGTTAAGGACTAAATACTCATCCTCATTTTTAAAAATTGTTTTTGTTTGGTTTTAGCACAACATTTGGAAGCTCTGTCACCTAGCCACATGTCAACTACTGGCTTTGGGTATTTTGGTTCTAATGCTAGTGTTTAATCTCTAGGCCTAGTCACTGTCCATAAGTAGTTTAATTTACTGAGATCTTGTTTAAAAGGTAGCTCTCCACCATTTTGTTCCATTGTGCAATTTCTGGGTTTTTAGTGCTTCACTGGAAGTAAATGTCTCATGAAATTTTCTGCCTGGGCTCCCATAGATCTGTGATCTTCAGTTAGGAATTCCCCCCTCCCCCAGTAGCCAAGATTACAGATTACAGGTTGTAAGCTGATTTTGCGTGTTAGGACTTGAACTCTGGGATTGTTCAATGTCCAGGAATTCTCTCTCTCTCTCTCTCTCTCTCTCTCTCTCTCTCTCTCTCTCTCTCTCTCTCTCTCTCTTTCCTTTTTTCTTTTTTCCTCAAAGCTAGAAGGATCTACAATTCAAGGTAAAACTCAACATCTGATTTTCTTTCTTCAAAAAATTAGGTGTTGATACTGAACTCAATGCCTGAAGATTAAATATATATTTAATACAAGGCTCACAGACTCTACTACATGAGCCATAGCTCAACTTCTGCTTTTTCTTTCTTTTTTGGTTGTTAAAAGGAGATAAGTGTCCCATTAAAAACACAAGTGCACAGAAAGTATCCTAAAATCTGATTCATAGTACATTGAGGCAAAAATTGCATGAGCTACTCATCTCCAATTTAACAGCAAAAAGCCACTAGCTAGAATTACAGGCATGAGCCACTGGCACCCACTTGGCTTTTTTTGTTGTTGTTGTTCTTGTACTAGGACTTAAAGTGCTAAGGAGTTTCTTTCCTCACTCAATGCTAAGGCTGAAATGGATCTCAGGTTTTTTTTTTGTTTGTGTTTTTTAGTTCAACGTTCCCAAGATCTACTACATGAGCCACAGTTAAATTTCTGCCATTTCATTTTTTTTGGTGTATAGGAGAGAAGAATGTCTGCACAGATGGGCTCAATGGCTCACACCTGCCAGGGTAGGGTGGTAACCTTGAGCTAAAGAGCTCAGGGACAGCGACCAGACTGAGTTTAAGCCTCATAACCCACAAAAAATATTTAAAAATGAGTGCCTACACAGAGTCTTGAAATCTGAGGAACATGGTATGAAGCCAGCCTGGGCAAGAAAGTCCATGATACTCCAAAGAACCACCAAGAGGCAGAAAGTTGTAGGCTCCTAATCATGAGAGAAACACCAAAACTTAAGTCCACCACTGGCAGACACACACTAAAATGATTCTCATGGACTTTCCTGCCCAGGCTGGCTTCAAATTACAATCCTCTGATTTCAGTGACCTGAACAAGTAGGATATAGGAATGAACAGTATTTTCAACTTTTTGAGTTGGTTCTTTGATATTTTCTCCCTTGTCATTCATTTTTATAGCTTTTTTGTTTATGTTTTTTTGTGTGCAGATTCTTTAGCTTGTTGGTATGAATTAGTGATTTTCCCTGAGGTCTATTTTTTGTTTTGCATTTTTCCCCCTCAAGGCCAGCATAATTCACATTTGGAGCCAAAGCTCAACTTCACTGTTTTCTTTCTTTTATTATTTATTTTATTTTATTATTAGGGTAACACTTACATTTATCAGGTAGTGGGTACATTACTTCTCAAACATTGATACCCTGTCCCAGGTTTTTCTCCCACTTCCCTGTCCCCTTCCCGCATCCAAGAATCTGGTTTTTTCCCTTCCCTTCCGTATTTCAAAGAAACAAAGAAACAGGTATATAACATAAGAGATAACAAAGGTAGATACAGTAACAACATAAGATAAACCATAAAGGGGAAAAAAGAGTGAAGAAATAACTTCACATAGTACATAAAGAACAAAAATCATAAAGAAAAATGTCTTATTTCTCTATCCTGGTTTGTCTGTCACTGTTTTTCTTTCTCTCTTTTTTTTTCCAGTCCTGGGCTTGAGCTCAGGGCTTGAGCACTGTCCTTGGACTTTCTCAAGGCTAGCACTCTATCACTTGAGCCTCAACTCCACTTCCAGCTTTTTGCTATGTATGTGGGGTACCAAGGAATCGAACCCGGCTCTTCGTGCATGCTAGGCAAGCATTCTACCACTAGGCCAAACTCCCGGCCCCGAGTCTGACTTTCTTTCTTTCTTTCTTTCTTTCTTTCTTTCTTTCTTTCTTTCTTTCTTTCTTTCTTTCTCTCTCTCTCTCTCTCTCTCTTTCTTTCTTTCTTTCTTTCTTTCTTTCTTTCTTTCTTTCTTTCTTTCTTTCTTTCTTTCTTTTGTCCTGCCTTTCTTCTTCTTCTCTTCTTCTCTTCCTCTCTCCTTCCCTCCCTTTCCCTCCCTTCCTCAGTCCCTCTTCCTCTCCTCATCCCTCTCCCCCTCCCTTCCACCTTCTCCCCCAACCTCCTCTCTCTCTCTCTCCCTCCCCCCTCTCTCTTTCTCCGTTTATAGGAGAAAGAGTTTCATGAGAACACAGGCCCTGAAATATGAAGATTGTGGTTTGAAGCCAGCTCAAGCAGGAAAGTCCATGAGACTTTTATCTCCAATTAACCACAAAGATTCAGGAAGGAGTAGAGTTCTAGCTATAAACAGATCACAGCAAGTTCAAGCTCACCAGTACCACTCATTCAAACAGGTGTCCTGGACTTTCCTGCTCAGGCTGGAATTGAACCACGATCCTCAGATTTCAAGAAGCTAAGCAGGATTACAAATGTGAACCATGATTTTAATTTAAATTTATTTGGCTCCTTTCTGCTCTTTTTTTGGCCTTTTTTTGTCTTGTTTTTTCTTTTTAGTTCAGGTCTTCAGATGTGATGTTAGGGCCTAGCCACTAAGCCTGTTTGTATGTTTGTTTCGTTTGAAAATAACTGGCAGGGGTGGGGTGGCTCACTCCTAAAATCCTAGCTGTGCAGGTGGCTGAGAACTGAGGATCAAGGTCCAAAGCCCGCTCACTAAAGAGTATAAGACTCTTATCTCCAAATAACCTCTAGAAAACCAGAAGTAGTGCTGAGACTCCAGGGATAGGGCATTAGCCTTGAGCTGAAGATCTCACTGACAATGCCCAGGCCTAGGGGTAGAGTGGTAGCCTTGAGCTAGAAAGCTCAGAGACAGTGCCTAGGTGCAGAGTTCAAGCTGCACAACCAAAAATTACAGCAAAAAAAGACCTTGATGAAAATAACTGGCAGGTTCTACCACTTGGGCCACAGTTCAACTCCTGGCTTTGGGTCTTTTGGTTCTTGTGCTAGGTCTTGAAAACTAGGCCTGGTCATTGTCCAGGACCTTTTTCTTTTTATTTCCTCAAAGCTAGCAGGGTTTACACTTTGAGGAAAAACTCACTTTAGAGACGTTTTTTATATAAAGTTGTGCATTGGTACTTAGGGTTTGAACTTAGGACCTGGTGACTCTACCTGAGGCTTTTGTTTTCTTTTAGATTCCAGGCTCCCAGGCTCCACTATTTGAGCCAAAACTCCATTTCTGTTTCTTTTTTTCCCTTTTCTTTTTTTTTCATTAATAGCAGATAAAAGTTCCATGATATGGTGCTATTATGTGGCTTGCTTGTTAAACACAGGTTTAAGCCTGGTATTATCAATAAAACCTACTTATTGTTTCTTTTCTAAAAAAAAAGAGTTCCATGATAAACCCAGGGCACTATATAGTATCCTAAAATCCAAGGACTGCGATTTGCAGCCAGCCAGGGCAGTCAAGTCCATGAGACTCTATCTTCCATTAACCACTGGGTGTTTTGTAACCTGGATGCAGCTTTGGCTGCCTCTTTGTCACACCCCCAGCATGCCTAGGGCTTCATTGTGAGCCACCATAGTTTTACAGATTGTTGTTTCAAGGACCTACCCACAAGAAGGTTGTGGCCTTTGAGCTTGGAGCACAGGGGCAGTGTTCTTTTGGGAAGCAGGTCCTAGGATCTCATGGCCCTGGAAAGTGAGGGTGTTGTTTTGCCACTGATTACCATAGCAGTCCACCTGGAGCCCTTGGCAACAGTACTCAAGATCTAAGAGCTCAAGTGATCCATGCCTTGAGGTGATTGGTCCATTCCTCCCCAATATTACTGGCCTGGCTGTGATTGGCCCATTCCTCCCAGCTTTCAGAAGGCTAAGTTGTGATTGGTCCATTTCCTCACTGACCTCATATGCCATTGTGAGGTCCCAGCAGGGGTTATTAAACGCAATTGGTTGCTGTAGCTTTGATAGTTACAGTGCTGAGCTCTCTTTGCATGACCTGCTGGAGGAAATCAGAGATAGGTGAATGTTTTCTTTTTGGTTATTTGGGGGGTGGGATAAGAGGGAGGCTTTGTGTTGTGTGGATTTGGAGGTTTCCATTAATCTGTGGTTTAGATACAGCTAATTTTACTTAAGATTTGCTACCCATCAAATTGATTCTATTCATTTCATATAGGATTTGCTACCTACCTTGCCGAGTGCAGTGGTAATCCTAGATACTCAGGAAGCTAAGACCTGAGGTTTGCAGTTGAAATCCAGCCCAGAAACTAAAGACTGTGATACTTTTATCTCCAACTAATCAATAGAAAATGGGAAGGGTGGCTGTGGCACAAAGGGCAGGACAGTAGCCATGAGCTGAAGAGCTCGTGGACAGTGCCCAAGCCCCAGAATTGAATTCCCATGACCCACCACCCCCACAAAAAAGATTTGATACCTCCTTATTTATTGAGTAAAATTTAATCAAGGTTTAGTTCCCCCCCATATTTATGTAGGTAAGTAATAAGACTGACTCCTTCACACCCTATCTTAAGATGGAGCCAAGCACATTTGAGTACATGTCATAGTATGTTCTGCTAGAGAGGATATTTTCTGACCATTATGATACCAATGAGATCATTGGGGGTGGTAGCTATGGTGTGGTGGTGAAAGCCTATCACTGCCTCACAGATAGCGACGTGGCAGTGAAGACCTCTGGATGTTCTTACTTTGGACAGAAAGCACATCAGAGTATAACGTTCTTTTCAGCAGCCAGAGAATGATAGCAGACCCTCTAGCTCAGAAAAGGGGTGGTTAGCAGGATACTAACCAGGAACAGAGCAGTTCCAGGAATGACAGTAAAGAGCCCTTGAAAGACCCCAAAGCCATGGAGAGCCAGAAGCTCTGTCACTGACATAGGGAAGCTTCTTACCCACTCATCTAATCACAGCAGAACCACCCCAGATAGGAGCTTTGTAACCCCAGGGGCATGCCGGAATCTTCAGAAACTGCTTATGGTGCACAGCAGATTGGCTGGGGTTCCCAGGAGAGTTTTCAGAGCTGCTCCCCAGGCACACCTGGCATTGCTCCCCAGCAGGGGTCTCTCGCTGGGTTCCATTTTTCCTCTTCTTGGCTGTCTGAGGTGCTAGGTCTTTGCATAACTCTGTTTGTATGTCCTATGCAGTGGGATTCACGGTGGACAGTGTACCCTTGGTTAGAATAACCCTCTGGTTAGAGTGAGAGGGGTGGAGGATTTATCTTCAAGGATGTCACCGTCTTGGTCCTGCTATTCCCAATTTTTATTTTCATTCATGCATATAAAATATCTAATATTTTCATAAAATATATCGAAAAGCAGCAGAAATCAGATAAAAACTTTCATATGACATTTGATTTCCAATTCAACACACACACACACACACACACACACACACACACACACACACACACAAAACCAAGTTACAAAAACTATGATTCATAGACCAAATCGAGCCTGTTTGTTTTGTTTTGATAGGTCATGGAGTTGGAACTCAGCCTGGGAGCTGGCCCTGAGCTCTTCAGCTCAAGACTATAGCACTACCCCTTGAGCCACAGCCCCACTTCCCATTTTCTAATAGTTAATCGGAGATAAGAGTGCCAAGTCCTTTTGTGCCTGGGCTGGCTTTGAACTTTGATCTTCAAATCTCAGACTCTTGAGTAGCTAGAATTACAAGCATGAGCCACTGTGCCCAGCTCATATATATAATACAGTATATAATATAATATATATAATATATATTATATATATTACAAATTTCTGTGTCAAGTTAGTAAAGAGTGATTAAATAATAAATTTAAAGATATAACCAACCATGGAGGAAGAAACTATTATTCATTACAGACGTTAATCTCAAGAGAAAAGTAGATTGTCCAAGGAGATCACCCAAGCCCTGAGTTCAATCCCCAGACTGGCAATAAAGAAATAAATAAATAAATAAATAAATAATGACAGAGAGAGAGAAAAGTAAAAATTCTTATGCATTGTAATCATAAAAAAGATAACACCTTCTTGGGAACATAGCCTAATTTTAGAGTGTTTTCCTAGTATGCACAAAGCCTGGGATTGGATTACTCCATATGACATATGCACTGTTTAAAGGGGAATAACCATCACTTGTAATTATGAGAAAAATGAGCAATATATATTCCCTGAAGTAATTATTTCACAATACAACCAATGTAGCAATGGAACATTAATGTAGATTTAAATCAGACCTTCTATGTCCTCATCAAACATAGATGAATTTCAACTTAGGAATGTTTATTTCTCCTAATATTTCTTTTATCCTTGAGGCCATGCCAAACCTTCTGTTTTGAATTAGCAAGACGATGTAACATTTCGGGGGCAAAAATGCAGCCCGAGAGCTCTGCACCAGAAGCCAAGATTGAGAACACCTCCACGCCACTTCTCCCTGGAGAAGTAAACTTAAAAGGCAAGAATCACAGCACAGTTTTGCCCAACACTGTAGAAACAGCTACAGTAAACACAATTCCAAACGCAGTTTGTTGAAGGGTGCAGGTGACTGTGTTGGGATGGCCAATAAACAGTAGGGAACAAAGGAAACCGAAGATGAAGGAGGTGAGGTACAGCTGAGATCCTAGTTACTGGCCTCAACAATGGCAGTGTCATGGCATTTCACACACATCTCAAGAACGACAGCAGTAAACATACACAAGCAGAGAGCCAGGCAGGTCAGAGCCTGCCCAGGGCATATCCAAAAGCCAGGAAACTTGCAGCTCTCAGGAGGCACTGATTTCTCTGTATGTTGCCATACTAATGATGTGGACACTTCACACACAGGTCTATATCTGCTGAGAGGTACAAAAAAAGCTACCACAACTTCTTTGTGTGAACTTAACATTCTTCTAAGGATTTAGGAAACTGTTCCCTTATATGTCAGCCTACCACGGTAGTGTTTGTTATCATAAAAGCAATTTTGTTTCATTTCTAAACCATAAACTCTCTCATTGTCATCTTTTCTGTTTATTTTTCTGGCCCGTCCTGGGGCTTGAACCAGGATCTTTGCACTGTCCTTGGGTTTTCTCAAGGCTAGCGCTCTACCACTTGAGCCACAGTGCCACTTCCAGCTTTTTCTGTGTATATGGTATCCAGGAATCAAACCCAGGGATCCAGGCATACTAGGCAAGCACTCTACCATGAGGCCATACTCCTGGTCCCTGTCTTTTACATTCCACTTTGTTTTCCCTTCATCCATTATCACATGTATTGATAATGTACCAGTTGGGGCATTCCAATATCCTTATAACTATTTTCTACAATTTTTCTCACTGTTATTAATAGAATTGTAAATAGTTCTGCAATACTATTGAAAATTGTACATAATGTAACTTACTATTTCCTACATGTCTCTTTAAAGCATCAATTATATCGCTGTGGCTCATTCTTGAATAGGTCTCATTATATTTGGTCACACCTACTCATCTCTCAAGCAATAGGAACAGAGAAACCACTCTTGGACACTCTATAAACAGGCTCACTTTGTTAACCATTGGGAAATCTTTCCATTGAGAATCTTCTTTTCACACATCTTCTTCAATCATTCATCTCACCAAAGATGCCTAAGAAGCAGGCTATCTAACCTTGGAAAGAGACCTCCACAGAAGAAAGCAAAATAAACTTTTTAAGATGAAGAGCTGATAACCATCAACTGATTGCTCAGGTACTTTATCACAGTGTTAGAAACCAACTAAGAATGATATCATTTATATCTTGTGACCATATTTTAGTCCACATCTAGAAACATTTAATAATTTGTTGCTGATCCTGGAGCTTGAAGTCAAGATCTGGTCAATGTCCTTATGAATTTTTTTCTCAAGATGAGGAGTCTACTACTTGAATCACAGCTCCACTTCCTGATTTTTGGTAGTTAATTGGAGATAAGTGTCTAACTAATTTTCAGGAAGGAGCTGACTTTAAACTGATATTCAGATCTCAGCAATCTGAGTTATCTAGGAAGATCATAGGATAGAAAATTGCAGGCACTCAGCCAGGTATAAATTCAAAGGAACATCTTTGCTTGCACATATGTCCTTAAAATCATTATGATATGATTCAACCCACCTCTGTAGTTCCTATGGCCCACCCTACCAAATCTTCAGATAAAGACAGTTGATAACCATGTAGAGCATATGGAGAAAATTTTTCTGCTTTCAAGTTCAAGACCTTCTGGGAAATCCCAACTGTTAAGAATGCCATGCTCTGGCTTCAGTTTCCTTTTCTCATCCAAAATAACTTGTTCTCCAGCAGGATTGTAAAACTGAATGTTCTTCAGAATTTGGTACAGCTAGGAGAGATACATCATCTTATGATGAAGTACAATCCAGAGTTAAGACAGAAAACATGATCTAAGAATAGCTCCTTGTTGCCTTAATCTCTGATTCTGAATTCAAGAATGAGTCATCCCAAAGAAAAATCTATGGAAGAATAAAAATAATCTTTTAGAATCCTGGCCACTCAGAAAAGGAGTAGAAAGCTGTTTTTCAAGAGCAATCAATACCAGGTTAATAGCCATGAATTGAGACAATTTTCAATTGCTATTTTCAGTTGGCCCCAACCACAATTTTAATACTGAAAGTAGAATGAAACTTATGAATAAAATGGATAATTCCGTTTAGTAGGTAATCGTTTGCTATTACTGAAGAAACTCAGAGGGAAAAGATGAGTTTACAGTTTTCAGAAGATTACCTTGGAATATTTTAAGGTTATTTGTAACTAAAAGAATATATAGAGGACCAGTAGTGTGGCCTAGTGGTAGAGTGCTTGCCTAGCATGCATGAGGCCCTGGGTTAGAATCCCCAGAACCACATACACAGAAAAAAGCCAGAAGAGGTACTGTGGCTCAAGTGGCAGAGTGCTAGCCTTGAGCAAATAATGTGCAAGGACAGGGGCCAGTTCCAGAGTTCAGGCCGCAGGAATAGCCAGAAAAAAAAGGATGTATAAAAACATGAAATACATTTCTTTCTCACAAAGACAATTCTCCCATGTCACACAGTCAGACTCTGAATCTGTGCAATTAAAATAGGAAAACCTTAGCCTAGCAAGGAAAATCTTCTGGGCTTTTGGAAGTATGAACTGTTTTGATTAAAAAAATCTGTGAATCCAGAAACATCTGCATGATGGTGTGAAAAAATGAGAGGTACATGGAGTGAACCTAGAATGAAATCTTGCTTTCTTAGAGTTAAATCCCATTGTGAGTTCATGATACACACTTTGCCTGTTATTAAAGGACACATCACCATATACACTTGCTGACGATTTATATGATCATAAACTGCTATGAATTTGAACACATGTGGCAGGGTTTGGCTTGGTATCACTAGCTCATAGGCTAGACAAAGGATGTTCTTGGCCATTTCTTCTTTCAATTCAGGAAGAATCCACAAGCCATTTTCATCTTGTTAGGTAAACAGTCCCACCTACTTCCAGCTGAAGTGAAGCAGTAAGGAAACCATGGTTATCAATGTGTCCTTCAGGGCCATCTCCCAGAGAGCAGGAAACTTGTAATGGTCACTCTACGCATGATCAAAAGGCCCAAAGGTAAGCTATAGGGAAAGAAAATTGGATGTGCCATGAATGACAAAGCTGTCATCCATCAAAATCTCAGTCTTGATGTTAAGAATCATTTGAAGTAGGTAGAAGAAAGACTTTTGCTTTAGTTTTTGAAATAAAATTATATTTTTATTGGTCATGGGGCTTGAACTCTAGGTCTAGGCTCTGTCCTTGAGCTCTTCAGCTCAAGGATACTGCTCTACCACTTGAGCCACAGCGCCACTTCAGGTTTCCTGGTGGTTAATTGGAGATAAGAGTCTCACAGACTGTAGTGCCCTGGGTAGCTTTGAACCGGGATCCTCAGATCTCAGCTTCCTGAGTAACTAGGATTACAGTAGTAAGCCAGTGGCACCAGGTTCTAAAATTAAAATTTTAAATAGTTGTATAACATACTTACTTTCATATGTGAGAGAACACATGCCCCTTTCTGAGTCTTATTTCATTCAATAATATGTGTGTGTGTATGTGTGTATGTGTGCGTGCGCATGTGCATGCACATATGCATATACACGTGTGAGTACATGCCTGCCACTACCAATACAAGAAACTCAGGACTTCATGAACTTCCTTGGCTTTTTCCATCAAAGCTGGTACTTTATTCACACATTCACTTCCTGCTTTCTGCCATTTCACTGGAGGTCAAAGTTGCCTGGGTAGCTAGGATTACAGGTGTGAGTCCTCATTACGATGCTTAAGCTATCTTCACACTTAAAAGTCATTTTCTACTTACTGATTTTTAAAAGAAAATGATCCACAAGGCTTAAAACAACAAATAATCCCTTTGTCTGCTCTAACTTTTCCAACTTTTCTCCACACAGTGGCCAATATAGAACTCCCATTCTATTTGATAACTTACACTATTTTTTGTTGTTAGTTGTCATGGGGCTTAAACTCTGGGCCTGGGTGCTATCTCTGAGATCTTCAGCACAAGGCAAGCACTCTACCACTTCAGACACAGTGCCACTTCCAGTTACACTTCGATAATACAAAATCTGATGGGTTCATAATTCCAGTTTCATCCTATCATTCTTTTCTAACATCTGAAACTAGACATTTTTATATCCTTCCAGCCTTCTCACACTCACCTGTGAAAATCTGTAAGTTCCAGCAATGTCCCAATCTGGGCAGATGTTATTCCCGATGGTCCTGTAAGTACTGCTACAGACTGGCTGTCTGTCATACCGGAGAGCCAAATAGTTACATTCTTCAGATAGTAGGTGCTTCTCTTCCCACACATGGATACCCCTTCTTATGTTTTTGTCCTCATTTCCCTCCTCCCATCCCATCCCAATCATCATGTTTTCCCTTTCCCTTTCCTATTTCAAATAAATAAACATATATTCAATATATCAGATTATTGAGGCAGGTACAGTGACAATATGAGATTATCCAAAGGGCAATAAAGGAGAAGAGAACACATTATGTTAAGAACAACAATTAGTCAAGATAAAGGTCTTGTTTCCATATCCTAGCTGGCAGAATAGGTTAAGCACCTGCAGAAAATTAGTTAGATCCTTCTATGTCACCCTGCACCAGGATTAACTCCAAATGGATCAAAGACCCAAAGGTATAAGCAGACATGCTTAAATCTTTACAAGAAGGAATGGGAGATATAATAGGTCTCCTTAGCACAAGTCAAAACTTTCTTAATAAAGTCCCCAAAACACAACAAATTAAAGTTTGGACAAATGGGACTGCATTAAACTGCACTGGTTCTATATGGCAAAGAACATACCTAGCAAGTTAAAGAGAAAGCCCACAGAGTGTGAAACTATCTTCACTAACAATACAATAAATGAAGAGATTCTTAAATGCTCTCCAAGCTCCAAAGTGAACGTCAAAGATGTCAAATCCCAGAGTCAAGTGTTGTAAAAGATCAGGGATTTTCACAATAAATCAAAGAATGTCTGGGTAAATGGGACTGCATTAAACTGCAGAGATTCTGTATGGCAAAGGACATAGCTAGCAGACTGACTAGAAAGCCTACAGAGTGGGAGAAGATCCTCACTAACCATATAACAAAGGCCTCATATCTAAAATATATCAACAGCTCAAAAGATGAATCACTCAAAAACCAATCTCCAAAGAAACAACCATCCCATTAAAAGATTGACAAAAGAGTCTTCTCTGAAGAAGAAACAAGAATGGCCTATAGACACATGGAGAAATACTCGATATCTCTGGCCATAAAAGAAATACAAACAATTCTAAGATTCCACCGCACTCCAGTTAGAATGGCATTGATCAAGAAATCTAATAACAACACATGCTGGTGGGGATCACTACAACACTGTTGGTTGGAGTGTATACTTGTCCAACCACTGTGGAAAGCACTATGGCAGTTCCTCAAAAGACTAAATGCAGAGATCCTCTATGACCCAGTAATTCAACCACTGGGCATTTACCCAGTCATCCAGAAACAAGGACATACTAAAGCCACTAGCACAATGATGTTCATTGCAGCACTATTTACCATAGCAAAGATATGGAACCAATCCAGATGCCCCTCATTTTAATGATTGAATCAACAAGTTGTGGTATTTATACACAATGGAATTCTATGCTGCTGTCAGAAAGAACGACATCACCCCATTTGTAAGAAAATGGAAACACTTAGAAAAAAATCATATTAAGAGAAGTAAGCCATATAGGATGACACTAAATGAAAGGACCTCTAGTATATAGAAACAAAACCTATATAGTGAGTGACTGTTGTCCTTGATGTACTATGTTATCTCTCATATCATTTCCTGTCCCTTGGTTATCTCACATTGTTACAGTTTCATACGTTGTTATCTGACATATTGGGTATATGTGTATTTGTTTATTTGAAATCCAATAGGGAAGAGGGGAGAAGAAGATGAGAGGTTGGGGGGGAAGGAAATGGGTATAAAAACATGAGAAAGTGTATCAATGTTTGTAAAGTAATGCACCTTCTATCTGGTGAATATAATGAAACCCTTCTATTAATTACAATAAAAATATATGAAAAAAAGATCAGGGTTTTCTAAAACATCTCCTAAATAGCAAAACCCAAGGCCAAAACGAAAAGGTAGTTCTTGAACATAACTCTACATAATAAGCATAGAAATTTAGCAGGGACTGTGAGCATGGCCTACTGGTATAGCGTACCTAGCATGCCTGAAGCTTTGGATTCAACTCCTCAGGACCACATGCACATTCAAAAAGCTTTAAGTGGTGCTGTGGCTCAAGTATTAGAGCAAGAGCACTAGCCTGTGAGAAGCTCAAAGACAGTGCCCAGGCCCTGAGTTCAAGCCTCAGGCCTGGAAGAAAAAAAAAGAATTTAGGGGGAGTATTTCCAATCTTAAGACTTGGTTACTTGGATCTTTTCCAATGAATATGTTAATAGATTAACCCTAGTTTGAATGGAATGTCATGTCTTAAGCTTATATATTAGGCCAGGACATGAAGATAATTTGTCATGAGTGAGATTCAGAGATTTATATAAGCTGAGAGAGAGCTTTTTCCCCCACTCTCAAGTGCTCCACAACAAAAAGCTTTTGCCCATTAAACGTTGATTAGACTGTCATGAGACACCAAATATTGTGTTGCGTTTATCGTAGGGTAACTAGCTCCACCTGAGCAAAAAATAAATCTTGTGTTTTGAGTCATGCCATTAATACTATGTGTTTATATGGCAGGACATGCTGCTATGTAAACAAAGAGAACATATGTTCAATTCAAGAGCAACTTTCAAAAGAAAAGTTATGTAAGGGAGATTCTATACAGCTAGGTCTGTTCACAGACCCAACATATAGCAACCAGAACAAGAGCTTAAATATCAGATGAGGGAATTTTGTTTTTTATGTAACAAAACAGAGTGGATGCATCTAACTCCAAGGAACTCATTATGGAGAGAATTGTAAGCAAGTTTTACATTGAAATCCATGCTCCAAGGCTACTATGGTAAAATGCAGTGGTGTCTACTTTTCCCTATATATTTAGATTTATATACTCAAAAGCAAAGAATACAGAGGAGTAAAGATGATCAAAGGGCTTTTCTTTCTATCATATCTGTGTGTTCAAGGAAGTGTGTGTGCAAAAGCTGGGCACGGTGGCTCATGCTTGTAATCCTAGCTACTGAGGAGTCTGAGATCTGAGGATCAAGATTCAAAGCCAGCCTGGGCACTAAACGACCATGAGACTCTTATTTCCAATTAACCACTAGAAAACCAGAAGTGGCACTGTTGCTCAGGGGGAGGTCAGTAGCCTTGAGCTGAAGAGCTCAAGGACAGTGCCCAGGCACAGTTTTCAAGCTCCACAACCAAAAAAAAAAGAGGTGTTTGTGTATGTGTGCATACATGTGTGCACACACTCACATTCAAAAACAAATATACAAATATGATGAAAACAAATTATTTTAAAAAGCAACCTATTGAGGCAAGATGGAAATTCAAATAGACATATATTGCATGCATATATGGGATTCTAAACAGAAGAAAATAGTGACTTTGGGGGGTTGGAGGAGGGAAATCAGGAGAAAAATTTGAGAAAGCGTATCAATGTGTGTGAAGTAATAATACTTCTATCTGGTAAATATAAATGTAACTGCTTTGTAATTACAATAAAAATGCATGGGAAAAAAGAAAACAGTGACTTTGAAGAAGATCTAATTGAACATACACATATGGAGAATTAAACTGAAAGCTAGAATGAAGATATGTGAAAAAATGTTATGTCAAAAGTTAACAAAATCATAGCAGAGAACTTTCCCAAGCTCAAAAGGGAAAATAATCACATTATTGGAGGTTCAGGACTCCAAATAGGCAAGATCCTAGAAGGAACTCGTGTAGACATATCATAGTAAAGACACTAGATCTGAATACCAAGGAATTGATCTTAAATGCTGCTAAAACAAAGAGCCATACTACAATGGGAAAAATTAGAATTACAGCACATCTCTCCACGAAAACCCTAAATGCAAGAAAAGCTTGGAAAAACATCATTCATGTCCTGAAGACCAACAACTGACAACTCAGACTGATATATCCAGCAAAATTCGTATTTACATTTGAGGGTGAAACAAGAATATTTCACTCCAAAGAGAAGCTATATGAATACCTGCACACTAAGCCAGCATTACAAAAAAATTAATTAATCAAGAACAACTTGCAGAACATCAAGAACCCACATCAAGAAGAAATTACCTCTAATTCACTAAACACAAAAAGGGGAAAAAAGAGAGAAAGAAACTTAGAAGTAAAAATAAATAATAACAATGTTCACTGACCATTTCTCCATAATTTCCATAAATGTGAATGGGCTGAACAATCTAAGCAAAAGACACAGAGAAGCAGACTGGATTAAGACACACCGCCCATCCATATGTTGCCTCCTAGAGACTCACCTCACCGTGAAAGACAGAAACAAATTCCAAGTGAAAGGATGGAAACGCATTTTCCACTCCAGTGCACCATGCAAAAAAGCAGAAGTAGCAATTTTAATCTCCGATAAAATTAACTTCTCAGTAAAATCAGTACATAAAGATATACAAGGCCACTACATATTAGTAAAGGGTACAATCCATACCCACCTCCTTGAATGTAATGACAATCAAGAGACATCACAAAGGAACTTTTTGGGACACAGCAAAGGCAGTTGTAAAGGGCAAACTTACCGCAGTAGGAGTGCATATTAAAAAGACTGAAAAAGAGCATGTAAACAACCTGAAAAAGAAACTGAAGCAACTAGAGCAGCAAGAAAAAGTCCATTCTAAAACAGCTAGAAGGACACAAATAACAAAAATAAAATCAGAAATATCAGCGATTGAAATAAGATCTACTATACACAAAATTAATAAATCAAAAAGTTGGTTCTTTGAAAGAGTCAATAAAATAGACAGACCCCTGGCAAGGTTAATAAAAAAAGGAGAGGGGATACTCAAATAAACAAAATTAGAGACCCCACAGGAACAATCACAACTGATATCCAAGAAATTCAGTCCATAATGAATAAGTAGTACCAAGGCCTATATTCAAGGAAACAAGAAAATCTAGTAGAAATGGATGATTTCTTAAATAAATATAGGCTACCCACACTGAACAATGAAGAGGTAAACAGGTTGAACAAACCAATCTCTTACAATGAAATTGTGGAAGCAAACAGGGAAATGCCAACCAAAAAGACCCCAGGTCCAGATGGTTTCACTGCGGAATTCTACAAGATGTTTAAAGATGAAGTAACACCCATACTCTTGAAACTCTTCCGAGAAATAGAAGCAGAAGGAGCAATACCAAACTCATTTTATGAAGCCAATATTACTCTCATCCCCAAACCAGGGAAAGACCCTTTTCTTACACATCCCAGAAAAATAGCTCCAACTTCTAGGTTTACCTTACAATCTCAATATTTTTATCTGATAGTCAAATTTCAACAGTACAAACTCCTAAGCAAAACTGAACTCTATATATTCACTCAGTCTCTATAAGCCCTGAATCTAGGTACATAAATCATAACACAGGGACAGAACACCAGCTACCTTGTCAATCAAAGTTGAAATCAGAAACAGAATTCCATTTACAATTGCTCCCCACCCCCTGAAAATAAAAAATACCTAAGAATTAACAAAACAAGTAAAGGACCTCTACACTGAAAGTTTAAAAATCTGAAAAAGGAAATTGAAGAAGACTTAAGAAACAGAAAGATAACCAAATACAAATTAATTAATATATCAGATAACAAAGTGAGATACTGTAACAATATGAGATAACCAAGGGACAGCAAAGGAGATGAGAGACAACATAGTACATTAAGGACAACAATGAAAACTGGGATGGAAAAGATTCAGGAATGCTGGAGTAAAGTGAAGATCTTACCTGGAAAGGAAAAGCTACACAGAAAGAAATAGAATCCTCTCTTGCTAACAGATTTTTTAAAAAATCACTCAACAGGGCCCAGGACTTTTGCCTAGTGGTAGAATGCTTACCTAGCATTGATTCCTACATATGATCTACATGGAAAACGATGGTGGTAGTGCTGTGGCTCAAGTAGTAGAACTACAGCGTTGAGAAAAACTCAAGGATAGTGCTCAGCCTCTGAGTACAAGCCCCAGGACTGGCAAAAAAATCACTTAACAGTAGATATAAGACAAAATAATAAAACTGAGCTATTCCGGCAGCAATTGGGAGAACGGTGTAGAGGGGACAGAAAACATGGAGGTGTGCACCCAAAGTTCCCTCAGCCATTATCCATCCTCAGAATAAAATAGTAAAGAGACTAAAATGAGGAGTTACATATGGCATGTTCTCTTCATGCCCAGAAGCATCGATGTTACTGCCATCTGTTTCCAAGGTGTACAGAGAGGAAAAAAAAACAGAAATTGTTGAAAGGTGTTGTCATCACCTCTCTATCCACCTGTGTAAGGCGCTTCATTAGAGATGAGTATGTAGTGCCAGCCAAGGACTTGATGAGGGGGCAAAAAAGAGTGTAAAAATCACAGGATACATCCCTGAAGCATTTGCCAATATAAAATTCTGGCTGCAACTGAGGCCCACAGTGTCAGAGTTGAATATTAATATATCTTTCTAGATATGAATATATATCTTTATTGAAAGAGATCTACACAATAGCTCAACTTTCATGAAAGCCTCTTGCTAGTCCCCACAAGCAGTGGGTAGAACTCTTCCCCTGGTCTCTGCACCTGAGGGTTTGCATCTAAGAGGAAAACATGAGTTGGAAAACGTGTGTGCAGATTTGCCTTCTTCATGCCTGGTGCTATGATTTCATCCAAGTCCACATGTAATGAAGCACCAGAAATGCAGTTATCTTGGATGTATTTTGTACAATACCTGTGTTGAGACACTATTAGCACGAAAGCCTCAGTGTACAGTGAAATAGAAACAAAAAATCTCTATGCCTATGAAATGTCAACTGGAAGTTATAACGGTGTCACACACAGAGGGTTGATTCACACACACAATATCCATAATAGCCACAGAACATTGCTGGTTGATCCAGGCAAGTTTCAATAGGAATTCCAAATGCAGAGGCCTACATAAATGTACCCATTTAGTACCACCTGAGGAAGAAATGATGCTGATGCTATTACAGATCAATAACAAGTGAAATTGAATTCCACTTGTGTATCCTGAACTTTCAACTTCAAACAGGTAATTATGACTAACTAGGCTAACAGTGATCAAGATATTTGCATGATGCACTGGACTGAGCATATACGGTAACATAAAAAATGATTCTCTGTGACAAACCCAATTCAATATCAAAACCAAGTCTATGTTTTCTACTTAACATATATTAAACCCAAGTTCCCTGCAGACACTTCAGTGTTCCTGAAATCCAGACATACTTCAAGGCACTGAGCATAATTGGTTCAAGACTGTAGTAATGGACGCACATTTTGGTAAGAGATGCCTATAACCATGAATTGGGTGTCAGAAAATATGCCTTGGTGTGTGTGTGTGTGTGTGTGTGTGTGTGTGTGTGTGTGTGTGTGATGGGGCTTGAACTAGGCCTGGGAGCTGTCCCTGAGCTCTTCAGCTCAAGGCTACCACTCTACACACTTTCCATTTCCTAGAGGTTAATTGGAGATAAGAGTCTCATGTCCTTTTCTGCCTCGGCTATCCTCATAACTCAACTCACTGAGTAGCTAGGATTATAGGTGTGAGTCACCATGCCCCAGCTTTTTATTCTTTTTATATTTTTAATATTTTTTAAAAAATATTTACATTGCAAAGGTGATGTACAGGGGAGTTAGAGTTATGTAAGTTAAGTAATGTGTACATTTGTTTTTGAACACTCTCACCTCTCCCTCACTCTCTCCTGGATTTTTACATCTTGACTGCCTGCCATGCTGTGTAGTTTATTTCCACCATGGTCTCTAGTGAGTATAACTACTAATTAGTTCACACTTTGTCCCACTTTTTCTGTGCTTCCCCTTATCTTTCTCAAGTCAGATAAACCTACATACAAGACAAAGATTACAGAAATCAAAAACGGTTAAAAAAAAAAGGTGGAGGAGAACCACAAATACTACCATAAAAAAAAACCTCATTTCAATTTCTTAGAGCTCAGTTAGATAACATCATTTTATATGGTCATGTATACATAGCTATTGGGCCCTTGTGATCCTCTCCAAAACAATACACTCCTCTGGCCTCACTGAGTGAAAGTACAGAGTCCTGTTTACTCATGTACAAGTGTGGTCTTTTTGTCTAGATTCATAGGCACATTCTACTTATCAAAACAAACATACAAATGAGGGAAACCATGCAATTTGTTTCTCTGGATCTGGCTTTCTTCACTCAATGTAATTTTTTCCAAGTCTTTCCATTTCTTTCTTAATGGAGCAATATCATTCTTCTGATGAAAGCATGAAATTCCACTGTGGATCTACAACACATCTGAGTTGATATTCCATATATTAGCTCTGGTAAACAATTCTGCAACAAACATGGTTGTGCTAGTGACTTCAGTGTTCCCTGGTCAGTAGTCAATTGGATACATGCCCAGGGGTAGAATAACTGGGTGATAGGGAAATTCTTACGTTCAGTCTTCAGAGGAACCTCCATATTGCTTTCCAGTGTAGCTACAAAAGTTTATATTTCCACCAACAATGTAGTAGTGTTCCCTCTTGACTACATCCCAGTCAGCATCTGTTATTGTTAGTTTTCTTGATAATGACCTAGCTGGTATGTTGTGGAATTTCAATACTGATTTCATTTGCATTTCTTTATGGCCAGTGATGTTAACATCATTTCTTCATGTGTCTATTGGTCATTCTCATTTCTTTCTCAGAGAAATCTCTCTTTAAGTCTTTAGCCTATTTATTGTGTTGTTTCTTTGAGCATTTGTTGGGGAGGGTTAATTTTTGAGCTCTAAGTATATTTTAGATATGAGGCACTTGTGTGATGCATAGCTAGGAAAGATCTCTCCGTCTGTGGGCTTTCTGTTTATCTTGCTATCTATGTCCTTTGCCATGCATAAACTCTTCAGTTTGATGAAATCACATTTTCCAGCATTTCTTGGATTTGTTGTGATTCTGGATCTTTATTTAGGTGATATCAACCTGTGACTAGAAGCCACAGTGTTTCCCTTATCAATTTCTGTAATGTTTTCAGAGAATCTGGCCCTAAACTGACATATCTGATCAATTTTTGAAATGATTCTGGTGGAGGGTGAAATACAAGGATCTAGCTTCCATTTTTGCTTGTGCATAGTCATTTCTGCCAGCTCCATTTGTTCAAGAAGCTGCCTTTCTTCTACCCTGTGATTTTAGCTCCCTTATCAAAATATTAGGTAGCTGTACATTTGTGGGTTCATTTTTGGGTTTTCTACTGCATTCAATTGGTCCTCAGACTGAGTCTTGTGAGAAATTTTAGTAGATTTTAACTGAGAAATAAATTGGTGGGTTGTTTTTCATATGGAAAGATTATATAGAAAAGTAACAATGAAAGGTCAATGTGATTCTGTTAGAGACTGGAATTTGGTGCAAAAATGATTATGAAAATGTCAAAAAAGGGCGAAGAGTTTGGCCTCATGGTAGAGTTCTTGCCTAGCATGCATGAAGACCTGGGATTGATCCCTCAGTACCACATACGTTGAAAAGTTGAAAATGGTGCTATGGCTCAAGTGGTAGAGCAATAGCCTTGAGGAAATCCCACGGACAGTGCTTGGGCTCTGAATTCAAGCCCCAAGTCTGGCAAAGAAAAAACAAAGGAAATGTAAGTAAGGGACAAGGAGTTTGGCCTAGTGTTACAGTGCTTATCTAGCATGCACAAAACCCGGGTTCAATTTCTCAATAAACACATAGAAAAAGCCAGCAGTGGGGCTGTGGTTTAATTGGTAGTGCTCTAGTCTTGAGAAAGCACAAAGACTGTGCTCAGGCCCTGAGTTCAAGTACCAGGACTGGCAAGAAATGAAAAGATATCAGGCATGTTGGCTCATGCCTGCAATCCTAACTACTCAGGAGACTGAGATCTGAGGTTTGTGTTTCATAGCAAGCTCAGGGACAAGTGACCGTGAGACTCTTATTTTCAATTCACCACTAAAAAAGAGGAAGTGGGGCTGTGGCTGAATGGTAGGGTGATAGCCTTAAGCTGAAGAGCTCAGGGACAGGGCCCAGTCCCATATTTCAAGCACCATGGCCTACAAAATACACACACACACACACACACACACACACACACACACACACACACACGTTATATGTTATATGTGATTTGTAGTCTGAGCAAGAAATGGCAAGATGGACAAATTCCTACATAACTTTTGATGGTAACACTGAATTCTGATATTCATTTATTCAATAAAACATGTTGAATGGAGAGTTTAAGTGAGTCAACTAATTACTGCTTATTTAAAACAAACAGCAATAACAGCAACAACACACTGCCACCAAATATACATTACCCCAAATGAAACCATGGAGAAAATAAATCTCCAAAAAATGCCTATAATTAGGCAGGAGGATCTATCCTCAAATTGGACAAAGGAGATAGCAAGCCAAATTTAGTCGAAAGAGACAGAACATCAATTCATATGCACACAAGTTATAAGCAATTGAGAGAAAATAATTGTTAACACACATATACCTAATTTACATAGAATAAACTTGTTAAAATCATTAATGAACTTAAAACCTTTTAGAAGAAGGGCCTTGAGTTTGGCCTAGTTGCAAAGTACTTGCCTAGAATGCATGAAGACCAACGTGCAGTTCCTCAATACCACATACATAGAAAAATGCCAGAAGTGGTGCTGTTGCTCAAGTGGTAGAGCTCCAGCCTTGAGAAAGCCTAATGACAGTGCTCAGGCCCTGAGTTTAAGCCCCAAGATTGGAAAAAAACTTTTGAAGAGCTTTTTAAATAACTAATTTACTTTCTTTTTATTATTGTAGAAGTGATTTACAGAAAGATTACAATTTCATGAGTCAGGTAATGTGTACATTTCCTTTCCTACAGTATCTTTTGTTCCCTCACTCTCTCTCAGTTCCACCCTCCATTCCCACAAGTTGGATAGTTCACTTTCACCAGTGTCCAGTGACCTCTACTACTGAACCTTTTCATCCCTTTTCCCTCCAGTTCTGTGTCCTTCCCACACCCTCCCAAAGATATGCAAGTGAACACATAATACATAAACAAGAGAATCATCAAAAAGTAAAAATATGAAACACACTATAGAGAACTCTTATTTACATATCTTGGAGTACATTTTTATATGTACATATATATACAATTTTATGTAAATATAAAGAGTCACCTAGACCTTGCACTTTTATGTTTATGTCTTAAGAGTATCCTCTTTTTGTCTCACTGTGTATCTAAAATCCTCTATAATTTATCATATTACAGTGTATTTTAGATCTAATTTCCACACCATCAGAAGGAATGCATGTCTTTGTCTTACATTGGCTTGCCTCACTTAAAATTATTTATTCTAGTTCCATTCATTTTCCTGCAAATGACAGTTTAATTTTTCTAATGGCTGTGTAAAATTCCTTTGTGTATAAGTACCACATTTTTTGGATCCACTTATCTACTGTGAGCCATCTGGGCTGTTTCCATTATCTTGGCAATAAGCAATTATGCAGCAGTGAACGTGGGTGTGAGGTGTTTTTACCAGAGTCTGACTCTGAATGTTCAGGATAGATACCCAGAAGTAGTATGGCTGTAATATAGGAAAAAAATCTATGCTTAGTTATTTGTTACTTTGACTTTTGATACATTTTTTCCTAGTCCTGACACTTGAACTCTGGACCTGGGCACTGTCCATGAGCTCCTTTTTGCTCAAGGTTAGGACTCTACCACTAATCTACAGGCATTATCAAGACACTACATGTCTCTCTATTAAGAGACAAGGCTGAAGATAAAGAATGCTGTTTGCAATATGCACAAACTATAATACTATTTGTGAAGCACTTAGTGAATCTTATCACTATTCCAGTGGGATGCCATTACTCACAGAGAACAAGGTAACTTATACAAGCCTCTAACATAAAATCTAATACCATATGTAACAGAATAACAGTAAATGTAGATACTAAAACACAATGTAATTTTAAATATCTGGATTCTATCTCAGAATATGCTATAAAAATGCAAGAAGTAATGTACTCACTACCTGACAAATGTAACTGTAACCCCTCTATCTATACATTACCCTGACAATATAACACAATAAAAAAAAGAAAAGAAAAAGGGAAAAGGAAAGTAAGTTAATATTAAAGGGTTTTGGTATTTTTTGTTCGGCCTATGCTTTAGAAAAATTCATGGACAAGCTCAAATTGTAGGACCACACATAATGGAGAGGTAAATTAAAAACATTGTTCTGACATGTATTTATAAATCCCTTGCTTACCCATATTTGAAGTTGAAATGTATTTTTCCTATAATTAAAAAAAAGAATATGCTATAAAATATGAACTGAAGGTCCAAAAAGACCCCAAATTGTAGACTTATTTAAGCAAAGTATATGACATGCAAACATGCTGACGTGATTCCCAAAAAGTTAGGAAATAGAACAAAACCTTCATACATAAGGCCATGTAGTATGAAGCTAATTGAATGGACCTCTAGGATATTGCAACAAAAGCCATATAATGAGTGATTGCTGTCCTTAATGTGCTATGTTATCTCTCATCTCTTTTGCTGTTCCTTGGTTATCTCATATTGTCACAATATCCCACGTTGTTATCTGATATATTGGATACATTTGTATTTGGTTACTTGAAATTGGACAGGGAAGGGGGGAAAACCAAGAGGGGGTGTGGAGGGGAGGGTAATGGGGACCAAGACATATGAAAGGGTATCAATGTATGTGAATTAATGCACCTTCTATCTGACAAATATCATGTAACCCTTTTATTAATTACAATAAAAAATAAAAAAAGAAAATGGAGACAACCTCTTGACAGTCACTCATCATTCAAATGCAATTAAAGGAGACTTATTATATACAAAATATTATAAAATATATAAATATATAATATACAGTATATATGATACATAATCAAAATATAATGAATAAATATAATCTATAAAGCATAACAAATAATGAATTACACAATATAATCATATATTCATATGATTAAATATATATCATATATTCACATAATTAAAATATATTAACATGTATGTATACATATTTTATACATATGAATATATATTTTATACATATAAATATGCTTTGTGTTTTTATGTATAAACACCATACTTGTGTATATTACATATAATGTGTTTTATATATTTATAATAAATGTATTTATACTTTTATATCTTATATATTTATATTTTATATATAGTTATATGTTTATGTATATTCATATATTTTAATACATATACATAGGTTAACTGATACTCGGGCTTGAACTCAAGGCATGAGCATTGTTCCTTGGCACTCTATCACTTGAATCACAATTCCACTTCAAATGATTTTTTTTGTTGTTTTTGAGTCATTGGAGATTAAGTATCTCACAGTGGCAGCTTCAAGTCTCAGCCTCCTAATTAGACAGGATTACAGGTGTGAATCTCAGGGTCTCAACTGGACACTTCTTTTTTCAGTCATGGGGTTTGAACTCAGTGTCTGGCCTCTGTCTGTCCCTGAGCTCTTTCACTCAAAGCTAGTGCTCTACCCCTTGAGCCACAGTGCCACTTCTGGTTTTCTGGTAGTTAATTGAAGATAAGAGTATCACAGACTTTCGTGCCCAGGCTGGCTTTGAACTACAGTCCTCAGAACTTAGCCTCTTCAGTAGCTGGGATATCAGGTATGGGCCACCAGCATCCAGCTGGACACTCTTCTTAAGGAGCAAGGTGAGGCAGGAACTTCAGCAGCTGTCTCCTGTAGTTTACACATAAACCCTCTTCTTGAAGCAAAATAAACACATCAGGACACATTGAGCCATAAACCTTGTCTTTTTTTATTCTGCCAGTCCTGGGGCTTGAAATCAGGGCCTGGGCACTGTCCCTGAGCTTTCTCAAGTCTAGAACTCTACCATTTTGAGCCACAGCACCACTTCTGGCCTTTTTTATGTATATGATACATGTGAATTGAACCCAGGCAAGCACTCTACCAGCAGGGCCCTCAGTCCTAGTCTTTATCTCTGTTGTCTCCATGTTTCTGCATGGGAGCAAACAAAACAAAATGCAAACATTTTTCTTTAGTTAAACACTTAAATGTAAACATTTTTCTTTAGTTATAATCCGCAAACTGACATTTAAGAACACATAGCAGTGTCTCAAGAAACTTTATAGCCCTAAGTAATGGATACCCTCTTTGTATTCAGTTTTCCTAGTGTGTTAGATAAATTAACAATAAGTAACAGAACTGCTAAAGCTAAATTATGCAAAAAATTCCTATCTTTGTTATTACTAACTGCAAATATTTCAAGTGTTTACAACTGACAAATTGATGGAGAGAGGGCTCTGTGAACACAATGGACACCCTAAATCCTGCATTCACTTTGAAGATTCTTAATACAGACAAGGCACATTTTACCTTCCCCGTGTCATTTTGCACTGATTACAAAAAAAATGGGAGCACATATTAAAAGACACACACACACACACACATACACACACACACACACTGGGTGCTGATAGTTCAATCTTATAATCCTAGCTTCTCAACAGGCTGAGATCTGAGGATCCCGGTTGAAAGCTAACCCAGGCAGGAAAGTCTGTGAGTCTCTTATCTCCAAGGAACCACCAGAAAACAGGAAGCAGTGCTGTGGCTCAAAATGGTAGAGTACTAGCCTTGAGTGAAAGAGCTCAGAGAAAGCACCCAGGCCCTGAGTTCAAGCGCCATGATTGACACAACACACACACACACACACACAAACACACACACACACACACATACACACACACACACATACACACATACAGAAAATTTACCTTTAAAATATTCAGATATTACCTATGTATGTAGTATATATGTGGCTCAAAGTAGTACATATCACCTATATATAGTATATATGTGTGTGTGTATATAGGTACAAATGTATTTATATATATGTATATTGGATATTATTCAGTATCTATTATTATCTATTATTATATATATTACGTATTCCTATATTATATATATGAATCATTTCCAGATATTCTCATTCAATGTTTACTTGAGTTTCTGAGGATTGAAATGCTCTATTTCAAGTATACTGGGCCTTGTAATGGTCCAACACATGCATTTCTACTATTTCAAATTGAAGTTGGGTTATCTATACCTACTCTAGTGGTTTGGTGATTGTTGGCTCCTGTTCCCATGAGACAGTACAGAAGAGGGGATGTGGCCCTTTTGGTCCCTCAGATTCAGATGGGTTCCATATTCTAGGAGAATACTCAAAAAGTCCAGTCTCCATGCTTTCATACTCTGTTGAGAATGGAACAGGAAACAAATAATCATATCAATCATTCAAGTAAACAAAGGGCTGGTAATGTGACATAGAGTGCTTGCCTAGAATTCATGATGCCCTGTGTTTAATTCCCCAATACCACAGAAACAGAAAAAGCTAGAAGTGGTAGAGAACTCACCTTGAGCCAAAAGAAGCTCAGGGACAGAGCCCAGGCCCTGAGTTCAAACCCAGGACTGGAAAAAAAAGGCCAAAAAGAAAGAAAGAAAGAAAGAAAGAAAGAAAGAAAGAAAGAAAGAAAGAAAGAAAGAAAGAAAGAAAGAAAAGTTTAAAAATGCACCAGACAAAAGCAAACTCTGTGGCTGAGTAGTTTGTCAATGGGGAGCCACTCTTGTCCTAAAACTTCTGTCGAAAGAGCCCCATAATTCTAGAGCATGTGGAAAACATTGCAGACACACCAACATGAGTGCCAAGTCACTGGGGTGAACTGAGAAACAAGGTGCAAAGCCAGAAGTGGACTTGAAGTGTTCAAGTGTGTAATATACTAAAACGTCTGCCAGTTATCAATTGTCAGACAGAGTGGACCTGGTGGTCATCGAACCAAGCTGACTCCAGGTCCTGGATACATACACCCTCCTAACCTTACAGACCTGCACAGGATCTGGCTAATCTAGGGAAATGGAAGATCTAGTTCTAGGTGGCCCAAGATTATCATCAAACAAAGTACAAAGGGGAACAGAAGGAGTAGGAGAAATTCTTTTTTTTTCTCTTTGCTTTTTAATTCAAGAATATAGCCTCTTGTCCTCTTAATCGGAAATGTTTCTCGACTACATAAGGATCTGAGATTGATGACATTATTTGAACATTTTCCCTCATGATTGTCTTTATATTTTTTTGTCAGACCTGGGGCTTGAACTCAAGGTCCCTGAGCCTCTTTGTGCTCAAGGTTAGCGCTCTACCACTTGGTCTACAGCACCACTTCCCACTTTGGCTGAGTCCACTGATCGGAAATAAAGAGTCTCAGGGGGACTTTCATGCCCCGGGGTTGGCTTTGAACCATGATCCTCAGATCTCGATCTCCTGAGTAGCTAGGATGTCACTGGATTTGAAAGTGACTCCCTTGAGAGGAGTTGCTGGATGTGTGATTGTGTGTGTGTGTGTGTGTGTGTGTGTGTGTGTGTGTGTGTGTGTAGCATAGATTTATAGATTTGTCAATGAAGTGCTCCAAAATGATCTTACCCCTAAACCAAGCCTGCCCTGCTGCTAAAGCCTGCCTAGGCCCCAGGCCTCCCCGAGGTGTGGTGGGAGGAAAGCTTAGCGACTTGGGGGGAGGGGCTCAACCTCCCCTCTGATTCCCCCCACTATGCCCTCTCTTTCCCTCACTCCCTCTCCTGGGCCTCTCCTAGGTTCCCCTCCCCCCTGTCACCTGGTCTCATTACCTCCTCCTGTGCCCCATGTCCCCCACAAGGTAATCCGGCCTCATGTTCCTCTCCAGGTGGCCCGGTGGAACCAATAGCCCTAACAGGGCTTGCACAACACCTGAGGCTTTGTAACATTCACAAGGGTGGGAGGGAGTCCCAGGAACTTCTGTAGGGAATACCCATGGGGAGTCTCTCCACATTGTCCAGCCAGATAAGAGGGAGGAGCCAGCAGACACTGATACTGCATATGCGCAACGCGCCTGAGCTGTCCATCTTTGCCACACAACCCAGGTAAACACAGGGCAGGCCTTGCAGTAGTGAAGAGTGTACAACCATGCATGTGCACAACTTTGTCTTGTCTGTTTCAAGTCTAGGCACCCTGCCTGCTACAGCCTCTGTGGGTTAGTATGCACACTGGCCAAGTTCAGGAGGCCTAACTAACACCCACAGCTGAGCTGAGATGTCCTATACAAGGCTGCCAGAGCTACTGTGCACCTAGGCGACATTGTCCTAAAGGACTTGGCTTGGAAGCTGATGGTCCTGGACTATGTATGTTTACCACAATCCCCCTCCAAAGAGCAGTGACAGCCCAGCCCAGCCCAGCTTTAAACTCAAAGTCCTGAGGGAAATCACATTATGTACCGTGAAGATCTGCTTTGTGTACGTCTCTTTCCCTTCTTCCCTCCCCCACCCCTCTCATAGAAACATAGATGGATATATGCATGCATAGATGGATGGATAGATGGATGGATGGATGGATGGATGGATGGATGGATACATACAGGCAGGCATACATACATAAGATACATAGATTAGATAGATTGATCAAGAGATACATACAGACATCAATTAGATCAACAGATACACAGGTAGGTAGATAGGTAAGTAAATAGACACACAGACAGACAGACAGACCTAGATAAGATACATAGATAGACAGACTGACAGACCTCTTGCAGTATTAGGGATTAAACTCATGACCTTTTTCATGCTTGACATCTCCAACCCAAGTTTTGTGTCTAATACAGCAATATTAATTTCAAGTACATATTTTCTTTCTATGACAGGCAGTCAAATCTAAAAGAAAAATATTTTTGTAAAGGTGATGTACAGAGGGTTAAAGTTACATGAGTCAGGTATTGAGTACATTTTTTCATATATTTTATTGTAATTAATAAAAGGGTTACATTATATTTGCCAGATAGAAGGTACATTAATTCACATTTGAGTACATTTCTTTTTGAACACCTCTTCCCTCATTTTCTCCCAGTTTTTCCCCTCCCAACCTCCCCAGACCCCCAAATTGTATAATTCATTCCCAATATATTGTCTAGTAAGTATCATGGGTTGAATTGTTTCATCCTTTGTCCCACCATTTCTGTGCTTCACAAATAAGATAAACTTACAAAGACAAACAGTGCAGAAATCAAAAACAGCAACAAAAGGGGGGAAATGCAAAGAAAATAGAAAAGAACAACAAATACTACAATATTTTTTTAAATGTCATGTTTTCATTTCTTGGAGTTCATTTCAAAAGGTATCATGTTATAGATTATACGTACATAGCTATTAAGTCTTTATGATGCTCTCCTAAGAATATCCTCCTTTGGGTTTTTCTATTGTAATGTTTGCAGTTATTTCTACCTGCCTCCCCCTATTTTGATTTATTCCCTGTTGTCACTGTGTAATATTTTTGTCCTTTAATATCCATTGTGCTTACTTGTATGTCAAAAAATTTTAATATTCCAAGCTTAAATTTAGGAGAGATAGTCCTATTAATTGAAAACTAGGATGTTACTTTGCATACTATCTGAGTTTATAATATACAAAAACTTCCATGTGTGCTTTACAGCCATATTCTGATTGTTTAAGGAAAGAGATTTAAGGAAAACATTCTGCTTCTCTACACAAGCAATTATCTCTCAAGGGACCTGAAAATCTTCCATTCAAACGAAGTCTCCAGCTGGGCACCAGTGGCTAATGCCTGTAATCCCAGCTACTCAGGAAGCTGAGATCTCAGGATCATGGTTCAAAATCAGCCCAAACAGGAAATTCATGAGATTCTGATCTCCTGTAAGCCAGTGAAAAGCTGGCAGTGAAGCTGTTACTCAACTGGAAAAGCACCAGGCTTGAGCAGAAAGGTAGGGTCAAGCATCCAGGCCCTGAGTTCAAGCTCTGGCAATAAACAAAACAAAACACACAGTCTTCATGAAATCCAATATGAAAGTTATTTAAGGTTGTGAAAAAACACTTGTCTATCAGAGGCTATGAACTAATGATTGTACAGAAATTACTACACGGACTAGCCAGGCACTAGAGGCTCACATCTGGCATCCTAGCTCCTCAGGAGTCTGAAATATCAGGATTCTGGTTCAAAGCCAGCCTAGGTGAAGAAAGTCCCTGAGACTCTCAGGATGTCCTGGTCCGTTAGTTGTCTTTTACCCTCACAGAGCACCTGAGGCTGGGTAATTTAAAAAAAAGTTTATAAAGGTTCCTGCACTCATGGTTTTGGAGACTAGAAAAATCCAAGGGCCTTGAGAGAATTGCCTGCTGCTGTGTTACTGATGGTAGAGTGGAAATGACTGCAAACGCATGTGAAGGAGTCATTGTGCCAGCAGGTGGCAGTGTCTCCCTGCAACCACTTGCTCTCCTGCTATCCAAATCAGCACTAGGAATGAAGTCTTCCCACCCAGTCAACCAATCCCATGAGAAAGAAATAAAAACCTGAAGTCCTCACTGCCTCTCCACAACTGGAGAGGGAATTACAATGGGAACTGCATTTCACCCTGTTATTTTTAATTTTTATTTATTTACTTATTTATTTATTGCTGGTCTGGGGCTTGAACTCAGGCCTGGGTGCTGTCCCTGAGCCTCTGTATGCTCAGGGTTAGCACTCTCCCACTTGAGCCACAGCTCCACTTCCCTGTTTTTCTGAGTAATTCATTGGAGTCTCATGGACTTTTATGCCCTGGCTGGCTTTGAACCACTATCCTCAGATTTCAGCCTCCTAAGTATCTAGGATGACAGGTTTGAGTCACCAGTGCCTGGTCCATCAGACCCTTTCTATTTTCCTGTCATTCTATGAGTGCTTTGATGTTATTATTATTTTATCAAATTACTTTCACCAAAGAGCCTCACCCCTTTATCTTGCACATGCTTTTTAATGAGATTAACCTATTCTATGTCTCTTTCCCCAACCCCTTAGTCATATTGTTTGACAACACTCAGTGAGATCACAGACACATATAAAATGTGTGTGTGTGTGTGTGTATGTGTGTCTGTATGAGAGAGAGAAAGAGAGAGAGAGAGAGAGAGAGAGAGAGAGAGAGAGAGAGAGAGAGAGAGAGAGAGAGAGAGAGAGAGAGTACTCTAGGTTCCACAAATGAATAAAAACATGATATTTAGTTTTCTGATCTTGATTTATCTTACTCAACAGGATAGTCTCCAATTATATGTATTTCCCTGCAAATGCTGCCATTTTGTTTATTTTTACACCTCTACGGCCACAATTTCATTTCTTGGCTTGCTGACTCATGGGAGAAAGGGGTCTCGGGGACTTTCCTGGCTTTGAGCCACAGTGCTCAGATCTCAGCCTCCCATGTAGCTAGAATTAGAGTTGTGAGCTGCCAGTGTCTGGATTTTTGCCATTTTTGAGTTGAGCTCTTTGTGGTTAGAATACTAGGTGGAAGCCACAGTGCTTTCTCCCATTATTTGATTTCTGTTTATGTGCATGTGGAGTCAATAACGGAATCAGGTTTTTGCCTGTCTTACCATATTTTTCACTTTGCTACTCCCATCCTTGTCTTTTCTTTCTTTCCTTCCTTCATTCGTTCCTCCCTTCCTTCCTTCCCTCCTTCCTTCTTTCTTCTTTTTGCCAGTCCTGGGGCTTGAACTCAGGGCCTAGACACTCTCCTTGGTCTTGCTCAAGGCTAGCACTCTACTACTTGAGCCACAGCACCACTTTCAGCCTCTTCTATGCATAGGGTACCTGGGAATCAAACCCAGGGCTAATTACATTCTAGGCATGCACTCTACCAAAAGGTCAAGCTCATTTCTTCATACCACATTTGGAAGCACAGTTGTATTCAATATCAGTATATCCTGTTTATATGATTTTGTGTGTGTGTTTATTGGGGGGATTTTTTATTGCTTTAATCTCTTTTAGGTTTTTGTTGTTTGGGGCTTGAGTGTTGTTTTTCTCTGCTATACTTAGTGTCTTATTTAAGAATACGGTGTGAGTCAAGTGCCACTGGCTCACACATGTCATCCTAGCTATTCAGGAGTCAGAGGTCTGAGGATCACAGTTCACAGCTATGTCAGGCAGCAAAGTCCCTAAGACTCTCATCTCCAATGAAGCATTAGAAAACTGGATGTGGTGGTGTTACTCAGTGTGGTAAATAAAAGCTCAGGGCCAGTGCCGAGACCCTGAGTTCAAGACCAATGACTGACATAAAAACAAGAGAAAGGAGGGAGAGAGGGAGGGAGGGAGGAGGGAAAGAAAGAAGGAAGGAAGGAAGTTAGGAGGGATAGAGAGGAGAAAGGGAAAGGGAGAGGGAGGAAAGAAGGGAGGAAGGGAGGGACGGAGAGACGAAAAAGGAAAGGAGGGAGGGATGAAAGAAGGAAGGGAGGGAGGGATAGTTTTTGGTGCTAGGCTCTTACACCTGTACTCCTAGCTACTCAAGAAGGTGAGATCTGAGGATTAAGGTTCAAAGCCAGACTAGGCAGGAAAGTCCATGAGACTCTTATCTCCAATAAACCAGCAGAAAACTAGATGTGCTGTGTCTCAACACGGTAAAGCACTAGCCTTGAGCACAAAAGCTCAGGGACAGTGCCCAGGCCCTGAGTTCAAGCCTCAGGTCTGCAAAAGAAAAAAGAACAAAAAATGGAGTGAAAGAGAAGGAACAAGAAGGGATATATAGAAGCAAAGGGAATATTTGTGAGTGCTACTATGCTTATCATCACAATAATGATGAAACTGGCATTTCATCTAAAATGGCAGATATCTGATACTTCCACCAGGCCAGTCATGATACCAAAAGTTCTACAACTCTACCTATACACAAATACTTGGTTTTGTTATCTCTAGTTAAAAAATGATTAAAATGAAACCCATCCATGACTAAGGTTAACAGGTAAGAGACAGAAGTGGGATTTGAACCCAGGTATTCTAACTCAAGGTTTGCATTCCTCAACACAATGCTCCCATGATGTGAGGGACAGGCCAGATACTATCCATAGAGTCTCTGGTGGCTCACACCTGTCATCCCAGCTACCAAGGTGGCTGGGATCTGAGGATCCCAGTTCAAATCCCAGCCCAGGCAGAAAAAGTCCAGAAGAATCTTTATCTCCAATGAACACAGCATGCAATTAGATGGATGGACTGGGAATGTGGCTTAGTGGTAAAGTGCTTGCCTAGCATCCACAAAGCCCTGGGTTCAATTCCTCATTACTACATACACAGAAACATGCCAGAAGTGCTGCTGTGGCTCAAGTGGCACAGTGCTAGCCTTGAGCAAAAGAAGCTCAAGAGCCGGAAGTTTGTCCTAGTGGTAGAGTGCTTGCCTAGCATGCATGAAGACCCCAACTCAATTCCTCAGTACCATGTAGAAAAGCTAGAAATGGTGCTGTGGCTCAAGTGGTAGATCTCTAGACTTGAGAAAGCCGAAGGATGGTTATACACCCAGTTCAAGGCCCTGGACTGGCAAAAAAGAAAAAAGAAAAGAAAAGAAGCTCAGGGACATCACCATGGCCCAGAGTTCAAACGTCAGGACTGGGCAAGAAAACAAACAGAGAGATGTGGCTCAAGTGGTAGAGTACCAGTCTTCAGTGAAAAACATAGGGACAGCACCCAAGCCTTGAGTTAGAAGCTTAAGTACTAGACAGCACACACACACACACACACACACACACACACACACACACACAATTGTTCCTCACAGGTCTGGAGGCCTGGCCTTTGTGACTAAGGAGGACCCTGCCAGTTCATGTGGCTTCCAGGGAGACGCTGACATTATTATTACTATTGTTATTATTATAATTATTATTACTACTACTATTATTTATTTACAGACAAGGCCCCCTCTCCCTGTGTCCTCACATGGGCCCACTCATGACTACCTCTTGTTCCTGCCTAGAACCCTTTTACCCCATCTGGTTTGCACCAGCATTGTTTTCCTGGAGAGACGGGCCGAGCAGTCCAGCGCCTGACTTCTTCAGAGCCAGGCCCTGTGAGGTACCACACAGAATGGGTCTGGGCACAGTAGGTGCACAGCAGATCAAAGCACCCTCTGAGGGTCTGCAGGCTCCCTCACTCCTCTCCTGACTCCTATGATGCTGCCGGCTGCAGTCACATGGGGGCACAGCACCGCCTTCTGATTCCTTGCTGCCTGTCAGCTGGCTGTCAGAAAACCTGCAAATTTCACCAGTGGAGGACTTGGGAAATATCCATCCCATCTTCAGCTCATGTCCTCCTGTGTGAATGAGGTGGGGTGGGGGTGTGATCAGAGCGTTCTATCCTGTGGGGCCCCAGTCCTTCAGAGAGGGGGGCCTGAGTTCTACACCCCACCCAGCCTGTCTCCCCCTGGGGCTGAGAGACCATCAAAGACACCAGCGCCAAAAAATCAATGGCCTGTCAGGGAGTCCCATGACACACAGGGGCGCCAATGACTCAGATCACAGAGGGGGGACGCCCCAAGTCACAGAAGCCAATTGTGAACTTCTATCAAAGAGGCCCAGGGGAAGGTGACGAATCTATGCTAGGCCTGGATGTCGGGTATGACTCGGAGAGACCCTCCCAAGATGATGAAGAAGACACGTGTAAAGAGAAATAGAAGTTCTTTTAACTTTCCATCTCTGAAACATGGATGCTCACAAGAAAAGGTTTTCTTCCATGTATATCTCCATTTGGGCCTCAAAACGGATTGAAAGTATAGCTCTGTTGGTAGAGTGCTAGACAATGAGGGAAAGGAGAAAGTACTGAGTTTAAGTTCCAGTCTTGGAGAGAAAAGGAAAGGAAAAGAAAAAAAAAAGAAAAGGAGGAAGGGATGAAGGGAAGGAAGGAAGATAGAAAGGAAGCAAGATAGGAAGGAAGGGAGACAAGGAATGAGAAAGAAAGTAAAGGAAGAAATAGGAAGGAGAGGAAAATGGAGAGAGAGAAAGGGAAGGAAGAGAGAGAGGAAGGAAGGAAGAAGGAAGGAAGGGAGAAATAAGAAGAGAAAGGAAAGAAAGATCAAAGGAAGGAAAGAGAATGAAAAATGAAGAAAGAAAGAGAAAAGGAAAAGGGAAGAAAGAAAGAAAATGGAGGGAAAGGGGAGGGAAGAGAGGAAGGGAAGGTGGAAGGAAGGAAGGAAGAAAGGAAGGTAAGGAAAGAGGGAGAGAGAGGGAGAGCAAGAGAGAAAGGAAAGGAAGAAACAAAAAGGAAGGAACAAAGAAGGAAGGAAGGGAAATGAAAGGAAAGAAAAATGAATTGAATGAAGAAAAGAGAAAGAGAAATGAAGAAAGAAAGGAAGGAAAGAGAGAAGAAAGAAAAAAGAAAATGAAAGGAAGGGGAGAGGAAGAAGAGAGGGAAGAAGGAAGGAAGGAAGGAAAGAAAGAAAAAAGAAAACTGTGCTTTGCTATTCAAGATTCTGAGATCAGATTTGAGGATCAAGAGTCCAAATCAGCCCAGGTACAAAAGCCCTTAAGACTCTCATCTCCCATGAACCACCAGAAAACTGGAAGTGGCACAGTGGCTCAAAGTGGTAGAGTGCTAACCTTGAGCTGAAGAGCTCAGAGACAGCGTCCAGGCCCAGAGTTCAACTCCCATGACCACCACCAACAACAAAAAGGTTAGTGATAGCACCCAAGACCCTAGTTCAAACCCTAGGACCAACACACATACACACACACACACACACACACACACACACACACACACACACACACACACACAAACATTGGTAAAAGGATTGTGCAGGAACTATTTCTCCCCTGGTATCAGACCCTACAAAACCTTGAACTCATGTCTGAGACGTTCCCCCTTTCCTATATGTTCAGTTTTGTAAAATGGAGAAATCTCAATAAACTCAATAAAAGACATCTACCACATCCCACCGACCAGTGGTCATGCCTGTTATCCTAGCTACTCAGGAGGCTGAGATCTGAGGGTCATGGTTATAAGTTACTCTGGGCAGAAAAGATCATCAGCCTCTTATGTGCAAATAACCACACAAAAACCAGAAGGTGAGGTGTGGTTTAAGTAATGAAAAATTAGCCTTGAGTGAAAAAGCAAAGGAGCTCAGGCTCAGGCCTGAGTTCAAGCCACATGACCAGCACAAATAATTTTTTAAAATTTCTCTTTAGATTGGGGCTGAGAGTTTGTCCTAGTGGTAAAGTGCTTGCCTAGCATGCACAAAGACCCAGATTTGATTCCTCGGTACCACATATAGACAAAAGCCAGAAGTGGTGCTGAGGCCCAAGTGGTAGAACTCTAGCCTTGAGAAAGCCCAAGGACAGTGCTCAGGCCCTGAGCTCAAGATCAAGACTGGCAAAAAAATTTTTCCTTTATATTAATTTGAATTCTGTCATTCTGAAGCACATGTATTCTACCAACAGCATAGAAATTACTTAAATTTGTCTTCATTTCCAAATCCAACAGATATTCACTAACTAATTTTGAGTAAGTTATTTGCAGATGCCAAAAATGTAAAAGTAAATTTGAACTCAAATCTCATTCCCAAAGCCTACCAAACTTTTTCTGATCTAAAAATGGCATTTTTTCAGCTATAAAGAAATGCATACATTATTCCTTTTTATATAAAAAGATAGGGGAGGGGGGATACTGGGCTTGATCTCTGAGGCTTGAGCTAAGGGCCGGAAGACTGTCTGCTCAAGTCTGGAACTCTACCACTTGATCCACAGCTCCTGTTCCATCTTTTTTAGTGCTGAAATGGAGATAATGAGTCCCACAAACTTTCTTGCCAGGGCTGGTGTTGAACCACAATTCTCAGATTACAGCCTCCTGATATTACCAGTGTGAGCCACTGAGCCTGGCAGTGGTGGGTGTCTTTTTTTTTCTTTTTCTGTATATTTCTATTGTAATTAATAGAAGGGTTACATTATATTTACCAGATAGAAGGCACATTACTTCACAAACATTGAAACCCTTTATCATGACATGGTCCCCATTTCCCTTCCCCCACACCCCGTTCATCTTGATTTCCCCCCTTCCCTATCAAATTTCAATTAACCAATTAAGCATATATAAAATATATCAGGAAACAAGATAAAATATTGTAACAATATGAGATAACTAAGGGACAGCAAAGGAGATGAGGGATAACATAGTACAGTAAGGCCAACAATCACTCATTATATGACTTTTGTTTCCTTATCCTGGTGGTCCTCACATTTAGCATCATACTATATGGCCTTATGTATCTGGATTTTGTTCTATTGTGAATCTCTGCTAGGAGACCCCAATGATTATGCAAATGAGGGAAACCATTGAGCCTATGTTTCTTTGAGTCTGGCTTACTTCACTTAATATGATTTTTTCTAAGCCTTTCCATTTCCTTACAAAGGAGACAATGTCATTCTTTTTGACAGCAGCATAGAATTCCATTGTGTACAAATACCACATCTTGCTGATCCACTCATCAATGAGGGACATCTGGGTTGGTTCCATATCTTTGCTATGGTAAATAGTGCTGCAATGAACATCGTTGTGCTAGTGGTTTTAGTATGTTCTTGTTTCTGGACGATTGGGTAAATGCCAAGTAGTGGAATTGCGGGATCATAGGGAAGTTCTATGTTTAGTCTTTTGAGGAACTGCCATACTGCTTTCAATAGTGGTTGAAAGAGTTTGCACTCCCACCAACAGTGTAGTAGGGATCCCTCCTGACCACATCCTCTCCAGCATCTGTTGTTGTTAGATTTCTTGATCCTGGCCATTCTAACTGGAGTGAGGTGGAACCTTAGAGTGGTTTTGATTTGCATTTCTTTTATGGCCAGAGATGTGGAGCATTTCTTCATGGGTCTATAGGCCATTTTTATTTCTTCTTCAAAGAAGACTCTCTTTAAGTCTTTGGCTCATCTTTTAATGGGATGGTTGTTACTTTGGAGATTAGTTTTGGAGTGATTCAATTTTTGGAGCTTTTTGTATATTGTAGATATGAGAACTTTGTCAATTGTATGGTTAATGAAGATCTTCTCCCATTCTGTAGGCTTTGTGGTTAAGTTGCTAGCTATGTCCCTTGCCATACAGAAGCACTGCAGTTTAATGCAGTCTCATTTATCCAGACTCTCTCTGATTTGTTGTGTTTATTGATCCTTCTTAAGGAATTTCGACCTGTGCCAAGGAGACATATTGTATCTCCTATTCCTTCTTGTAAAGTTCTCAGTGTGTCAGCTTTTACCTCCAGGTCTTTGATCCATTTGGAGTTAATCCTAATGCAGGGTGACAAAGAAAGATCCAACTTCAGTTTTCTGCAGGTACTTAACCAGTTCTGCCAGCACCATTTGTTGAAGAGGCTGTCTTTCTTCCATTCTGTTTTTTTGCTCCCTTATCAAAGATTACGTGGCCATAGGTCTGTGGTTTAACATCTGGGACCTCAGTTCTATTCCATTGGTCTTTAGGACTGTTCTTGTGCAGTACCAAGCTGTTTTGGTTACTATAGCTCTGTAATAGAGTCTAAAAGTTGCTATTGAAATTCTTCCTGTGCTGTTCTTTTTGCTAAGAAGTGTTTTTGCTATATGGGGTCTTTTATTATTCCATATGAAATTTTGGATTGCCTCTTCTAATTCTTTAAAGAATGACATTAGGATATTTATGGGTATTGAGTTGAATTTGTAGATAGCCATTGGCCAGATTACCATTTTCACTATGTTGATTCTTTCAATCCAAGAGCCTGGGAGGTTTTTACATTTCCTCAGTTCTGCTTTAATTACCTTTTTCAGCGTTTTAATGGTTTCATCAAAAAGGTCCTTTACATTCTTAGTTAAGGTAATTCCTAGGTTCTTTATTTTCTTTGAGGCTATTGCAAAAGGATTTGCTTTCCCAATTGTTGCCTCGTGCCTCTCACTGTTGGCATATAGGAAGGCAGTTGATTTTTGAGTGTTAATTTTATAATCTGCTACCTTGCCAAAGTTTTGAATCAGCTTAGGGAGCTTTGGAGTAGAGTCTATAGGGTTCTTTTAATGCAGAATCATGTAATTTGCAAATAGGGAAAGTTTCACTTCTTTTCCTATTTGGATCCCCTTTATGCTTCCTTCTTGCCTTATTGCTCTGGCTAAGAATTCTCATGCTATGTTAAGAGGAGTGGAGAGAGTGGGCATCCTTGTCTTCTTCCTGATTTTATAGGGAATAGGTTTAGCCTTTTTCCATTAAGTATAATGCTAGCTGTGGGTTTGTCATACACAGCCTTTTTTTTATCTTTTAATGAGCATTTTAGCAGATTCCCATATTTTAAATAACTGAACATAGGGCCAAGTGTTTGGCCTACTGAAAGAGGTCTTCCTAGTGGGTATGGAGTCCCTAGTTCAATTCCTTGGTACAACATACATAGAAAAAAGCTGGAAGTGGTGGTGAGGCTCAAGTGATAGAGCTCTAGCCCTTGAGAAAATCCAAGGACAGTACTCAGGCTCTGAGCACAAGCCCAGGACAAGCAAAAGAAAAACAAGAGCAACAAAAAACCCCAAACATATTGGAGAGGCCTGGGGGAGGGTTCAGATATGAATTTAGGGTTTTATGGGGTCTGAAAACCATGGGGGAAATAGCTCCTTCACAAGGTTTTTTACCAGTCTTTGTGTGGTGTGTGTGTGTGTGTGTGTGTGTGTGTGTGTGTGTGTGTGTGTGTGTGTCACTAAGCACAGGCATGAGTCACTGGCACCTGGCTCCACCCACACCTTTCTTGTGTCAGATTTCTAGTATTTATTTTTTGGACTATGAGTTATCTTTTCCTAAGAAATTACACCATTGGATTGGATGCCAGTGGCTCCTGCCCTTCATCCCAACTATTCAGGATGCAGAGATTTGTGGACGATGGTTCAAAGACAGCCTGGGCAGGAATGTTCATAAGACTCTTTATCTTTAATAATAATAATAATTTCAATAACAAAACAGAAAAAAGTGCCCTGGCCCAAGGGGTTTGTTCAACTAGGACCTGGGAAGAGAAGGACAGACAAATGGAGGGGCAGGAGACACAAAAAAGGAGAGGAAGTCAGAAAGTTTGATTAAGCTCTCATTCATTGAAGGTTGCAGTACAGTTTTTATAATAGTTTAGGAGGTGGGGAATTTCCAAACTTTACAGGAAGGAATAGGAGATACACTAGGCCTCCTTGTCACAGGACGAAACTTTCTTAATAAGGACCAAGAATCACAACAATTCAGAGAAAGGCTGGATAAGTGGGACTGCATTAAACTGCAGAGCTTTTGTATGGCAAAGGACATAGCTAGTAAACTAATCAGGAAGCCTACAGAGTGGGAGAAGATCTTCACCAACCAAACAATGGACAAAGGCCTCATATCTAAAATATATCAACTCAAAAAATTGAATCACTCCAAAACTAACCTCCAAAGTAACAACCATCCCTTTAAAAAATGGGCCAAAGACTTAAAGAGAGTCTTCTCTGAAGAAGAAACAAAAATGGCCTATAGACACATGAAGAAATGCTCCACATCTCTGGTCATAAAAGAAATGCAAATCAAAACAACTCTAAGATTCCACCTCACTCCAGCTAGAATGGCCAGGATCAGGAAAACGAATGACAACACATGCTGGAGAGGATGTGGCCAGGAGGGATCACAAGTACACTGTTGGTGGGAGTGCAAACTCGTTCAACCACTATGGAAAGCAGTGTGGCAGTGCCTCAAAAGGCTAAACATAGAACTCCCCTATGACCCAGCAATTCCACTACTTGGAATTTACCCAACCACCCAGAAACAAGGACATACTAAACCCACGAGCACAACAATGTTCATTGCAGCACTATTCACCATAGCAAAGATATGGAACCAACCTAGATGTCCCTCAGTTGATGAGTGGATCAACAAGTTGTGGTATTTGTACACAATGGAATTCTATGCTGCTGTCAGAAAGAATGACATTGCCCCATTTGTTAGGAAATGGAAAGACTTAGAAAAAATCATATTAAGTGAAGTAAGCCAGACTCAAAGGAACTTAGGCTCAATGGTTTCCCTCATTCGTCATAATCAGTAGAAACCTTGGGCTCTACTAGCAGAGATTTGCAATAGAGCAAAATCTTGATACATAAGGACATATAATGTGAAGCTAATTGGAAGGACCTCCAAGATAGTGAAACAAAAGCCATATAATGAATGATTGTTGTCCTTAATGTACTATGTTGTCTCTCATCTCCTTTGCTGTCCCTTGGTTATCTCATATTGTTATAGTATCTCACTTTGTTATCTGATATATTGAATTTATTTGTATTTGGATATTTGAAATTTGATAGGGAAGGGGGGAAAACCAAGACGGGTGGGGGGTGTGGGGGTTGACGAAACGGGTACCAAGACATGTGAAAGGGTATCAATGTATGTGAATTAATGCACCTTCTGTCTGGCAAATATCATGTAACCCTTTTACTAATTACAATAAAAAAATAAGTAAAAAAAAACAAAAAAAAAACAAAAATGAGGAATTCATGGCTATGAAGCCATGGCAACGATTGTTCAATTGTGGCAATGAAGTCAACGATTATTCAGTTGTGGTAATGTCAAACCGCAGGAGGTATTGCCTGATTTCTGAGAACTCATTGACTAACAGAAACTATGTGGATGGCTGAGTTGACTAACTAGAAAACAGAACTTATTTGGATGGCTGAGAAGGTATTTCCTTTCCTGCCGGTCCCGTCATCTCTCTTTTTCTTTTATTTTTGACCACGCATGGTGAAGAGTAGTTCTGTCCTATGGGGGGACAGTGGGCATTAACCAGGAGGGGGAAACAGAGGCCTGATCCTCCTGCTTTATGGGTGACTCCTTTTGTGGGGCAGAGGATGTTTGTCACCAAGCTCTATGAAATGAGGAATGCTTCTCAGGGAGCCCAGAGGTACGGTTGTCTCTCCTCTGCGATGCTTTGCTCTGCACCCTTTCACTGGTGCCCACACCATTAGGCGAGCATGATTCTGGGTGTCAGGTTTTCTCTGAAGAGATTACTTCACTTGTAGGCTCATCTATCCCCTGGTCTATCGGGTCCAATCGATGGTAGTGAACCTGAATAGGCTTGACTACAAGAGCATCAATTTGTTGTCGTATGAATCTTGTGATTCAGTTGAAAGCCCAAGGTCCAAAGGCTAGTAACAATAGGAGTCCCACAAGGGGCCCTAATATAGAAGGGAGGAGAGTGGTAAGCCATGGGGAAGTCAAAAACCAACTCTGAAACCATCCTTCTTCTTGCTCTGTTTTTTGCACTTTTCTAGACCTTCCTTGACCTTAGCCATGCTATCTCGAACCACCCCAGTATGGTTTGTGTAGAAACAGCATTCTTCCCTTAGGGCTGCACAGAGGCCACCTTGCTGGAGGAATAGAAGGTCTAGTCCTCTGCGATTTTGTAGTACCACTTCAGAAAGAGAAACCAGAGATTTCCAGAATGGAGCTGTCCCAATGGCTAGGGTATATATATCGGGAAAAAAGGGGGTCACCAGTATTTATCAGAGGTGACTTGAGAGGAAGACCAGACGACAACTCCTTGTCCACTACTCACCAACCAGGTGACCTTATAGGGTTGGTGGGGATTAAATTGGAGGAACTTAGTTGTTGAGAGGGTGGTCAGGCTGAGGAGCAGCAGCAGCACATTGAAAGGCACTGTCCTGTGGAGGGAAAAAGAAAACCTTTTCAAGGGTGAGTGTCCTCTTGGATGGCTGCAGATGAATCAACCTGCTTGACCTGTCCTTCTGGGAACCATCTAGCAGCACCTTCTTTGTTATCGAAGATACAGAGTGACCCCTGACCCCATTATTAATACAGGGTCAGATCCACTCCACTTACATGTGAGAGGATACTTCCATAGGACTATGGCAAAGTTTTTATTAGTTTCTGGGTGCCAAAGATGGTCAGCAACTGTTTTCCTATCTTTGTCCAAGGTAAGGAAGTTAATAACAAACATAGCATGATTGAGAAGATTTTTTGGAGACTCTTTAATCATAGGCAATTCCCCATTCTGTAGTTTGAGAATAGTATTTTTAACAGTTTGGTGAGCACGTTCAATAATGCCCTGCCCTTGTAGATGATAAGGATGCCAGTAATGTGTTTTATTTGTAGCTGTGAGCAAAGTGTTGGAAATTTTGACCAGTGTCACCTGGTCCATTATCTGTCTTGATAGATTTTGGTTTTCCTATAGTAGAGAGGCATTGTAAGACATGTGCAATGACATCCTTAGAGGCTTCACCCATATGTAGGGAGGCAAAGATGAATCCACTGAAGGTGTCAATGGTTACATGGATGTATTTGAGTTTTCCAAACTCAGGCAAATGGATGACATCCACCTGCCAGATCTCATTAGGGATCAGCCCTTGAGGTTTTACTCCAAGGTGGGGGGTAGGCAAAAAGGTGACACAGGCTGAGCATTGTTTGGTAATCTGTCTGGCCTGTTCTCCTGTAATTTTGTACATAAGGTGCAGGGTATGAGCATTAAGGTGATGCAAGGAATAAGCTTTGACTGCCTGATCGACTCAGCCAAGAAGTACAGGTAGAGAAAGCTTAGTCGCAGCATCATCACAAGCATTTCCTTTAGAAGAGGTCCAGGCAGATCAGGGTGGGCCCATAGGTGACCAATAAAAAAAGGGTGTTTGTGGGCCGGGAGTTTGGCCTAGTGGTAGAGTGCTTGTCTAGCGTGCACAACCACTCGGGTTTGAATCCTTGGTACCACATACTTAGAAAAAGCCGGAAGTGGTGCTGAGGCTCAAGTCGTAGAGCTCTAGCCTTGAGAAAAATCCAAGGACTGTGCTCAGGCCCTGCGCTTAAGCCTAGGACTGGCAAAAACAAAGGGTACTTGTCTAGCAAGAATAAGTTGTTGTAGTTGGAGGAAAAGAGAAGCTGCATTAGTGGAAGGCTTCATATAAGGGACAGTGTCTAAGAGGGGTACCGATTGGACAATATAGGCACTATTGGCATAAAGGTTGAAAGGGTGGTGGGAGTATGTAGATAAGACTTGTAAAATTGCATAAAATTCCACTAATTGGGCAGAATTATAGGAGGTTTGTACAATTGAGGTTTGTTTTTCAGCAACAAAAGAGGCAGTGCCATTGGAAGATCCATCAGTGAATATAGTCAAGGCATTGAGGAAGGATGAAGAGAGGTTAGTTAGGGAAGATAAAGGGATGTTGTCTGGCAAAATGAAGAAGGTTATCTGTAGGGTAATGATTATCAATTGTGCCAGGAAAGGATTAGCATGCCAGGGGCCATTCATCTGTAAACTGGAGTAGCCAATTTATCTCTTCTTTTGTGTAGGGCAAGATGATTTTGTGCGGGTCCCAGGCAAAATATTGGTGGCTTTGTTCCCTTCCTAGAAGGATGATATTAACAACTAGTGAGGGATAGGTCATTAGGACCTTGGAGGGGGAAGAAGGGAGGCGAACCCAGTGGAGTGGTCCATCCTGCCAGAAAACCCCAGTGGGCATATCGGTCATTGCACAGATAATAAAGAGAAAAGGCTTGTCATAGGAAATGAATGTGATGCCCTGTTCTTGGATCACCCTTTCAACTAAATGTAAAGCATCGAAGGCTTGTATTGTAAGAAAACAGGGGGGAATGGGGTCAGGTTTTCCTTTAAGTATATCAAAGACAGGCTTAAGGTTAGCTGTGGTGAGTTTAAGATAAGGTCGGATCCAATTTATATTGCCAAGCAATTTTTGAAAGTCATTTAATGCTGTTGAGTAATCTATCTTTAAATGGAATTTCTGGGTGGTTATTTTATGAGGAAAAAGCTCAATGCCAAAGAAAAAATATGGGTCTTGGAGTTGGATTTTGTCAGGAGCTATTTGTAACCCCAAATCAGTTAGTCTTTGAGTCAGGTCTTATCAGCAATGTAGTAATTGTAAGTTATCAGGACCGGCCAAAAGGATGTCATCCATATATCTGATGTAAATGGATGGCCAGTAATCCCGGAAGGGGTCAACGGACTGTGCTATTGTTGGGAGCCAGAGTGGAATCAAACTGTACCTTGATTTGCATCAGACAATGGCTTTATTGTCTTATTGTTTTCTGGCCTTATTCTGTTTAAATGACCTGAGATTTACCATATGAATGTAACACCTGGAAGTTCCCGGGGTTTCAAGAAGGGAGAGAAGCTGGAGTGGAGAATAAACGAGGCGGCAGTTTTTACCTGGGTTCCTGGACCTGATGTGTTTTTCTCTCTTCTATTTTTTCCTAGTCCTTGCCCCCTATTTCAGGAATCCCAATCTGCGAACCCCGGTTTGCTGCCGGTAGGCCCTGGCATGCTACAAACTTTTGACACAAGTTGGGGCTGTTGGCCATACCTTGAGGGAGAACCCGCCATTGATAATGCAGCATGGGTCCTTTGAAGTTAATGGTGGGCAAACTAAAGGCAAATAGCTGTCTGTCCAGAGGATGTAGGGGAATAGAAAAAAATGAAAAAAACGAAAAAAACAGTCTTTAAGACCAATGATGATTTTGTGATATCCTCGTGGTATGGCTATGGGAGTGGGCAAACCAGGCTGAAGAACTGCCATAGTAACCATAGTTATATTGATGGCCCTCAGGTCTTGGAAAAGCCTCCATTTGCCAGACTTTTTCTTAATAACAAAGATAGGTGTATTACAAGGGGAGGTATTTGGGACAGTGTGGCCGGTGGCAAGCTGCTGCTGAACCAGCGCTGTAGCTGCTGCCAGCTTCTCTGAGGGGAGGGGCCATTGATCAACCCATACAGGATCATCAGACCTCCAGGAAATCCGATCTGCATGGGGTGCAGGAATGTTAACAGCCTCTATCAAAAATGTGTTGTTCCTAATCCTAGGCAATCTGTTTTGATAACCTGGGAGATGGGGTCTCTTATGCCTTGGGAATTTTTTCCTAAACCCTGACCTGGGAGGAGACCCTGTTTTATCTTTTGATGGGTGATAGTCTCATTGGGGGAACACCTACTGAGATTTAGTTGAGAAAAGATGTCCCATCCCCAAAGATTTACTGGAAGGGTAGGGACAATATAGGGCTGGACCATGCCACAATTGGCCTCCTCATCAACCCAGGTTAGTATTTTTGCACTTTGTAATGGATTAGAGGTTTCTCCAATGCCTTTTAGGTGTGTATAGGAGGTAATAAGGGGCCATGAGGAGGGCCAATACTGGCTAGAAATAACGGTGGCATCCGCCCAAGTGTCTATAAGGCTCTGGAAGCTTTTTCCATCTAATGTTAATTTTAAAAGGGTGTCAATCAGATGTGATTTGCTGTACCCAGTAGGCATCTGATGAGCCAAGACAGTTGGTTCTTCTAATTTTTGAGTGAAATGAGTGGGGACAGGAAACCAGGGGAAGGAAAAGTAATTGGACTATTCTTTGGCCAGTTCGTATATTAAGGGGTCCAGAAGTGGAGAAAGCCAACATTTTTATTTCTCCTTGGTAATCATTATCAATGACTCCGGGAATTATATGAAGTCCTTTTAGAACAGTACTGGCACGATATAGTAGGCGTCCAAAGGTATCGGGTGGTAAGGGACCATGCACTCCGGTGGACAGAATCTGAGTTCCCATATTAGGAGTTAATATTGTATGGGAGGAGGAACAGAGGTCTAGTACTGCGCTTCCTAGCATGGCTCGTTGAAAGGAGGAGACATCTGAGTAAGAGAGGTTTTCTTTGTGGGACAAATCTGACAGCCCCTGAGGTTTATCTCAAGAAAGGTGCCCAGGGCTGGCCCTGCTAGAAGTTTCCCTGCTTTTGGGGGAGGGGCTTTCCTTCAATGTCTGTTTTTGAATGACATTCAGAAGACCAGTGCTTGCCTCTTTTACATCAGGGGCAGAAAGTTGTTGGAGGAGGGTGTTCTGCCAGCGGGGCTGTACAGTCTCTAGAAAAATAGCCAGATTCTTTACAATTAAAGCAGTTTTTGAGTGACAGACATTAGGAAAGTCTTTTAAGGCTGCTCCAATGGCTAAACCCATGGCATGTGCCAAGCTGATGCCGGCGCATAGACGGGTATAGTCAGATATATCATTGCCTGCGTGGTGTGGGTGAATGGCTGCTTGGCAGGCGGGGTTAGCATTTTCAAAAGCAAGATATTTAATGAAAGCGCTTTCGTTTTCTTTATTTCCCCCAAGCTGTTCAGGTGCTTCGGTAAGGTGGCTAATGAAATTGCTGTAAGGCTCATCGGGCCCTTGTTGAAGTTTGGCAAGGGAGGTGGTTGCTGTTCCCTTAGGGGGAGCCGTTTCCAGGTTTTTGAACCCACATGCTGTATTTGGGCCAAATGGCCAGGGGGAAAGCGAGCCTGTTTTTCATTAGAGTCATAAGGACTTTTTCCCAGTAATTTATGACGTATCCAATTCTTGGAGGTCTGGCTCTCTGAGGTATGTTGAGCTATTTCTCTGCAATTTTCAACAAATTCAGTCTTCCATAGAACGAAATCACCCCAGACAACATAGCGTGCACCAAGAAATAGCAATCATAGGGAATCAGCCATCGGTCACTCAGATTTCTAAAAGATCTAAGGTAAAGGGAGTGGTTGGGTCATAATTTGAAGCAGCAACTTTTAATTCCTTAAGATGCTTTAGTCCTAAAAGGCGATATGTTTGGTCGGGGACCTCGTCAGGGTCATGATCTAGTCACCTGAAGGTTCCTCTTCCTGATCAGAGTCTTCATTTTGGGAGGCTATTTCCTCCTCATTTAGGGGAGTGGCCTCAGAGCCCTGAGTTTTTTAAATGGGCTTGATGCTTTGAGTGATGGTGACTATCTGGAGGGTCAAGGGGGTTGGAGATTTTTTTGATTTTCTTTCTGGAGTTTGTGAGTTAGGTGGAGAGGAAAAGGAAAGGGGAAGGTTTTGCAGTTCTAAGTCAAGGGCTCTCAATTCCTTGATAAGTTGTAAATGTTCCCTATTTTGCTGTAAAATTTCTTTAAGGGAAGCAGCATCCTGAGAGAGTTTAAGTTTGGCTCTAGTCATGGTCCCCGGAAATATCATCCGTGTCAAGGATGGGGCACAGAGGAGTGGTGCAGTAACGTAAGGGGGTGGCCAATCAGGCTTATGGTATTTTGTAGCCTCTTTTTTCAGAGATCATGTTTGCTGTAGGGAGTTTTTCATTAGGCTTGTCATTATCAAACTGGTTAAAAGAGGAATAAAGAAGCTTGGTAGGGAAGAGGGGCCTAGAGACATTATGTGGTTTTAAGGTTTTCTTGACTGCCTGGGATAGGGATAGAAGTAAATTGGCATACGGAGGGGAGCCGAGAGTGTTATTGCAGAAGACACTCTCCATCTTGAATTACCTCCTGCAAGTCTGGGGCTGGTTTATGAATATGAAGGACATCATTTATCAGGAACCAATATGAAAAAGTCTGGACAGGATTTTTTTCTGGGCCAAAAAGTTTATAATAGTCCTGCAAGCAATCTCCCATTCTACCCCATCTTTTTTCATTAGTGATACCTTCCTGCGGAAACCAGGAACATATGTCAGTGACAAGATCAAAGAATCTTTTTAAATCTTTTTTCTTAACCTGAATTCCTCATGCCTTGAGAGAGTCCTTGAGACCCTTAAGAAAGAGATCATGAGTGATGAATGCCTGCCCCATATTTGTACAATTCTCCTCTTACCTTACACAGATCGAGCTCAAAGGCAGGCGGTCCTGCGATGATCTCAATCACATCTTCACTCACACCATTGATGTGCGGCGATCCCTGAAGTATGGGCCGATTATGTTTGACATGCATTCACAACCCTTCCTCGTGTCCCAGATCCCACGTTGGGCACCCGGTGCCCCGGCCCACCAGGGTTTGTTGAACTAGGACCTGGGAAGAGAAGGGAGATGAATGGAGGCGCAGGAGACACGCAAAAGGAGAGCAAGTCGGAAGTTTTGATCAAGCTCTCATTTATTAAAGGTTTCAGTAAAGGTTTTATACTAGTTTAGCTGGTGGGGACTTTTCAGGCTAGGGGGAGATCAAAAACAAAAATGAGGAAGTCATGGCAATGAAGTCATTGCAATGATTATTCAGTTGTGGCAATGAAGGCAGCAATTATTCAGTTGTAGTAATGTCAAACCGCAAGAGGTATCCCCTAACTTCTGAGAACCTATTGACTAACAGAATCTATATGGATGGCTGAGAAGGTATTTCCTTTCCTGCTGGCTCCCATCAGCTCTAGCCATCAACAAAACACCACAAGTTCAAGCCCCAGGACTGGCATACAATTCACAAAGTCTCATGGACTTTCCTGTCCAGGCTGGCTTAGAACTGTGATCCTAAGATTTCAGTGAGCTAGGCAGCTAGAATTCTTTAGGTACAAGTTAACATTAATTTTTCTGTTTTGTTTTGCCCCTTGGTGATTTACCTAGGGTTTTAAATCAGGGCCTAGTATACTCTCACTGAAAGTTTTTCTTCAGAGCTAGTAGGCTGTAGAATTTGAGCCAAACCTTGATTGCTCATGTTTATTTTTTAAATTTGGGTGCTGGTACTATGCCTTAAACCCAAGGGCTGGTGCTTCTATCTGAAGTTTTTCTTTATTTTCTTAAGTCTACTGGTTGCTCGTACTTGCAACATATGTCAAGTTTGGATTTGGTTTTGTTTTGCTTTTCCTGGGCTGGTCGTACTCCTTGAACTCAGGGACTAGCCTCTGGCTTTTAAAAATTATAATTATTTCTTTTCTGTTTTGTGTAAGTCATGGGCCTTGAACATGGCCTGGGTACTGTCCCTGAGCTCTTCACCTCAAGCCTATCACCCTAGCCTGGAGCCAAGCCCCACTTCCCATTTTCTAGAAGGTAATTGGAGATAAGAGTCTCAAGTCCTTTAGTACCTGGGCTGGCTTCAAACCTTGATCCTCGGATATAAGCCTCCTGAACAGCTAGGTTTACCGGTATGAGCCCCATACCTGGCCATATAATTATTTCTTTCATTTTCCCTCTCTCTCTTTCTCTCTCTTTTCTGTTTCTGTTTCTTTCTCTTTTAATTGTACTGATATTAATGCTTTAACTTAGAGCCTGGTAGGGTTTTTTGCTATTTCAAAATTTTTCTGATGGCTTGCAGCTTTGACAATTTGAGAAATCACTCTCTTTCATCAATTCTTTTTGAGAGGGAGAGCGGTTAATAGGAGATAGAGTCCCATGGAAATGAGACTCATCTCCAATTAACCAGTAGCAAGCAGGAAATAGTGGAGCTCTAGCCTTGAGCCAACATAGCAAGTTCAAGCCTACCACTGCCACTCACTGGAAGAAGTCTCACTGACTTTTCTGCCCAGGCATCTTTTTTTTTTGGCAGACCTGGGACTTGAACACAGGGCCTGAGCACTGTCCTTGGACTTTCTCAAGACTAGAGTTCTACCATTTGAGCCACAGTACCTCTTAGGATTATGTGTATGTGTGTGTGTGTGTGTGTGTGTGTGTGTGTGTGTGTGTGCATGTGTGTGTGAATGTGTGTGAGTCATGAGGCTTGAACTCTAGGCCTGGATGCTGTCCTTAAGCTCTTCAACTCAAAGATACCATCCTACCTCTTGAGCCACAATGCCACTTCTGGTTTTCTAGTGGTTAATTGAAGGGAATAGACTCAGGGTATTTAGTGCTTGGTCTTTTGAACCTCCATCTTCAGATCTCAGCCTCTTGAGTAGTTAGGATTATAGACGTGAGTCACCACACCGGGCTTACCTAGGGTTTTTATTTTAATGTATGTGATATTGAGGAATCTATCCTGGCTGGCACTAAGCTAAACTCCTGGTCCACAGGAGTTTTGCCTACTAGTAGAGTGCTTGCCTAGCATGCAAGAAGACACAGGTTCAATTCCTCGGTACCACATACATAGAAAAAAAAAGCTGGAAGTTGTGCTGAGGCTCAAGTGGTAGAGCTCTAACCTTGAGAAAGTCCAAGGACAGTGCTCAGGCCCTGAGCTCAAGCCCAGGACTGGCAAAAAAAGAAGAGACTCCTCATACATGTAGTGAATGTGAGAAATATTTCAGTAATGAAATACGCCTCAGAGCAAATCTCCTGAGTTTCTGATGAGTATATCAAGTGTGAAAATTAAATTTTTGAGAAGTCAGACCTGATGTTCCAACCTCGATCTCCAACAGAAGAGAACCTTACAGATATGAGGAACCTAAGAAAATTTCAGCTCAGAATTCAGCTCTCAGCAGGCATCAGAGACCGCACACAAAAGAGAAATATTATGAATGGGATAAATGTGGAAAGTCCTTCACACAGAAGTCATATTTCAACAGACATAATACAATTCACACAGGAGAGAAACCTTATGAATGTAGTGAATGTGGAAAGTCTTTCAGACAGAAGCCTTTCCTCAACTGGCATCAGAGAACACACACAGGAGAGAAACCTTATGAGTGTGACAAATGTGGAAAGTCCTTCATACAGAAGTCAAACCTCAACGCACATATGACAATTCACACAGGAGAGAAACCTTATGAATATAGTGAATCTGGATAGTCTTTCAACTGGAAGGCACAAACTCCATGTTCATCAGAATAAACGCACAGTAGAGAAATCCTATGAGTGCAACAAATGTGGAAAGACCTGCAAGTGGAAGTCACATCTCAGGAGGCATAACAGAAACCAACAATGTGGAAAGATCTTCATGGAGAATTCACACCTCTGCAAGCATAAAAGAATTCCTACACATGAGAAAACTTAGCAGTGTAATAAATGGGAAAGACTTTTTAGTCTTTTGAAGAAAATTCAGCTTGCATCACAGAATGAACACAAGATAAAACCCTTAATGAACGTAGCAAATATTCAGTCTTTACCCCAGAAGGCACAACTCAGGATTTATCACTAAACACCCACAGGAGAGAATCCTATCATTGAAATAAAACGGAAAGTTTTTCAACAAGTCATACTTGAGATTATATCAGACAACACACACAGGATAGAAACCCTATGAATGTAACGAATGTGGAAAATCCATCACGAAGGCATGGCAGAGTGTAGAATGCACATAGGGGGAAAAAACCTCATGAACATTACAAATGTGGAAAGTTTGACCTGGAAAGCATACCTCTGTGTTCATCACAAACCTGATTCACATAGAAGAAAATAAAACTAATGAATATAACAAATGTGCAATGACTTTTAATCAGAAGTCAGTCTTCAGTACATTTCAGAACACATAGAGGAGAGCAAGTCTGAGTAATGGAAAACATTTAGCTATATACAGTATCTCTATACGTAAGCATGAGAGGAAGTCTGCAGAAGTCAACCTTCAGCAAGCATTAAGAGCACTCACAGAAGAAATAAATACAAGATAGTAAAACCTTTGTCAGAAACCTCTATAAGAGCTTCCAATGTGGCTTAGTAGTAGAGTGCTTACCTAGAAAGCATGAATGTCTGGGATCAATTCCTCAGTACTATATAAAAAGAACAAGCCAGAAGTAGCACTGTGGCTCAAGTGGTAGAGCGCTACCCTTCAGCAAACGAAGCTCTGGTCCTGAGATCAAGCCTGAGGATTGTCACAAAAAGAAAGAGAGAGAGAGAGAGAGAGAGAGAGAGAGAGAGAGAGAGAGAGAGAGAGAGAGAGAGAGAGAGAGAGGTGGGGGGAGAGAGAAAAAGAGATAGGCGGGGGGAGAGAGAGAGGCAGGGTTCCATTCAATTTTTGAATGGAAGGTATGATGGAAGATCCTACTTCTTGTTTATTGCAAAATTTGCACAATAGAAAAGTGATTTTCATCACCTTTTGCCTCAAGTTTTTTATGAAACATTCAGAAAACATGTAAGGACACATTTCTGGGGATATATTTTGTGTGTGTGTGTGTGTGTGTGTGTGTGTGTGTGTGTGTGTACACAAATTGTTTAGCTTGAACTCTGCACAAGCACTCCTTAAGCATCTTTGTCAATATTAATGCTTGCCACTTGAGCGACAGCTCTACTTCTGGTTTCTTTAGTGGGCAAATAAAGTCAAGAGTCTTAAGTATTTTGTTTTGGATGAGTAATTCCAAAATGACTTCAGTGCTTCCTTTATATTTAATTAATCACAGATGATGAAACACTTGTGATTTACTATTAGCCTTTTCTCTTGTTCTGCTGAATGAGTCTAAATAAAGCACCAGTGTTCATAATGTGAAGAATCTGTGCTGTCTCACTGTTCTGGAGGTGAAGTTAAGAGGAGGATGAATTCTTTATACCACCACTAACTATTCCTTTAGCCAGCTCCCTTCAGAATTTTGTACCAAGACAAAACTAAGACATAGATTTGTTAAACTTACAGTAGTGTAAAAAATTAGAAGCATGTCTCTGCATGGTGGCTCACACCTGTAATCCTAGCTACTTTGGAAGCTGAGATCTGAGGCTCAAGGTTCAAAGCCAGCCCAGACACGAAAGGACCTGAGAAGCTTATCCCCAGTTAACATCTAGAAAATGGGAAGTGGGGCTTGGACAAGGGTAGTGCCCGGAGCTGAAGAGCTCAGGGTAGGGCCCAGAGAGACAACTGGATGTAGTAAGAAACGTGGTAGGTATTTGGTAGCGTAAAATTCAGGTCAAAAGTGGTTCTTATTACTTTCTGCTGCATGTGTGGGTATGGACATACAGTATTGTAAAGTACAGTATTATGTTCCATATTGTCAGTGTGCAATGATTACATATACAAAGCCAGATTGCATGTTTCATCATGAGGACAGTCTCATGGAAAGTTATGTGCCGGGGCCAACCGGCAGCAAACCAGGGTTCGCAGATTGGGGTTCCTGAAATAGGGGACAAGGACTAGGAAGAAAAAGAAGAGAGACAGACACACTAGGTCCGGGATGTCCGCAGTCCAGGCAAAGACTGCCGAGACTGCCGCGTTTATTTTCCACTCCCCCTTCTTCCCTCCTCCTCTCCCCGGGAACCTCCAGGTGTTACATTCATATGGTAATTCTCAGGTCATTTACATAGAATAGGGCCAGAAAGCAATAAGACAATATAGCCATCGTCTGATGCAAGTCAAGGTACAGTTTGATTCCACTCTGGCTCCCAACATGTCCCCCGTTTTTTATTTTAAAAGAAACACAAGTGCAATTTTTACTCTTTTCTATACCCCTAATTTATCCTGTCACATTTTCCAAAAATGACTTTGGTCCCTTGGTCCAACGGGGATTTGATGGGCGGAGATTCAACTTCCGTGACTTCTTCAAGCTGACTCAGGGGCGCCGTCTCCACGCTTGACCAGGGACCTTAAGAAGCCTAGCCTGTTTTATCAAGGGGTTGCAAGGATTAGACACCAGGAACAACAATCTACTCCAAACTAGAAATCATACTTGACATTCAACAACTGCACAAACCATCCTTGGCCACAACAGCGCAGCCTACCTAGCACCCATTTGCAAAGGCTTTTTCTTGATTGTCTGGGGAACTAAATTTCTGCAACCTTAACAATGCTTCAATTGTCAGATCTAAACAGATTAATAGAGACACAAGCTTCAGATCCACAAACTTTTCCTGAATTTGTGGCTGGTGTCAAAAATAAAAAAAATTCGCTCAATTAGGACTTTAAACTACCCACTATCACAGAAGATTGACAAGTTCCTGCCCAGTTATGAAAGGCACGGGCATTAGTAAGGCATGCTTACAAACTATTCTATGACCTCCCGGCTCTGATTAATTTGAATGGCCAAGCACAAGTGACTCTAAGATCTGACACCAACTCTGCCATCCAAGCAGAGGCTTTCCTGTCCCGGTAGTGTCTCTCCACACAGGGATAAACATCCCATTGGCATTTCACTTTGTTGGTTGCTGGATTTGAACTCAGGGTCTGGGCGCTGTCTCTCAGCTCTCCAGCTCAAGGCTAGCGCCCTGCCACTGTGAGTCCCGAGCTTGGTGCTTGAGTGCTTCCCCCCAGCTTTTCAGCTCAGAGCTAGCACTCTGCCACTTCGAGCTCCAAAGCAACTCTGTCCCAGCATCCTGCTGGCAGATTAGACACCACAGTCTCACAGGGACTTTGCTTTGCCCAGGCAGGCTCAAAACTGTGGCTTTCAGATCAATGAGTCTACAAAAGGCCACTTTACTCCAATTAGAAGCAACAAGGTGGTCAATACAGAAATAGTCTCTAAGCATGATCTTACCTGGAACTTGGTGAGGGCCAAACTTACATCTGAATGAGGATCTGCTGTCCTTCTCCATGGGCCTTCTGGAGATTGCTATAAAGTAACTTACAAGAGTAAGCTGAAATAGCAATTAAGCAATTACTTTGGTAGTCCTGATTTTCCTTTTTTCTCTTTCTTTAAACATTTAAGACAATTTCACTTTCAAATATTGTTTAGAAACCCATTTCCAATGTTCTTAAAACTTTTGCTGATACTGGCTTAAACAATCAACACCTTAGCCTTTATTTGCAATTGAAAAACCTTTAAGGGCACAAAGAACTCCTTCTGCCTTCAGGCCCCCTAGGGCTCAAGTCACTCCTCTTGCCTTTTAGAAAAGGGCTTTTTTTTTTTTTTTTAAATACACCCAATAGCATGGAGATAAACCTTTAAACATTCCTTTAAAATACTAATCACATTATCCACATTTTACCATCAGATTTGCAAGAAAAGACAGACAGGCAAAATTTCTGACGTTAATGAACAATTTCACATTTAAATCTCTAATACATGTTTCCAAACTTTAACTTAAAGTAGTAAATCCCAAATTCCCTAACATCTCTGTGCTAAACAGGATACGATGTTTACAATGTAAACAGTTGTATGCCTTGCAATAAAATGCAGATTTCAGGATCTAGAAAAATATTTACCAGTTTTTCTTTAAGACAATGCAATAATCCTTTGAGACATAGGAAACATTCAAACCTACTAATTTTCTTGAAGTTTAGACTTAGATTTACCCAATTGCTTTTGTGTTTCAAATGAGCTCAACCATTGTTTTATACAGCATGCTGACAATTTAACCTTGAACATGTTCACTCACACCCATTTGTACACACATTCATACTCAAAGATCTTAAAGCGCGCAAAATTAATATCGGCCGTTCATTTTCCGGAAATTTTAGTACCATGAGGGTTTTTTTGTTGTTTTTGTTGTTGTTGTTTTTGCAAAGCTTATTCTTGGAGGTGACAACCAGGTTTTTTGTTGTTGTTGTTGTTGTTTTTGTTTTTAAACAAAGCTTTCTAACAAGGCAACTTAGCTGAAATTTATTCTTCCAGAGTTTGTTTCTGATATCAGACATATTACTTTTTGCAGATGAAAGTTGGGTGGGAGTCTTAAACCTAGGAGAACTAAGACAAGTCTGTGTCCTGTCACCAAGTGTCTCTAGACTGTCACTTCAGCAGGTTGTAGGAAAAAGGAAACTGAACGAAGCCTGCAGCTGCTTTGTCTGGCCTCTGCTCACCTCAGCTGCAGCGGATTGGGAGGGGCCATACCAGGCCCAGAAATGTTCAAATAAATAACAAGGATGTGTGCTTGAGTACGCACAGAAAAACCATAAGGATCCATACTTAGAAATGGTACCAATTTTAAAGACAAAACTGGACAAGGAAAAATATGTAACACGAACAAGACAAACGGAGACTTTTAAATAATCAGACATTGACATATAACAAGAAAATTGGACTCAATCAGATACACTTAACACAAAAAACATGAGCTCAAATGAATGTTTTCACCAAACAGTTATTTTTAGATTTAGACATGTCTTGCTGGTGGGACTCTCAGGTATGCCTTGTTATTGACAAGAAACTCAGAAGGGGAGGGGGGGTCAAGGCGTCCCTTGACCACCCAGGCCTCTGTTTTAGGCCCACAGTGCACCTTTTCAAACAAAAAAAAACAAAAATAAAATAAAATAAAATAAAATAAAATAAAACGCTGACATACAAGGGGGTCGGCCGACTTCTACTTACCTCTGGAGGCCTTTGCTTTTCACCTGGGCATCTTTTACAAAAAAGGTTATTAAGAAGAGGGCTGGTAAAGACAAAATAATGTCACATATTAAATTGTGTAGAGTCAATAAATATGTTAAAAGGTCCCTACATAATAGTAAAAGGAGGAGAAACACAGCTCATATGAATGTGTGGAACAAGTGGATCAGTAGCAGTCCCGATTGACATGCACAAATAACTCAGGTCCTTCCCACGTCGCAGGATGCACCACTGGAGGGTTGGGGGTGTAGGCCCAGTGAGTCACTGCTTGGATGGCCACTGTCACTCTCCACGATCCGAACGCAGCGTTCAGGCAGCCAGCGGGCGTCATTTTCTCCTTGTGAAAAAACACATACATGCCCTCGACCCCAGGTTAGAACAGGATCGGGTCCATGCCAAGCACCAGTTAGGGGATCCTTCCATTTTACTAAGGCAAAAGGACGCTGCGCTCTTTTTTCCCAGAATCGCTGAGCAGCAGATAAATTATTTGAATCCAAATTCAAAAAATTTAAAACAAATAAAGCATGATTAAGTATATTCACAGGGGTAGCGGGATATGACTCTCCTTTCTGTATTTTAGCAATTTGATGTTTTAATAATCCATTAGCTCTCTCCACGATGCCTTGACCTTGAGGATTGTAAGGAATGCCTGTAATATGAGTGATATTATAGGAATGGCAGAAGGATTGAAATGCTCGGCTTGCATAGCCAGGGCCATTATCTGTTTTTATTTGCGAGGGAATCCCCATCTCAGCAAAGCATCGAATGCAGTGAGAGATACAATGTTTAGTGGCTTCCCCAGCAAGGGGGGTGGCCAAGATAAAATTAGAATAAGTATCTACAGTAACATGAACATATTTTAATCGGCCAAATGATGGAACATGCGTGACATCCATCTGCCAAATGTGATTAGAAAGCAGTCCTCGTGGATTTATGCCTAAATGGGGGGCTGGTGAAAAAGGGACACAGTTGGAGCAAGTCTTAACTATTTGCCGCGCGGCTTCTCTAGATAATTTAAACTGTGGGCGCAAGGCTCGACTGTTTTGATGATGGATGGCATGTGACTGCTTAGCAAGTTCAACCTGAGTTAAGTAAACTCTGGTGGCGGAGTCAGTAACTGCATTGCCCTCACTTAAAGGGCCAGGAAGATTAGTGTGAGCTCGAACAAAGCCAAAAAAACAGGGGTGGTTGCGAGAACAAAGCAAAGTTTGTATTTGGCGAAATTGGGTCTGAATATTGGAGTTAGTAGTTCCAATAAAGGGAACAGTTTCTATGACTTGAAGAGCACGAATTACATATTGACTGTCTGAGTATAAGTTAAAGGGCTCGTCTTGTAAAAGGACGAGTGCTTGTAAAACAGCCTCTAATTCCACCTCTTGGGCGGAGGAAAAACCTGTAACCCAAGATTGAGTTTTCCCATTAATGGTCAGAGCAGCCGTTCCATTTGAGGATCCATCTGTAAATACCAAAGCGGCAGAAGATAAAGGCGAGGCCTGTACTATGGAAGGAAATAGAAACGTATGACACGCAGCAAATTGGAGAAGTTTGTTAGACGGGTAGTGATGCAAAATTTTTCCCGTATAATTGGCCCAAGCAATGGCCCAAGAATCGCAATGGGCGAATAGCCAATCTTGTTGTTGTAAATTATATGGGACACAGATAAAATGAGGTTCCTGACCTAAATATTTACGGGAATCCACTCGGCACATGTGTATCAGATTAGCTACCAATTCGTAGTAGGGGGTCAGCACTTTGCCGGGTGTTGATGGTAGATAAAGCCATAAAAGTGGGCCATCCTGCCACAATACAGCAGTTGGGGAGTGAGAAGTAGCTAAAATATAAACTCCCCATGGTTTAGAATAGTCACAATAGGTCACTTGTTGCTGGGAAATTGCCTTTTCTACAATTTGGATGGCCCTCCTGGCGTCAGGATTTAATTCACGCAAGGATGTAGGGTTGGTATCTCCTTTTAAGAGATCAAAAAGGGGTTTTAACTCTCCTGTGGAGAGCTTTAGATAAGGCCGAAGCCAATTTATATCTCCTAAGAATTGCTGAAAATCATGAAGAGTTCTTAAGTGGGAAGTTTTTAATTGTATTTTTTGGCTTTTAAAATAGTGTGGGCCTAATATATGGCCTAGATATGTAAAAGGGGGGTGTTCCTGAACCTTTTCAGCTGCTATTATAAGGCCAAAGAGGCTCAGATCTTGCTTTAGTTGTCCAAAGGCTTGTCGTACGACGATAGGGTCAGAACAAGCCAACAAGATGTCATCCATATAATGAACAATATAAACAGAAGAAAATTTTTCACGAGTGGAAGAAATGGCTCTAGCTACAAAACTTTGACATAAAGTTGGGCTATTTGCCATGCCCTGTGGGAGCACAAGCCAGTGATATCGCTTCATGGGTTCTTTAAAATTAACAGAGGGGACACTGAAGGCAAAGCGCTTACAGTCTTGAGGCGCCAGGGGTATAGTATAGAAACAATCCTTCAAATCTATAATAATCTTATAAGTATCCTTTGGGATTGCCATGGGTGAAGGCAAGCCAGGCTGTAGGGCCCCCATCAGTTCCATTGTGGCATTTATTTTTCTCAAATCCTGTAACAGCCTCCATTTACCTGACTTTTTCTTTATAACAAAAATTGGAGAATTCCATGGAGAGTTAGAAGGGGCCACATGCCCCAGTCCAGCTGTTCCTGTATCAGCTGCTGTACTGCAATGATCTTTTCTAGTGAAAGAGGCCACTGTTCAACCCATACCGGTTGTTCAGAGAGCCAATTTATGGGATCAGCATGAGGGGGAGGGCAAACGACAGCTCCCGTCAAGGGATACCCCAATCCTTGTCTCGTAGGGTGAGACTGGGGTTGGAGTGGCTCTAGCTCCCCCTGTGCTGCTCGGCCTAGTCCCCTAAAGGGGAGGAGGCCTTGATCAAGTAACTGCTTAGTGACCGCAGCACTAGGACTAAACATATACACTCCCATTTTTTCCATGATATCACGACCCCATAAATTAATTGGCAGATGATCCAAGACAAATGGCTGAAAATGACCAGAGTGCCCTTCCTCATCTCTCCAAACAAGGATCGCACTGCTCTGCTGTGGGTCAGTTGCTTGCCCAACCCCCTGTAGGGAAGTCATAGAGGTTGTCAGGGGCCATTGGGCTGGCCAATGTTTTTTAGATATCACAGACACATCTGCTCCAGTGTCTAATATTCCTTTAAAGGGCTTTTCTTGTATAAATATAGTCATCTCAGGCCTCTCTTGTTTTATGCTTTGTACCCAATAGATATCAGAAGATCTAAATCCTCTCTGTCCACATGGGGAATTAGCAGTCTCCCCGGGAGGTAAAGGCACAAGTATTAATTGTGCTAATTTTTGACCGGCTGAGATCGATACCACGTGTTTCGGGGCAGAGGCCATAACTTTGATTTCTCCAGTAAAATCCTGGTCAATTTTGCCAGGTGTAATCTGTATCCCTTTAAGGGCTGAGCTACTTCGCCCTAACAGCAATCCAGCCACTCCCGGGGGAAGGGGGCCGAAGACCCCCGTGGGGAGAGCTTGTGTCCCCATCTCTGGGGTCAATACTGAGCAGGTGGAGGAACAGAGGTCCAATCCTGCACTTCCTGGGGTGGCACGGAGGAGGCCGGAGACTGATCTTGGGGGGTTGTTAGAAGATGCACTTGTGGCCGAGAAGAGGGAGGGACTGCCCCATGGTTTTGCGGGGCCAGGGGCTGGCCCCTCCTCCAGTTTCCCGAAAGCGGGCGGCCATTGCGATCTGTTCTTGACCTGCAATCTTTAGCCCAGTGCTTCCCTTTACCACAGCGTGGACATGTGCCAGGTGATTTTTCTCTCTTTTGCCTGGCCTGGCGTGGGCATCGCGTCATCCAATGTCCTATTTGTCCACAAGAGAAGCAACGCCCTGGGGGTCTAGCATCCCGAGAATGCCGCTGACCTCTATATTTTAGAGACTCACTAACAGTCTTTCCTTGAGGAGCGGCGGCTAAAGTAAGGCCTTGTACATGGGAGGGTCCAATATCAGCACACAGTGAAATAAAGTCCGTGATTCCTCCCTTATTCCTATGGGGTCTGATAGCTGCCTGACAGGCGGCGTTGGCATTTTCATAGGCTATGTGTCTAACTATAATCTCCCTTGCATTCTCATCTTGTACTAGGCGGTCTGCAGTCTCCATTAATCGAGACAAAAATTCTAGATAAGGCTCATTTGGTCCCTGTTTAACTTCTACTAGATTTTTTGTACGATTGGAATTGCGTAACTTTTTCCAAGCCTCTCTCGCCGCAGCATTTATTTGTAAATAGGCCTCCTTTGCATAACCCAATTGATCTTTGGTGTTTTTATAGGTTCCTTCTCCTAACAACTGATCAACAGTGTAAGGCAGGTTCTTAGACCTATTTGTTTCAATTTTAGCCCGACACTGTGCAGTGAACTCTGTCTCCCATAATAAGTACTCTCCTGCACTAAGGCATGCTCTGGCAAGCCGCTTCCAGTCATTTGGGCATGCAATACCAGCACATGCGGCCTCCAATATTACTTGAGTAAAAGGGGCAGTTGGCCCATATTGGGAGCAGGCATTTTTTAAATCCTGTAATAGTTTAACAGGAACAGGTTGATGGTATACTTGTTCATCATGATCAACTAAACTAGAGAAGCATCGAGGCCCTGAAATACCTTCCCTCTCTCTAGCAGCCTGAGTCAGGTTTAATTGCGATGCACTGTGCCTGGTTGTAGTGCCTGTTAAAAGGGGCTTGTTGCTAGGGCCTTTAGGCTTGCCTAAAGGTTGAGAAAGGGATTGAGGCCGTAAGGCTGCAGCCGGAGGCGGTGGGTGTGAGGGGTAAGGTTTAGAATCAGACACCATAGTGGCCTGAGGGTCATATTTCTTTCCTACTTCTGGGGGGGCTCTCTGCTCTGTCCCCATTTTCGATAGAAAATGTAGGATTTCTTCTAACTTCTTCTCCATCGTAGCCATTCGGCCCTCCATTGACTCATCATAACTTTCCTCCTTGATATTCAAACCTGAATTCTGATACTCAATATCTACTGGTTGTTGTTCCCTTTTCAAGATCTCACTTAGACTCTCTTGGGCTGCGGCATATGGCTCAGCCTCAGGTTCTTCAGAAGGGTCCTTTAACTCATAAAGTTCCCTTAATTCAAGATTAAGTTCAGCATTTTCATGTAGAGGATCTATGTATTCACTTACTAAACTCCATACAGTAGCAGCCTCTATTGGGGTCTTCTCGGGGCCATATACATCATAATAATCTAGAATTCTTTTTCCTATCCGCTGCCAGGCTTTTTGGAATTCCTCCTCTATAGACCTCGGGCATGCCTCCTTAAGAAACTGTAGGAAGCTCTGAAGCACCCTCTCTTCCACCCACGTTCCGTGGGCTTCAAATAGGCCTGTTAAGATTGGTAGAAATAACCCATGGCTATTAGCTTGACCCATAATTTTTACTCCTGACTATACTCTCTTAATAGTCCTACGATGTGTTACTCACCACAGGGAGGGGTCCTTCACCTTCGTCCCAGATTTTCAGGGTCCCTGTTCGGGCGCCAGATGCCGGGGCCAACCGGCAGCAAACCAGGGTTCGCAGATTGGGGTTCCTGAAATAGGGGACAAGGACTAGGAAGAAAAAGAAGAGAGACAGACACACTAGGTCCGGGATGTCCGCAGTCCAGGCAAAGACTGCCGAGACTGCCGCGTTTATTTTCCACTCCCCCTTCTTCCCTCCTCCTCTCCCCGGGAACCTCCAGGTGTTACATTCATATGGTAATTCTCAGGTCATTTACATAGAATAGGGCCAGAAAGCAATAAGACAATATAGCCATCGTCTGATGCAAGTCAAGGTACAGTTTGATTCCACTCTGGCTCCCAACAGTTATGGATGATAATACATAAGCTAAAGTACAGAGAGATATTGAGCAATCTCACAAAAAGTCACGGGAATGGTACGATCTAAGTGAAAGCAGTTTTAGTGCATCCAAACTTGGATACCAGGAATGCTGAAATCTCAATACTGAGATTTCTTTTGGCCACAGAAATGTGGGTGGGCTTGTTATCTACTAAAATGTCAGGTGCACAGATTCTGGAGCTTGATGCCAGGTGTTTTTTGGCTTTTTCTTGGCAGTTAATTGGAAATGAGAGTTTCATGGACTTTCTTTCTGGGCTGGCTTCAACAGAACCTCAAATATTAGCTATGCACAGTTTTTAAACCATACCCTACTGAAGATGGGAAACTTGATCTGCTGCTTAACTGGGTTGCACTTTGGCTCTGTTCACTATGCCTCATGGGAGGGGGCTCATCCTTTGTAGACTGAGATCTCATGACCTCCAAAGCCAAACCCTACCTAGAAGTTCAGGGTCCCATTGGGCCTGGGTGAATACATTCTCTGTGGTGCTGGGTCATCAACCCTATGGCAGAAGTAGGCGGTGCCACATTTGATAAGAACTTCTGCCTGAGATGGTCATGTCAGGAATGTGGATTTAAATGTGTATTCCATTTCCTGTAGTGCAGAAATCCCCTCTAAATTAGACAGGCTCTGATCCACCTACAGGCCACACACCTAATCCACCCTCGTGTGTCCTGCTGGTAAGGGTATCTAATTCTGGAGGGAATGCAGGTATAGTCCATGAAGTAGCTAGTCAAGTGATGACAAAGGTGTTGTGGATTGCTATGAGAACAATCTAAGAAGCCCTGGAGGAGCATCAAACTGAGCCTCTGTGGGGCTAGAAATCTGATGGGACCTTCCAGACTGAGAAACAATCACATGGCTTTGTGTTTGGCATCCAGACGGTGAGTGCATTTCTTAGCTGTCAGCCGAGACAGAGGAGGACATAAATTAGTGGGTGGAAAGCATCTGTCAGACCCCTGGCTGGTGGCAGGTGGAGAGAACATAGGAAGGTAGATACCATAGCTGTGGTGGGGCCAAAGAAAGAAGGGTAACAGAAGCAAAGAAACCTGGTACTGGTGGCTCAAGCCTGTCATCCTAGCTACTCAGGAGTTTGAGACACGAGGATCACAGTTCAAAGCCACCCAGGACAGAAACTCAATGAGGCTCTTATCTGCAATAAACCACTGAAAAAAATCTGGAATGGGTGCTGTGGTTCAAGTGGTAGAGCACTTTCCTTGACTGAAAGAAGCTCAGTGACAGCACCCAGGCTGAGCGTTCAAACCCAAGGACCCACAAAAACAACAAAAAAAAATAGCGAAGGACAAAGAGCTGGCTGAAAGTTAGAGGGACTCTAACTTGACAAACAATAGAATGATAAGTTGTACTCAGAAGCCTTGCACAGAATCTGGAAATCCCTGAGACCTATCTATGTATCCTATCTGTTTGTCTAAATACATATTCTTTATGCATTTATATAGAGAGACAGATTAATATATATGACTATATATACATACATAGCCAGACACGTATGGGTGTGTGGTATAGTGCATGTGAGTTTGTGTGTGTGTTTCTTTGGATGGGTATCTCTGTTTAAGAAAGATAGAATATATGGAGCGGGAATTTGGCCTAGCTTTAGAATGCTTGCCTAACATGCATGAAGACCCGGGTGCTATTCCTTGGTACCACATACTTAGAAAAAGGCAGAAGTGGTGATGAGGCTAAAATGGTAGAGTTCTAGCCTTGAGAAAAATCCAAGGACAGTCCTCAGCCCTGAGCTTAAGCCAATGACTGGCAAAAAAAAGATAGAATATATGTAAATAGCTTTACAAAACTTAGATAAAATGTAGATAGACATAAGCTCTTGGGGGAATCTGAAAGGACAAGATTATTCACAGGCACCTTTATCCCTATGAATTCCTCAGAAATTTTAATGTTTTAGTTATTTTCTTTCTTTTTTTTAAACCAGTACTAAGGATTCTTCTCAGGGACCAGGTGCTGCCAATTACTACTTTTTCTTGTCCCGTCCAATGGGACGTCAACTAGGGCCAAGAACCTAGAGGGAGGAATGAAAGGGACAGGAGACAAGAAGAAGGCAGCAAGACAAGCATTCTGATCAAGCTGCGAATTTTATTTTTCACACAGGGGCTTATATACCTCTTCAGGAGAGGCAAGAGAGGGTTTGGGTACAGCTCAGGGTAAGAGGTCAGGTGGTAGGATGTTTACATATCAATACAAGCAGTGATGAGTTGCTTAGTGACCTTAGGGCAAGGAACTATGCAGGTACATTCTTACGCTAAGAATTCAGGGAAGGGGAGAATGTCTCCGACATTTTCTCATGGCTGGTACAAGAGGATCCGAGTCACAGTTCCACTTTTGCCTTTTTTGTGTGTGTGCTTAACAGAAGAAAAAATCTCTATCAGTGACTTTCTTTCCAGGGCTGGCTTCTAACTAGGATCCTCATAGCTCAGTCATCTCTATACTTACAATTAACTGTATGAGAAACCAGCACTGGGCATATGAGAAATCAGTTCCAATGCACAGGGCAATAAATTATGTGAACATCTCAACTCCAACTAGCTACAATAATCTAGAAGAGAAAGACCAATACCTTTGAGGAAAAGACGCTCAGGGTTATCACATAGGCCGTGAGAGTAAGACTTAGGGCCCTATACACACTTGTGCATGCACAACTGTCAGACGTACACACACATGCACACACACACAATATCTCAGGCATTATTGTATCTTGAATTAATATCCAGAGATTGGACAACAGCATAGTAAGTTATGAAATCTGTTTTTCTTGTCTAGGTTGAGGGAAGGAATAGGTCACAAGATGCAGAAGCGAAGATTTCAGCGGCAAATGCTGTGCATGACTAGCTTGTAAAAAGCACTTTCTTTTCTTTTTTTTCTTTCCTTTCCTTTCCTTTTCTTCTTCTTCTGCCAGTCCTGGGGCTTGAACTCAGGGCCTGAACACTTTCCTTGGGTTTTCTCAAGTCTAGCCCTCTGCCACTTGAGTCACAGTGCCACTACGGGATTTTCTATTTACGTGGTACTGAGGAATCAAACCCAGATCTTCATAGAAGCTAGGCAAGCACTCTACCACTAGGCCAAACTTCCAACCCAGATATAGTATTTATAAATAGTCATCATAATATCAAAATATCCTTTCTCCTACGAAGAACGAACACTTATGTAGGTGTGTAATGCTTTCTTTCACCAGTACTTCTATGATTTTCTCACCTGCATTTTTTACAGATGACAGCACAGATGTTCATCAGGGTAAAATAATAGATTAGGATACAGAAACCTGTCAATGTCCTAGTAGATCAATGTCAAAAATATGTGCAACGGGCTGGGAGTTTGATCTAGTGATAGAGTGCTTGGCTACCACACAAAAAGACTAAGGCTGATTCCTCAGTACCACATACATAGAAAAGCCTGTAAGTGGTGTTGTGGCTCGGTGGGACAGCTATAGCCTAAAGAAAGCCCAAGATCAATGCTCAGGCTCTGAGATCAAGCCCCAGGACTATCAAAAAATATGCAAGGGGCAAAATGGAGGCTGAGAAGGCAGTGGGAAGCAAAATGGTTTGTGCAGGATGAGGGGAATAGTGACAGTTAACGTTGGATCTTACCTAAGAAAGGCTCCTTGAGTCTGAGACCAGGGTGGTAGCTGTGCCAGGTTAAAGACGTTGGGATTTGACCAACAAGGTGTGCTGTTTACTGCAACCACATGTATATTGTGAGGTGGGAGGGGAGATTTCAGCTTCCAGTATGTCTTGGGGGAGGTCTTCTGTGAGCCAGGAGCTTTGGTCATTAGGCACTCAGAGGTGACCCTACCTCCCTCACAATGGAACAGAATATGGAACCCTGGTAACCAAGCCACTGTATCTGACAACCAGCTCAAGCCAGCTCACTTGGCCTGTAGCTCAACAACAAGAATGATGTTCCTGTGCTGTTGCCAATGATCAGGAGACTCAGTATCAGGCATGAAACATGTGGATGCCTCACTCAAGATGTAGATCCTGGATCAGTGCCAAGCCATGAATCCAGTATATCAGGCCTTTCTCAAGAAGGTAGCCAGGAAAATCCAGGGCAACTCAAATGAGGCATATTCCTGAGAGTTAATATATGTGACCCCCTCAACCTCCCCACACACTATAACCTTCTTGTTGCTTTCAAATATCTATAGTGAGATGACACTTTGTGATGTTTTCAATCTACTCTATCCCAATTCCTCAATGTGAAGTGGGCTCCCATTTCTATGTTTGATGATCCATTGTTTTTGCCATCATAGTGTGACAGTGAGTCAGCTCAGACTCTGAATGAGCCTTGTAACCTATGGATCCTGGAAGAAGGCCTGTTAGAGATGCTGCTGGTAAAGCTGATCCCTGCCTACCAGAAAGGTGATCTCTTTTATGTGGGAAATGTACGGCACAATTTCAGATAGTGAGGTACAATGGAGCACTTGCTGGTTATTCTCTTGAAAAAGTGAGTGTTCCCCCTCCAAACCCAGGCTGCTCAGCCCCTCCTGGCCGAGGCTTGGAATACTTGGCACCTCTCTGAGCCTGGTTGGTTCATTGGGGTGTTCACAGGGGAGCTAAGCATGACTCAAGTGCACAAGCTGGCTACTTTATTAGGACTGGGCTACCACACCATTTCATTTCCCTCAGAAGCTACTGGAGTCTCAGCAGTGTGCTTATTGAGAAGTTGGATTACAGGCATTAGTGAGTGGCACCCAATTCCAGCCCTCACCTTGGTGAGGTCCTAGGAAATTCCATTTCCCAGGAGGAAATAAGGTTTTAAGTAGCAAAGGTGGAGGCCTGTGAAGTGTTGGAGACAAAGGAAGGCTAGGGACTGAATCACTTCTGAGCCAACAGGGAGGGATTGTGTTAGCTTTGCCTGTTTAGATCCCAAAGCATTTCCATTTTGGTGTGTGGTCCACTGCTGGCAATTGAACTTGAACCCAGGGCTGAGTGCCATCCCTTTGGTTTTCAATGATTACCATTTTACCATTTGAGCCATCGGTCCAGTTTTGGTTTTTTGCTGCCTAATTGAAGACAAGTGCCTTTAGACTTTTCCTCACTAGACTGGCTTCCAACTGTTATCCTCAGATCTCTGCATACTGAGTTGCTAAGATGAGAGGCATGAGCCATTGGTGCATTTACTTTGGACAGATGCATAGAGGCCTCTTAGCAGAATTTTCATTAACCTATAGACATATCTCACTTGGGTAGCTTTATATTCCTGCCTGGCATTTAGTTAGCCCTGTACTTGTCTTGTTAGCTCCACATTGGAAAACCATACAGTTGACTTCCTTTTCTCCTTCCATCGCTACAGATCCATGCACCGTAACTGGGAAGAAGATGAGCAAGTAAAGAAGTAAGTGGGGTTACACAGAAATAGAATATCTGTCATGTAAAACTGGGTATATTTTTTTATTGGTCATGAGATTTTAAACTCTGGGCCTGTGTGGTGTCACTGAGCTCTTCAGCTCAAGGCTATCACTCTATCCCTTGAACCACAGCACTAATTCTGGTTTTTTTGGTGGTTAATTGGGGATAAGATTCCCACAGTCTTTTTTGCCTGAGCTGGCTGTGACCCTCCTTCCTCACATCTCAGCATCTTTAGTAGTTAGACTTGTAGGCATGAGCCACCATGCCCGCCTAAAAAACTGGGTATTTTTGAGGCATCTAATCAAAACACAATTTTCTTGTTTGCACATCACTTGTGATTTCCACCAGGTCTTGAGGTTGGGACTTCAGTGGATGTTAGATAACACAGTTGTAGGTCCCCCGGGGTTTGGCCTAGTAGTAGAGTGCTAGGGTAGCATGCACCGAGGTCCAGGTTCGATTGCTTAGTACCACAAACATAGAAAGAAAAAACAAATGCTGGAAGTAGTGCTATGGGTCAAGTGGCAGAGTGCTAGCTTTGAGGAAAAAGCCCGAGGACAGTGGCCAGGCCCTAAGTTCAAGCCCCACGACCACCAAAAAAAAATACATAACAGAGTTGTGGGTGTAATTGTGAGTGTGGACACTCATGGATTACAGCTAGGGCTGTGTGCAAAAAGTCAGATCTCGTGGGGAAACAACCTTCTCATTGTCTATGACATCGAGCATTTTGGAGGATTGTCTCTAAGAAGCTTCTGAAAGTGGGGTGTAAAAATCCTGTTCTCTGATTTGTCTTCCCTCCTCCCAGCATACAAGTGCGCATCTCTGCAGGACAGCCACAGCATTAGAGTCCTGCAAGAAAGGGGCTTTGGTAGAAGGCTAAGAATGGAGAGAGAAGGCTCCTACTTTCCTTGTCCCCAGTGAGCCCACAGGACCCTGTGTTCCATCTTCAACGATGTGCATGGACTTCTACTCCAGTGATTTCTATGAGCTCAAGAACTGCCACACCCTGACACAACTCAGACTCTATATGAGGTCCACATGCCGGCCTCAGAGCTGCTCTTCCACTTACACATCGCTTTTGAGTAGGGGAAGAATGCATGACCAGTAAGACCAAAAAAAGAAGAAGACCTGGTGTGGGCGTCTCAGAGCCTGTGAGTAGGAAGCTCACCGGGTGTAGGTACTGGTTGGCCCTTACTTCTTCCCAGCTTGGCAAATTGCCCTTTATGGGTGGTGTCAGCCAGGTAATGTCTGTTCTCTGTTTGAAATGACTCAGGCATAAGCACTCATTAGAAAGACCGTACATCTCCTCAGTGTTCAGTCCAAACTCCAATTCTACAGCTTCCTCCATTAGAGCCTCATGGAAGTTGAGTGACACTTCAGCTTGTAGAGTTCACTCTTAGAATGCTGTACCTATTTTCATTCTTAGGTTTTGTAAAAGAGCTTCTCCTGAACTCCAGATGAAAAACCCACCAGTGGAACTGGTGACTGATGGAGACTGAGAATCATCACTGCACTCCAGAAAGCATGGGCCTTCTGCATAAAGCACCAAACAGGTTTGCAGTCCTGTGGATATAGCTTGTGCTCTGAACCCCACATGTGACACAGTTGAACATGCAGATACACTAGAGGAAGAAAAAAAGTAGGCACATTTCCTTCCATTTGCTTTCAAAGTGCACCCAGAGTCAGTCCACGTGAGTCAGAGTGACACTCTACTTACTGTGCAGGCTAAAGGGGCACACGCTGGGCTCATGGAAAGTGTTCCCAGCTTATGTGCAGGGGAAGCAGTAAGTGCAGTCTCAATACTGGATTCACTGGAGGAAAACGAATCGATCCTCACAAAATATCCAGACCCATCTGTCTCACCTCAGGAGAAGCAGTCTCCAGTCAACAATCTAGTATCTTCCCCCCTCTTCACTCAGAAAGAAGGTTCTGTTTCTTATGATGAGGCGAGCCCTTCTGAGGATTCTGAGGTAGAATTACAGCCTGAAGGCAACTTGGAGACCAGTCTGGATTTAGAGCTTCCCTGCCCCCTTCCTAAAAATACATCTCTTTACCTTGCTCTCATGATTGGTGTCAAGTGTTCATTGTATTTACTTTTCTAACTATTAAACTTTCATTGTTAATATTATGGTGTACAATTCTTCTGTCGTTTTTATACTCTGTTTTACTTTCCACCTACAATGTGAGCTCCCAGACACATAGGTCCTAGGTGGGCTAAAAACCAGACTGGCTTGCACCTATACAAGAAAACCTTACTGGATGTCCAGGGAACAATGACATGCATGGAATCACCAGGAATCCAGGCCAGGCCTCCATAGAGAGACAGGTCAGCTACCAAAGCTTAAGTACAGAGCATATGAGATGCCTAGAAAAGTATTCTGTCAATTGGGAGAAGTACCAGAGTAACTGAAGTAATATGTCAGACTCTGTTGTGAGTTTGTCTGTTTATATATCCATTGTGCTTTGTACAAATATTTAAGAAAATTAAAAGTCCACAACATCATCAAAATTCTACTTTGGCCTTGAGTGTGGCCTAGTCGTAGAGTGCTCACCTAGTATACAAGAAGCCATTAATTCAATTCCTAGGCACTGCATACACAGAAAAAGCCAGATGAGGCTCCGTGCCTCAAGTGTCAGAATGGTAGACATGAACAAAAGTGGCCAAGGACAGTTCCTCTTCCCTCAGTTCAAGCCCCAGGACTAGCCAAACAAGAAATCATACCACTTTTCCACACATTTTGAAATAGATCTGATTTATCTAACCCTACTCTGTTTTTGCCAGTCCAGGGCTTGTTCCACCAAGCCAAACTCCTGGCCTCCAAACTTACTATTTTTAATCATTTAATTATTTTTACATGATCACATTTCATGCTGTCTGTATTAATACCATAAACGGTATGCTTAGTGTAATAATGGTAAAGGCAAAACTTAAGAAATTAATAACTAAAAGTTCTTTTTATTTTTATTAGTTTTATAGCATTAGTACAATTTTTTGAGAAAAGATACCTTGAATGTGTATTTTAGAGTTCAAGTAATCCGTTTTGATAAATGATATCTGCCTATATCATTTATTTCAACACGTCACAAAATATTGTTTTCAATAATGAAAATACAAATATATTTGTTGGAAATGAAATTTATGACTTTGGGAGAAGGGAAAGAGAGAGAAATGGAGGGGAGGTAACAGTGTTTCCAATAAATATACTCATTACATATATAACAGCAATCTCTTTGCATATCACCTTGACAACAAAATCAAAAAAGTATAAAAATTTTAAAAATCTACTTTGGGAGAATTTTTTGCCAGTCCTGGTCTTAGACTCAGGGCCTGAGTACTGTCCTTGTTTTTGTTTTTGTTTTTTTCTTAAGGCTGGTGCTCTGTCACATGTGCCACAGCATCACTTTTGTCTTTCCTTTTCTATGTATGTTGTGCTGAGGAATTGAACCTGGGTCTATGTTCATGCTATGCAAGAACTCTTCCACTGGGCTAAACTCACAGCCCCAGTGGGAAGGAAGTTTTTGACAAAATATGTGGGACGTATGTACACTAAGAAGGAAAAGCCATCAACAATAGAAGAATAAAATAGAAAAAATATTTCCTTTGATAATGACATGCCAGTATCGTGGCACATCTCTGTAATTCTACCTTCAAGAGTGGGACAGTGCCCAGTCCCAGAGTTCAAGCCCCACAATTGACAAAAATCAAACAAGCAAACAAAATTCACAAGGAAGCCTGCAGACTAGAGCTGTTCCGCTGAGTCTCTTCTCTATGGGAATCAGGCAATATTTCACTTTTTCTATCTCTTCCCACCTCAACATTGATACTAAAATAAGACTGTGTTGAAACTTTCAATATGTAAAAATCTTTTTCATGAAACACCCTGAAATGTTCATTGCTTATATCTCAGTTGAAGATAGTTGATTTGGGGCTGAATTGATAGAGTGCTAGCCTTGAGCAGGAAAGGTCAGGGATAGAGCTGAGGCACTCAGTTGAAGACCCAGTGCCAACACACAAAAGAAATTATGCATTTTATACATATTTTCTAATTTCTTAATGAATTTTTCAATCTGTATAAAGACAGGGTATATTCCTCTTTACTTAAGTGAGATTGCTCTTTCTTTTTCTTTTTGCCAGTCCTGGGGCTTGGACTCAGGGCCTAGACATTATCATTGGACTCGCTTGCTCAAGGCGAGTGCTCTGCCACTTGAGACACAGCACCACTTCCAGCTTTTTTCTGAGTATGCGGTACCGGTGAATTAAACCTAGGGCTTCATGTATACTAGGTGAGCACTCTACCATTAGGCTACATTCCCAGGCCCAGTGAGATTCCTCTTAAAGTCATTGTATGTTCACAGAGTTTGATCTCACAAACTTTAGTGCCCTGGTTGGCTTTGATCTGTGATCCTCAGCTCTGAGCCTCCTAAGTAGCTGAGATTAAGGTGTGAGCCACCATGCCAGGCTTCCAATCTTTTTTCTACAAAAATATATGTAGTTATCTAAAATATATCTAGAGCAAAAAATATTGAATGTCTCCAAAACAAATCTTCAAAGAAACAACCATCCCATTAAAAGGTGGGCTAAATACTTACAAATGAGTATTCTCTGAAGAAAAAATTAAAATGGGCTTTGGACACATGAAGAAATGCTCCATATCTCTAGCAATAGAAAAATGAAAATCAAAACAACTTTGAGATTCCACCTCACTCCAGTCAGAATGGCCATTATAAAGAAATCTAATAAGAGATGCTGGCGGGGATGTGAACAGGGTGGATCACTACTACACTGTTGGTGTGAGTGTAAACTCGTTCAACCACTAGGGAAAGCAGTGTGGTGGTCCCTCAAAAGACTTAACATAGAGCTCCCCTATGACCCAGCAATTCCACTACTTGGCATCTACCCAATTGTTCAGAAACAAGGACATACTAAAGCCACTAGCACAACGATACCCAACGATGCTCTCTGCAGCACTATTTACCATAGCAAAGATATGGAACCAACCCAGATGCCACTCAGTAGATGACTGAATCAAGAAGATGTGGTACTTATACACAATGGAATTATACGCTGCCATCAGAAAGAAGGACATCACTGCATTTGTAAGGAAGTAGAAAGACTTGGAAAAAGTCATATTAAGTGAAGTAAGCCAGACCCAAAGGAACATAAGCTCAATGGTTTCCTTCATTTGTAATAATTAGTACATATCTAGGACTCTCCTAGCAGAGGATTACAATAACTCAAAAACCTAGGTATATAAGGTCATATAGGATGAGACTAAGTAAAAGGATCTCTAGGATATGGGAACAAGAGCTATATCTTGTGTCATCGTTGTTCTTAATCTTGTGTGATTGTTGTCCTTAATCTACTATGTTATTTCTCATCTCTTTTTTTGCCCTTTGGTAAATCTCATATTGTTACTGTATCTGACTTTGTTACCTGGCAAACTGTATATATGTTATTTGTTTAATTGAAATAGTAAAGGGAAGGGGGAAAACAAGATGATTGGGAAGGGTGGGGGGGAAGGAAATGGGGACAAAAATATGAGGAGGGGTATCAATGTGTGAGAAGTAATGCAGTCCACTACCTGTAAATGTAATTGTAACTCCTCTATACATTACCGTAACAATAAAAAAAAGAGACTACAAAAAATATCTATAGAAAATGAGGCTGAATGATGGAAACAACCAGATGCCCTACTGCTGATGAGTAGATACAAAAAATGTAATACACACACACACACACACACACACACAATAGAATTCTACATAGCCAACAGACAAGATAAAATAATGGGATTCTCAGGGAGGTGGATGAAATTAGAGTGAATCATGTTGAGTGAGATAAGTCAGTACCAAAGGAACAAAAGGCACATAGTATCCTCAATATGTGGATATTAGTTTCAAACAGTACAAAAGGGATGACTCAATAGTTGGGTACCCAAGTTCATGGACATAGTCTTGCAGATATAAACATAACTACATAGACATAAAAATCTGATTGACTATATACTCTATAGACATGTGTTTTATTACATAGATTAAAATGTATTTATGACATGCAAAGACTCAGCTTAATTTTAACTATATTCTAAAAAGTATGTGCAAGTGATTGTATATAGACTCCCTTCTTGAATTCTTGTTTGTTGAACATGATATTTGAAATATGATGTAAAAATCAAGGTTAATAAATCTTAAAAAAAAGATGCTGGAGGTACAGACCAATATTGGATTTGCTCTAAGTGGTACAGAATTTTTCTTAATGAATCAAGGGTTTTATAACAACTGTTTAGTATTCTGAATGTTCTACAATCAATGATTATTGTGGAAAGATGATATAGCTGACTGTGTAGATGGTATGAAGACATTATTGGCCTAAATGTAGAATAAAGCATTGGTAAGTGGCTGTTAGCTGTCCAGATTCTACTGGAGTATGTGGAATGAATTTATTAAGCACAAAGCAGGCTCTTAGTCAGATGTGGATCAAGATTATGTAGTTCTATGAGATAAATGAGGAAAGATTAGGAAAAATCTGCTCAGATATCTAGATACACTTTCTAAACTGAGGTATCCGGTATCCGGGTTCTTTTTGTTGTTGTTGTTTGTTTTTTTTTCATTCTTGGGAGCTTGAACTTTGGACCTGGGCAAAGTCTCTGAGTTCTTTTTGCTCAAGGCTACTGCTGTGCTAGTTTTAGCCACAGCTCCACTTAGTTTTCTGGTGGTTAGGTGGAGAGAAGAATCTTACACTTTTTTTTTATGCCTGCAATGGCTTTGAACCACCATCTCCCTGGCTAGCTAGAATGACAATTGTGAACCTTCAGCGCCTGGCTAGTGATTTTTTGAAAACTATACTTTTTTTCCAAATCACATAACTGGTTCCTAGCAAAGTTTTGAAGCCTGAGTTAAATGTGACAATCAAAGAGTTTTGTCAGGGTGAGACACTCTGTGCTCAACGTTAGCAATCTACCACTTCAGCCACAGTGGCACTTCCTGCTTTTTTGTTTATGTGGTGCTGAAGAATGAAATCCAGGGCTTCATACACGCTAGACAAGCACTCTATCTCTGTGCTATATTTTCAGCCCAAGGTTTTTTTTTTTTGTTTTGTTTTGTTTTTGATGTTGTTGCTTCTAAGGTACTGTATGATGTTCTTTCTTTTTATTTGATTTTTTCCTCTTTTGTTATTTTTCCCTTTAGTTTTAGCCTCTGTAGTCACTGTGATTGATTTGGGTTCCCCGTGTCTTTTATGTAAGTTTATCTCATTTAGGGAAGGGAAAGTGTTTAATAAAAAGGTAAAAACAAAGAATGAAGGGCGAACGATTTCAACAGTGATACTTACAAGATACTGAATGGAAACGAACTGTACAACCTGTACTCCCTCAGCTGAGCGTTGGAAAAGACAGAAAAATGAGGGAGGGGGTAACAATCTTCTCAAGACATGTACTCATTGCTTATGTAATTGTATATCAACTGTATATCAACTTAACAAAAAATTAACTTAAAAATAATTTAGCCAGTCGTGGTGGCTCACACCGGTAATAGTAGCTACTCAGCAGGCTGAGAACTGAGGATAACAGTTCAAAGCCAGCCTTGGCACTGAAATTCATGAGACTCTTATCTCCAGTTAACCACTAGAAAACCAGATGTGGCCCTATGGCTCAAGGGTTAGGGTGGTAACCTTGAGCTGAAGAGCTCAGGGACAACACCCAGGCCCAGACTCAGAGTTCAAGTATCACGACTGGACTGACTATATATATACGAATGATATGAGCCAGTCTCTGGGGGCTAACACTTGGAATCCTATCTACACAGGAGACTGATGTCTCAGGATCAAGTTTGAATCCAGCCCAAACAAATTCCATGAGATTCTGATTTTCAGTTAACTACCAAAAATCTGGAAGTGGAGCTGTGGATCAAGTGGTAGAACACTAGCCTTAAGCAAAAAAAAAAAAAAGAAAAAACATTCAAGGACAGTTCCCAGACCCTGGGTTCAACCTAAGACTGGCATAAAATAAAGAAAATGTGATGCTGAGTCCTCCATCATTTGGTGTTTTAGTTCAATATACTTGACATGATCCTTAGAAATTATATCCCTAGCAAACGCTCTCCCTTGAAATTCTGCTTCATACTTGATTCCTAGAATTTCAGAATCGTTATTATCTCCTCCCACTTAGCATAGCAGTCTAGTACTGAAAATTTTAAGAAATCATTTTAGTAATCCTAAGAAATCTGGTTATTATCTACACACACATTAAATCAGTAGAAGCCACTTTCCACTATTACCTGAATGTATTTGATACCTTCTTGAGTTAATGATCCTTAAAGAGTAAAACCTATGGAATAGTTATGAAACTAACAGTCACCATTCTTCTACCTAATATTGTAACATAAGTTTATAAAAGCGGGGACTATTCTGAAGTGTGAAGATGATAGCTTCTAACTCTAATATTCTCATGATGTAGGGTTTTACAGAATCAGGTTGCTTGCTTTTGGAAAGCAAAGGCAAGGATAAATGATATAAGTAAGTTGCCCTACATATCAGAAGGAAAATACTACTGGATTTAAATCACCTTCATTCATCCAGTGCTGGTGAAACAAATATTAACAATTCCAAAAGCTAAGAAGCATTATATAAATCACTTTATCATGATGCGCAAACAGCCAACTTAGATCAATCTTCCAAGAAAGAAAAAGGAACAAATGAGAAGCAATTAAGGTTTCCAAAATGAACCAGCCGGTGGTGGCAGCTCACACTTGTAATCCTAGCTACTCAAGGCCTGAAATCTGAGCATCTGGACTCAAACTATGTCTGGGATGAAAATCTTCCTGTCTGAAACATCAGCTCTGTGCCCACATCCCAGCTGATGCACTCTGCCCACCAAGTTCCAAACACCTAAGACCATATCCTATCTGAAATACTAGCAAATGTACTCACACATTATTTACTCTTTTGGAGATAGTTGAAATATTTATCAGAAACATTTCCTTGGCTTCATAGTGGAAGTGGAAATATGTACTCACTAGAAGCCCATCTGGTAAATTATACAGTCAATCATCTTTCCTCACATCTTGTCAGTTAGATTGAAAAATGAGTGTTTGGATCAGAAGAGATGCACATGAACATACAGTTTGTAAAGTACTGTAATCATAGGTACTCAAGATAAGCTGAGATCTGAGGATTCCAGTTCAAAATCAGCCATGCAATAAATTCTGTAAGACTCTTACCTCAATTAACCAGCAAAAAACCAGAATATTGAGTTGTGGTTAAATTTCCTAGAGGCCTAATCTTTGTATAAAAATTATAAGGGTTAGCATCCAGGCCATGAATCAAGCCCCGGCACTGGCTCACACACCCAAAAACTAACCCTGAGGACAATAGAGGATATGCACATGTTTGGGAGGGATGCAGATGGATGGGATGCTGATTTCATTTACCTAACAGTTAGTCTCAACCATTCTGTACAGGGCAGAACTCTCTGTGAAAAGTCCTAGGTAAAAATCGTCCTCAAGATCACCAGATGCATACCCATTTCCCACTGCACAATTAAAATACAAACACACGGCCAGGAATTTAGCCTAGTGGTAGAGTGCTTGCCTAGCCTGCATGAAGTCCCAGGTTCAATTCTTCTGCACTACATACAAAAAGCCAGAAATGGTACTGTGGTTCAAGTGGTAGAGCTTTAGCCTTGAGAAAGCCTGAGGACAATGCCCAGGACTGGGAAAACAAAACAAAACAAAAAAAAGGCTGTCAATGGGGTTGATATGGCTTAGTGGTAAAGTGCTTGCCTAGCATGCAGGAGGCCATGAGTTTTGATTCCTCAGTACCACATAAGGTACTCACACACTACCACTCTACCACTCTATCAGTAGGCCAACTCCCGGCCCCACTGACAGTCTTAAGCAAAAAAAAAATCTGATCTAATGTTCTAGGCCCTGAGTTCAATCCCTAGTCCTGGCCCAATACCACCCCAGAAGCCAAAACTGCAAAAATACCAAAACAAAAATGTGAAAATGTTATAACTTTTCAGCAAAATCCAATAAGACCACATAGTGTACTGTTTAAGATTCCTTGAAAATGGTGGTAAAGAAAAAAAAACCCACACAAATTCAACATGAGCTTATATGATGCAAGATACAGGCCACCAAAATAATTTTCCCATGCCGGGCATTGTGGTGCAATGCTACAATCCTAACTACTCAGGAGGCTTTGATCTGAGGATTGTGGTTCAAGCCAGTCCGAGTAATACCTTCAGTAAGACTTTCGTAGACTTTGTGAGACCATGAGCCACCTGAAACTGGAAGTGGTGTTGTGGCTCAATGAGCAAAGCGGTTCTCTTGAACTGAAGAGCTCAGGAAAAACACCCAGGTGCAGAGTTGAGTCCCATGACTGTCAAAAAAAATTCCCCAGTAAAAAATGTTGCTGGGGCTGGGAGTTTGGCCTCCTGGTAGAGTGCTTGCTTAGAATGCACGAAGACCTGGGTTGGATTCCTCAGTAACACATACATAGAAAATGAAGGAAATGATGTGTGGAACAAGTGCTAGAGCGCTAGCCTTGAAAAAGGGCAAGAAAAGTGCTTAGGCCCTGAGTTCAAGCCCCAGACTGGCAAAAAAAAAACCCAAAACAAGTCACCTCCTCAGTGTCATTGAAAGACATTGCAAGTGTGACAGCTTTTTCTCACATCAGAAAAAGTAGAAATATCCTGCAGCAAAGCTGTATTCAAGTTGAACAGACTGTAACATTTAGTAATCTGCTAAAACTTCAAGTCATCTTTATGTTTCTTTCTTTCTTTTTTTTTTGCTGTTGACAGTGAACAGAATATTCTGGAAGTATGGCTGCAATAGAAGGAAAATGAGATAGTCTGAATCTGTGATTTTGCCCCAAATTTTCCTACTTTAAACATTATACATATGCTGGAAAAGTATAAATTCTTCTTATGAAGGAATACTCTTTTGTGTCTCAAATAGAGCATTAAACTCTCCACCAAAGATGAATCCACAGTCCATTAGTTGGTAGATAAATATTATAAAGGCAATTAATTTCCAGGTTAATATACAAACAGAATTAATTTAAAAATATTTTTCCACAAAAATAATTGAAACAAAAAAATCCCCAAATCTTCACTAAAAGTAGTTATGACTGAAATACACTTAAGGATGTATGAACTATTTTTCCATTAATGTAAAGGTATCCTAGGGTTGCATTGAGCATTTGTACTCTACTCCATTCATTTACATATTTAAATACCATGTTATAAAAATATTTCTCACCCAATGCTAAAGCAGGAACGAATAAAAATAGTTGTCAAGTGGCACATTTCACAGTATTCAAATACTCTGTTCACTTGTGCAATGACTTGCAATCTGTCATTTAACCTGCTTGGGCAAAATTGACATCAGTAAAGAGGATATAAACCTGGTTTGAGAATTCCCTAATGTTCATGTTCTTAAACATTCATGTGAAGAATTTGACCATCCTCCTAGAGATACAGGACCAATAAAGATGCCACAGCACCAACAGCACAGAACAATACATCAAGAAAACACAACAACACAAAACAAAAACAAAAAAACCTTAGAGAAAAGGCAGAATTCAAAAACTAGTCACCAAAAACTCCTTAACATTTTATATATGGATTTTGGGAAGGTCTAAGAAATTAGTTGTTAGATTTTGAGAAATCTATATTGACCCAAGTATTGTGCCTTATATCTACTTAACAATCCTGTGATTTTATTTCAGTGTATACATTAAGTGTACATGAGAGTAGTGGAAAAAAGACCAGGAATTTAGTTTAGTTGCTTCAAATACTTTTTTCCAACTCTGATAAGCCCTACACAGCAGAGGCAGAAAAGACAGGAAGAGGAAGATGTTTGCTTGCCTTAAGCAGTATTTGGTTCTGCTTCCCACGTGTTACTCTCCTCCAACACTCTCAATCACTTGGTGATGTTTGAAGATTTAGAACAACTTTCAGGAAAGAAAATGAGCTGGCCTGTGGAATACACCAGAGCCTAATTATTAGCCAGGACATGAAGTCATGGTTTCGAGTGTAAGGACCTTTTCCACCATATTCTTCTGTTCTTCACAAATTACAATTTCTCCATTAGAATTATGAGCCTGTTTTACATCACTTCAAATGAGACTGACTAAACTTCAATTCTAAAATAATTGATAAAATATAATTTAGGGTCAGAAGGATAGCCTAGTATTAGAATGCTTGCCTAGCATTCATGAAGACCTGAGTTTGATTCCTCGGTACCGCATACACAGAAAAAGCCAGAATTGGTGCTGTGGCTCAAGTGGTGGAATGGTAGCCTTGAGGAATGCCGAAAGTGCTCAGGTCCTGAGTCCAAGCCCCAAGACTGGCAATAATAATAATAATAATAATAATGATGATGATGATGATGATGATGATGATGATGATGATGATGATGATAATTTAAATATAATGCAATTCCCTTTTTTGTGTGCTTCTACTTGTTCTTGAGGTCATGGTGTGGTCTGGGTACTGACCATGTTTGTCCAGGACTAATATAGTACTACTTAAACCACATCTCTTCTAGCTTTTCGTGATTATTTATTGGAGAATTGAGTCTCTTAGACTTTCCTGTTCCAGCTGACTTTGATCCTCAGATCTCAGACCTCTCACTAGGTAAGATCAGAAACTAGAGCCACCAAAGCCCAGTTACAGTAACTACTTTTGATTTTGCCAGTCCTGGGGCTTGAACTGAGGGCCTGAGCACTGTCCTTGGACTTTCTCCAGGCTAGAGCTTTACCATTTGAGCCACAGCACCACTTCTGGCTTTTTCTGTCTGTGTGTTACTGAGGAATGAAACCCGGGTCTTCATGCCTGCCAGGCAAGTGCTTTACTACTTGACCAAACTCCTGGCCCAGAAGCCTGACTTCTAAATACAGATTCTATTTCTAATAAAACACCCTGAAATAAGCCAGGTGCAGTAGTTCACACCTGTAATTGTAACTACTGAGGAGGCTGAGAGATCTGAGAATCTTGGTTCAAAGCCAGCCAAGGTACAAAAGGACCTTGATACTCTTATCTCCAATTAGCCTTTAGAAAATGGAAAATGAGGCTTGATTCAAGGGTAGGGTGGTATCCTTGTGCTGAAGAGCTCACAGACAATGCTCAGGCCCAGGGGTTGGGTGGTAGCCTTCAACTGATGAAATCAGGGAAAGCACCCAGGTTGGAGTTCAAGTCCCATGATTGACTAAAAAGCAAAACAAACAACACAAAAAAACCCCAAATCCAACATTTTTTATCCTTGGCTGAGGATGGTTGGTTAGGATATTTTATGTTGTATGGTTATTAAGTGCCGTATCTCCAGGAGGATGTCCAGGGCTCTTTACATGTTTAACCTAGAAGTGAATTGCTTTTATAATGCCTACCAATTAATGGAGTGTGGATTGGTCCTAGTTGAAGAGTTTAAGGAGTTATTTGAAACATAAAAGATTCTCCTCCCATAAGAAAGCTTTGTGTGGGGCCAGAAGTTTGTCCTAGTGGTAGAGTGTTTGTCCAGCATACACGAGATCTGGGTGTGATTCCTTGGTACCACATACATAGAAAAGCCAGAAATGGTGCTATGGTCCAGATGGTAGAGCGTTAGCCTTGAGAAAAGCCCAAGGACAGTGCTGAGGCCCTGAGATCAAGTCCAAGACTGGCAAATAAAAAAAGAATGCTTAGCCATCATGGTGGCTCACACCTGTAATCCTAGCTAATCAGGAGGCTGAGATCTGAGGAGTTCAGCTCAAAGCCAGGCCAGGCAGTAAAGACTGTGAGAATCCTAGGAAATAGGAAGTACTTCTTTGGCTTCAGGGTAGGGTAAGTAACCTTGAGCTGCAGAGGTCAGGGACAATACCCAGGCACAGAGTCTAAGCCCCATGACAGACCAGAGAGAGAGAGAGAGGGAGGAGAGAGAGAGAGAGAGAGAGAGAGAGAGAGAGAGAGAGAGAGAGAGAGAGAGAGAGAGAGAGAGAGAGAGAGAGAGAGGAAAACCCTTGCATCATGTTAGTTGGTTTATTTATTTATTTATTTATTTATTCATTTAGCTATGATTTTCTTGTGTGCGTGTATGTGGGTCCTGGGGCTTCAACTTGGCCTGGGCACTGTCCCTGAGATCTTCAGCTCAAGGCTACTACCCTACCCTTGAGCCAAGCCCCACTTCACATTTTCTTGAAGCTAAATATCAGGTTCTTTTGTGTCCTGGCTGGATTTCAACCTTGATCCTCAGATCTCAGCCTCTTGAGTAGGTTGGATTACAGGCATGAGCCACCAAACCCAACTTATATAATGTTTTCAGGTGAAAAATCTGGGGCAAAAATCACACAGGTTCTTTCCTGACTACCTCATTTGCTTCTCTTCCAGCCATGCTTCCAGAATCTTGTGTTCATTCTCAACAGGAAGAAAGAATGAAAGGATCTCTGGTGAGTTTCTTTTTCTCACTTTGTTTTACATTTCATTTTATTAATCCAAGGGTGTTCAAGATTTAAAAACGGAAAAAAAAATTCAGCTTTAGGGACATGAGCATAAGTCACAAAGATTGTTGGTGTCTTTCATCCCTGGTCCTTCTCTACTAGTAAGGGGATGGGGAAAACACACCCCTACCAGGCCAAGCCTGGAGAGGAAGCGGCCCCCTGTCCTCCCATACTCAGCCTTCTTACCCCGGAGCTCGAACAGAGACTCCACGTACCTTCATCAAGGCAGGAAAATCTCTCTCTCTTCTTTATGCCCCAAATCCCTCCTCCTTATATTGGCTATGGAAGCCTATCAGTATAAAATATGGACAGAACCAAGAGGTGCATGTTTTTTATCCTTACTACAAGACTCAACAGAAATTTATTAAACATGGCATTACTTGACCCCCGACAAAAGATAGTTTAGCAAACTTTAAAATCTGCACATCCTAAGTTGAGTGCAAATTTGCTTCAATTTCTTCAGAGTGTTTATATTTTTTTTATTTTTATTTTTTTTACTGTAAGAAAACGTCAGGGCCGGGAGTTTGGCCAAGTGTTAGAATGCTTACCTAGCATGCACAAAGACCCAGGTTCGATTCCTCGGTACCACATACATAGAAAAAAAATCGGAAGTCATGCTGAGGCTCAAGTGGTAGAGTTCTACGCTTGAGAAAATCCAAGGACAATGCTCAGGCTCTGAGCTCAAGCCCAGGTTTGGCAAAAAAAAGAAAAAGTCACAATTGTTATATGATTCAATGATACATAGGAGGTGACATCTCATGGAAGGTGAAGGTATGCTAGTAAGTGGTCAGAAATCCCATCCTCATGAGAATTATATTATCTTAATGAAGTCTTAGTGGAGTTGCTAAAATAGGGTGGTCACACATACCTTCTAATCTTCTAGGGAACTGAGTAAGCTATAAGTATTTACTCTCTAAGATTGCTTCTTGGACTGTTTTGTGGTCTTTGTCTTATGTGAAATTTAGGCTATATTTGATTATGCAGTTTGTGGTCTTTCTAGAAATCCCTCTTTTTTTTTGTAAGGTGTCTTCACAAAATTTTTTTCTCTAATTTCTGTCCTCATTGTCTGTTTCCTGCTCACTAGTTTTCTTCATTTCTCTTTTGTTTGCATCTGTTTTTCTCTGTCTCTTTTTCTTTTACCCAATCCCTCTTCCCTCCATATGTCTCTCACTTTTTTTTCTTTTCTTCAAATGCTCTGTCTGGGAGCTAGTTCTCCTTCCTGCTTTCCTAATCAATTTGGCTTTGCGGATGTGACTTTTCTAATTGATAATTTTCTTTTTCTTTTTTTTTTGTAGATTGTGAGGCTTGAACTCTAGGCCTGGATGCTGTCCTTGAGCTCTTCATCTCAAGACTGCAACCCTAACCCTTGAGCCACAGAGCCACTTCTGTTTTTCTAAGTGGTTAATTGGAGATGATAGTCTCATGGACGTCAGTGCCTGGGTTGGATTGGGGCTGGCTTTTAACCTTTTGAACCAGCTTTGAACCGAGATCCTCAGATCTAGTCTCCAGAGTAGCTAGGATGACAGGCGTGAACCATCATACCCTCCAAATAGATAATTTTCTTCTCAACAATGTAGGAAGATTATTGTTAACTGTAACCCTAGAAAATTATACAAGATTCCAGTGCCAAAGAAAATTAGAAAACTACAAAGACATAAACAGATAGAGACATGGGGACATTGAGGAGGGGAGGCCAGGGCTCCCAAGGCTCACTGTCACTTGAGTACACAAAAGCAAGTATATTTGCTCGAGTTCACACAGGGAAGGTTACCATGGGTACATGTAAAAAATAAAGCATCTGCATTAATACTACAATCAGAGCCAAAAAAGAGTTTGGGAGAGACACTTGTTCACTTATTTTTTTGAGTCTGTAACTAGAGTGCAGAGAAAGTTCAGATGTTAACTTCACCTTACCAAGCCTTAAAGGCCAACAGCAGGGCCATGTATGTGGCCTAGTGGTAGAGTGCTTGCCTAGTATGTGAGAAGACCCAGGTTCAATTCCTCAGGACCACATACACAGAAAAAGCCAGAGTTGCCAAGCACAGTGGCTCACACTTGTAATCCTAGCTACTCAGAAGGCTGAGATCTGAGGATAATGGTTCAAAGGCAGTCTGAGCACTAACGACTGTGAGGCACTTATCTTCAATCAATCAATACAAAATGGAAAGTGGCTCTGTGGCTCAAGGGATAGGGCTGTAGCCTTGAGTTGAAGAGCTCAGGGACAGCACCCAGGCCCTGAGTTCAATCCCCAGGACCCACAAAAACAGAAAAAGAAAAAGCCAGAAGTGATGCTGTGGCTCATGTGGAAGAGTGCCTGCCTTGAGGAATGCCTGTAATCCTAGCTACTCAGATATCAGGCTAATATCTGAGGTTTTGGTTCAAAGCCAGCCTGGCCATCAGAAATCTGTGAGACTCTCTTCTCCAGTTAACCACTAGAATATGGGAAGTAGCACTGTGGCTTCGTAGGTAGGGTGATAGCCTTGAGCTGAAGAGCTCAGGAACAGTGCCCAAAGGCCCAGAGTTCAAGCCCTACAACCCACCAAAAAAAAAGAAAAAAAGTTTCTCCCCCAACTGATTATTATGCCAGATATAGGAAATTAACATTCTGCATGTACTTCACTGTATTATTACTTGAAACCCTAAGATTTTGCAATATTCTCACACTATGAGCATATGCCATCATATAATGTAGTTTCTTTTGAATGGAATAATTGCATTCATAACGTAATTTATTCCCCCACCTTGCTTTTGTTGATACCACAAATTCTCTACCACAATAGGACACAAGACATTAGCCATTTTCTGGTGGGTAATTGGAAATGAGTCTCATGAAATTTTGTGCCAGGCTGGCTTTAAACCATGGTCCTCAGATCTCAGTCTCCTGAGTAGTTAGGATGACAAGTTTGAGCCACCAGTACCTGGCTTGCCTTTTTTTTTGTGGGTCGTGGGACTTCAACTCTGGGCCTAGGCACCATCCTTAAGCTCTTCATGTCAATATTTTATGTAAGTCTAAAGCATTCATGTAGAAGAATAAAATTCCAGGCATGGTGTGATTATAACTCAGGGCTAATTGCTTGATGGAAATGTACCATTACAGAAGTCTGTGTCATTTCATGATGTGGCTGTAGACTTCAGCTGGGAGGAGTGGCAGAATCTGGACAAAGCTCAGAGGACCCTGTACAGAGATGTAATGCTGGAGACCTACAGCAAGTTGGTGTCATTAGGTGAACAAAAGTCAAAATAACTTACAGGGTCAAGTGCCTTGTTATTTTGTAGATAGGTGAATATTTATAAAACTTTAAGTCCTATTTAAATGTAAGATTCTAAGCCCTGAGAAGTATCATTCCTTTCTAAAGAAAACCTAAGTTTATTTTGTTCTCATTCTTCAGGATACATAATCAACACTTTGACAAAAGTTCTAAGTTATGTTCCCACTAATGGAGATGACATTCCAAACTTACACAGTAATTGTAAGTGGATAAACAATCCAGAATAGAATATATATCATTATTGGAAATAAGATCTACAAATCACTAAACTGTGAGTTTATACTGGAAATCTGGCACTAGGTGCAATGTTTCATGCCTGTATTCTTAGATACTCAGAAGGAAGAAATCTGAGGATTCTAATTTGAAGCCAGCAATGGTAGAAAAGTTCCCATGAAACTCTATAACTCCAATTAACCCCTCAAAAATGTTAGTGGAGTGTCGAGGGTTTGGCCTTGTGGTTGAGTGCTTGCCTAGCATATATGAAGACCCATGCATGTCAGCGGAGCCAGGACTCAAACTGGTAGATTTCTAGCCTTCAAGCAAAAGAGCTAAATTCATGCCATACAGAATGAATCCAGAGCTGGGGAAAAGTCAACCATGGAGCCAGTGAGAAATGAGAAAAAATATTTAAGAGCTACCTTGTGAGCGGGATCTGAGTTCTTACAGCAATGATGACCAAGCATAAGCAATTATTCTCCACTGTTTCTAATTTACAGGTCCCTGTGTTCCCAAACCTGTATTTATTGTCATGCTAGAGCAAGGTGCAGAACCATGGATAGGAAATTCCTCTGACAAGAATATCACAGGTGAGTTAATGCATGTTCCTGTTGATGTTGGAGCCTGAGCCCAGTGGTAAGTTCATGTTGCAATGTACTGAGTAATAATGTTCTTAGTTATCCTAAGTCCTGTGTGTGGAACCTAGGGTAGTCTTTGTGAATGAAGCAAGAATCATGTTTGTTTGTTGGTTTTGTTTGTTTTTTTTGCCAGTCCAGTGCTTGGTCTCAGGGCCTGAGCATGGTCCTTGGGTTTTCTCAAGGCTAGCTCTCTACCACTGTAGTCATAGCACCACTTCTGGCTTTTTTCTTTGTATGTGATACCAAGGAAGTGAACCAGGTCTTTGTGCATGCTAGGCCAAACTCCCATCCCCAAGAATAATATGGTGATATAATGAATTATGTGGGGCAGTAGATTTAAAGGTAGATTTCTCTGTGGAAATCACTGTGAAACAAAATAAAATGAGAAAGCCGGGAGCCAGTGGCTCACACCTGTAATCCTAGCTACTTAGGAAGCTGAGATCTGAAGATGAAGGTTCAAAGCGAGACCTATCACAAAATGACCTTAGACTCTTCTATCCAATGAACCACTAGAAAATGGGAAGTGGGGCTGTGGCTCAAGAGGTCAGGGAAAACATCCAGGTCCAGAGTTCAAGTTCCATGACTGACAAAGAATGAAAGAAAGAAAGAAAGAAAGAAAGAAAGAAAGAAAGAAAGAAAGAAAGAAAGAAAAAAGAAAGAAAGAAAGAAAGAAAGAAAGAAAGAAAGAAAGAAAGAAAGAAGGAAGGAAGAAATGAGATTTCATTTTCTTTGAAACTGAGACTAAAGGTATGTGTAAAGAAGGAATAAGTCAGGGCTTTATTCTCTGGTAAGGATATTCACTTTTCGCTTGTTGGCAGACACTGGGATTCGGAACCAAACCTTTCCAGCCAGGAGTTGAGCATAGGGGTAGAGGGCTTGCCAAGCATGCACAAAGACACCCATTTGATTACTCAGTACCACATACATAGAAAAAGCCAGAAGTACTGACTTAATTGGTAGGATTCTAGCCTTGAGAAAACCCAAGGACAGTGGTCAGGTCCTAAGTTCAAGCCCAGGACTGGAAAGAAAAAAAATGAAGTTTTAGTCTAGAGAAGATAATTAACTAGACAATGAGCTGGAGTTTTTCTGGTCTTCCATGGTTCTCGGGGACAGGAGTGTCAGAAAAGTAATTTTGATGAGACTTCAAATGGAAAGAAACAAATTTCAAAATTCCCACACATACCTAAATTGAGACATTATGGAGAAGTTATAACTGAAGGGATGTAGGTATAAGTCCTTACTCTCAAGAACAATCCTTGCTTAGATGAAAGGCAAACAGACATATAAACCACTCTTGTGGCCTCTGAATCTAGAAAATATTCCTGTTCCTCACTTAATGGTTAAAAAGCATTGGAGCTGGGTGAGGTAATCCTAGCTGTTGCTCAGGATCTGAGGATCAAGGTTCAAAGCCAGCCTGGACACAAAAGCACCTGAAACTCTTATTTCTAGTTAACCTCTAGAAAACAGGAAGTATGGCTGTAGGTCAAGGATAGGGACTGTAGCCTTCCACTGAAGAGTTCAGGGACAGGGCCCAGGTCTATGAACCACAAAAAAAAAAGAAAGTTTAAAAAAGAAGCAAAGCAGCACAATATATAAATTATTTCTCAAAAATAAAAGAAAGGCAGCTATTTCCCAATGTATAAACAAAGCAGTATTTGAAAAAAACAGATGCAGGTATAGTATAAGCAGTATTCAGCTTAAAACTATAGCAATACATAGTTGAGTAATTTGAATAAATATTTCCTGTAATATAAAAACAAAACAAAAACACAGAAAAATATTGGTCATTGTAAAATATCATTTTCTTAATATGTTAAGGAGAAATGCATATATTTCCCCCAAATTAATTTCCACTTTTTTAAAGAATTTATTATCGTTGAGTTTTACGTCATATTTTAAATTACAGGTTTAACAAACAAGTGTTCAAGAAGGGAGTCTCTATTTACAATCACTGAGACTTAGTAATTAGAACTTAATCAAAATTATGCTAAGGGTTTGTATGTCAGAGAAAAATTAATTTATGAAATAAAACATGTCTATAGAGTCATAGGTTTTTATGACTATATAGTTATGTTTATATTTCCATTACCATGTCCACAGCATTGGGTATGCAGATATTGAGTCCTCGCTTCTGTTCTCTTTGGATTTAACAGGCACATGTTAAGGATACCATGCACATTTTGTTCCTTAGGTCTTGACTTGTCTCACTCAACATGATTTGCTCTAGATTCATCCACTTCCCTGCAAATGCCATTATTTTTTCTTGTCTGTTGGAATTCCATTGTGTATATATACCACGTTTTCTGTATCCATTCATCTGCGGTAGGGCATCTGGATTGTATGTAGAATTCCATTGTGTATATATACCACGTTTTCTGTATCCATTCATCTGCGGTTGAGCATCTGGATTGTATGTAGAATTCCATTGTGTATATATACCACGTTTTCTGTATCCATTCATCTGCGGTAGGGCATCTGGATTGTTTCCATCGCCTGGCTATTGTGATTAGTGCAGAGGTGAACATAGCTGAGCATCCTTATCATATCTTGGGTCATGTTCAGGGTAGATACCCAGAAGTGGTATGGCGGGATCGTAAAGAAGGTCTATTTTCAGTTCTTTCAGAAACCCCCACACTGCTTTCCAGAGTGGCTGAACTAGTTTACATTCCCACCAGTAGTGTACTAGGGTTCGTTTTTCTCCACAACTCCGCCAGCAGCTGTCATTGTCTGAGTTCAAACACTTGGCCATTCTTGTTGGTGTAAAGTGATATCTTAGGGTTGCTTTTATTTGTATTTCCTTTATGACCATAGATGATCAACATTTTCTCATATGCTTTTCTGTCATTTTATTCTCATCTTCTGATAGGTCTCTCTTAATTCCCTTGCCTATTTAGTGAATGGTTTATTGGGTTTAGAGGGGGATTAATTTCTTGAGTTCCCTGTAGATTCTGCATATTAAGCATTTGTCAGATGTATTATTGGTGAATATCTTTTCCCAGTTGGTTGGCTGTCTCTCTACTTTTGCGACTATGTTTTTATCTGTACAGAAACGTTTTATTTTTAGGTAGTCCCATTTATTGAGTCTCTCTCCAATCTGTTGTGACCCTGGGATTCTGTTCAGGAATCTTTTGCCTGTGCCTATGAGTTCCAATGTCTCTCCTAATTTATCATAAGGCAGTTTCATGGTTTCCTGTCTAATGTTGAGGTCTTTGATCCACTTTGAGTTAATGCTTGTGCATGGTGAAAGGCCAGGGTCAGTTTTAACTTTTCTGCATGTGGTGCCCAGTTTTGCCAGCACCAATAATTGAATAGACTGTGTTTGTTCCACTGTATATCTTTGGCTCCTTTGTCAAATACAAGTTGCCTATAGGTATGTGGTTCTATTTCTGGGTCTTCTATTCAGTTCCACTGATCTTCTGGTCTGTTTTTGTGCCAATACCAAGCGTTTTTTGTTATTATGGCTCCATAGTAGTGTTTGAAGTCTGGTATTGTAATACTACCAGCATTGCTCTTTTTGTCTAGAATTGTTTTGGCTATCCTAGGTCTTTTCTTGTTCCATATGAACCTTTGGATTATATCTTCTATTTCAGTAAAGAATGTCTTTGGGATATCGATGGGTATTTCATTGAATTTGTACATCAATTTTGGCAGTATAGCCTTTTTCACTATGTTGGTTCTCCCCAGCCATGAGCATGGGATGTCTTTCCATTTCCTAGTGTCCTCTTTAATTTCTTTCATTAGGCTTTTATAGTTTTCATTAAATAATTCCTTTACATCTTTGGTTAAATTAAATCCTAAGTATTTTATTCTTTTGGGGTCTATTGTGAATGGGATCATTTTCTTCATTTGGCCTTCTGTTGTTAGAGTATTGTTGGTGGACAAGAAGGCTACTGACTTCTGAAGGTTAATTTTGTATCCTGCCACTTTGCTAAAGTAGTTTATTAATTCTAGAAATTTGGGAGTGGAGTTTGTTGGGTCACTCAAGTAGAGGATCATGTCATCTGTGAATAGGGATAGTTTAATTTCTTCTTTCCCTGTGTGGATCCGTTTGATGTACTTTTCTTGCCTTATTGGACTGGCTAAGGGTTCCAGCACTGTACTGAAAAAAGTGGAGATAGTGGGCATCCCTGTCTAGTTCCTGATATTAATTTGAATGGTTCCAGTCTTTCACCATTTAGTATAATACTGGCTGTAGGTTTTTTCATATATGGATTTAACTGTTTTGAGGAATGTACATCTTATTCCTATTTTTCTAGTGCTTTCAACATGAATGGATGTTGTATTTTGTCAAATGCCTTCTCCACTTCCAGAGAGATTATCATATGATTCTTATCCTTAGCTCTATTGATGTGATGTATTACATTGATTGATTTGCGAATGTTAAACTAGCCTTGCATCTGTGGGATGAAGCCTACTTTATCATAGTGTATAATTTGTAAAATTTGCTTCTGGCCAATAATCACCATAGCAAAGATATGGAACCAACCTAGATGTCCCTCAGTTGATGAGTGGATCAACAAGTTGTGGTATTTGTACACAATGGAATTCTATGCTGCTGTCAGAAAGAATGACATTGCACCATTTGATAGGAAATGGGAAGACTTAGAAAAAATCATATTAAGTGAAGTAAGCCAGACTCAAGGGAACTTAGGCTCAATGGTTTCCCTCATTCGTCATAATCAGTAGAAACCTTGGTCTCTACTAGCAGAGATCTGCAATAGAGCAAAATCTTGATACATATGGCCATATAATGTGAAGCTAATTGAAAGGAACTCCAGGATATTGAAACAAAAGCCATATAATGAATGATTGTTGTCCTTAATGTACTATGTTGTCTCTCATCTCCTTTGCTGTCCCTTGGTTATCTCATATTGTTATAGTATCTCACTTTGTTATCTGATATATTGAATTTATTTGTATTTGGATATTTGAAATTTGACAGGGAAGGGGGGAAAACCAAGACGGGTGGGGGGTGTGAGGGGGGAGGGAAATGAGTACCAAGACATGTGAAAGAGTATCAATGTATGTGAATTAATGCACCTTCTATCTGGCAAATATCATGTAACCCTTTTACTAATTACAATAAAAAAAGAAAAAGAAAAAAAATAAATTTGTTTCTGGAATCTGTTGGCTAATATTTTATTCAGGAGTTTTGCATCTGTGTTCATTAGAGAGATAGGACTGTAGTTTTCTTTTTTTGTTGGGTCTTTCCCTGGATTGGGGATGAGAATAATATTAGCTTCATAAAATGAAAAACATTATTGGTCATTGTACAATATCATTTTCTTCATCTGTTAGTGGTAAACACATATATTTCTCCCAAATCATTTTCCACTTTTATATTTTAAAATATCTAACACTTAGGATGGGAAAGTGAAGTCCTTACCTTTACATTAAGGGATATTTGTATCTCATGTATGTTTTTGTCTTTTTTTCTGTTTCATTTTAGATGTCTAAGTAATGGAGAATGTTTTTAATACCTGCCAGGAAAGCCCACATGAATGTCTTTGTAAAGTATCAATTGCAATTAGTATTGAAGCAGAGCAAAACGTGAGATTAGCAACAATGTTTAATTTGAGCTCCACACATAAGCCAGAGCTGATTATTAATAGTGGGAACACCTTAGGGATAAGGATTGAGGAGTTTGTTAATTGTCAGAACATGCTTCTCTCTCCTGAGCCTGAGGAGATCCATGCCGCATATAGGTCTCGTATGTTTCCTGTTGTTGAAGAATCCCTCAGATATTCAGAGCATTTAATCATAATTGTGACAGTCCAAAAGCACTGCAGTATCATAATTCTGTTCTCTGTGCCCAAGAAATTCTTCAGGGAGGAGGAAAAAATGCTGAACGTACTGTGTGTCAAAAAATATTTTACTTAGCACCGACTATCACTAACCACAAGAAAATTTACACAGGAGAGAATCCTCATACATGTAGTGAATGTGAGAAATTTTCAGTAATAAAATACGCCTTATAATATCTCAGAGCATATATCTTGAGATATCTGATGAGTACATCAAGTGTGAAAATTTAATCTCTGAGAAGTCAGACCTGATGTTCCAACTTCGATCTCCAACAGAAGAGAAACCTTATGAGTATGAGGAACGCAATAAAATTTCTGCCCAGAAATCAGCTGTCAGAAGGCATCAGAGATCTCACACAGAAGAGACATTTTATGAATGCAATAAATGGCAGAAGTCTTTCAGAAAGAAGTTATGCTTCACTTTGCACCAGAGAACACACACTGGAGAGAAACTTAATGAATGTAAAAAATGTGGAAAGTCTTTCACCTTTCAGTCATCCCTTTATGTTCTTCAAAGAACACACACAGAAGAGAAAACTTATGAATGTAACAATTGTGGAAATTCTTTCACCCAGAAGGTATATGTTCGAGTTCATCAGAGAACACACATGGGAGATAAATCTTATGAATGTAACAAATGGGAAAGGTCTTTCATGTGGAAGGCATAACATATTATTCTTCAAAGAACACACACAGGAGAGAAACCTTATAAGTGTAATGAATGTGTAAAGTCTTTCAACTAAAAGTCACGACTCTGTGTTCATCAGAGAATACACAGAGGAGGAAAACCTTATGAGTGTTTCAGATGTGGAATATCCTTCTCACATAAGTCAAACCTCGAGACACATATGACAATTCACACAGGAGAGAAACCTTATGAATGTAACCAATGTGGAAAGTCTTTCAGACAGAAGTCTTCCCTCAATTTGCATCAGAGAACACACACAGGAGAGAAACCTTATGAGTTCAACAAATGTGGTAAGATCTTCAGGTGTAGGTCACATCTCGGGAGGCATAACAGAATTCACACATAACCTTATGAATGTTACCAAAGTGGGAAGTCCTTCACACAGTATTCACCCCTCAGGAAGCATGAGAGAGTTCAAACACATGAGAAGCTTTAGCAATGTAATAAATGGGAAAGACTTTTAATCTTTGGAAGAAAACTCAGCTTGTGTCACAGAACCAACACAAGATAAAACCCTTAATGAATGTAGCAAATGTTCAGTCTTTACCCCAGAAGGCACAACTCAGGATTTATCACTAAACACACACAGGAGAGAATCCTATGAATGAAAAAAACCTGGAAAGCTTTTCAAGAAGTCACACTTCTTTGCATGAGACCACACACACACACAGGATAGAAATCATATGAATATAAGGAATGTGGGAAGTCCATCATGAAGGCATGGCCAAGTATAGAATGCACATAGGAGAGAAAAACCTTATGAATATTACAAATGTGGAAAGTGTTTGACCTGGAAGGCATACCTCTGTGTTCATCACAAACCTGATTCACATAGAAGAAAAGAAAACTAATGAATATAACAAATGTGCAAAGACTTTAAATCAGAAGTCAATCTTCAGTACATTTCAGAACATATACAGGAGAGCAAGTCTGAGTCATGGAAAACATTTAGCTATATACAGTATCTCTATATGTAAGCATGAGAGGAAGTCTTCAGAAGTCAACCTTCAACAAGCATTAAGAGCACTCACAGAAGAAATAAATACAATATAGGAAACCTTTGTCAGAAACCTCTATTAGAGCTGACTGTGTGGCTTAGTGGTAGAGTGCTCACCCAGCAAGGATGAAGGCCTGGTTTCTATTCCTCAGTACTACATAAAAACAGCAAGCCAGAAGCAGCACTGTGGTCCAAGTGGTAGAGTGGTGCCCTTGAGCAAAAGAAACTCAGGCCCTGAGTTCAAGCCTGAGGATTGTCTCCAAAGAGAGAGGGGGGGAACTAATTTCCAAACTGTACAAAGAAATCCTGCATGGGAGAGGTAAGCTAGGTATAATGTGAATGACTCCCTTGGGCACTTTCTGCAGCAACATTTCTCATTGTGTTTAGTGGTGAAGTCCCTGAATATTATCCAAAGGAAGTGGACACAAACGAAGGGCATTAATTACTCCAGGCTTTACAATTAATTAAGAGAGTGGAGTTGTTGCCTTGTGACTTTTATACTAAGGAATGGTTTGTGAAGTTAATTTTATTAACTCAGTAATAAGAGCTCTGGCCCACTGAGACTGGAATAAGCTAATCTCCACGATGGTCTGGGGAGTGATGGATGGGAAAAGATTGTCAAAATTTGAGCCAAGTACCTGAGATCATCGATTTCTCCACTGCTCCCCTAAAGTCTGCTGTGTGTGTGGTCCATGCATTAAAACACAAATGACCTGCTACTTCAAATTAAATTTTTGAATGGAAGGTACAATGGGAGATACTACTCTTTGTTTATTGCAAAATTTGCCCAATAGGAAAATGTTTCTCATCACCTTTTGCCTCAAGTTATTTATGAAACATTCAGAAAAGATGTAAGGACATACTTTGGGGGATTTAATGTGTGTGTGTGTGTGTGTGTGTGTGTGTGTGTCTGTGTGTGTGTTTGTCTGTATGTCTGTATACACAAATCATTTAGCTTGAACTTAGAGCATAAGCACTCCTTAAGCATCGTTGCTCAATGCTCAGGCTTACCATTTGAGCCCCAGCTTCTCTTCTGGTTTCTTTGGTGCATAAAGACAAGACTCTTAAATATTTGGTTTTGGATGAGTAAGTCCAAAATGACTTCAGTGCTTTCTTTATATTTAATTACTCACTGATGGTGAATCACATGTGACTTAGTGACTTTAGCCTGTTCTTTTGTTCCGCTGAATGAGTTTTAATTAAACACCGGTGTTCATTAAGTGAAGAACCTGAGTATTCTCACTGTTCTGGAGGTGAAGTTAACAGGAGGATGAATATCTTTCTACCATCACTAATTATTATTTTAGACAGTTCCCTTCAGAATTTTGTACCCAAACTAAATGAAAACATAGATTTGTTAAACTTACAGCAGTGTAAAAAATTAGAAGCATGGCCAGACATGTTGGCTCACATCTGTAATCCTAGCTATTCAGGAGGCAGAGATCTGAGGATCAAGGTTCAAACCTGGCCCAGGCACATAAGAATCTGAGAATCTTATCCTCAGTTAACCTCCAGAAAATGGGAAGTAGGGCTTGGCTCAAGGGTAGTGCCTTGAGCTGAAGACCTCAGGGACAACCCCCAGGCCTAAAATACAATAATAGCCTTGAGCTCAAAACCTCAGAGACTGGGCCCAGGCCAAGATCAAACCCCATGACCCCCTGCCCACCAAAAATTTGGAAACATGGAAAAGATGAGAAACAGCAGCTAGTTAGAAGATTATTATGGAAATCCAAGTGATGTGGCCTGGGAGTTTAACCTAGTGGTAGAGTGCTTTCCTAGCATGCACAAAAAGCTGGGTTTAATTCCTCAGTACAACATACATAGAAAAAGCTGGAAGTGGTGTGATGGCTCAAGTGGTAGAGTTCTAGCCTTCAAAAATCCAAGGACAGTGCACAAGCACTAAGTTCAAGCTCCAGGACTGGCAAAAAAAATCTAAGGGATGAGACAGACAACTAGTTATAGGGAGAAATGTGGTAGGTATTTGAAGTACAGTATTATGTGCCATGTTTTCATTGTGCAATGATTGCATATACAAAGCCAGATTGCATGTTTCTTTGTCATGAGGACAGTCTCATGGATGGTTATGGACAATAATACATTACACTAACATACAGAAAGATATTGAGCAATCGCACAAACGAATCATGCCATTCTATTTCCTCTTCTTCACTGCTATCTTGTTCAATCCACCATGCATGTCCTTCTACTTCCTCTAAACACTTCAGGTTCCCTTTGTTTTTCCATGTTGAGCCAGTCTCTTCCACTTCACTAATAGTTTTGTAATCAACACAGATGAGTGTCCCTAGATAACTCCTCCTGTTGCTCTGTCTCTGCTTCGTGCTCTTTGGCTTTCTTAATGAACTGAACTTCATCATCCTCATCTGAGGATTCCAGGGGGGCATAGTCTGGCTTCTTTTATTTCATATATTTTTATTGTAATTAATAGAAGGGTTATATTATATTCACCAGACTGCATTACCTCACAAACATTGATATCCTTTCTTATGTCTTGGTCCCCGCTTTCCTCCCTCATCCCCATTCCTCACCTTGTTTTCCCCCTTTCCTATCCTGTTTCAAATAACCAAAGCTGCATCCATACATTATATCAGATAACAAGGTGAAACACTGTAACAGTATTAGATAACCAAGGGACAGCAAATGAGATGAGAGATAACATAGTACAGTAAGGACAACAGTCACTCATTATATGCCTTTTGTTTCTGGAGGTCCTTTCATTTAGCATCATTCTATATGGCCTTATGTACCTAGGTTGTATTCTATTGTAAATCTGCTAGGAGAGCCCAAGGTTCTACTGATTATGTATGACAAATGAGGCAAACCACTGAGTCTGTGTTCCTTTGAGTCTGGATTACTTTACTTATTATGATTTTTTTCAAAGTCTTTCCATTTCTTACAAATGGGACAATGTCATTCTTTCTGACAGAAGCACAGAATTCTATTGTGTAAAAATACCACGCGTTGTTGATCTACTCATCAACTGAGGGGCATCTGGGTTGGTTCCATATCTTTGCTATGGTAAATAGTGCTGTGATGAACATTGTTGTACTAGTGAATTTAGTATGTCCTTATTTCTGGATGATTGGGTAAATGCCAAGTAGTGGAATTCCTGAATCATAGGGGAGCTCTAAGTTTAGTCTTTTAGAGGCACTGCCATACTGCATTTCATAGTGGTTGAATGAGTTTGCACTCCCACCAGCAGTGTAGTAGTGATCCCTCCTGGCCACATTCCCTCCAGCATCTGTTATTAAATTTCTTGATCTTGGCCATTCTAACTGGAGTGAGGTGGAAAGGGGGTAGAGGAAGTGAGACTTTGCCTCTTTGCAGATGACACGGTTCTGTATTTAAAGAACCCTATAGACTCCCAAGCTGCTTGAGCTGATTCAAAACTTTGGCAAGTAGCAGGGTATAAAATTAACCCTCTAAAGTCAAATGCCTTCCTATATGCCAACAAATGAGAAGAACGAGGCAACAATCAGGAAAGCTACTTGTTTTGCAATAGCCTCAAAGAAAATAAAATACCTAGGAATTAACTAAGAATGTAAAGCATCTTTTTGATGAAAACTCTAAAACCCTGGAAAAGGAAATTAAAGCAGAACTAAGGAAATGGAAAAACCTATGTTCCTGGATTGGAAGAAGTAATATCGTGAAAATGGCAATCTTGCTAAGGGCTATCTACAAATTCAATGCAATACTCATCAATATCCCAATGTCATTCTTACTTTTTAAGTTCTTATGTTTATTTTAAACAACATTCTATATAATATACATTTTGAAGATTTTCTCTACAACGAACTCAGCTAAGAGGCTGAGGAGAGCCAAGTCCTGTCCATGAGGAAATAAGGATGGCAGCAGCGCAAATCTGCTACACTGTGTGCCTGCTTGGCAGTTCCTATTCTGTGGTAGACCAGACCAGAGGGGGCAATATGGACTCTGCTGCATGAACACAAGCCCTTCACCAAGAGCTTCCTGAGGGATCCTGATAAGCTACAGGGTGGCTACAGGGTGGTGGGATGTGTGTGGGGTGGAAGTGACAGAGGGATGGACTCATGACAAGATGGGTGAAGACATGAGAGGAATGATGAGAGCCCAGTGCATTGGTTTCCAGGGTTAATGGGTGAGAGGTAGAGAGGCATGATGAAGGAAAGATGGAGGCAGGGGAAGGTGGTGACAGAGTAAGGCCATCTGTGGTGCCAGCCTGCCCATCATCTGAAGCCCATAGGCAGCTTCCTGATCCCTCACTTTGTCCTGTTCCTTGTGGAGGGAATGTCATGTGAACCCAAAATTGGGACGTGGAGATTGGTAGTAGCACCTGGATAACCATTGGCCTCTACCTGGGTGAGGGGTGGTTATGGCTCCCGGGCAGGGTGGCCTGATAGCTGTGGAACAGATCTCTCCATAGCTACCACAAATTCAATGATTTGCCATCTAGGGTGAGAGCAGAAGTTTAGCCACCAGGACACCCCTAGCCAGGACAGAGGTCTATCATTCAGATGGCAGCACAGGGGTGAAGATGCTCCCACCATAGGCCTAGTTACATGGCCGTCCCTGAATGCAGGACAGGAAGAGGACATGAAAAATTGGATGGAAAGCATCTGTCAGACCACTGGATGGGGGCAGGTGGAGAGAACATGGCTGTGGTGGCACCCAAAAAAAGTATAAAAGAAGCAAAGGAACCAGGTGCTGGTAGCTCAAGCCTGTCATCCTAGCTACTCAGGCATTTGAGATCTGAGCATCACAATTCAAATACAGCCCAGGACAGAAACTCCATGAGACACTTACCTGCAATAATCTACCGAAAAAAATCTGGAATTGGTGCTGTGGTTTAAGTGGTAGAGCACTTGCCTTGAGTGAAACTAGGTCAAGCTCAGTGATAGCACCCAGGGCCAGCCTTTAACCTGTAGGAGAGGCAAAAAAAAATATCAAAAAAGGAGCTGGTGAAAAGTTAAAGGGACATTATTTTGACAAACAATGGAATGGTAAGCTGCACTCAGAAGACTTGCACAAAACCTGGAAATCCCTGAGACTTACCTATGTATCCTATCTGTCTAAATACATATTCTTTATGCATTTATATATTAGTATAGAGAGACAGATCAGTAAATATGACTATACATACATACATAGCCAGACACATATGGGTGTGTTATAGTGTATGTGACTTTGTGTGTGTGTGTGTGTGTGTGTGTGTGTGTGTGTGTGTGTTGTGGATGGGTACCTCTGTTTAAGAGAGACAATATGTGTAAATATCTTTACAAAACGTTGATAAAATGCAGATAGACATAAGCTCTTGGGGGAATCTGAAAGGAGAAGATTATTCACAGGCACCTTTATCCTTATGAAGTCCTCAGCAAGTTTTAATACTTTCATTATATACTTTTTCTTTCTAAACCAGTACTAAGGATTCCTTTCAGGGACCAGGTGCTGTCAGTTACTATTTTTGTTATGGCTGGTAGAAGAGGAACCAAGTCACAGTTCCACTTTTGCCTTATTTATTCGTGCTTAACTAAAGATAAAGATTTCTATCAGTGACTTTCTTTCTAGGGCTGGCTTCTAACCAGGATCCTCAGATCTCAACATCCTCTATAGCTACAATTAACAGAATGAGAACCCAGCACTGTGCATGTGGGAATTCAGTTCCAATGCACAGGGCAAGAAATTGTGTGAATCTCTCAATTCCAATTAGCTACAATAAGCTAGAAGTGAAAGACCAATACCTTTGAGGAAAAGATGCTCAGGGTTATCACATAGGTCCTGAGAGTAAGCCCTAAATCCTATACAAACATGTCCATGTGTAGACTGGTACACATACACACACACACACAATATCTCAGGAAATATTGGATCTTGAATTAATATCCAGAGATTGGACAACAGCATAGCAAGTTATGAAATCTGTTTTTCTTATGTATGTTGAGGGAAAGGAATAGGTAACAAGATGCAGAAGCAAAGACTTCAGAGACAAATGCTGTGAATGACTAGCTTGTAAAAAGCATTTTCTTTTCTTTTCTTTCTTCTGCCACTCCTGGGGCTTGAAAGCATAGCCTGAGCACTGTCCTTGGGTTTTCTCAAGTCTAGCCTTCTCCACTTGAGCCACAGTGCCACATCTGGATTTTCTATCTACCTGGTACTGAGGAATCAAGCCCACACCTTCATGGATGCCAGGCAAGCACTCTAACAGTGGGCCAAACTCCCAAAACTGATAAAGTATTTATAAATAGTAATCATCATCATAACTGACAACCAGCTAAAGCCAGCTCACTTGGCCTGTGGATCAGGCGGAAGAAAGTTACTGCTGTGCTATTGCCAAAGGTTATGAGACTTGGGTCTCAGGCATGAAAGATATGGATGCCTCACTCAAAGATGTAGATGCTTGATTAGTGCCAAGCCACGAATCCAGTGTATCAGGCCTTTGTCTAGGAAGAAAGCAAGGAAAATCAAGGGCAACTCAGACAAGGTATATTCCTGAGAGGAAACCTACTTCACCCCATCATCCACCCCACACACTACAACCTTCTTGTTGCTTTCAAGTGTCTATACTGACATGACATTTTGTGGCATTTTCAATCTACTCTATCCCAATTCCTTAGTGTGAAGTGTGCTCCCATTTCTGTGTTTGAAAGATCCATTCTTTTTGCCACCATAGTGTGATGGTGAGTCAGCTCAGACTCTGAATGAGCCTTGTAACCTATGGATCCTGGAGGAAGGCCTGTTGGAGATGCTGCTGATAAAGCTGATCCCTCCCTACCAGAAAGGTGATCTCTTTTATGTGGGAAATGTCCTGCACAACTTCAGACAGTGGGAGACAATGGAGCAGTTGCTGGAAATTTTCTTCAAAAAGTGAGTGTTCCCCCTCCAAACCCAGGCTTGCTCAGCCCCTCCTGGCCACGTCTTGGAATACTTGGCACCTCTCTGAACCTGTTTTGTTTGCTGGGGAGTTCACTGGAGAGCTTAGCATGCCACAAGTGCACAAGCTGGCTACTTTATTAGCACTGGGCCACCATGCCATTTTGTTTCCCTCACAAGATACTGGAGTCTCAGCAGTGTGCTTACTGAGAAGTTCGATTACAGGCATGAGTGAGTGGCACCCAGTTGCAGCCCTCACCTAGGAGAGGTTCTAGGAAATCCCATTTCCCAGTAGGAAATAAGGTTTCAGTAGCAATGGCGGAGGCCTGTGAAGTACTGGAAACAGAGTAAAGGCTGGGGGCTTAATTACTTCTGAGCCATCAGGGAGGGATTGTGTTAGCTTTGCCTCAAAGCATTTACATTTCGGTGTGTAGTCCAGTCCTGCCACTTGAACACTATTGGCAGTTATTAAGGGATCCGCAGGTTCTGCCCAGAAAAGGGGGTGAGGGGACTGAGGAAGAGGATGGAGGCGAGGAAAGCTATGCTTGGCACCGATGGTATCACGGAAGAGGTTGTGAGAGGCTCTGGGAGTCTGTGCTAGTGCCCTCTGTGTGCTGATGGTTATGGAGGGTGATAGCAGAGCAATGAAACCCTGGTGGTTGTTACTTCTCCTGTGCTGGAGAAAGACATGTTCCTTCTTCCAGTGGCAGGACTTCCGGTGTGCCCTGCGGTCTCTGCTCGTCATCAGGCCTAACACCACGCTTCTTGCTGAGAGGAAGAATTTTTGTGTGCTCTCTGTCTAGTTAGGCCTCTCCAGCCTGGTAACTCTCCAACAGTTACATTCCAGAAGGTCTCCCAGCTCCTCCAGCTCATTTCTGTGGATGGCCTTGTTCTTGAAGCCATCCTCTTATTCTGCATTGACCTCACAAACTCCTCTTTCTAGAGTCAACCTTCCCCCTTGTGCTGGGGTCCAGAGCTCTGTCCTAGGCCCATTCAGAAGGACAAAGGAAGTGGATACAGCTTTGGAAATATAAGCAGAACCACATCACAGTTGGAAAGGCTGACCAGAGGATAGCTCGAGTGGTAGAATGCCCTGTGTTCAATTCCTAGTACCACAAAAAAAGGTAATGAGTAGGTGTTGATGACACTTTGAATCAATAGCTATAGCTTTGGATGACAGAACTGGGGAGAGAAAAGGCCATCATGGCTGCAGAGGACATGGAGGCCACAGCTTCAAGATGCCAGAGATTTTAATCTGTTTGTATGTGGAAGGGAGAAAGTAGAGGAGAATGGAAATTCACAGGTGAGAAAGGCCACTGGGGGGATGCACCTGACAGAAGGAAGAGACTCTCTCTCCCCTTCCTGGAGGACAGGAGCCAGGTAGGTGTCAGGTGATGGTAACCCATTCCTTGGAATCCAGACCCCTCGATTGCATTGTCTCTGTAAAAAGGACCTTCAAAGATGGTGGGGGGAGGGCATAACAGAGTGCCCTGGAGGAGGAATGAGGAGGGGAGCCCGGTGCCTGCTGGATGATACAGTGGGCTGACTGGCACTGGCAGAGGCAAGAGTCGAGCTGTGGCTTCTCTTGTGGTGTCAGGTGGCCTGGGGCAGACAGTGCAGCAGGCATCGGGGCCTTGAGGGGCTTCGTTTCTCTGCTGGCTGGGAGACATGGAAGCCAGGAAGGCTGTCAGATAGGAAGACAACAGACAGTGTTCTAGTGACCTGGAAAGGCTCCAAGACCGGGGGGCTGAGCTGGAGGATGCCCCGCTCAAGAATTGAGGGGGGGCAGATGCTGGCTCCTATTTTCCCGCACCCCCTACCCACTGTTGTAAGGCAGGGTCCCAATGCCCTCCACTCTCCAGATCCAGTGGCCTGGGAGAGCAGCCTGGTAGGCGGGTGGGAGCTGGGACAGCTCCACCTCCCCTGGTGGGGTGCTGAGTCTTAGGGTCCGCCAGATTGTCAGTCTCCAGTCAGAGGGCTGGGGGTTGAGCCCTTTGGGCGGGTGGGAGTTGGGACTGCCCCGCCTCCCTTGGTGGGGTGCTGGGTCTTATGTGTAGCCCGCCTGTCAATCTCCAGTCAGTGGCCTGAGGGAGGGGGCTGTTGAGGGAAGGGACAGGATTCTAAATTCCTTGCTCCCCTGCTCCCGCCAGTCTTTCTCGGGCGGGGTGTTGGGGCCTGAGTTAAGTTCTATTGCTTGGCACCCGCTCCGCTTTCCCGATGTGTTTGGGGACACGCTGTATTACTCACGCCTCTGCGTCCATCTGCGGGTGCTCCACGGTGGTAGGGAGTCTTTCACTCCCCTCAGGTCTCCGCCGCTGCCTGTGTTCTGCGTCTGGGTTCCGCTGCTTGCTGTTCTGGTTCCGTGTCTGGGTTCCGTTGCTTCAGCCATTCGCTGGCCCGGTTCTGTGCTGGTTTCTGCAGCCATTGGGCTCCCAGCGTGGTGCCCTCCACTGCCGCCGCTTTTCGTGAATTAGAGCCAGTGCCCGCCCCTGCTTTCCCTGCGTGGAGCCGGCACCCGCTCAAGCTGCTTTTCGCGGCTTGGTCTGGCACCAGCTGCAGCTTATCATGGCTTTCTGCGGCTTTGGGGGAGTGGTCGGGAGGGGTCCTTGCGTTCCAAATTCTTTGAGAAAGTTGGATGTGAGTTTTATCTGGATTTCTTTTCCGGTTTGAGTCCTTCTCCGTTGCTTTTTGAGTTTGTTGTTGTGGATTTCTTTAGATAGTTGGCTCGTGGGACTCCCTGGTTCTCTCTTTTTGTCAGAGAAAGCTAGGCAGCGTCCCTATTGTCTCGGCGCCATCTTCCTTGCCCCTCTGGGTGAACCATTTCAACAGTCATACTTACATGACACTGAATGGAAATGAATTGTACAACATGGGTGGGCAGGAGGCTGAGGGTTGGAAAACAGAGAAAAATGAGGGAGGGTTAACAATATACACCTCAAGACATGTACTCAATACTTATGTAATTGTATACCAACTCTATATAAGTTAACCAAAAAATTAACTTAAAAAATAGTTTAGCCAGGCATGGTGGCTCACCTCGGTAATCATACCTATTCAGGAGGCTGAGATGTGAGGATAGCAGTTCAAAGCCAGCCTGGCCAGTGAAGTTTGTAAGACTCTTATCTCCAATTAACCACCAGAAAACCAGAAGTTGCTCTATGGCTCAAGGAGTAGGGTGGTAGCCTTAAGCTGAAGAGCTCAGGGACAACACCCAGGCCCAGACCCAGAGTGCAAGTGCCAGAACTGACTATATATATATATATATGTATATATATGTATATGTATATATATATATATATATAAATGTATGAATGATAGTAGCCAGGCTCTGGGGTCTCACACTTGGAATCCTATCTACACAGGAGACCGATGTCTCAGGATCAGGTTTGAAGCCAGCCTAAACAAATTCCATGAGATTCTGATTTACAGTGAACTACCAAAAATCTGGAAGAGGAGCTAGCAAAAAAAAATTCAAGGACAGTTCCCAGGCCCTGGGTTCAAGTCCCAGGACTGGCACAAAAAAAACAAAATGTGATGCTGATTTCTCCATCATTGGGTATTATAGTTTAATATACTTAATATGAGCCTTAGAAATTAAGTTCCTAGCTAATGCTCTCCCCTGAAATTCTGCTTCATAGCTGATTCCTAGAATTTCAGCATCCTTATTATCTCCTCCCAGTTAGCATAGCAGTCTACTACTGAAAATTTTAAGAAATCATTCTAGTAATCCTAAGAAATCTGATTATCATCTGCACACCCATCAAATCAGTAGCAGCCTACTATTATCTGAGTGTATTTAATCCCTTCTTGAGTTAATGATCCTTAAAGAGTAAAACCTATGAATAGTTATGAAACTAACAGTCACCATTCTTCTACCTAATATTGTAATATAAGTTTATAAATGCAGGGACTATTCTGAAATGTGCACATGATAGCTTCTAATTATAATATTCTCAGGAAGTAGGGTTTTACAGAAACATGTTGCTAGCTTTGGGAAAGCAAAGGCAAGGATAAGTGATATAAGTAAGTTACCCTACATAGCAGAAGGAAAATACTACTGGCTTTAAATCAACTTCATTCATCCAGTGCTGATGAAAAAAACTATTAACGATTCCAGAGGCCAAGAAGTATTATACAAATCCCTCTATCATGATGCACAAACAGCCAACTTAGATCAATCTTCCACGAAAGAAAAAGGAACAAAGAAGCAATAAGGTTTCCAAAATGAACCAGCTGGTGGTAGCAGCTCACACTTGAATTTCTAGCTACTCAAGGCCTGAAATCAGAGGATCTAGATTAAGTCTTTCTGGGATGAAAACATTCCTATCTGAAACATCAGCTCTATGCCCACAGTCCAGCTGATGCATTCTGCCCACCAAGTTCCAAACACCAAAGACCATCTCCTAATTGAAATACTAGCAAACGTACTTACACATCATTTCCTCTTTGGGACATATTGGAAATATGTATCAGAAACATTTCCCTGGCTTCAGAGTGGAAGTGGAAATATGTTCTAACTAGAAGCCCATCTGGTAAATTATACAGTCAATCATCTTTCCTCACATCTTGTCAGTTAGATTGAACAATGAGTGTTTTGATCAGAAGAGATGTGTATGAGCATACAGGTTGTAAAAGTACTGTAATCAGGGCCTTGACTTTGGCCTAGTGGTAGATTGTTTGCCTAGCATGCACGAAGACCAGGTTTCAATTCCTTGGTACCACATACATAGAAAAAAGATGGAAATGGTGCTGAGGCTCAAGTGGTAGAGCTCTCTCCTTGAGAAAGTCTAAGGACAGTGCTCAAGCCCTGAGCTCAAGACAAGGACTGTCAAAAAAAAGTAGTGTCATCATAGGCACTCAGGATAAGCTGAGATCTGAGGATTCCAGTTCAGATTTAGCCATGCAATAACATTTTGTAATCTGCTAAAACTTCAAGTCATCTTTATCTGATTTAGGAACATATTCCTGAAGCTCAATGTGTCTTGCTGTTAAGGCTGTATACCCTTAGTTTCAAAACATGGAAATGGAAAACCAAGTAAGAAATAAAAACCAACTCATCAGAGAGCTGTTCTTTTTCTTTTTTTCTTTCTTTGTTGCTTTGTTGCTTTGTTGCTTTATTGCTTTCTTTCTTTCTTTCTTTTTTTGCTGTTGACAATGAACTGGAGATTCTGGAAGTATGCCTGCAAAAGAAGGAAAAGGAGGTAGTCAGAATCTGTGATTTTGCCCCAGATTTTCCTGCTCTAAACATTATACATGGGCTGGAAAAGCATAAAAATCTTCTTATGAGAGAATAACCTTTTGTGTCTCAAATAGACCATTAAACTCTCCTCCAAAGAAGAATCCACAGTCCATTAGTTGGTAGATATATACTATAAAGCAATGCATTTCCAGGTTAATATACAAACAGAATTAATTTTAAAATAATTTTCCACAAAAATAATTGAAACAAAAAAATCCCCACATCTTCACTAAAAGTAGTTATGACTGAAATACACTTAAGGATGTATGAACTATTTTTCCATTAATGTAAAGGTATCATAGGGTTTCATTGAGCATTTGTACTCTACTTCATTTATTTACATATTTAAAGACCATGTTATAACAATATTTCTCACCCAAAGTTAATGCAGGAAAAAATAATAATAGTTGTCAAGTGGAACATTTGACAGTATTCAAATATTAGTGTTCGCTTGTGCAATGACTTGCAATGTGTCATTTAACCTGCTTTTGACAGCGGGACATCAATAAAGAGGATATAAACCCTGGTTTGAGAATTCCCTAATGCTTACATTCTTACATATTCATGTGAAGAATTTGATCATCCTGCTAGAGATACAGAACCAAATAAAGATGTAACATAAAAAAAAACTGCTCATAGGAGTGGCACAATCCTAAAAAACCATCCTCAGCCAAGGCACCAGAAGATTAATATTTTATGTGACTTCAATAATCTTGGCCAGAAGTTCGGTCTAGCAGTAGATTGCTTGCCCATATGCAGGAAGACCCAGGTTCGATTCCTTGCTATCACATACATAGATAAGGCAGAAGTGCTGCTGTGGCTCAAGTGGTAGAGCTCTAGCCTTGAGAAAGTCCAAGGACAGTGCTGAGGCCCTGAGTTCAAGCCCAGGTCTGGCAAAAAAAAATCTTAACACAAGAAATACCAACCTGAGGACACCCCAAAATGTAGATCCATAAAATTTAAAAAACAAAAATTAAGAAGGGATATCAAGGTTTGTTTGCTTGTACTCTGTAGACTTCAGTTAGATTGTGTTGGGAAACACAATAGGAATCATTTTAAAACAAGGTTAACATATTAGTTGTGGGTTTTTGTACTTCACAAGAATGGTTTCTGCCAAGTGCTAAAGGCTCATCTCTGGAATCCTAGCTACTCAGGAGGCTGAGATCAGAGGATCATGGTTCAAAGCCAGCCTGGGCAAAGTCCATGAGACTCTTTATCAACTATGAACAACTAAAAAACCAGATGTGGTGCTATGGCTCAAATTGGTGGAGCACTAACCTTGAGCTGACGAGCTCAGGGATAGCATCCAGGTCAAGAGTTCACTAGCACAAGAACGTTCATTGCAGCAGTATTTACTAGAGCAAAGATATGGAACCAACCCAGATGACCCTCCGTGGATGAGTAGATCAACAAGACGTGGTACTTTTACATAATGGAACTTTATGCTGCTATCAGAAAGACTGACATTGCCCCATTTGTAAGGAAATGGAAAGACTTAAAAAAAATCATATGAAGTGAAGTAAGCTAGACTCAAAGGAACATAGGTTCAATGGTTTCGCTCATTTGTCCTAATCTGTAGAAACCTTGGACTCTCCTAGAAGAGATTTACAACAGAACAAAACCTAGATACATAAGGCCATATACAATGAAAGGACCTCCAGGACATAGAAACAAGAGCCACATAATGAGTGATGGTTGGGTTTTTTTTGCTTTTGATAATTCTTTATTTGTATATATATTTTAAAATCACAGTTTTCAGAATACACAAGAAAATTTAAGAAAAATATTTGTCTTATACTGAAGCGAACATTTCTTTGGTATAGAAATTATATCATATATGGCTTTTAGGCGAAAACAAAAAAAATAAACAAAACAAACAAACAAACAAAAAACCAAGAATTAAGGCCTAACTTGCTAAATAAAACCATTCTTAACTATTCTTTGCCCATCTATTTGTCCCCTATTGCAGCTCCACTGTGTGGATTTTGAATATAGTTCTTTATGCATCAATAGATCTACAAAGACATAAAAAATCACATCAAAGGTGCTCAAAAGTCATAAATATATGATGTCAATCTTGACATGATAGATAGCTAAAATGAAACACGGTCAGTGAGATCAAATCATACAAAACATTACATCACTTAATTTGACACATTAGAAACAAAGTCTCTTCTGAAGTTATTAAAAAGCAATAACACAGATAATGTAATTCAAACATGAAAACATCAAATGTGAGAAATATTAAGTGTGAAGGCAATCAAACTTAAAAATAAGTGGGGAGCTGGGCATTGGTTATTCATCCTTCTATTCTTAGAAATTCAAGAGGCTGAGATCTCAGGATCTCTATTGAAGGCCAGCCCAGGCAGGAAAGTCCAAGAGAATCTTATCAAAAAGGTGGAGCTATGGCTGAAATAGTAGAGCTCTAGCCTTGAGCAAAAAAGGTCAGGAATTATAAGTATGGCCAAGTTTAAGTCCCATGATTATCAGGAAAATAAAATGGGGATAAAGGGCATATTTTCTCTAGACATACTTTTATTCTATAAAGTAAACACTTTTTCAAAAAGCATCACACAATGGGAAAATTTACTTATCTATTTCAAATATCCAGAAGGGCAGACCCATCCAGATACAAGAATCTTTTAGAACCCCAAACAGACCTGACCAGAAAAGAACATCCCACCGCCACATCGTAATCCGAACTGGATCAGTAGAAACCAAAAAAAGGATCCTAAAGGCAGCCAGGGAAAAGGGCTCAGTAACCTATAAAGGAAAACCAATCAGAATAAACCCAGATTACTCAGCAGAGACCATGCAAGCAAGAAGTGACTGGAAGCATATATGTCATGCCCTTAAGTCAAATAACTACCAACCAAGAATACTGTACCCAGCTAAGCTCTCATTCATAACTGAGGGAACAATAAAAACATTCCATTCCAGGGAAAAGCTGCAACAATATGTCGAAACAAAACCAACACTACAGAGAATTCTGAAAGATGTTCTATACATAGAAAACCAAAATAAATGCAATATAGGGAAAGAAATGGCACCTAAACAGCATACCACCTAAGGACCACAAGAACTGTCAAGACACAGGCCCAAATAAAAGCTTTTAAAAATGGTAGGACCTAATAAATATCTCTCAATCCTAACTCTCAATATCAATGGACTCAACTCTCCAATTAAACGGCATAGACTGTCTAGTTGGATCAAAAAGTAAGAACCATCGTTCTGCTGTCTTCAAGAGACACATCTTACCCAAAAAAACAATCATCTTTTGAAAGTGAGAGGTTAGAATAAACTCTATCAAGCTAACTGCCCCCATAAACAGGCTGGAGTTGCCATCCTCATATCAGATAAAATAGACTTCAAACCAAAATTAGTAAGAAAAGACAAAGAAGGTTACTACATACTACTAAAGGGATCTTTCCTCCAGGAAGATATAACGATCCTTAACATTTACACACCCAATCTCGGAGCTCCAAACTTCATCAAGCAAACTTTACTTACACTGAAAGCATACATAGATCGAAATACAGTGATTGTCGGTGACTTTAACACACCACTCTCACCTATGGACAGATCATCAAGGCAAAAACTCAAAAGAGAAAGCTTAGAACTGAACAACTCTATAGACCAACTAGATCTAACAGACATCTGCAGAATATTCAACCCAGCAACAACACAATATACGCTTTTCTCAGCAGCACATGGAACATTTTCCAAAATAGATCACATCTTAGGCCATAAAACAAACCTGGACAGATTCAGAAACACAGAAATTATTCCATGCACACTCTCAGACCACAAAGGCATCAAACTGGAACTGAACACACATCTCCACCAACGAAAACCCTGTAACTCATGGAGACTGAACAACACATTGTTGAATCACCAACGTGTCATCGAAGAGATCAGAACAGAAATCCAACAGTTTATGAAATTGAACAGTAAGGAGCACACAAAATACCAACTCCTTTGGGACACAGCAAAGGCAGTACTCAGAGGAAAATTTATAGCGCTGAGTGCCTACAACAACAAGTTGGAAAAATTGCAAACCAACAAATTAATGTCTCACCTTAAGCTCCTGGAAAAAGAGCAACAAACCAACCCTAATCCCAGTAGAAGAAAGCAAATAATTAAAATCAAAGCATAATTAAATTATTTGGAAGCCAAAAAAAACTATAGAAGGAATCAACAAAACAAGGAGTTGGTTCTTTGAAAGAATTAACAAAATTGACAAGCCCTTACCAAAAAAAGAAGAGAGCATATTGAAATAAACAAAATCGCAGATGAAAATGGTAATATCCCGACACAAATTACCAAGATACAGAATATCATGAGGGAATACTTCTCAAACCTTTATGCCAACAAATTTGAGAATCTAGATGAAATGGATGAATTCCTAGCCAATATTAACATACCCACACTGAACCAAGAAGAACTAAGCCAACTCAACAGGCCTATTTCAAGCTCTGAAATAGAAATGGCAATTAGAGAACTTCCACCTAAGAAAAGCCCAGGGCCAGGTAGATTCACAGCTGAATTCTACAAGGTCTTCAAAGCAGAGCTCACACTAATACTCCTCAAGTTCTTCAACGAATTTGAAAATGAAGGTTCCTTACCAAACTCATTCTATGAAGCCGGTATAACCCTCATCCCCAAACCAGACAGAGATTCATCAAAGAAAGAGAACTATAGACCTATATCTTTGATGAAAATAGATGCAAAACTTCTCAACAAAACACTGGCCAACCGTGTACAACAACTCATCAAAAAAATCATACACTATGATCAAACTGGATTCATCACAGGGAGGCAAAGCTGGTTCAACATATGCAAATCAATTAATATAATTCAACACATCAACAGGAGCAAGGACAAAAATTACATAATTGTTTCAATAGATGCGGAAAAGGCATTTGACAAGATCCAACACCCCTTTATGTTAAAAGCTCTGGAGAAACTAGGAATCCATGGAACATTCCTCAATGTAATAAAGGCTGTGTATGAGAAACCCACTGCTAGTATTACACTTAATGGTGAAAATCTAAAGCCATTTCCTCTAAAATCAGGAACGAGACAAGGATGCCCACTCTCTCCACTACTCTTTAACATAGTACTAGAATTCCTAGCCAGTGCAATAAGGCAAGAAGCAAGCATAAAGGGGATCCAAGTAGGGAAAGAGGAAATAAAACTATCCCTCTTTGCAGATGACATGATTCTGTATTTAAAGAATCCTATAGACTCTACTCCCAAGCTCCTTGAGCTGATTCAGAGCTTTGGAAGAGTAGCAGGCTATAAAATCAACCCTCAAAAATCAACTGCCTTCCTTTATGCCAACAGTGAGAGGAACGAGGCAATAATCAGGAAAGAAACTCCTTTCACAATAGCCTCAAAGAAAATAAAGTACCTAGGAATTAGCTTAACTAAGAATGTAAAGGACCTTTTTGACGAAAACTTTAAAACCCTAAAAAAGGAAATTAAAGCAGAACTAAGGAAATGGAAAAACCTCCCATGCTCCTGGATTGGAAGAATCAACATTGTGAAAATGACAAACTTGCCAAGAGCTATCTACAAATTCAATGCAATACCCATCAATATCCCAATGTCATTCTTTAAAGAAATAGAGGAGGCAATCCGAAATTTCATATGGAATAATAAAAGACCCCGTATAGCAAAAACACTTCTTAGCAGAAAGAACAGCACAGGAGGAATTTCAATTCCGAACTTTAGACTCTTTTACAGAGCTATATTTCTCAAAACAGCTCAGGACTGGCACAAAAACAGGCCTGAAGACCAATGGAATAGAACTGAGGACCCAGATATTAAACCACAGACCTATGGCCACCTAATCTTTGACAAGGGAGCCAAAAAAAATAGAATGGAAGAAAGACAGCCTCTTCAACAAGTTGTGCTGGCAGAACTGGTTAAGCACCTGCAGAAAACCAAAGCTGGATCTTTCTTTGTCACCTTGCAGTAGAATTAACTCCATATGGATCAAAGACCTGGAGGTAAAAGCTGACACACTGAAAACTCTACAGGAAGGAATAGGAGATACACTAGGCCTCCTTGGCACAGGTAGAAACTTTCTTAATAAGGACCAAGAATCACAACAATTCAGAGAAAGGCTGGATAAGGGGGACTGCATTAAACTGCAGAGCTTTTGTATGGCAAAGGACATAGCTAGTAAACTAATCAGGAAGCCTACAGAGTGGGAGAAGATCTTCACCAACCAAACAACGGACAAAGGCCTCATATCTAAAATATATCAACAACTCAAAAAATTGAATCACTCCAAAACTAATCTCCAAAGTAACAACCATCCCATTAAAAAATGGGCCAAAGACTTAAAGAGAGTCTTCTCTGAAGAAGAAACAAAAATGGCCTATAGACACATGAAGAAATGCTCAACATCTCTGGTCATAAAAGAAATGCAAATCAAAACAACTCTAAGATTCCACCTCACTCCAGTTAGAATGGCCAGGATCAGGAAAACGAATAACAACAGATGCTGGAGGGGACGTGGCCAGGAGGGATCATTACTACACTGTTGGTGGGAGTGCAAACTCGTTCAACCACTATGGAAAGCAGTGTGGCAGTGCCTCAAAAGGCTAAACATAGAACTCCCCTATGACCCAGCAATTCCACTACTTGGCATTTACCCAACCACCCAGAAACAAGGACATACTAAACCCACTAGCACAACAATGTTCATTGCAGCACTATTCACCATAGCAAACATATGGAACCAACCTAGATGTCCCTCAGCTGATGAGTGGATCAACAAGTTGTGGTATTTGTACACAATGGAATTCTATGCTGCTGTCAGAAAGAATGACATCGCCCCATTAGTTAGGAAATGGAATGACTTAGAAAAAATCATATTAAGTGAAGTAAGCCAGACTCAAAGGAACTTAGGCTCAATGGTTTCCCTCATTCGTCATCATCAGTAGAAACCTTGGGCTCTACTAGCAGAGATTTGCAATAGAGCAAAATCTTGATACATAAGGCCATATAATGTGAAGCTAATCGACAGGACCTCCAGGATATTGAAACAAAAGCAATATAATGAATGATTGTTGTCCTTAATGTACTATGTTGTGTATCATCTCCTTTGCTGTCCCTTGGTTATCTCATATTGGTATAGTATCTCATTTTGTTATCTGATATATTGAATTTATTTGTATTTGGATATTTGAAATTAGATAGGGAAGAGGGGAAAACCAAGACGGGTGGGGGGTGTGGGGGGGGAGGGAAATGGTTCAAGACATGTGAAAGGGTATCAATGTATGTGAATTAATGCACCTTCTATCTGGCAAATATCATGTAACCCTTTTACTAATTACAATAAAAAATAAATAAATAAATAAGTAAAACAACTAGTATCCAGAATGTACAAAGAAGACAGGAAATTCAAGAGGCTAACAGTTAACTACCCAGTTAATAAAGCCAAGTAGAGACTACTTTGTGTATGTGTGTGTGTGTATGTCGCTCATGGGGTTTGAACTCTGGACATGGGAGCTGTCCCATCAAAAGCAGCACCATGCTTACCTGTGCCTATCAAGCACCCATTGCCTCCCAACAACCCTACCAGGGCACTTTCTCACCTGGGGTCAGCTGGGGAGGAGCGGGACGTACCATCGCCGCGCAGAAGGTGGGAGATCTGATGTTTAGAGTCCCCAAATCACACCCAGATAGACTGGATCCACAAGAATGAGGATGTATAACTTACTAAGTGGAGAAGAAAAAATCCCTAGCACAGTTACTCCACGCTGCCCAACACTGGCGCTGGCCATGGTGATTCCGCATCCTTCCCCCACCCCCCAGGGAGTTGGTGGTAGTGTCCAATTCACTGGAAGTGAGAAGCTGAAGTGCAGCTGAAGTGCCTGGGAGTTGGGGCTTGGCTCTTGCTACTTTCATCATTCCTCCTTGGCCCACGTGTTGACCTGCTCCACCCTGTAGCAAGAAAACGCAAGGCTGGAGGGCCCTGACTCAGCAGAAGGAGAAGTAGCTTCTGCAGCCGGAGGCACTGGGACTGGTGGCCCTGTTTTCCTGCCCTATGTGCTACTGTGGGCTTTGCAGCAGCAGCCTGACTGGGACTGGGGGCTGGGCTTTTTCCTGTGGCCAGTCAGGTGAGTGACTTGGGGCAGAGGGGCCAGGGACACTCCATCCACCTCCCCGGCAATGGTTTTTACCACTTTGCCTCCTCATGTCTGTGTACTCAGAGAAGACTCTGGAACGGTCAGTGCTTCTTCTTCTTCTTCTTCTGTTGCCTACTCCTGTCCCCTGACCTGCTCAAGCATTCTCATTCTGGAAAGCACCCTGTCTGCATGTCTGTATCCAGGGTGTGATGCCTTGGATAGGACTGGTTCCCTCTTCAACTCTGCTCCCCACCATCACCCCCAACTGCTGATTCTGGTATTTCTTCTCAGGCAATCTGTTTTTCAATTTACCTGCTCCCCTCACCCTCAGCAGCTTTCCCCTTACTATTTCTTTGTCAAGTCCTGTGGATTCCTTGGGGAGTGAGTGCAATGATCTTGGAGTTTCAGATCCCTTGCATGGAGTGAAAGATGAATTTCTGGTTCCTGTCACTTTTGAATCTTCAGGAGTAGAGGTGTCCCATTGGAGGTATCCCCCAAAATGTTCCAGGGTTTCAGTTCCCTGAGGGTAGAATGCCCCATGCCTTCCTTTCCTCCTCTGAACTGATGGGACTTGGTTGGTTTTGTTTTGTTTTGTTGACACTTTTGGTCATTGAACTGAGGGCCTGAACACTGTCCTTGAGCTTTCTCAAGGCTAGAGCTCTACCACTTGAGCCACAGCACCACTGCCAGCTTTTTTGTATGTATATGGTAATGAGGAATTGAATCCCAGTCTTTATGCATGCTAGGCAATACTCTCCCAAACTCCTGGCCCCAAGACATGGTATTTCTTGTACTACAAACTGATCATGATCACATTATCATGGTCAGAATTGTGCCTCTTTGAAACTCACTCATAAACCTGCACATGTGTACATGCATTTGTACTAAATTAGTATTTTCTTCCTTCATGTGTGTATGAGTATTCAGATCCTGGGTCTTGAGCTCGGGACCTGTGCGCTGACCTTTAGAAATTTTCACTCATGGCTGGCACCCAACTTCTGGCTTTTTGGTGGTTCATTGGAGATTGAAGTCTTACAGCATTAACTGGGTAGGCTTAGAGCTAGGATTCTCAGATCCCAGTCCCTTGTGTGAATCACTGGCACCTGGCTTGGACTAGCATTTTCCTGCTCCATCATATTACTTCAAATCTCTCATCTTCTGGCAAGTATATGGCCAGAAGTTTGAATTTCTTTGTATAGTGGGATATTTCAGATTTGTTTATGGGGTTGTGTATCAGGGTCAGACTTGACTGAGTATTGGCTGTCCTCAAGGGAAGAGGCTGACTTTGAGGTTGATGGTTTTTGTTTTCTCCTCAGTATCAGGCTGTTATCTGTTTTGGTATCTTGAGCACAGAGGATTCTTTGTCACAGACCTAATCCATAGGGGAGTAACAATTCTACCAAGTTGTTGCAAACTGCCAGGAGATCTTTATTTATGTATATTTTTGTGAGTCATGGGGCTTGACTTCTGGCCTGGGCATTGTCCCTGAGCTCTTCAGCTCAAGGCTACCACCCTACCCCTGGGCCGGTGGTTGTCCATGATCTCTTCAACTCAAGGCTACTACCTTACCCCTAGAGCCACAGTCCCACTTCCTGTTTTCTAGTGCTTAATTAGAGATAAGAGTCTCACAGTCTGTGCCCTAGGGTAGCTTTAAACCTCCATCCTCAGATCTCCACCTCCTGAGTATCTAGGATTATAGGCATGAGCCCCCACACCCAGCTTTATGGTAGATCTTTACTGTTCTGAAACTGAAGAACATTAGAACACTTCTTTCCTCAACCCAAGATTCAAATCTTGATAGCCAGCCTAAACTTTCTCCTCTCTATATCTTGTGTGTATGTTTCTTTCTTGAATCTCTTTCCTCAAGGGGTCTGGATGCCAGGACTGGATCCTCAGCTCTGCTGTGGATTTACTGCGTGTGTTCATCATCAACCATCTCTGTCTCTAGACCTTAATTTCTCTATCTGTAGACTATGATTAATGGAGAGAAGAGCCATTAGTGCCTTGGCTGGCTTTGAGTCTTGATCCTCAGATCTCAGCTTTCTGAGTAGCAATGATTACAGATGTGAGCCACAGTGCTGGCAATTCTTTTTGATTGTTTTGTGGGTCATAGGGCTTGAACTGGCCTGGGTGCTGCCCTTGAGCTCTTCAGATCAAGACTACCCTCCTACCCTTGAGCCAAGCCCCACATGCCATTTTCTAGAGATTAAATGGAGTCTCAAGTCCTCAGTCTGGGCTGGCTGAGAACCTAGATCCTCCTATCTCAGCCTCGTGAGTGGCTAGGATTACGAATGGGAAGCATCCAACTGACTGTTTTTTTTAATTCCAGTGATGGGGCTTAGCCTCTTTTTCCCCCGTCAAGTTTTCCTCATGAGCCATAGGACTACTGGCATTTTCTGAGTAATTTATTCGACGTGAGAGTCTCATGGAGTTTTCTGCACATGGTGGCTTTGAGCTGCAGTCCTCAGGTGTCAGCCTTCTGAGTAGCAAGGAATATGGGTGCAAGTGTTCTCCCCACTTCATATTTTTTTGCCAGTCCTAGACCTTGAATTTAAGGTCTGAGTACTGTCCTTGAACTTTCTCAATGGCTAGAGCTCTATCACTTGAGCCTCAGCACCATTTCCAGCTTTTTTCTTGGTGTGTAGTACTGAGGAATTTGAACCTAGGTCTTTGTACATGCTAGGCAAGCACTCTACAAATGGGCCAGAATCCCGGTCCCCTAGTTCATATTTTTATTGGCTTTTTTGGCTTACAAATGGAACCGTGTGAGCCACATCTTCTGTTTTGGTTCTCTGTAGTTTTATTTTTCCTGTGAATTATTGATGATTCATAGACTGGGCTGGGAATGTGGCTTAGTGATAGAGTGCTTGCCTAGCATACATAAATCCCTGTGTTCAGTTTCCCAGTACCACATAAACAGAAAAACTGGAAGTGACACTGACCAAAGAGCCCAGGTCCTGAGTTCAAGACCCAGGAATGGCTCATGCATGTAATCCTAGCTACCCAGGAAGCTAAGAGCTGAGGATCACCATTCACAGCCAGCCTGAGCATGGGATCTCACATATAATGGAGGAAAACAAAGGATCTCTTCCACAGGCTAATGGATAAGGTCTGGGAAGACAAGTCCGAGGTCCCCATGAAGAGCAATGGATTGGATGGCGGTGACATACCATGCTCTAAGAAACCCCTGCATGGAAACTTTTCATTAGTTAGCTGAAGAATTTATTAACGGTCTGTGAGCTGTGCTCACAATCAGTGCCCAAGCTCTGAGTTCAAGCCACAGCACCAACAGCACAAAACAATACAACAAGAAAACACAACAACACAAAAGAGGAACAACCAAAAACCCTTAGAGGAAAGGCAGAATTCAAACACTAGTCACCAAAAATTCCTTAACATTTTATATATGGATTTTTGGAGTGTCCAAGAAATTCATTGTTAGATTTAGCGAAATCTTAATTGACACAAGGGTTGTGCCTTATGTCTACTTAACAATCCTGTGATTTTATTTCAGTGTATGCATTAGTTTAGTTGCTGCAAATACTTTTTTTTCTTCCTCCCTTTGGTCATGGGGCTTGAATTGTGGGCCTGGATGCTGTCCCTGAGCTTTTCAACTTCAGTCTTGTGCAACACCACTTTGAGCCACAGTGCCACTTCTGGGTTTTTGTGGTTAAAAAGGGATTTCATGCTGAGGATGGCATTGAACCGTGATCCTCATATCTGTTTCCATCATTAGTAGCTAGAATTATAGATGTGAATCACCTCACCTGGCATGCAAAGCATCTTGGTGGGGCAAAGGGAGGATCCTGGGACTTGAACTCAGCCTGGACAGTCCCTGAGTTCTTCAGCTCAAGGCTGCTGCAATACTCTTGAGTCAAGCCCCATTTTCTGTTTTCTAGAGATTAACTGGAGATAATAGTCTCAGGTCCTTTTGTTCCCAGGCTGGATTTGAACCTTGATTCTCAGATCTCAGCCTTCTGAGTAGTTAGGATTTAAAACACCTAAAGTGAGAGTGTGGAGAAGTTCAAAAAGTAAATAAATAAATAAATAAATAAAAACAATGCAGACTTACAACCTCAATTACATTATTTTTTTTTTGCCAGTCCTGGGCTTGAGCTCAGGGCCTGAGCACTGTCCTTGGACTTTTCTCAAGGCTAGAGCTCTACTACTTGAGCCTCAGCACCACTTCTGGCTTTTTTCTATATATGTGGTACTGAGGAATCGAACCCGGGTCTTCATGCATGCTAGGCAAGCATTTTAACCACTAGGCCAAACTCCCGGCCCTCAATTACATTATTAAAACTAAAAATTAAAAAATCAACTCATCTAATGCTCATGAAGCATTTTCATTTTCTAGTTGGTCTCACAGTGTTTCAGGAGGCAAACCGAGATTTTTTTTTAGAAGAACCTCGACTTAGCTCCCGGAGTTGTGAGAGAAAATTCCCCAGGCATCTGCACACTCCTGGACCTAGGGTATGGCATTGGTTTAACCTCTATAACAAGCTTACATTACAGCACATTGTGGGAATTATAGTCTCCTTTGGAGTACAAATCCTCTAAATGTGCTGGGGTTATGGAGGGGGGGATGGCAGGTAGGGGGATTCGTCTCCACTGTTGTTTTTCGCCGTTTACAAGACCTGGTTTCTCTCCCTTTGCCTTGCTGCTGGAAGCGCTCTGAAGTACAGTTTTGCCTTCTGTAGGTCAGAGCTCCAAGCCAAGTGCCCAGGATGTGTTCAGTAGACCTTGGGAGCTGTGACTTGAAGGGAACTCAGGCTACAGAACCAATATCAGGTATGAACCACGAACTGGGCTCAGGACCAGCATTTACCTTCCGTGTGTTCCTCCAGTCTGAGGTGGAGGATTTGGGTGGGATTCATAAGTTTGTGCTGCTATTAGTCTTAGCCTAAATGCCTCTAGATGGCAGAAACTGGCTCCTGAAGGTCCTAGAGCATGTTGGGTGGTTCTCTAGAGTAGGAGAACAGGAGCTATGCATTTATATTCCATGATTGAGTGATTGTGCTGTTAACCCACGTGACCTTCTTATTCACTTTACCTAGCTGTAAGCTAAGCACTTTAAAATTTGTAGCAAAATTATGAAGTGTGTGCCTGCCTTGAGTATTATTATAATTACTTTTTGGGGGCCAAATTTGTTTCTCCTAGAGGAGTTTCTGCTCTGCTACTCCCATGATATCCCTCTTGGGTTTTTTGTTTGTTTGTTTGTTTGTTTTTTCTAGTCCTGGACTTTCATTAGGCTTTTATAGTTTTCATTGAATAATTCCTTTACTTCTTTGATTGAGTATATTCCTAAGTATTTTATTCTTGGGGAGCTACTGCGAATGGGATCATTTTCTTGATTTGGCCTTCTGTTTGTTTATTGTTGGTGTACAAGAAGGCTACTGACTTCTGAAAGTTAATTTTGTATCCTGTCACTTTGCTAAAATAGTTTATTAATTCTAGACGTTTAGGAGTGGAGTTTGTTGGGTGACTCAAGGAGAGGATCATGCCATCTGCGAATAGTGATAGTTTAATTTCTTCTTTCCCTACGTGGAACCCTTTGATATCCATTTATTGCTTTATTGCTCTGGCAAAGGGTAACAACACTGTATTGAAGAGAAGTGGAGAGAGTAGGCATCTCTGTCTATTTCCTGATTTAAAGGTGAATGGTTCCAATCTTTCACCATTTAGTATAATACTGGCTATAGTTTTTTTTCATATATGTCCTTCACTATTTTGAAGAATGTACCTCTTTTTCCTATTTTTTCTAGTGCTTTCAACATGAATGGATGTTGTATTTTGTCAAATGCCTTCTCCACTTCCAGAGAGATGCAAATCAAAACAACTCTAAGATTCCACCTCACTCCAGTTAGAATGGCCAGGATCAGGAAAACAAATAATAACAGACGCTGGAGGGGATGTGGCCAGGAGGGATCACTACTACACTGTTGGTGGGAGTGCAAACTTGTTCAACCACTATGGAAAGCAGTGTGGCAGTGCCTCAAAAGGCTAAACATAGAACTCCCCTATGACCCAGCAATTCCACTACTTGGCATTTACCCAACCATCCAGAAACAAGGACATACTAAATCCACTAGCACAACAATGTTCATTGCAGCATTATTCACCATAGCAAAGATATGGAACCAACCTAGATGTCCCTCAGTTGATGAGTGGATCAACAAGTTGTGGTATTTGTACACAATGGAATTCTATGCTGCTGTCAGAAAGAATGACAGCACCCCATTTGTTAGGAAATGGAAAGACTTAGAAAAAATCATATTAAATGAAGTAAGCCAGACTCAAAGGGACTTAGGCTCAATGGTTTCCCTCATTCGTCATAATCAGTAGAAACCTTGGACTCTACTAGCAGAGATCTGCAATCGCGCAAAATCTTGATACATAAGGCCATATAGTATGAAGCTAATTGAAAGGACCTCCAGGATATTGAAACAAAAGCCATATAATGAAAGATTGTTGTCCTTAATGTACTATGTTGTCTGTCATTTCCTTTGCTGTCCCTTGGGTATCTCATATTGTTACAGTATCTCACTTTGTTATCTGATATATTGGATTTATTTCTATTTGGTTATTTGAAATTTGATAGGGAAGGGGGGAAAACCAAGACAGGTGGGGGGTGTGGGGGAGAGGGTAATGGGTACCAAGACATGTGAAAGGGTATCAATGTATGTGAATTAATGCACCTTCTATCTGGCAAATATCATGTAACCCTTTTACTAATTACAATAAAAATAATAAATGAATATTACTTGTAAAAAATATATATATAAAATAAATAAAATCTAAGTGCCAGTGGGGGGAAAAAAAGAATATTATTGCTCAGTACATCACAACATGAACTTACCAATGGGGCTCATGCTCCAACATCATTATGAAGATGCATTCACTCACCTGTGATATTCTTGTCAGAGGACTTTCCTATCTATGGTTCTGCACATTGCTCTAGCTTGTCAATCAATACAGGTTTGGGAACACAAGGCCCTGTAAATTAGAAAAAGTAGAGAATTATTGCTTATGTTGTGTCATCATTGCTTTAAATTCGCAGACATCCTACTCACAAGATATCTATTATATCTTTTTTCTCATTTCTCACTGGCTCCATGGTTGACTTTTCCCCAGCTCTGGATTCATTTTGTATGGCATAAACTTAGCTGTCTTGCTCAAGGCTAGAAAAATACCAGTTTGAGTCCCAGCTCCACTAACATGCATAGGTCTTCATGCATGCTAGGCAAGCACTCAAACACAAAGTCAAACTCTTGACACTCCACTAACATTTTTGAGGGGTTACTTGGAGTTATAGAGTTTCATGGCAATTTTTCTGCCATTGCTAGCTTCAAATTAGAATTCTCAGATTTCTTCCTCCTGAGTATTTTAAGATTACAGGCATGAAACATTGCACCTAGTGCCAGGTTTCCATTATAAACTCACTGTTTAGTGATTTGTAGATCCTATTTCCAATAATGATATATATTCTATTCTGGATTGTTTATCCACTTACGATTACTGTGTAAGTTTGGAATGTCGTTTCCATTAGAGGGAACATAATTTAAAACTGTTGTCAAAGTATCCTGAAGGTATCCTGAAGAATGAGTACAAAATTACCTTAGGTTTTCTTTAGAAAGTAATGATACTTCTCAGGACCTGGAATCTTAAATAGTATTGAAAGTTTGATAAACATTCACATATCGGCAAAATAACAAGTCACTTGGCCTTGCAAGTGAATTTTACTTTTGCTCACCTAAGGACACCAGGTTGCTGTAGGTCTCCAGCATTACATCTCTGTACAGGGTCCTCTGAGCATTGTCCAGATGCTGCCACTCCTCCCAGCTGAAATCCACAGCTACATCATCAAATGACACCAGCTTCTGGAATGGCACATTTTCATCAAGTAATTAGCCCTGAGTTATAAACACACCATGTCTGGAATTTTATTCTTCTACGTAAATGTTTAGACTTACATGAAATATTGACCTGAAGAGCTTAGGGATGGTGCCTAGGCCCAGAGTTCAAGTCCCAAGATCCACAAAAAAATAAAAAGGCAAGCCTGGTGTTGGTGGCTCATGCCTGTCATCCTAGCTACTCAGGAGACTGAGATCTGAGGACCATGGTTCAAAGCCAGCCTGGCACAAAATTCTATGAGACTCATTTCCAATCATCAACCATAAAATGGTTAATGGCTTGTAGCATATCATGGTAGAGCAATTGTGGTATCGACAAAAATAAGGAGGGGGGTAGATTTAGGTTATAAATGGAATTATTCCATTGAAAAGGAACTACATTATATGATGACATATGCTGGTACTGTGAGAATATTGCAAAATCTTAGGGTATCAAGTAATAATACTGTGAAGTACATCCAGAATGTTAATGTTCTATGTCTGGCTTAATAATCACTTGGGGAAGAAACTTTTTTTTCTTTATTTTTTGGCGGGGGGGGAGTTGTAGGGCTTAAACTCTGGGCCTGGGCACTGTTCTTGAGCTCTTCAACTCAAGGCTATCACCCTACCTATGAATCCATAGTTCCATTTCCCATATTCTAGTGGTTAACTGTAGATTAGAGTCTCATAGACTTTCTAATGCCCAGGCTGGCTTTGAACCAAATCTTTAGATATCAGCCTAATATCTGAGTAGCTAGGATTAAAGGTATAAGTCACTGTACCTGGCAAGAAATTTATTTCTTGCTGTTTTATACTACAAATTTACTGTATGTTTTACTTTTTCAAAAAGACTGAGCATGACTTTTTTTCTGTATATAATGGGAAGAGGGATAGGGAGCTGTGAGCAGAAGAACTGAGGGGCAATACTCAGGGTAGGACAATAGCCTTAAAATAAAGAGCTCACGGCCCAAGGTCCAAGCCCCATGACTTTCCCCACTACCCCACAAAAAAAAGGGAAAAAAATTGGAGATTGGAGAGGATTTTCTAAAAAGAATATATACAAATAGTTCAAAATGTAGAAAGAATTTCAATATTAACAGTCATGAGAAAAATTAAATTACGATGAAATCATTACTTTAAATATGTTAATATATCAGGGGAAGGAAGATGGCGCCAAGACAATAGGGACGCTGCCTAGCTTTCTCTGACAAAAAGAGAGAACCAGGGAGTCCCACGAGCCAACTATCTAAAGAAATCCACAACAACAAACTCAAAAAGCAATGGAGAAGGACTCAAACCGGAAAAGAAATCCAGATAAAGCTCACATCAAACTTTCTCAAAGAATTTGGAACGCGAGAACCCCTCCCCCACCTCTCGCCCAAAGCCACGGAAAGCCCCACCGGACCAAGCCGTGAAAAGCGGCTTGAGCGGGCTCCGGCTCCACACAGGGAAAGCGGGGGCGGGCACCAGCTCTAATCCACGAAAAGCGGCAGCAGTTGAGGGCACCAGGCTGGGAACCCAACGGCTGCAGAAACCAGCACAGAACTGGGCCAGCGAACAGCGGAAGCAGCTGAACCCAGACGTGGAACCAGAACAGCAAGCAGCGAAACCCAGACGCAGAACACAGGCGGCAGCGGAGACCCGAGGGGAGTGAAAGACTCCCCACCACCGTGGAGCACCCGCAGACGGACACAGAGGCGTGAGTAATACAGCACATCCCCAAACACATCGGGAGAGCAGAGCGGGTGCCAAGCAATAGAACTTAACTCAGACCTCAACACCCCCCCGAGAAAGACGGGCGGGAGCAGGGGGGCAAGGAATTTGGAATCCTGTCCCTCCCCTCAACAGCCCCCTCCCTCAGGCCATTGACTGGAGATTGACAGGCGGGCTACCCATAAGACTCAGCACCCCACCAAGGGAGGCGGGGCTGTCCCAACTCCCACCCGCCCAACGGGCTAAACCCCCAGCCCTCTGACTGGAGACTGACAAGCGGGCAGACCCTAAGACTCAGCACCCCACCAGGGGAGGCGGAGCTGTCCCAGCTCCCACCCGCCCACCAGGCTCCTCACCCAGGCCACTGGATCCGGAGACTTGAGTGCTTTCAGACCCTGACTTACAACAGTGGGTAGGGGGTGCGGGTAAATACGAGCCAGCATCTGCCCCTCTCAAATCTCGAGCGGGGCATCCTCCAGCTGGGAATCCTGAGCAAGACAGCACCGAGGGGCCCCCCACAGTCACAGACTCTGACAAAGCAGTGGAAACACAGCAGGGATCTGAAGGGCCAACCAGCAGCCAATCTCCCCTTCTGAGAACCAAAAAGGTGGGGCTCCGCCCTTAGAGCCCACGTCCCCAGCTGGGCCCTGCCCCTGGGAACAGAGGGGCCTCCTGCTGGTCCTGCTGAGAGCTCCTGAAACTCTCAATCCCCACACCCTTGACTTGGGGCCACCACCGGAAGCAGCACAGGAAAAGTCCGCCAACCTCGCTCAGACAGAAGCTCGCAGATCCATCCCATGGTCCACTGTGAGGCCACTGGTTGGGCTAAGGGCTAGTGGCGCAGCAACACATAAGTTTTATTCTAATACTTTCAAAACTTTGTACTCAAATACTCTACCTAATTACCCCCTGACCTCTCTCATTCTATTTTTCCATCTCTGGACATCTACTCCTCTTTCAACCCTTATACTACATGGATCTACACTTGATGGCTGTTCAGCAAAATTGTATATCTAGGTGTTTAATTATTCTCTAGGCTCAGAGGGACTTAAAGATAATAGAGATTGGATTGAGAGGCTTAATGTTTTGGATATAAATCGCTTATCGGTGAATAATCAGACTAGTCAGCAACTGCACAAAAAGAAAGAGTGATAACATCAATCAAAACTTGTGAACATCTAGAGTCTGCCAGCTACAGAGGTCTAGGTTGGTTATATCTGAAAAACTATAATCGTGTTTAGTATTAATCTTGCTCCCATCTTCAAATGGGCAGAACAAGAAACTCAAGAAAAATGTCAAATCAAGAAACAACATCTCCCATCTCCCCCACCCAATGTAAACAGCCAATGGAACAGTCACTGGCAAACCTAGAGGAGAGTCTTCCAAGTGCTGTACAAATGCAATTGATAAACATCATTAATGAAAAATGTGAAAATATAAAGAAAGAGATAAGGGGGGAAGCCACAGCTGAACAAGAGGAAACCATAAACAAGGTGATAAGTGAAAAAAAAGAAGCCATAAAGGAAGCCATAATAAAGGCTGTTCAAAGAAAGATGGATGAATTCATAGAATCCACAAATAAAAAGGTGACAGAACTCCAGCAAATGTTCAAAGAAAATAAAGCCACTGAGCTAACCACTCAAATGGAAATCAAGGAGCTAAAGAAATACATACATGATCTAAAAGAAGAGATGCAAGGCATCAAAAATGAGCAATTCGTAGCAAGGGAGATGAAAAATAAATAGATAGCTTTGATAGCAGCTTAGACAATGCAGAGGAGAGAATTTCCTGGGCTGAAGATAATTTAGTTATTATAGAGAAAGAACAGAAAATGAGTCAATCCAAATCTAGGAAAAATGAGAGAGGGCTCCAGGAGGTCCAAGACACAATCAGGAAGCCTAATTTAAGGCTAGTTGGTATTGAGGAGGGCGTGGAGAAAGAGGTCAATGGTATTGGAAATACACTTCAGGGAATCATCTCAGAGAATTTCCCAAATATCCAGAAGGGCAGACCCATCCAGATACAAGAATCTTTTAGAACCCCAAACAGACCTGACCAGAAAAGAACATCCCACCGCCACATCGTAATCCGAACTGGATCAGTAGAAACCAAAAAAAGGATCCTAAAGGCAGCCAGGGAAAAGGGCTCAGTAACCTATAAAGGAAAACCAATCAGAATAAACCCAGATTACTCAGCAGAGACCATGCAAGCAAGAAGTGACTGGAAGCATATATGTCATGCCCTTAAGTCAAATAACTACCAACCAAGAATACTGTACCCAGCTAAGCTCTCATTCATAACTGAGGGAACAATAAAAACATTCCATTCCAGGGAAAAGCTGCAACAATATGTCGAAACAAAACCAACACTACAGAGAATTCTGAAAGATGTTCTATACATAGAAAACCAAAATAAATGCAATATAGGGAAAAAAATGGCACCTAAACAGCATACCACCTAAGGACCACAAGAACTGTCAAGACACAGGCCCAAATAAAAGCTTTTAAAAATGGTAGGACCTAATAAATATCTCTCAATCCTAACTCTCAATATCAATGGACTCAACTCTCCAATTAAACGGCATAGGCTGTCTAGTTGGATCAAAAAGCAAGAGTCATCGTTCTACTGTCTTCAAGAGACATATCTTACCCAAAAAAACAAGCATCTCTTGAAAGTGAGAGTTTGGAATAAACTCTATCAAGCTAACGGCCCCCATAAAGAGGCTGGAGTTGCCATCCTCATATCAGATAAAATAGACTTCAAACCAAAATTAGTAAGAAAAGACAAAGAAGGTTACTACATACTACTAAAGGGATCTTTCCTCCAGGAAGACATAATGATCCTAAATATTTACACACCCAATCCCGGAGCTCCAATCTTCACCAAGCAAACTTTACTTACACTGAAAGCATACATAGATTGAAATACAGTGATTGTCGGTGACTTTAACACACCAATCTCAACTATGGACAGATCAACAAGGCAAAAACTCAACAGAGAAACCTTAGAACTGAACAACTATATAGACCAACTAGATCTAACAGACATCTGCAGAATATTCAACCCAGCAACAATACAATATATGCTTTTCTCAGCAGCACATGGAACATTTTCCAAAATAGATCACATCTTAGGCCATAAAACAAACCTGGACAGATTCAGAAACACAGAAATTATTCCATGCACACTCTCAAACCACAAAGGCATCAAACTGGAACTGAACACACATCTCCACCAACGAAAACCCTGTAACTCATGGAGACTGAACAACACATTGTTGAATCACCAACGTGTCATCGAAGAGATCAGAACAGAAATCCAACAGTTTATGAAATTGAACAGTAAGGAGCACACAAAATACCAACTCCTTTGGGATACAGCAAAGGCAGTACTCAGAGGAAAATTTATAGCGCTGAGTGCCTACAACAACAAGTTGGAAAAATTTCAAACCAACAAGTTAATGTCTCACCTTAAGCTCCTGGAAAAAGAGCAACAAACCAACCCTAACCCCAGTAGAAGAAAGCAAATAATTAAAATCAAAGCAGAATTAAATGATTTGGAATCCAAAAAAACTATAGAAAGAATCAACAAAACAAGGAGTTGGTTCTTTGAAAGAATTAACAAAATTGACAAGCCCTTAGCAAATCTTACCAAAAAAAGAAGAGAGCATATTGAAATAAACAAAATCGCAGATGAAAATGGTAATATTACGACAGAAATTACCAAGATCCAGAATATCATGAGGGAATGCTTCTCAAACCTTTATGCCAACAAATTTGAGAATCTAGATGAAATGGATGAATTCCTAGCCAATATTAACATACCCACACTGAACCAAGAAACACTAAGCCAACTCAACAGGCCTATTTCAAGCTCTGAAATAGAAATGGCAATTAGAGAACTTCCACCTAAGAAAAGCCCAGGGCCAGATGGATTCACAGTTGAATTCTATAAGGTCTTCAAAGCAGAGCTCACACCAATACTCCTCAAGCTCTTCAACGAAATTGAAAATGAAGATTCCTTACCAAACTCATTCTATGAAGCCAGTATAACCCTCATCCCCAAACCAGACAGCGATTCATCAAAGAAAGAGAACTATAGACCTATATCTTTGATGAACATCGATGCAAAACTTCTCAACAAAATACTGGCCAACCGTGTACAACAACTCATCAAAAAAATTATACACTATAATCAAACTGGATTCATCACAGGGAGGCAAAGCTGGTTCAACATATGCAAATCAATTAATATAATTCAACACATCAACAGGAGCAAGGACAAAAATCACAGGATTGTCTCAATAGACACAGAAAAGGCATTTGACAAGATCCAACACACCTTTATGTTAAAAGCTCTGGAGAAACTAGGAATCCATGGAACATTCCTCAATGTAATAAAGGCTGTGTATGAGAAACCCACTGCTAGTATTACACTTAATGGTGAAAATCTAAAGCCATTCCCTCTAAAATCAGGAACGAGACAAGGATGCCCACTCTCTCCACTACTCTTTAACATAGTACTAGAATTCCTAGCCAATGCAATAAGGCAAGAAGCAAGCATAAAGTGGATCCAAGTAGGGAAAGAGGAAATAAAACTATCCCTCTTTGCAGATGACATGATTCTGTATTTAAAGAATCCTATAGACTCTACTCCCAAGCTCCTTGAGCTGATTCAGAGCTTTGAAAGAGTAGCAGGCTATAAAATCAACCCTCAAAAATCAACTGCCTTCCTTTATGCCAACAGTGAGAGGAACGAGGCAATAATCAGGAAAGAAACTCCTTTCACAATAGCCTCAAAGAAAATAAAGTACCTAGGAATTAGCTTAACTAAGAATGTAAAGGACCTTTTTGACGAAAACTTTAAAACCCTAAAAAAGGAAATTAAAGCAGAACTAAGGAAATGGAAAAACCTCCCATGCTCCTGGATTGGAAGAATCAACATTGTGAAAATGACAATCTTGCCAAGAGCTATCTACAAATTCAGTGCAATACCCCTCAACATCCCAATGTCATTCTTTAAAGAAATAGAAGAGTCAATCCAAAATTTCATATGGAATAATAAAAGACCCCGTACAGCAAAAACATTTCTTAGCAGAAAGAACAGCGCTGGAGGAATTTCAATTCCAAACTTTAGACTCTATTACAGAGCTATAATTCTCAAAACAGCTTGGTACTGGCACAGGAACAGGACTGAAGGCCAATGGAATAGAACTGAGGACCCAGATATTAAACCACAGACCTATGGCCACCTAATCTTTGACAAGGGAACCAAAAAAATAGAATGGAAGAAAGATAGCCTCTTCAACAAGTTGTGCTGGCAGAACTGGTTAAGCACCTGCAGAAAACTAAAGTTGGATCCTTCTTTGTCACCTTGCACTAGAATTAACTCCAAATGGATCAAAGACCTGGAGGTAAAAGCTGACACACTGAAAACTCTACAGGAAGGAATAGGAGATACACTAGGCCTCCTTGGCACAGGTCGAAACTTTCTTAATAAGGACCAAGAATCACAACAAATCAGAGAAAGGCTGGATAAGTGGGACTGCATTAAACTGCAGAGCTTTTGTATGGCAAAGGACATAGCTAGTAAACTAATCAGGAAGCCTACAGAGTGGGAGAAGATCTTCACCAACCAAACAACCGACAAAGGCCTCATATCTAAAATATATCAACAACTCAAAAAATTGAATCACTCCAAAACTAACCTCCAAAGTAACAACCATCCCATTAAAAAATGGGCCAAAGACTTAAAGAGAGTCTTCTCTGAAGAAGAAACAAAAATGGCCTATAGACACATGAAGAAATGCTCAACATCTCTGGTCATAAAAGAAATGCAAATCAAAACAACTCTAAGATTCCACCTCACTCCAGCTAGAATGGCCAGGATCAGGAAAACGAATGACAACAGATGCTGGAGGGGATGTGGCTAGGAGGGATCACTACTACACTGTTGGTGGGAGTGCAAACTCGTTCAACCACTATGGAAAGCAGTGTGGCAGTGCCTCAAAAGGCTAAACATAGAACTCCCCTATGACCCAGCAATTCCACTACTTGGCATTTACCCAACCACCCAGAAACAAGGACATACTAAACCCACTAGCACAACAATGTTCATTGCAGCACTATTCACCATAGCAAACATATGGAACCAACCTAGATGTCCCTCAGTTGATGAGTGGATCAACAAGTTGTGGTATTTGTACACAATGGAATTCTATGCTGCTGTCAGAAAGAATGACATCGCCCCATTTGTTAGGAAATGGAAAGACTTAGAAAAAATCATATTAAGTGAAGTAAGCCAGACTCAAAGGAACTTAGGCTCAATGGTTTCCCTCATTCGTCATAATCAGTAGAAACCTTGGGCTCTACTAGCAGAGATCTGCAATAGAGCAAAATCTTGATACATAAGGCCATATAATGTGAAGCTAATTGAAAGGACCTCCAGGATATTGAAACAAAAGCCATATAATGAATGATTGTTGTCCTTAATGTACTAAGTTGTCTCTCATCTCCTTTACTGTCCCTTGGCTATCTCATATTGGTATAGTATCTCACTTTGTTATCTGATATATTGAATTTATTTGTATTTGGATATTTGAAATTTGATAGGGAAGGGGGAAAAACCAAGATGGGTGGGGGGTGTGGGGGGGGAGGGAAACGGGTACCAAGACATGTGAAAGGGTATCAATGTATGTGAATTAATGCACCTTCTATCTGGCAAATATCAAGTAACCCTTTTACTAATTACAATAAAAAAATAAATAAAAATAAATAAAAAAATAAAAAAACATGTTAATGTAAATATAGTTTTAAACAAAAAGATACACACACACACACACACACACACACACACACACACACACACACACCAAAAAAAAACAACTTTCAAAGTCTAACTATTCCTGGGAAGGTAGTGAGAAGAAATAGAACTTTGGAATACTTCTGCAAGGAATATAAAACAATCAAAAATTTCGTGGAGAGTGCTAAAAAAGTACATAGGAATGTGGTCCAACACTTCTATTTCTAGATTTGTACCTAACGGAACAGAAAGCAGAGACTATAAATAATATGTGGAGAATCAATTCACAACTATTAATAATAACCAAAAGATAGAAATATGCAAAACAGTGCATTGAAAAGGATGAACATTTTACTATATTTTACAGATGAATCTTGATTACAGTAAACTAAATAAAATACAGCAGTCATAAAGGAATGGCTAGGGTATGTTTTCCCTTCCAGAGCTTCCAAGGATGAACAAACCCTTAGAGCCAAAAGGCACGATGGTTCCAGAGAATGGAGTAGAGAGGAACAGGAACTGAATGCTTAATGATTATACATGGAAGATAAAAATTGCTCTAGATGGGTAGAATGAAGAGAGAACTGTACCCTAAACAATGGTTAATGTAGCCACACAGGATGGGACACACCTATACTCTCTGATCTTGGGAAACTCAAGAAGGATTTCTAGCCATCCTAGTTGCATGGAAAGATCGATCATAAAAACTAATGTGGAGGGGCTGGGAGTTTGGCATAGTTGTAGAGTGCTTGTATGAAGACCAAGGTTCAATTCTGCAGTATCACATACATAGAAAAAACCAGAAGTAGTGCTGTGGCTGAAGTAGAAGATCACTAGGCTTGAAGAAAGCTGAAGGACAGTGCTCAGACCGAGTTCCAGCCAAAGGGCTGGTTTTTTAAAAAAAAAAAAAAAAAAACAACATAAAGCTGAGCATGGTGGGCGTGGTGGCTCACTTTTATAATCCTAGCTACTCAGGAGGCTGAGATCTGAGTATCAAGGTTTAAAGCCATCCTGGCAAAAAAAAACCTGAGACTCTTATCTCCAATTTACCTTTAGAAAATGGGAAGTGGGACTTGGCTCCAGGGTAAGGTGGTAGCCTGGAGCTGAAGAGCTCAGGGATAGTGCCCAGGCTGAGTTCAAGATCTATGACCCACCAAAAAAAACCAAAAAACAAAAATAATTTGGAAAAATTTGGATTCTGTGAATTTTATCAGACATATAATCGTCTTTTTTTGCTGTTGAAATAACAAATTGTTTGGAAACATTTTTAAAGTTTTTACCTAGAAATGTACATTACAAATGGAATTAATAACAAACACAAAATATGCAAAAGATACAAATTATCATAATATGGGTATCCTGCTTCTGTATCTTTTCACTGACTCCTGTTCAAATGATTCACATATTCTGAATCATTTCTCCCAGTCGATATATGCCACACATGTTACCTTGTTCTGAAATTCTTGAGAAATCAAAAGCAAATACTGATCAAATGTGTGTTAGATTTTGTCAAAAGTGGTATTTCAAATATAAATCCCTACTCATTGTATTATTTAATATCAATGCCAGAATCTAACTTACACTGGCAGTGGATGAGAATCTTCAAAAGTAGTGAAACACAAAAACAAAACTACAGGCTGGGAGTTTGGCCTAGTGGTAGAGTGCTTGCCTAGCATGCACGAAGAACCAGGTTTGATTCCTCAGTGCCACAAATGGTTCTGAGGCTCAAGTGATAGAGCTCTAGTCTTGAGAAAGTCTAAGGACAGTGCTCAGGCCCTGAGCTCAAGCTCAAGGTTGGCACAAAAAAAAAGCTACAGTACCACATCCAATGAGGTTAGACCACATAAAGACAATACAATCAGGAGTGTGCTTGCTTAGCATGCATGAAAACCTGGGCTGGACTCCTTCATACTACATGCATAGAAAAAGCTAGAAGTAGTTCTTTGGCTGAAGTGGTAGAGCTCTAGCCTTAAGAAAACCAAAGAACACTGCTCAGGCCCTGAGTTCAAGCCCAGGATTGGCTAAATAATTAAATAAATAGATAGATAAATAAATAAATTTCTTGTTGGGAGCCCTGAATTTGAGCTGAAGGTAAAAACATTCTGAGATGTTGAAACTCCACCCTGACAACACTCTGAGAGCTGGCCAAGAAAGGGTTAAAACAGACAAATTTGGAGAGGGTTAAGAGACCCTTCCCAACCCTCTTCACCTTCCTGAGTGCTGCAAAGGCTGCAAACTGAACCTTGGATGCTGTTGACTTTTGTTTTTTGACAGTCCTTGGTCTTGAACTCAGGGCCTGAGCACTATTCCTGGGCATTCCTCAAGGCAGGCAATCTTCCACATAAGCCAGAGCAACTTTTCTGGCATTTGCTTTTTATGTTTTTGTGTGTCCAGGGGATTGAACTCTGAGCCTGGGCACTGTCCCTGAGTTCTTCAACTCAAGGCTACTGCCTTATTCCTTGAGTCAAAAACCACTTCCCATTTTCTATTGATTGATTAGAGATAAGAGCCTCACAGCCTTTAGTGTCCAGGCTGGCTTTGAACCGTGATCCTCAGATCTCAGCCTCTTGAGTAGTTAGGATTACAAGTGTGAGCCACTGCGCTTGGCAACTCTGGCTTTCTCTGTGTATGTGGTCCTGAGGAATTGAACCTGGGTCTTCCCGCATACCAGGCAAGCACTCTACCACTAGGCCACATTCATGGCCTTGCTGTTGGCCTTTAAGGCTAGGTAAGGTGAAGGTCACATCTGGACTTTCTCTGGGCTGTAGTTTACAGACTCAAATGAAGAAGTGAAGAAGTGTCTCTCCCAAACTCTGTTTTGGCTCCGATTGTAGTATTAATATATATACTTTATTTTTCACATGTATTCATGGTAACCTTCCCTGTGTGAACTCGAGCAAATACACTTGCTTTTGTGTACTCAAGTGCCAGTGAGGCTTGGAAGACCTGGCCTCCTTTCCCCCATCCCCCCTGTCTCTGTTTATGTCTTTGCATTTTTCTAATTTTCTTTGGCACTGGAATCTTGTAGAATTGTCTAGGGTTACAGTTAACAACAATTTTCCTACATTGTTGATAAGAAAAGTTTCAGTGTGAAAGGTTTGATGGCTCACGCCTCTCATCCTAGCTACTCTGGAGGCTAACATCTGAGGATCTCTGTTCAAAGCTGATTAAAATGGTTGAAAGCCAGCCCAAAGCTGGCTCAGGCATTGAATTCCATGAGAGTCTCACCTCCAAATAAACACTTAGAAAACCAGAACTGGCTCTGTGGCTCATGGGGTAGGGTGGTAGTCTTGAGCTGAAGAGCTGAAGAGCTGAAGGACAGCATCCAGGCCCAGAGTTTAAGCCCACAACCAATACAAAAAAAAACAAAGAAAAAGAAAAATCTCAATTCAAAAAGTCACGTCAGCAAAGGAAAATTGATCAGGAAAGCAGGAAGGAAAACTAGCTCTCAGACAGATCATTGAAGAAAAGAAAAAAAAGTGAGAGACTTATGAATGGAAGAGGTACTGGGTAAAAGAAAAAGAGACAGAGAAAAACAGATGCAAAAAAGAAAAATGAAGAAAGCTGGTGAGCAGGAAACAGACAATGAAGACAGAAATTAGAGAAAAAAATCTTGTGAAGATACCTTACCGAAAAAAGAGGGATTTCTAGAATACCACAAACTGCATAATCAAATATAGCCTAAATTTCACATAAGATAAAGACCATAAACAGTCGAAGAAGCACTCCTGGAGAGTAAATACTTATAGCTTACTCAGTTCCCTAGAACATTAGAAGGTATGTATGTGTGACCACCGTATTTTAGCAATTCCACTAAGACTTCATTAAGACAAGATACTAATGAGGATGGGATTTCTGACCAGTTACTAGCATACCTTCGCCTTCCATTAGACGTCACCTCCTAAGTATCACTGAATCATATAACAAATGTGATTTTTTCTTTTTTTCTTTTTTTTGCCAATCCTCAGCTTGAGCTCAGGGTCTGAGCATTATCTCAAGCCTAGAACTCTACAACTTGAGCCTCAGCACGACTTCCGACTTCTTTTTTTCTATATATGTGGTACTGAGGAATGGAACCTGGGTCTTCATGCATGCTAGTCAAGCACTCTACCACTTGGCCAAACCCCCGGCCGTGACTTTTTCTTACAGCAAAAAAAAAAACTATGAAGAAATTGAAGCAAATCTGCACTCGAACAAACTTGGGTTAATAAAATGAAATGTAAAACAACGTGAGAAAAAGCAACTCACCAGAGATCCTTTCATTCTTTCTTGCTGTTGAGAATGAACACAAGATTCTAGAAGCATGGCTGGAAGAGAAGGCAAATGAGGCAGTCAAGAAAGAACCTGTGTGATTTTGCCCCAGATTTCCCTGCTCAAAACATTATTCAAGTTGGATGTTGTTGGGGACCGACTGTGGGGTCAATGACCTTGGACCTGACCTTGGACCTACACAACTGTATACACAAGGAAGTAACTCTTATCAGGATGACTTTAAGCAATGTCAATCAGTTCTTATCAGGATGACTTTAAGCAATGTCAATCAGTTCTTATCATGATGACTATAAGCAATGTTAATCCTTTCTCATTTATCCTATATGTGATTTGTTTACTATTTTGTATGAATGTAGCCTCTGGCAGTTCCCTAGTTTTAAGAAGAGTATTTAAGGTCGGAACTTAAAATAAACAGGAGAGTCTTAGGCGGCAGTCTGGAGCTCACAGCCTTCTTGGACTGCTGACTTGGGCTGTAGTCCTCCTGAACTCCATCTGTTTGTCTCTCTTCTATTTTTTCCTAGTCCTTGCCCCTATTTCAGGAATCCCAATCCGCAAACCCTGGTTTGCTGCCGGGTGGCCCCGGCAGGATGTGGTGGCACAAGCCTGAAATCCTATGTACTCAAGAAGCTGAGATCAAGAAAATAGGAATTGGGGCTTGGCTCAAGGGTAGGGTAGTAGCCTTGAACTGAAGATCTCAGGGACAGTGCCCAGGCCCAGTTCAAGCCCCAGGACCTTCCCCCGCCCACACACACTAGAAAATGATAGCTAGTTAAATAAATAAATAAAAAAGCAACTAACATGATGCAAGGGTTGGAAAATCAAAAGCTTTTTCTTTTATCTTTCTCTTTTTTTTTTGTTAGTCATGGGGCCTGGACTCTGAGCCTAGGCATTGTCCCTGAGCTCTTCAGCTCAAGTTTTCTTACCCTACCCTGAAGCCACAGCAACACTTCCTCTATTCTAGGAGTTAAGGGTCTCAGAGTCTTTAGTGCCTGGCCTGGCTATGAGCTGAACTCCTCAGATCTCAATCTTTTGAGTAGCTACGATTACAGGTGTGAACCACCATGCTGGCTAAGCATTATTTTCTTCTTTTTGCCAGTCTTGGACTTGATCTCAGGGCCTAAGCACTGTCCTTGGGCTTTACTCAAGGCTAACGATCTACCATCTGGGCTATAGCATCATTTCTGGCTTTTCTATGTATGTGGTACCAAGGAATAAAACCCAGATTTCCATGTATGCTAGAGAAGCACTGTACCACTAGGCCAAAGTTCTGGACATGCATGATGCTTTTGTATGGGAGCAGAATTACTTTTTTCATATATTTTTATTGTAATAAATAGAAGGTTTACATTATATTTGCTAGATGAAAGGTGCAATACTTCCCATACATTGATACCCTTTCTCATGTCTTGGTCCCCATTTCCCTCCCTCCCACCCCCCCTCATCTTGTTTTCCCCTTCCCTATCCAATTTCAAATAACTAAACACATATAACAGATAACAAAGTGAAATACTGTAACAATATGAGATAACCAAGGGACAGCAAAAGACATGAGAGATAACATAGTACATTGAGGACAACAATCACTCATTATATGGCTTTTTTTTCTATATCCTAGAGGTCCTTTCATTTAGCATCATATGAGAGCAGAATCTTTAATGTTTCAAATAACACTTTAAACTCTTCACCTATGACCAATCCACATTCCATTAATTGGTAGGCATTTTAAAAGCAATTCATTTCTACATTAAACATTTAAAGAACCCTGGATATCCTCCTGGAGATACAGCACGTAATGACCATACAACATAAAATATCCCAACCAACCATCCTCAGCCAAGGATGAAAAATATCGGATTTGGGTTTGGTTTTTTTTTGTTGTTTATTCGTTTTGCTTTTTAGTCAATCATGGGACTTGAACTCCAGCCTGGGTGGTGTCCCTGAGTTCATCAGCTAAAGGCTACCACCCTACCCCTGGGCCTGAGCACTGTGAGTTATTCAGCTCAAGGATACCACCCTACCCTTCAGTCAATCCTAATTTTCCATTTTCTAGAGACTAATTGTAGATAAGAGTCTCAAGTTCCTTTTGTACCTGGGCTGGCTTTGAACCAAGATCCTCTGCTGTCTCAGCCTCCTCAGTAGTTATGATTAAAGGCACGAAATACTACACCTGGCTTATTTCAGCTTGTTTTATTAGAAATAGAATCTGTATTTAGAAGTCAGTATTGCGGGACAGGAGTTTGGCTTAGTGCTAGAGTGCTTGCCTGGCAGGCACGAAGACCCAGGTTTCATTCCTCAGTTACACAGAGATAGAAAAAGCTAGAAGTGGTGCTGTTGATGAAATGGTAGAGCTCTAGGCTTGAGAAAGTCCAAGGACAGTACTCAAGACCTCAGTTCAAGCCCCAGGACTGGCAAAAAAAAAGTCAGTATTGTAACTGGGCTTTGGTGGCTCTTGGTTCTAATCTTACCTACTCAGAGGTCTGCGATCTGAGGATTAAAGTCAGCTGGAACAGGAAAGTCTGAGAGACTCAATTCTCCTATAAATAATCACAAATAGCTAGAAGAGATGTGGTTTAAGTGGTACTACATTAGTCCTGAACAAATATGGTCAGTACCCAGACCACCCCATGAGCACAAGAAGGAGGAGTAGCACACAAAAAGGGCATTGTATTGTGTTTAAATTATATATATATTTTACTATTATTATTATTATTATTATTATTATTATTATTATTATTGTCAGTCTTGGGGCTTGGATTCAGGGCCTGAACACTTTGGGCATTCCTGAAGGCTTACCATTCTACCACTTGAGCCACAACACCAATTCTGGCTTTTTCTGTGTATGTGGTACTGAGGAATTGAACTCAGGTCTTCATGAATGCTATGCAAGCATTCTACCCTAGGATACCCTTCTGACCCTAAATTATATATTATCAATGGTTTTTGAATCCAAGTTTAGTCAGTCTCATTTGAAGTGATGTAAAACAGGCTCATAATTCTAATGCAGAAATTGTAAAAAGCAAAAAGCCATTAGTGGTGCTGTGGCTCAAGTGGTAGAGCCCTAGCCTTGAGAATATCCAGGGACAGTGCTGATGCCCTGAGTCCACGAGCAGGACTGGAAAAAAAACCAAGAAGGACATCATGGGAGTAGCAGAGCAGAAACTCCTATAGGAGAAACAAACCTGCCCCCCCAAAAGTAATTATAATAAGACTGGAGGCAGGCACACACACTTCACAATTTTGCTACAATTTTTAACGCGCTTATCTTACAGCTAGGCAAAGTGAATAAGAAGGTCACGTGGGTTAACAGCACAATCACTCAGTCATGGAGTATAACTGCATAGCTCCAGTTCTCATGGTGTAGAGAACCGCCCAACATGTTCTAGGAGCTTCAGGAGCCAGTTTCTGTCATCTGGAGGCACTTAAGCTAAGGCTAACAACAGCACAAACTCATGAATCCCACACAACTCCTCCACCACAGACTGGAGGAACACATGGAAAGTAAATGCTGGTCCTGAGCCCAATTCATAGTTCATACCTGACTTTGGTTCTGCAGCTTGAGATCCCTTCAAGTCACAGCTTCCAAGGTCCACTGAAGACATCCTGGGCACTTGGCTTTGAACTCTGACCTAGATAAGGCAAAACTATACTTCAGAGAGCTTCCAGCAGCAAGGCAAAGGGAGAGAAACCAGGTGTAGCAAATGGAGAAAACCAACAGTGGAGACAGATGCCCCTACCTACCACCCCCTCCTCCCTAAAAAAAAATAAAAAGCCAGCATATTTAGAGGATTTGCACTCCAAAGGAGACTACAATTCCCACAATGTGCTGTGATGTAGGCTTGTTATAGAGGTTCAACCAGTGCCATACCCTTGGTCCAGGAGTGCGCGGATGCCTGGGGACATTTCTCTCAAAGGTGCGGGAGCTAAGTTGAGATTCTTCTTAAAAAATCTTGGTTTGCCTCCTGAAACACTGTGAGACAAACTAGAAAATGGAAATGTTTTGGGAGCATTAAATGAGTTGATATTTTAATTTTTAGTTCTAATAATGTAATTGAGGTTATAAGTCCGTGTTGTCTTTCTTTCTTTCTTTCTTTCTTTCTTTCTTTCTTTCTTTCTTTCTTTCTTTTTGAACTTCTCCACCCTCTCACTTTAGGTATTTTAAATCCTAGCGACTCAGAAGGCTGAGATCTGAGGATTAAGTTTCAAAGCCAGCCTGGGCAAAAAAGGACCTGAGACTTTTATCTCCAATTAATCTCTAGAAAACAGGAAATGGGGCTTGACTCAAGGGTATAGCAGTAGCCTTCAGCTGAAGAACCCAGGGATTGTGACCAGGCTGAGTTCAAGCCCCAGGATCCTCCCTTTGCCCCACCAAGATATTTTGCATGCCAGGTGAGGTGGCTCACATCTATAATTCCAGCTACTCATTAGCGAAACTGAGATATGAGGATCACGGTTCAATGCCAGCCTCAGCATGGAAATACATGAGACTCTTACCTCTTTTTAACCACTAGAAAACCAGATGTGGCACTGTGGCTCAAAGTGGTACAGCACAAGCCTGGAGTTGAAAAGCTCAGGGACAGCATCCAGGCCCACAGTTTAAGCCCCATGACAAAAAGGAGGAAGAAGAAAAAAAGTATTTGCATCAACTAAACTAAATTCCTGGTCTTTTTTCCACTGCTCTCATATACACTTAATGTATACACTGAAATAAAATCACAGGATTGTTAAGTAGTCATAAGGCACAATCCTTGTGTCAATTAAGATTTCCAAATTCTAACAATGAATTTCTAAGACACTCTAAAAATCCATCTATAAAACGTTAAGGAGTTTTGGGTGAATAGTGTTTGAATTCTGTCTTTCCTCTAAGGCTTTTTGGTTGTTGTTGTTGTTTTGTGTTGTTGTGTTTTCTTCTTGTATTGTTTTGTGCTGTTGGTGCTGTGAATTGAACTCAGAGCTTGAGCACTGATTGTGAGCACAGTTCACAGACCATTAATAATTTCTTCAACTAACTAGTGAAAAGTTTCCATACAGGGGTTTCTTAGAGCATGGTACATCACCGACATCCAATCCATTGCTGTTCAAGGGGACATCAGACTTGTCTTCCCAGACCTTATCCATTAGACCCACAAAAAAAAAAAGAAGAAGAAGAAGAGCCGGGCACTGTGGCTTACAACTGTAATCCTTGCTACTCAGAAAGCTGAGATCTGAGGATCAAGGTTCAAGGCCAGCCAAGGCACTAATGGCTCTTCTCTCCATTAATCACATTCTACAGAGAGAGAAATTAAGGTCTAGAGACAGAGATGGTTGATGATGAACACACGCAGCAAATCCACAGCAGAGCTTAGGATACAGTCCTTGCATCCAGACCCCTTGAGGAAAGAGATTCAAGAAAGAAACGCACACACAAGATATAGAGGGGGGAAAGGTTAGGCTAGCTATCAAGACGTGAAATTTGGGTTGAGGAAAGAAGTGTACTAATGTTCTTCAGTTTCAGAACAGTAAAGATCTACCATAAAGCTGGGTGTGGGGGCTCATGCCTGTAATACTAGATACTCAGGAGGTGAAGATCTGAGGATATTGGTTTAAAGCCACCCTTGGGCACAGACTGTGAGACTCTTATCTCTAATTAAGCACTAGAAAACAGGAAGTGGGACTGTGGCTCCAGGGGTAAGTTGGTAGCCTTGAGTTGAAGAGATCAGGGACAACCCCAAGCCCAGAGTTAGGGTGATAGCCTTGAGCTGAAGAGCTCAGGGACAGTGCCCAGGCTAGAGTTCAAGCCCCATGACTCACAAAAATATACATACATAAAGATCAAGCTGACTCCTCCTGGCAGTTGGCAATAACTAGGTAGAATTGCTACTCCCCTATTGATTAGCTCTGTGACAAAGAACCTTCTGAGTTCAAGATACCAAAACAGATAACAGTCTGATACTGAGGAGAAAAGAAAACCATCAACCTCAAAGTTAGCCTCTTCCCTTCAGGACAGCCAATAATCACTCAAGTCTGACTCTGATACACAACCCCATAAACAAATCTGAAATGTCCCACTATACAAAGCAATTCAAGCATGCCATATACTTGCCAGAAAATGAAAGATTTGGAGTGATGTGATGGAGCAGGAAAATGCTAGTCCAAGCCAGGTACCAATGATTCACACAAGGGACTAAGATCTGAGAATCCTGGTTCTTAGCCTACCCAGGCAGTTAATGCTGTAAGACTTTTATCTCCAATGAACCACCAAAAAGCCAGAAGTTGGGTGCCAGCCATAAGTGAAAATTTCTAAAGGTCAGCACACAGGTCCTCAGCTCAAGACCCAGGATCTGAACACTCACACACGAAGAAAGAAATGCTAATTTAGTACGAATGCATGTACACATGTGCACGCTCATGAGTGAGTTTCAAAGAGGCACGATTCTGACCATGATCATGTGATCATGATCAGTATGTAGTACAAGAAACACCATGTCCTGGGGCCAAGAGTTTGGGGGAGTACTTGCCTAGCATGCACAAAGACCGGGATTCAATTCCTCATTACCACATACATACAAAAAAGCTGGCAGTGGTGCTGTGGCTCAAGTGGTAGAGCTCTAGCTTTGAGAAATCTTAAGGACAGTGTTCAGGCCATCAGTAGCCAGAAGTGGCAACAAAACAAAACAAAACCACCCATGTCCCATCAGTTCAGAGGAGGGAAGGAAAGCCTGGGCATTCTAGCCTCAGGGAACTGAAACTCTGGAACATTTTGGGGGATCCCTCCACTGCGACACCTCTACTCCAGAAGATTCAAAAGTGACAAGTTCCTCAGGAACCAGAAATTCATCTTTCACTCCATGCAAGGGATCTGAAACTCCAAGAAGATCATTGCACTCACTCCCCAAGTAATCCACAGGACTCAACAAAGAAATAGTAAGGGGAAAGCTGTTGAGGGTGAGGATAGCAGGTAAATTGAAAAACAGATTGTCTGAGAAAAAATACCAGAATCAGCAGGTTGGGGTTATGTTGGGGAGCAGAGGTGAAGAGGGAACAAGTCCTACCCAAGGCATCACACCCTGGATACAGACATGCAGACAGGGTGCTTTCCAGAATGAGAATGCTTGATCAGGTCAGGGGACAGGAGTAAGCAACAGAAAATAGTAGACATTTTAAATAAAGTCTGGAAATTTGAAGCTAGAGTTCTGGATTGGTTATCAAGAGCCCTGGGTTCTAATTCTAACTCTGTCGAGTGGATAAATCTCTGTCCTAGGTGCCTCAGTTTACCCCATGTGTCATTAATACTAACAGCACTAATAATAATAATAATAATAATAATAATAATAATAATAATAATAATAGGAAGAAGCACTGACTCTTCCAAAGTCATCTCTGAGTACACAGATATGAGGAGGAGAAGAATGAGCTGCAGGTTTGTAGTAAAACCATTGCTGAGGAGGTGGGTGTAGCGTCCCTGGCCCCACTACCTCAAGTCACTCACTTCACAGCCCCGAACCCAGTTGGGCTGCTGCTGCAGAGCCCACAGTCCCACGTAGGGCAGGAAAACCAGGGACACCAGTGCAGAGCCACCAGCTGGAGAAATTGCTTCTCCTTCTGCTGAGTTGGGGCCTGCCAGCCTTGCTTTTTCTTGCTACTAGGTGGAGTCGGTGCACACTTGGGCTGAGGGGCAATGATGAAAGTAGCAGGAGCCAAGCCCTGAGTCCCAGGCACTCCAGCTGCCCTTCAGCTGCTCACTTCTGGTGAATTGGATGCTACCACCAACTCGCTGGGGTGGGATGAATGTGGAATCACCGTGGCCAGTGCCAATGTTGGGCACTATGGAGTCACCACGCTCAGGATTCTTTCTTCTCCACTTAGTAAGTTATACATGCTCCTTCTTGTGGAAGGTTCCAGTCTATCTGGGTGTGACTTGTGGACTCCAAACATCAGATCTCCCACCTTCTACATGGCGATGGTGCGTCCCGCTTCTCCCCAGCTGACCCCAGGTGAGAAAAAGCCCTGGTAGGGTTGTTGGGAGGCAATGGGTGCTTGCTGGGCACAGGTGAGTATGGTGATGCTTTTGATGGGACAGCTCACAGTCCCCGAGTTCAAGCCCCATGAGCAACATAAACACACACACACATACACAAAGTAGTCTCATCTTGGCTTTGTTAACTGGGTAGTTAACTCGTAGCCTCTTGAATATCTTGACTTCTTTGTACAATCCGGATACCAGGTCTTTTACTTATCTATATGTGCAAAAGCCTCCTCTCAATCTGCAGGGTGTCTTTTTTTTTCATGTATTTGGGTCACATTATATTCACCAGATAGAAGTTGCTTTACTTCACAAACATTGATACCCTTTCTCATGTCTTGGTCCCCATTTCCCTCTCCGACACTGCCCTTCATCTTGTTTTCCTCCCTTCCCTATCTGACTTCAAATAACCAAACATGCATATATACAATATAACAGATTGCCAGGTGAAATACTGTCACAATATGAGATAACCAAGGGACAGCAAAACAGATGAGAGATAACATAGTAGTTTAAAGACAATCATTGGAAAGACAGTCAGTGGCGGTTTGGCTGCTGGGGTCCTGCACCATGGGGCCAGCCTTTTCCCCATATGCGTCAGCTGAGGAGCTTCAGGTTTGCGAGCCGCCTCTCCCACCTCCATCTACTCCTTCGTCTTTGGACGCATTTTCCTCCTGCGTGAGTGTGGGCTGGAGGGCTCTGAGTTGGAGTGGTGGACCCTCTGGAGGAGGTGGCATGGCAGATCAGAGACACATTGTTTTCATTAACCAAACTTCTTGAGGCCGCATCTGCAGTATCAGCTCAAGTGGAAGAGATTGCCATTAAATGTACAGAAAATGCACACTTCCTTAAGACTTGGAGAGACCTCTAGAAAGAAGGCAATGATTCTCTGAAACCTGACAACTGACTACAACTGTATAATTCACCTTCTCATATGGATTTGCACATGTGCGGCATGTATAGGACAATCTCCAGCATTTCTGTGTAGTCAGTATAAATTTTTTTCTTCTTTTTCTACACCTTTGTGAAAGCATAATATTGATATGATTTTTTTATGTTAACAAAGATGTGTTTATCCTTCCTTTCTGTTCTTTAAACATTTTGAGATTCCTTTACAAAAGTGAATTCTCTCAAAAGATAATTTTAATAGTGCCTTAGTATCACCAGATAATTGTTTTGAAAGATGGTGCATGTCAGAAGATCATGTTACAACCCAAGCGATATGACTAAATTTACCCATGTAAATCAGCTCCCAGTTCTATGAAAACAGAGACAAGTTTATGACTTCCAGACATACAGCACCTGACACTGTCACCTGACACTCCACAGGTTTTTTGTTGAGTAAAACACTTGGCAAACATGAAAAGCTTCCCCCCTCTTTTTGGGGGGCATGAAGACTAAGATCATTTTCCTAAAAAAAGATGTGTGAATCTGAACTAAAGGGAAAAAATTCTCCCAATGGACTTGAGGTGTGTGTGTGTGTGTGTGTGTGTGTGTGTGTGTGTGTGTGTGTGTTTTAAGACAGGATCTCACTATGTGGACAAGGCTAGCCTCATACTGTAGTTTCTCCAGCCTTAGCCTTCATGAGTGCTAGGGCTGCAGGTGTATACCACCATCCCCAGCAGGGTGAATTGAATTTTGATAACTTTTTGTTGTTGTTCCTGGGGCTTGAACTCTGGGCTTGGGGGATGTCGCTTCCATCCTACCCCTGGAGCCACAGCACTACTTCTGCTTTTCTGGGAGTTAATTGGAGATAAGTCTCTTAGACTTTCATGTCCAGGCTGGCTTTGAACTGTGATCCTCAGAGCTCAGCCTCCTGAGTAGCTAGGATTTCAGGCATGAGCCACTGTGCCGGCTGATGATAACTTTTAAAATAGAGAAGTAAATTTTCCCATTGTGTGATGCTTTTTGAAAAAGCATTTACTTTAGAGAATAAAAGTATGTCTAGAGAAAACATGCCCTTTATCCCCATTTTATTTTCCTGATAATCATGGGACTTAAATTGGCCATACTTATAATTCCTGAGCTTTTTTGCTCAAGGCTAGAGCTCTAGTATTTGAGCCATAGCTCCACCTTTTTGATAAGATTTTCTTGGACTTTCCTACCTGGGCTGGCCTTCAGTAGAGATCCTGAGATCTCCGCCTCCTTAATTGCTAAGAATACAAGGATGAACAAACAATGCCCAGCTCCCAACTTATTTTTAAGGTTGATTGCCTTCACAGTTAATATTTCTCACATTTGATGTTTTCATGTTTGAATTACATTATCTGTGTTATTGCTTTTTAATAACTTCAGAAGAGACTTTGTTTCTAATGTATTAAGTGATATAATGTTTTGTATGATTTGATCTTACTGACCATGTTTCATTTTAACTACCTATCATGTCAAGAGTGACATCATATATTTATTACTTTTGAGCATCTTTGATGTATTTTAAGTCTTTGTAGATCTCTTGATGTATAAATAATTATATTTAAAATCCACACAGTGGAGCTGCAATAGGATCCAAATGGGTGGGCAAAGAATAGTAAGAATTGTTTTATTTAGCATGTTAGGCCCTAATTCTTGTTTTTTTGTTTGTTTGTTTTGTTTTTGGCTAAAAGCCATATATTGATGATATAATTTCTTTTTTATATATAGTTTAATTCAGAAGCTTTTATTATTGGATTTTATTCATTATGAATAAAAATACTGAGCTTCTGAGCAAATTTCTGATGAGAAAAATAAAGCATGCTTAAAAATCAATTAGCTTATTGATAGACTAGGTGAAAATAAACATGGGTCTCTGAGATTTAGTGTATGTTGGGGGCCGACTGTGGGGTCACTGACCTTGGACCTGCACAATTCAGTACACAAGGAAGTAAGCTGTTATCATGATTTTGGGCTGTGTCAATCACTTCTCATTTAACCTATTTGAGACTTGATTGCTGTTTTGTATGAATGTAACCCCTGGTAGTGTTCTAGTCTTAAGAAAGGTATTTAAGGTTGGAACTTGAAATAAACTACGCTACATTCTTAAGCTCGCCTTAGGCTGGAGTCTTGGGCTGATGACTTAGGCTGTAGTCCTCCCAACCCCATCTTTTTTGTCTTCTTCTTTTCCCAGTCTTCACCCTCAAGGTCAGGAATCCAAGTTCGCTGCTGGCTAGCTTCAGAAAAAGTGACAACGAGAACCAATATACTCAAGGACTGGATATCATGTATGAAAGTTTCTTGCCCAGTATTTCCTAATCATGTCATATGTAAAGAAATTATCAAAAATCATAATAAGCTAGACAGGATGGCTCAGGCCTGTAATCCTAGCTACTCATGAGGCTGAGATATGAGGATTATGGTTTAATGTCAGCCCAGGAAATACCGACTGTGAAACTCTGATCTCCAACTAACCACTTGAAAACCAGAAGCGGCAGCGCTGTGGGTCAAGGGATAATGTGATAGCCTTGTGCTGAAGAGCTCAGGGACAGCACCTAGGCCCACAGTTCAGCCCCAGAACTGACCAAACAAAAAAATCAATAAGCCTTTCAGAGAAAAGCATAGCATCTCAGATATAAGGGAGGGAGATAAAAGGTTCATTCCAGCCAGATTTGGTGGCTCACACTGTAAACCTAGCTGCTCATGAGGCTGAGATCTGAGGATTGAGGTTCAAAGTCAGCCTGGGCACTAAAGTCTGTGAGACTTATCTCCAGTTAACCAGCAGAAAACCGGAAGTGGCTCCAGTGGTAGAGTGCTAGCTTTGAGCTGAAGTGCTCAAGCACAGCACCCTGGCCCACAGTTCAAGTCCCAAAACTGAGATAAAAAAAGATTTATTCCACATTGTAATGGATAAGCTTTGGAAAGACAAGTCTTAGGTCCCCTGGACATGTAACCTAGACCTACTGAGAGGAACTTGTAGGATCAGAGAAGAGGTAGGAATTGAAAACAACATAGGTGATACAAAATGAAAAGTATAAACAGACTGGTTTGAAGCAATCAATCAAGCTTCATATCAGCATAGACCTACCCCAAACTTCATTCTTCTACCCCATCCACATTCACACCGATTGCCCCAAACCACTGCCTCTTTGAAGAGTAATGAAGGTGCTGTGCTATGCACTAGGAAACCCCTGTAAGGAAACTTGGCACTAGTTAGCTGAAGAAATTATAAAGGAAAAGGCAAGTCCAGGAGTTTGGCCGAGTGGTAGAGTGCTTATCTAACATGCATGAATACTCGGGTTCCATTCCACAGTACTACATACATAAAAAAAGCCAGAAGTGATGCTGTAGTTCAAATGCTGAGAAAGCCCAAGGGCAGTGCTCAAGCCCTGAGTTCATGCTTAAGGACTGGCAAAAAAGAATAAAGAGAGAGAATATGAGAAAGAGAGAGAGAGAGAGAGAGAGAGAGAGAGAGAGAGAGAGAGAGAGAGAGAGAGAGAGAGAAAGAAAGGAAGGAAGGAAGGAAGGAAGGAAGGAAGGAAGGAAGGAAGGAAGAAAGGAAGGAAGAAAAGTAGAAAAAAGGCAAAGTCAAGTAGAACACAGCAAATGCTCAAGGACAATGCCCAAGTTATGAGTTCAAGCCACAGGATCCACAGCATAAACAAATAAATAATTTAAAAAGAAGCCAAAAAAAAACCCTCCTTAAGGTTTCATAGGTAGAATTTTGGAACCTCTGGAAAATTTATTGTATATTTTGAGAGATCTAAATTGAGACAGTGAGGCTGAGATTTTAGGACTGTGGACCGTGGTTCAAAGCCAGCTTGGGCACTACAGTCCTTGAGAGTCTTTTTTTTTTCTTTTGTGGGTCATGGGACTTCAAGTGGGCTGGGGCGCTGTCCCTGAGCTCCTCAGCTCAAGGCTACCACCCTATCCCAGAGCCAAGCCCCACTGCCCATTTTCTAGAAATTAATTGGAGAGAAAAGTCTGAATAAATTCTATTTATTACATAGCCATAATAACCCCCAGGAATGGGAACTATCATTATCCAATCATTTTTCTTTTTTCTTTTCTTTTAGTCAGTTGTCAAGCTTGAACACTTCTCTTGGTTGCTGCCCCTGAGCTTCTTTGTGCTCAAGCATAACATTCTATGACTTAAGCCACAGCTCCCTTATGCCTCATTCTGTGATTAATCAGAGTTAAGAGTTTCAGGAGCTAACTTTGAACCACGATTCTCAGATCTCAGGCTCCTAAGTAGTTAGGGTTACAAATGAGAGTCACCAGCACCAGGTGTCTGTTAGGTGATTATCTTCAATTAACCACCGAGATAGTTCAAAGTGAAGCTGTGGAGCAAGCAGCAGAGCACAGCGTTGAAAAAAATCAGGGACAATTCCAGACCCAGAATTCAAGTTTCTAGGACTGGCAAAAAATAAAACAAAATAATAAATAATATCTATATATATATTTGCCTCTTCTAAAAGGCAAAGGGAGTTCCTTGAGCCCTTAAAGTTTTTTCAGATACAAATAAAGGCTAAAGCATTACGGTTTAAGCAAATATCAGTAAAAGTTAAAAAAAATAAAAATGGATTTGTAAACAAAATTTAAAAGTAAAGTTGTCCTAAAAGTTTGTTTCAAGGGAAAAAAAATTAGGACTACCAAAATAATTGCTTAATTGCTATTTAGCTTGCTCTTGTAAGTCTCCTTATAGCAATTTCCAGCTGGCCCATGCAAAAGGGCAGCAATCCTTATTCAGATGTACCTTTGGCTCTTACCAGGTTTTGGGTAAAATCATGTGCCCTTCTAATGCACAGGGTAGGCTGACCAGACGTTTCAGCAGATAAAGACTGCCTTGCTGTCAGCCCAGCCCTAGGCCTTCCTGATGTTGCCAAACCCTTATGAACGGAAGGGAGTGGCAAAGGGGGTCCTAACTCAATATCTGGGACCTTGGAAGAGACCAGTTGCATACTTATCAAAAAAACTAGATCCAGTGGCAGTAGGATGGCCGCCTTGTCTGAGGATGGTCGCTGCCACTGCACTCTTGGTCAAGGATGCAGACAAACTAACTATGGGGCAGAAACTGTGTGTGACCACCCCCCATTCAATAAAAAAAAAATTTAAAGCAGCCACCCGACCAATGGCTCAGCAATGCCAGACTCACACACTACCAGAGTCTGCTGCTCAACCCGCCTAAAATATCCTTTCAGGCACTGCAGACACTCCATCCAGCAACCTGGGTGTCTGATCCAGACCTGGAGGCCCTGTTGCACGACTGCTAAAAGATATTGGCATAAGTCCATGGGACGAGAGAGGACTTGATTGACCAGACACTACCAGATGCTGACTTGGTATGGTTCACAGATGGGAGTAGCTTTATCTCCCAAGGACTTAGGTATGCAGGAGCAGCATAGTGACTGAGACTAAGGTGGTCTGGATGGTGCCAGGGGACTACTGACTACTGAAAAAAGGGGGCCAGACTTGGAAACCAGGTAAAACATGGGGCCTCCGGCTTTACAAATGCTACCTAAAAAGAGATAATAAAAATAGAGCTAAGTTTTTAGGAGTTATAAAGTTAAATTTTAAAATTAAGGTACTAAACCACTGAAGATCAACTAAATCATAGCTAAATACCCTGTCAGGCTCTACTGGATGCTGTAAAATAACCTAGATATTCCAGGTAAGATCATGCTTGGAGACTATTTCTGTGTTGACCACCTTGTGCTTTAATTGGAGTAACGTGGCCTTTTGTAGGACTCATTGATCTGAAAGCTGCAGTTTTGAGCCAGCCTGGGCAAAGCAAAGTCCCTGTGAGACTGTGGTGTCTAATCTGGCAGCAGAGTGCTATTAAGGCAGAGTTGCTTTGGAACTCGAAGCGGCAGAGTGCTAGCTCTGCGTTAAAAAGCTGGGGGACAGCACTCAAGCACCAAGCTCGGGACTCACTGTGGCAGAGTGCAAGCCTTGAGCTGCAGAGCTGAGGAGTGGCACTCAGGCACTGAGTTTGGGACTTAAAAGTGGCAGAGTGCTAGCCTTGAGCTGGAGAGCTGAGAGACAGCACCCAGACCCTGAGTTCAAGTCCAGCAACCAACAAAGTAAAATGCCAGTGGGATGTTTATCCCGGTGTAAAGAGACACTATTGGGATGAAAGCAAGTAAGCCACTACTTGGATGGCAGAGATGGTGTCAGATCCTAGAGTCACTCGTGCTTGGCCATTCAATATTAATCAGAGCCGGGAGGTCATAAAATAGTTTGTAAGCATGCCTTACTAATGCCCGTGCCTTGCATAACTGGGCAGAAACTTGTCAATCATCTGTGATAGTGGGTAGTTTAAAGTCCTAACTGAGTAAAGTTTGATTTGCCACCAGCCACAAATTCAGGAAAGTTTGTGGATCTGAGGCTTATGTCCCCATTGATCTGTATATAGGCCTACATAGGTAACTGAGGCATTGTTGGGGTCGCAGGGATTAAGTTCCCCAGACATTCAAAAAAATACCTTTGTAAATGGGTGCTAAGTAAGCTACACTATTGTAGCCAAAAAATTTGTACAGTTGTTAAATATTGTATATGTAATCCTGGCAACCCCTTGGTAAAATCGGCTAAGCTTTTAGGGTCCCTGGCCAAGGTTAGAGACAACGCCCCTGAGTCCGCTTAAAAAAGTTACAGAAGCTGAATCTCTGCCCATCAATCTCCTTTAGATAAAGGGACCAGAGTCATTTTTAAAATTAAAAAATATAAAAAAGAGTAGTAACAGATGTGCAAGAGTGGAGACTGCACTTATAAAAAATGGCTACAGGTTCAATTCTTCTATGCCTGCCTAAAAAAATCCTAGCCTCATTTAAAGAAAATCTGGTTACTAAAAGTTGTCATCCTGGTAAATTATTTTGGGGTCTCGCCTTCTACTGTCTTAAAAACCAGTGGGGTGCCAGCCTGCAAAAATGAGTGTGCTCAGGTAAAGCAACCAAAAAATCATTGGAAGACTTCATCAAAGTTAGGCCTCAAGGCAAGCTTCTCTAACCAGTCCATATAGAAATTTGCAGGCGACCCAGCAAAAGGTGTGACAGTCCATTGAAACTGCTGAGAGACAAGGTTGATGCCACACATCCTGTCCTGCCTGATTCCACCACTCCAAAGCTGCTTCCTGAAAGGACTGGAACTAAACCTTTGGTGGTGGGACATTCTATCTGTACTAAGTTTAAAGTCCTCTAGGTTTTTACAGCCATTATGGTGACTCTGAATGGGTAAAGGGATTTTTCCATCCAGTGCTGAACAGCCTAGAGGTGAGAGGTGCAAATGTAAATAAGGGCTCAAATAAAAAAAAGAGTAGTAAAAGTTTTGGGAGAGGAGTAAAAAATGGTTTATAAAGGATAAAAAACGATATGTTCATATAAATTATAAAAGATTTAAGTATGTAGCCAACGGTATGGGCATTATCTTAAAAATAAAAATTACAAGTAAAATTAGTAGGTATGTAATTGAGTTAGCCATGATGCAAGCTGGGTCAGGATTGGTAGACTGGTATAAAACTATTCTTTGTGCCACCTGAGGGATTATTAAGCATGCTTCCTAGTTGTGAAAGCTTTTTCTTTTGTGCAGAACTGGGAGGGCACACTATATGCCCCTCCAAACCAAAAAAATGTTGTCTGCCCAAGTCTGATAACAATTGTTGGCCCCCAAACCATGTGTTTTCTCATCTGGCATTGTTAACCATGATTCAATCCAGTCCTTACAGACCTTACAAGCTGATTTGCGGACATGTTCATCGTCTGGTTTCCAGTATCCTGGCATTCAAGTGTACCTGCACTGTGATACCCAGCACTCCAACCACTGTAAAGGTAGTGGAAAAAGACCTACTGGATTCATCACTCCTGTGGAGACAGCGTATAAAGACTTTGGACTTTCAGATTCCCAGAAAAACAGACTTTAACATTATTGGGTCCCAAAAAGAATGTTTGTGTGTCACCCTATGTCACTTTTGAGCAAACCATGCTGGAGTAATAAAAAATTAAAATAAAATAGTCTGGCAACTGTCAAGAGGAGACTAGATAAACAACAACAACAACAACGAAAAAGAGACAAGGGTCCTGAGGATAATACAAAAGGCTGTACAACTGGTCCCTCTGGGAAACTTCTCTAATCTCAGCCATTATTGGCCCACTGGTAATTATTGTAATGTTATTGTTAATTGCCCCTTGTGTAATTAATGCGATGATATCCTTCGGAAAAAAAGAGGGTTGGAGTTATCAAAATGATGATTCTAAACACCTGGTATAACCCCGTTTATACTGAGATAAATAGTCAAAGATTTGACTAGACTTAAAAAAGGGGGGGGGAATGAGGAGCATAGAAAATATCTATATATTTTCTATAAACCTGTGTTAGCCATTTGTATTTTTATACTTGTATTCATTTGGATGGTTATACTTGTATTTCCTTAACTTGCCTTTCTGCTTCTGTATATCTGCTTGCTAAAACCCTGAGAAATGCAACTGCTGTCCTTGTGGCTAATCTACAACCACCCATTTGTCCTTGGTTCCCAGACTGAGCTACACTGTAGTAAGGAGTATACACATTCCAAGCTGAGAGGTAGATAGAGTAGCCATCTGGTACCTGCAAGGTCGGACCTGCGAGGGCCAGCAAACTAGGGCAGATGTCAACCAATCACAAAGCCGTCACCATGAAGATCCCCCTAGACTCATATCTGGCCTAAAACCATCCTCCTAAAATTACAGCCAGCTAGACTGACCAATGATTAGCCACAACCCCTTTCTTGCTTTGTATTGCACCAATCATTTAATGGAATTATAGTATAAATTTCCCGCGTGGCATATTGATTTGTTGCTATTACTTGCTGGGGCCTTCCCCCTACCAAAAAATGTATAAAAGGGGCTGTAATCTTGTGCTCGGGGCCTCTGGTCTGCACTCAACTATGAGTACGCAGAGACCCATGCTGGAGCTCGTCAATAAACGACTCATTGCAATTTGCGTTGATCTTTGGTCTCTGGCTATCAAGGGGGTGGCTTCAAGTTTCTGGGCACAATACCTCCACATGGCAGAAACTGGTTCCTGAAGCTCCTAGAGCATGTTGGCTGGTTCTCTACACTAGGAGAACAGGAGCTATGCATTTATACTCCATGACTGAGTGATTCTGCTGTTAACCTTTGTGAGCTTGTTATTCACTTTTCCTAGCTGTAAGATAAGCACTTTAAAAATTGTAGCAAAATTGTGAAGTGTGTGTGCCTGCCTCGAGGCTTATTATAATTACTTTTTGGGGGGCAGATTTGTTTCACCTAGAGGAATTTCTGCTCTGCTACTGCCATAATATCCTTCTTAGCACTGCTTGCTTGAGTTCACATGTTCATACCCAACCTGTGTCTATAGCCGGTTCTACATGGGATATTGGAGTAGTGTGTGCTGGTCCTATGTTTTTAGGAATGGAGCCTGACAATGTTTGAAGGAGGTCACCCTATGAATAGGAGTCTGCCTCCTAAAGGACAGACTTCACCATCTCTGACAAAACCTAAAGAGCAGAGGCAGAAAAGCACAGGAAGAGGAAGATATTTTTAGCTTTCCTTGCCTTAAGCAATAATTGGTTTTGCATCCCAGAGCACAAGATTCATGAGGTACTCTCCTCCAACACGCTTAATCACTCAGTAATGTTTGAAGGTTTAGAACAACTTTTAGGAAAGAAAATGAACTGGCCTGAGGAATACGCCACAGCCAAATTATTAGCCAGGACATAAGGTCATGGTTTGGAGTGCAGGAATAACTGTCAAAACAAAGTATCTATGTACTAAGCACTAATTCTATTCTGACAAATTATTCAGCTTCTTGCCACTCTCACTTCCATTACATAATCTCTCAGAATTAGCCCAAATGTCCCATCTATGGAGTTGCTGATGCTAGCTCTAGCCTGTTGGCTCGTTCTGACAGTTTAGAAAGTGTTCATCAGAGATCTTTGCCTTATAATTAAATTTATAGAAGACTTTTGGTGTGGTAATGTATCTTGGTCAACGTTGTATAATTTGTAGATGTTACCTATCCTTAAGGTTTAGCTACTGTTGCTGTTCTTTCTGCACAGTCTGCTCAAAGAAGTATTATTTCACTTAGAAAATTCTATTTGGAGTTGAGTTCAGTAAAGCATAAACACTCCTTTAAAATGTCTTATAGAAAAGTGTGTTTATCCTATTTTATCTTATGGACTCCCCGTGGCTTTTGCAACTTTAAAATGTAACTAACATGGACCTTTCCCACTTTATTCTTCTGTTCTTGACAAATTACAATTTCTCCATTAGAATTATGAGCTTGTTTTACATCACTTAAAATGAGACTGACTAAACGTGGATTCTCAAACAATGGATAAAATATAATTTAGGGTCAGAAGGATAGCCTGGGGGGAGAATGCTTGCCTAGCATTCATGAAAACCTGAGTTCGATTCCTCGGTACCATATACATGAAAAAAGCCAGAATTGATGCTCTGGCTCAAGTGGTAGAATGGTAGTCTTGAGGAATGCCCAAAGTGCTCAGGCCCAGAGTCCAAGCCCCAAGACTGGCAATAATAATAAATAACTGGCAATAATAGTAAATATATATATAATTGAAATATAAAATAATGCCCTTTATTGTGTACTACTCCTTGTTCCTGAACTCATGGTTTGGTCTAGATACTGACCATGTTTGTTCAAGACTAATGTAGGACCACTTAAACCATATCTCCTCTTTTAGGTACTGGTGATTATTTATTGGAGAATTGAGTCTCTCAGACTTTCCTGTTCCAGCTGACTTTGATCCTCAGTTCTCATACCTCTGAATAGGTAAGATTAGAACAAGGAGCCACCAAAGCCCAGTTAAAATATTAACTTTTTTTTCTTTTTTGCCAGACCTGGGTCTTGAATTCGGGCCTGAGCACTGTCCTTGGTCTTTCTCAAGTCTAGAGCTCTACCATTTGTGCCACAGCACCACTTTTGGATTTTTCTATATATGTTTTACTGAGCAATGAAATCCAGGTGTTCATACCTGCCACATAAGCACTCTATCAAAGTCCTGGACCACAATACTGACTTCTAAAAACATTCTATTTCTGATAAAACAACCTGAAATAAGCCTGGTGCGGTAGTTCAGGCCTGTAATCCTAACTACTCAGGAGGTTGAGATCTGAGGATCTTGATTCAAAGCCAGCCCAGGCACAAAAGGACCTGAGACTCTTATGTCCAATTGAACTCTAGAAAATGGGAAATGAGGCTTGACTCAAGGGTAGTGCAGTATCCTTGAGCTGAAGAGCTCTAGCACAGTGCTTAGGTACAGGTGTAGGGTTTCACAGTTGTAGGGCCATAGTCTTCAGCTGATAAACTCAAGGAAAGCACCCAGGTCCTGAGTTCAAGTCCCATGATTGACTAAAAAGCAAAACAACAACAACAAAAAAACCCCCAAATCCAGTATTTTTCATCCTCGGTTGAGGATGGTTGGTTGGGAAATTTTATATTGTATGTTTATTATGTGCTGTATCTCCAGGAAGTTGTCCAGGGTTCTTTACATGTTTAATCAAGAAATAAATTGCTTTTATAATGCTTACCAATTAATGGAATGTGGATTGGTCCTAGGTGAAGAGTTTAAGGCTTTATTTGAAATACAAAAGATTCTGCTCCTATAAGAAAGCTTTATGCAGGGCCAGGAGTTTGGCTTAGTGGTAGAGTGCTTCTCTACCATGCACGAAGATCTGGGTTTGACTCCACAGTACCATATTCATAGAAAAGCCAGAAATGGTGCTATGGCCCAGGTGATAGAGCGTTAGCCTTGAGGAAAGCCGAAGGATAGTGCTTAGGCCCTGAGAACAAGTCCATGACTGGCAGAAAGAAAAAAAAAAGAAAGAATGCTTAGCCAACATGGTGTCTCACGCCGGTAATCCTAGCTATTCAGGAGGCTGAGATCTTCGGAGTTCAGCTCAAAACCAGGCCAGACACTAAAGACTGTGAGACTCCTCTCTCCATGCAAACAGAAGTGGTGCTGTAGCTCCAGGGGTAGGGCAAGTAGCCTTGATCTGAAGAGTTCAGGGACAATACCCAGGCCCAGAGTCCAAGCCCCATGACCGACAAAGAGAGAAAGAGAGGGGGGGTAGAGGGAGGGAGGGAGAGAGAGAGAAGAGAGAGAGAGAGAGAGAGAGAGAGAGAGAGAGAGAGAGAGAGAGACCTTTGTATTATGTTTGTTGGTTTATTTATTATTAATTTCTTGTGTGGGGGGGGCAGTTATGGGGGTTGAGCTCAGCCTGGGCCTTGTCCTTGAGATCTGCAGCTCAAGACTACTACCCTACCCTCGAGCCAACCCAACTTCCCTTTTCTTAAGGTTAATTGGAGATAAGGGTCTCAGGTCCTTTTGTGCCCAGGCTAGTTTTGAATCTTGATCCTCAGATCTTAGCCTCTTGAGTAGCTAGGATTACAGGCGTGAGCCACCGAGCCCAATTGTATAATATTTTGAGCAGGAAAATCTGGGGCAAAATGACACAGGTTCTTTCCTGACCACCTAATTTGCCTTCTCTTCCAGCCATGCTTTCAGAATCTTGTGTTCATTCTCAACAGCAAGAAAGAATGAAAAGATTTCTGGTGAGTTGCTTTTTCTCACTTTGTTTTACATTTCATTTTATTAAGCCAAGGGAGTTCAAGATCTAAAAACCAAAATATTCAGCTTCTGGGACATGTGCATAAGTCAGATAAAGATGGTTTAGCAGACTTTAAAATCTTCACATTCTAAGTTGAGTGCAGATTTGCTTCAGCTACTTTGTAGGGTTTTTTTTTGCTGTAAGAGAAGGTCAGGGCCAGGAGTTTGGCCTAGTGGTAGAGTGCTTGCTTAGCATACATGAAGACCCTGGTTTGATTCCTCGGTACCATGTACATAGAAAATAAATGTCAGGAGTGGTCCTCAGGCTCAAGTGGTACAGCTCTAGCCTTTAGAAAGTCCAAGGACAGTGCTCAGGCCTTGAGCCTAAGCCTAAGACTAGCAAAAAAAAAACAAAAACAAAAACAAAACAAAACAAACAAAAAAAACAAAGAAAGAAACAGTCACTGTTGTTACGTGATTCAGTGACACCTAGGAGGTGTCATCTCATGGAAGGTGAAGGTACGGTAGTAACTGTTCAGAAATCACATCCTCCTGAGTAACAGTATATTATCTGTTTTTGATATTTTTATTGTAATTAATAAAAGGGTTGCATGATATTTGCCAGATATAATGTGCATTAATTCACATAAATTGATACCCTTTCACATGTCTTGGTCCCCATTACCCTCCCCCACCCCCCATCTTGTTTTCCCCCCTTCCCTATCCAATTTCAAATATCCAAATACAAATATATCCAATATATCAGATAACAAAGTAAGATACTGTAACAATATGAGATAACCAAGGGACAGCAAAAGAGCTGAGAGATAACATACTACCTTAAGAACAACAATCATTCATTATATGGCTTTTGTTTTTATATCCTAGAAGTCCTTTCAGTTAGCGGCAAACTATATGGCCTTATGTATCAAGGTTTTGCTCCATTGCAAATCTCTGCTAGGAGAGCCCAAGGTTTCTACTGACTATGACAAATGAGGGAAACCATTGTGCCTAAGTTCCTTTAAGTCTGGCTTACTTCACTTAATATGATTTTTTCTAAGTCTTTCCAATTCCTAACAAATGGGGCAACGTCATTCTTTCTGACAGCAGCATGGAATTCCATTGTGTATAAATACCACATCTTGTTGATTCACTCATCAACTGAGGGATATCTAGGTTGGTTCCATATCTTTGCTATGGAAAATAGTGCTGCAATGAACATTGTTGTGCTAGTGGGTTTAGTATGCCCTTGTTTCTGGATGATTTGGTAAATGCCAAGTAGTGGAATTGCTGGATCATAGGGGAGCTCTATGTTTAGCCTTTTGAGTTACTGCCATACTGCTTTCCATAGTGGTTGAAGAAGTTTGCACTCCCACCAACAGTGTAGTAGTGATCGCTCCTGGCCACATCCCCTCCAGTATCTGTTGAGATTAGTTTTCCTGATCCTGGCCATTCTAACTGGAATGAGGCAGAATCTTAGCGTTGCTTTGATTTGCATTTCTTTTATGACCAGAGATGTTGAGCATTTCTTCATGTGTCTATAGGCCATTTTTGTTTCTTCTTCAGAGAAGACTCTCTTTAAGTCTTTGGCCCATTTTTTAATGGGATGGTTGTTATTTTGGAGGTTAGATTTGGAGTAATTCAATTTTTTGAGTTGTTGATATATTTTAGATATGAGACCTTTGTCGGTTGTTTGGTTGGTGAAGATCTTCTCCCACTCTGTAGGATCTTCTCCTGATTAGTTTACTAGCTATGTCCTTTGCCATACAAAAGCTCTGCAGTTTAATGCAGTCCCACTTATCCAGGCTTTCTCTGATTTGTTGTGATTCTTGGTCCTTATTAAGAAAGTTTGACCTGTGCCAAGGAGGCCTAGTGTATCGCCTATTTCTTCTTGTAAAGTTTTCAGTGTGTCAGCTTTTACCTCCAGGTCTTTGATCCATTTGGAGTTAATTCTAGTGCAGGGTGACAAAGAAGGATCCAACTTTAGTTTTCTGCAGGTGCTTAACCAGTTCTGCCAGCATCACTTGTTAAAGAGGCTATCTTTCTTCCATTCTATTTTTTTTGGCTCCTTTGGCTCCCTTGTCAAAGATTAGGTGGCCATAGGTCTGTGGTTTAATATCTGGGTCCTCAGTTCTATTCCATTGGTCTTCAGGCCTGTTCTGGTGCCAGTACCAAGCTGTTTTGATAATTATTGCTCTGTAATAGAGTCTAAAGTTTGGTATTGAAATTCCTCCTGTGCTGTTCTTTCTGCTAAGAAGTGTTTTTGCTATACGGGGTCTTTTATTATTCCATATGAAATTTTGAATTGCCTCTTCTATTTCTTTAAAGATTGACATTGGGATATTGATGGGTATTGCGTTGAATTTGTAGATAGCCCTTGACAAGATTGTCATTTTCACAGTATTGTTTCTTCCAATCCAGGAGCATGGAAAGTTTTTCCATTTCCTCAGTTCTGCTTTAATTTCCAGGTGGATTCACAGCTGAATTCTATAAGGTCTTCAAAGCAGAGCTCACACAAATAATCCTCAAGCTCTTCATCAAAATTGAAAATGAAGGCTTTTTGCCAAACTTATTCTACGAAGCCAGTATAACTCCCATCCCCAAACTAGACCGAGATTCATCAAAGAAAGAGAACTAAAGACATATTTCTTTGATGAACATAGATGCAAAACTTCTAAACAAAATACTGGCCAACCGTCTACAACAACTCATCAAAAAAATTATACACTATGATCAAAAGCCCTCATCACTCTATCTCCAAAATATTATTAACAAAAGCCTGGCTGGAGGTGTTTCTCGAGTGATAGAGCATCAGGTAAGCAAATTAAGATGTCTTTAAGCCCTAGTGTGCATGTGTGTGAGTCTGCGCATGTGCTCACATGCACATGCATGCACACGCACGCACGCACACACACACACACACACACACACACACACACACACACAGAGCAATTTTAAGTTGATTAGTATATTTCCAGTATATAGAAACCTCTCAGGGGCTTAAAAGATTTACATGTGTTGGTGAATAACAAAACAGTTTGACAATTAGATTTTTCCCTTAAAATATTCTGGGTATCAGACTTCAAACTCTACTATACAGCCATAATAACAAAAACAGCATGGTATTGTCACAAAACTGGACCAGAAGATCAATGGGACAGAATAGAAGACCCAGAAATGAAACCACATACCTATAGTCAACTAATATTTGACAAAGGAGCCAAAGATACGCAGTAGAACAAACACTGTCTATTCAATTATTGGTGCTGGGAAAACTAGGCAGCCACATGCAGAAAAATAAAAAGTGATCCTAGCCTATCGCCATGCAGAAGTATTAACTCAAAATGGATCAAAGACCTCAATATCAGACTTGAAACCTTGAAACTGCTACATAATAGAGTAGGCGAGACACTGGAACTCATAGGCACAGGCAAAAACTTCCTGAACTGAGTCCCAGAGTCTGGAGAGAGACTCAACAAATAAGAAGTTTCTGCACAGACAAAGGCAGATCTACTAAAGTAGAAAGACAGCCAACCAACTGGGAGAAGATATTTACCAATAATACATGAGACAAATGCTTAATATCCACTATCTACAGAAAACTCAAGAAACTAATCCCCCCTCCCAAACCCAACAAACCATTCACTAAATGGGCAAGGGGACTAAAGAGAGACTTATCAAAAGAAGAGGTTAAAACAGCAAAAAAATATTAGAAAATGCTCATCATCCATGGTCATAAAGGAAAAGCAAATAAAAACAACCTTAAGATACCCCCTTACTCCAATCTGAATGGCCAATATTCTAAACTCAGACAATGTCAGATGGGGTTGTGGAGAAAGAGGAACCCTACTGCACTGCTCGTGGGATTGTAAACTAGTTCAGCCACTCAGGAAGGCAGTTTGGAGGTTTCTTAAAGAACTGAAAACAGTCCTTCCCTACAATCCCGCCATACCACTCCTGGGCATCTACCCTGAACATCATAACCCAGGATACGATAAGGACACCTGAACAGCCATGTTCATCTCTGCACTATTCACAATGGCCAAGCGATGGAAACAACCCAGATGAATGGATTCAAAAATTGTGATATAGACATACATACACACTACACACACACACACACACACACACACACACACACACACACACACACACACACACACAGTGGAATTCTACATAGCCAACAGACGAGATAAAATAATGACATTCGCAGGAAAGTGGATGAAACTAGAGCGAATCATGTTCAGTGAGACAAGTCAAGACCAAAGGAACAAAAAGCGCATGGTATCCTTAATATTCAGATATTAGTTCCAAACAGTACAAGAGCAACGACTCAATATTCGGGTACCCAAAGTTATGGACATGGTCTTGGAAATACAAACTTAACTACGTAGACATAAAAATCTGTGACTGAGAGGCACAATCTGTCCTGGTGGCCGGCCTGTTAAGACTGTATCTTTTGGTAGCAGTGTTGACTAGAGGGCGCCCTGCTGCTCGTGTTCCAGGGGAATCCAGCTCCTCTTACTGGGGTGAAAGTAGTTGGCATTGTCCCCAATCATTTTATATTGTCATCTACTATGCGACCTTCACCAGAGACCCAGGTGAAGGATCACCTCAAAAAACTGAGAACAAGTAAAACTCAGCCAGCAAACCTTTTCTGAACAAACATTGGTGATGCATAGAATCTGAACTTTTAGAACTTTATAATCTCCTGCCCATTATACCACTACTATTAGAAAGGTATGGAAAAAATATGTGATTCATACCTATTTCTCTGGCCAGTTCTCTTCGTTTTAGTTTCTGAATAGTCTGCTTATGATTTTTGTCTTTTAGGCTCTCAGACACTAGATTCCTTCCTAATACTGCTTCCTAAAATACTTAAATCCTAGCCCGTCATTAGACTATGCTGAATGACTCCTCTGGGAAAATACCCAACCAAACAAGATTGACCAGAAGTGTTAGCTGAAGTCATTTTTTTGATGTACCTTTGCTTGGAAATGCCATCCATAATTTTCACCTTCTTCCCATCATCTCTAGTCAAATTTTATTCTGCCATCAGAAGCCAAATCTCTAGTGTGAATTCCTGCTGTATCACTAGATCACTAGGCTGCCACTAGAGTGAAGTTGTTCTGAAAGGTGTGAGTGCCCTGGAAAGCCTGGGAGGGAAAGTCACCTTTCCTGTGGGTTACTGAGACCCTTAGAATGATATCTAAATAGATCATGTCCTGAATAGCTCTGATGTCTTGGCTGCTTGATGTGGCAGAGGCTTAGAATCTCCCTGAAAACATTTTGGACATCATTATAGAGGAATAAAGAGAGAGCAGAGACCATAAAATCTGAAATTGAATCTCCTGTATTTGTCCTTTACCAACTATTATTAGTCATAAAGTCCCTGAGCCAAGGTGTCCTCACCTTTGAATTCCTGGTGGTAGTGGTGGTGATGGTGGTAGGTGTGTGTGTGTGTGTGTGTGTGTGTGTGTGTGTGTGTGTGTGTGTGTGTGTGTCTGTCTGTCTGTCTGTCTGTCTGTCTGTCTGTGTGTGTGTCAGTCCTAGGGCTTAACCTCAGCACCTGGGCACTGTCCCTAAGCTTTTTTGCCCCAGGCTTGAACTCTGCCACTTGAGTGACAGCTCCATTTCTGTGTTTGTTTTTGGTTTTGTTTTGTTTTGTTTTTGTCAATCTGGGGCTTGAACTCTGAGCCTGGGAGCTGTCCCTAAGCTCTTCAGCTCAAAGCTAGCACTCTATCACTTGAGCCACAGCACCACTTCTGGTTTTCTGGCAGTTAATTGGAGATGAGAGTCTCGTGGACTTCTTGTGTTTTGGTGCCTGGGCTGGTTTTGAATTGGAATCCTCAGATATCAGCCTCTGTGAGTAGTTAGGATTACAGGGATTGCGGGGTGAACCATCCATGCCTGGCCTGTGTTTTCTTTTTCTGTGATTAATTGGAGATAAGAGTCTTAATGACTTTCCTGCTTGGGCTGGCTTCAAGCCATAATCTTCAGAGCTCAGCCTCCTGAGTAGCTTGGATTACAAGTGTGACCCATGGGCCCCCAGCTTCTGGATTTCCTCTTATGGCTCCTGGGTAAATAGAGTTAGCACCAATCAGGGCCCTACAATGGATGAACCAGGGATGGAGTTTGCCTGAGATGCCCACTGTTTGCAGCTGAATTCGAGTCTGACTGGCTCAGGGACACACAATGACACTTGTACAATATTTGAAATGTGACTCTTAGAAAGTACATATGTGTGAGAGTTTGTAGGCAAAACAAGTCTGTGTTGACTAATTTGACCATGATATTTGGTTGGCAGCCACTTTCATTCAGCTATAACACATATTTCCTATTTTTTTATCAGCTAACAAATTTAAGTCCTTGATTTTTTTAAATACTCTGTCCTTTGTGGTCAGCAAAGGAGAATGCTACATTTAGATTTAAACATCCCTTTTTCAGAGTTTTTATCTCATGAGTGCTCCAGAGGTTGTAGAGTATGAAGCCAGTCTTAGCTCTGGAAAATGACTGAGGATTTTGTAATGGAAGAGTATATTTGAAGAAGGTGACTTGTAAAGAAATATGGTAGATGCCAATTATGTCAACACAGATACCCTTCAACTTTGGTTTTGGGGTTCAGTGTGGCATTTTAGGCAAAAATGGAAGACCATGTTTTTAAGAGCATACTGTGGTTCCTAATAGAATTTCATATAATTCATTGTTTTGGTGGAGATGACAGAGAATCGGTTGTGTAGAGGGAAGGTAAGCCATGGAACCCTTCAGGCTGCTAATGATTAAAAGTGAATGTCTGAGTTGAGCCTCGGAAAAGGAATGCAAGGCTTGGTGTTTAGCTCTAGGTAAAAGTACAAATTGCTAAGAAACCTGTTCGTTTAGCAGAATAATATGACAATAAAAACAAAAGGAACCCTAATGTCCACGAAAATTCTTATCCATACATCCTGATCCAAGTACCAGAAATTCCTAAGTTCTAGTCTTGTTTCTCAGTGAGTAATGACTTAGGTTTATGGTCTTGGCTAAATCCAAGCAAAATAACACTGACCTCAGAAAATAGAACAACTGAGTTCTCAAATGGACTGTGTTACACGTATTAACATTTAATTCATTTATCTTTTCTGGGCCTCAGTTTATTATCTACGAAATGGAGGTCAAAATAATATTCATTTCTTAATGTTTTTAAAAGAATTACATGGTTCTATATAAATATATGTATATATGTACACATATATTAATACATGTACAGTGTTTAAGATGAGTTTGTATATCTTTTAAAACTTCAGTTAAAGCAATGTACTCTCTCCCAGAAAAATTCACAACCACAAGAACCTTAGTCTAAAATTTCATGGAACTTAGGAATTACCCAAAGCTATAGGCTGTTTAATAAAGGGTTCTTTTATCCAAAGGAGAGAACCATTTTGCTTCTAAATTTCTTATTTTCTCACATGAAAGGAAACTGCAAGTCAAATTTAATTACAGTCAATATTCTACAGTAAATATTTCTTTATGATTGCCATCCCCTAAGATTTCTTAGTTTATTTATGTCAAAAACACACCAAATGAGAAAAAAAATCTGTGCAAATAAGGGATTTTATACAATTACAGTAGCTCATACAGAAATTGGTTCATAATAACAAGAAAAAATGACTATATAATTGCACATTAACTTATTTCTAAGTGTAGCTGTGTTAAGAATAATTTTTCATTTCTTATTTGTATGGCATAGATACTTTGTTCTTTGGTTTGATTTTCCACATCTATTTGGGGCAACCAAACTAGGAAAACTATTGCACAGGCCTGAAAAATTAAAAAAAAAAAAGATTCCTATTGTGTTTCACAACACAATCTAACTGAAATCTACAGAGTACAAGCAAACACACATAGCCATTTAATTCTTTTTACTTCTTTTTTATTATAATTATTGGAAGTGTTACATTATATTCGCCAGAGAGAAGGTGCATTACTTCACAAACCTTGATATACCTTCTTAATTTTCTTTCTTTGGGGGGCCGTCCTGGGCTTGAGCTCAGGGCCTGACCACTGTCCTTGGGCTTTTCTCAAGGCTAGAGCTCAACCACTTTAGCCTCAGCACCACTTTCAGCTTTTTTCTATATATGTGGTACCAAGGAATTGAACCGGGATCTTTGTGCATGCTTGGAAGCACTCTACCACTAGGCCAAACTCCCGGCCCCTAATTTTTGGTTTTTAAACTTTATAGATCTAATTTTGGGGTGTCCTCAGCTTAGCATTTTTTGTGTTAAGATTTTTTTTGCCAGTCCTGGGCTTGAACTCAGGGCCTGAGCACTGTCCTTGGACTTTCTCAGGCTAGAGCTCTGCCACTTGAGCCACAGCACCACTTCAGGCTTTTCTCTGTATGTGATACCAAGGAATAGAACCTGAGTCTTCATGCATATGGGCAAGCACTCTACTGCTAGGTCAAACTCCTATCCAAGATTATTGAAGTCACATAAAATTTTAATCTTCTGGTGCCGTGGCTGAGCATGGTTTGTTAGGATTGTGCCACTCCTATGAGCAGTTTTTTTATGTTACATCTTTATTAGGTCCTGTATCTCTAGCAGGATGGTCACATTCTTCACATGAATATTTAATAACGTGAGCATTAGGGAATTCTCCAACCAGGTTTATATCCTCTTTACTAATGTCCCTTTGTCCCATGCACAAGAGAATACTGAATATTTGAATACTGTAAAATATGCCACTTCAGAACTATTATTATTTTTTCCTGCATTAACTTTGGGTAAGAAATATTGTTATAATATGGTATTTAAATATGTAAATGAAGACCCAGGTTCAATTCCTCAGCAAAACATACATAGAAAAGAAAAGACAAAAGTGGTGCTGTGGCACATATGATAGAACTCTAGCCTTAAGAAAAAACAAAAACAAGGACAGTGCTCAGGCCCTGAGTCTAACCCAGGACTGGCAAAAAAAAATTCTCCCCAAAGTAGACTTTTAAAATTTTTATACTTTTTTGATTTTGTTGTCAAGGTGATATACAAAGAGATTGCTGTTACATAAGTAATGAGTATATTTCTTGGAAACACTGTAACCCCCTCCGTGCATTTCTCTCTCTTTCCCTTCCCCCCAAGTCATAAAGTTCATTTCCAACAAATATATTTATATTTTCATTATTGAAAAGAATAGTTTGAAACGTGTGGAAATAAATGATATAGGCTATCATTCATCAAAACGGATTACTTGAACCCTAAAATATACATTCAAGGTAACTTTTCTCACAAAATTGTACTAATGTTGTAGGTCAATTTTCAGGGCCCAATGACCAAAGCTCCTTGCTCACAGAAGACCTCCCCAAAAACATACTGGAGGTTGAATCTCCCCTCCAACCTCATAATACACTTGTGGATGTAGTAAGCAGCACACCTTGTTTGTCAAATCCCAACGTTTTTAACTAGGCCTAGCTACCAGCCTGGTCTCAGGCTCAAGGAGCCTTTCTTAGGTAAGATCAAACCTTAACTGTAACTATTCCCATCATCGTGCACAAGCCATTTTGTGTCACAGTCTCTTCTAAGCCACCATTTTGTCCCTTGCACATTTTTTTTTGTTTTTGATAGTCTTGGGGCTTGACCTCGGAGCCTGAGCGTTGCTCATGGACTTTCATTAGGCTATAGCTGTCCCACCGAACCACAGCACCACTTCCAGCGTTTTCTATGTATGTGATACTGAGGAATCAAACCGAAGTCTTTTTGCATGATAGCCAAGCCCTCTATCACTAGATCAAACTGCCAGCCCATCTTGCACATATTTTTGACAGTGATCTACTAGGACGTTGTTAGGTTTCTGTATCCTAATCTATTTTTTCCCTGATGAATATCTGTGCTGTCATCTGTAAAATATGTAAGTGGGAAAATCACAGAAGTATTGGCAAAATAAAAAAAGCACTACACACCTACGTAAGTGTTCCTTCTTTGTAGGAGAAAGGATATTTTGATATGATGATGATGACTATTTATAAATACTAAATCGGTGTTGTGAGTTTGGCCTAGTGGTAGAGTGCTTGCCTAGCATCAATGAAGATCTGGGTTCAATTCCTCAGTACCACACAATTTCTTACCCTGTGCATTGAAACTGGTTTCTCATATGCCCAGTGCTGGGTTCTCATTCTGTTAATTGCAGCCATAGAGAAGGCTGAGATCTGAGGATCCTGGTTAGAAGCCCGCCCCTGAAAGAAAATCACTGATAGAAATCTTTATCTTCAGGGGCCGGGAGTTTGGCCTAGTGGTTAAAGTGCTTGCCTAGCATGCATGAAGACCCGGGTTCAATTCCTCGGTACCACATACATAGAAAAAAGCCAGAAGTGGTGCTGAGGCTCAAGTGGTAGAGCTCGAGCCTTGACAAAGTCCAAGGACAGTGTTCAGGCCCTGAGCTCAAGCCCAGGACTGGCAAAAAAAAGAAATCTTTATCTTCAGTTAAGCATGAATAAATAAGGCTAAAGTGGAACTGTGACTCAGTTCCCCTTGTACCAGCCATGAGAAAATCAGTAATTGGCAGCACCTGGTCCCTGAGAGGAATTCTTAGTACTGGTTCAAAAAAAGAAAGAAAATAATGAAAAAAATTAAAACTTGCTGAGGAATCCATAAGGATAAAGGTGCCTGTGAATAATCTTGTCCTTTCAGATTCCCCCAAGAGCTTATGTCTACTACATTTTATCAAAGTTTTGTAAAGATATTTACACATATTCTAGCTTTCTTAAACAGAGATACCCATCCTCAGAAACACACACACAAACTCACATGCACTATACCACCTACCCATATGTGTCTGGCTATGTATGTATGTATAGTCATATGTATTAATCTGTCTCTCTATACAAATATATAACTGCATAAAGAATATGTATTTAGACAAACAGATAGGCTACGTAGATAGATAGGTCTCAGGGATTTCCAGATTCTGTGCCAGCCTTCTGAGTGCAACTTACCATTCTATTGTTTGTCAAGTTAGAGCCCCTCTAACTTTTGGCCAGCTCCTTGTTCTTTGATACTTTTTTTTTGCCAGTCCTGGGGTTTGAACACTTGGCCTGGGTGCTGTCACTGAGCTTCTTTCACTCAAGGCAAGTGCTCTACCACTTAAACCACAGCACCCATTCCAGATTTTTTTCAGTAGGTTATTACAGATAAGAGTCTCATGGAGGGCCGGGAGTTTGGCCTTGTGGTTAAAGTGCTTGCCTAGCATGCATGAAGACCCGGGTTCGATTCCTTGGTACCACATACATAGAAAAAAGCCAGAAGTGGTGCTGAGGCTCAAGTGGTAGAGCTCTAGCCTTGAGAAAGTCCAAGGACAGTGCTCAGGCCCTGATCTCAAGCCCCGGACTGGCAAAAAAAAAAAAGAGTCTCATGGAGTTTCTGTCCTGGGCTGGCTTTGAACTTTGGTACATGGGTCTCAAATTCCTCAGTAGCTAGGATGGCAGGCTTGAGCCTCCAGCACCTGTTTTCTTTGCTTCTTTTACCTTTCTTTTTTTGGCCCCCACCACAGCCATGGTATCTACCTTCCTATGTTTACTCCACCTGCCCCTAGCCAGGGGTCTGACAGATGCTTTCCACCCACTTATTCATGTACAACTCTGTTTTGGCTGACAATTAAGTAATGCACTCACTTGTCTGGATGCCAAACACAAAGCCATGTAATTGTTTCTCAGTCTGGAAGGTCCCATCAGATTTCTAGCCCCACAGAGACTCAGGTTGATGCTTCTCCAGGGATTCTTAGATTGTTCTCGTAGTAATCAACAACACCTTTGTCATCACTTGTCTAGCTAATTCATGGACTAACCAGCATTCCCTCCAGACTTAGATAAACATACCAATAGGACACTCGAGGGTGGATTAGGTGTGGGGCCTGCAGGTGGATCAGAGCCTGTCTAACTTGGAGGAGATTTCTCCACTATAGGAATTGGAATACAAATTTAGACTCTGCTTTCATGAGGTGACAATCACTGTCAGAAGTTCTTATCAAATGTGGCACTGCCTACTTCCAGCTTAGGACATGGGCTGATGACCCAGCACCACAGAGAATGTATTCACCCAGGCCCAACACATAGGCAGGGACCCTAAACTTTCAGGTAGCATTTGGCTTTGGAGGTCATGAGATCTTAGTCTACAAATGATGAGTCCCCCCGCATGAGGCATAGAGTACGGAGAGAAAGTACAACCCAGTTAAGCACCAGATCAAGCTTCCCATCTTCAGTAGTGTATGGTTTGAAAACTGTGCATACATAACATTTGAGGTTCTGTTTGAAGCCAGCCCAGAAAGGAAAGTCCATGAAACTCTCATTTCCAATTAACTGCCAAGAAAAAGCCAAAGATAGAGATGAAGCTCAAGAGAGCTAGCCATCTGTAAAAAATGGTTAGACACTGCAGCATCCACACTATCTGACCTTGAAAACACCTCTGCCTGCATCCCAGCATGCAGCCAGCATCTGGGGGTGACAGAAACCCCTGTGCCCATTGGTGATCTGCACTGTCTCTGACATCTGTGGTGTGAACCTCATTCTGTGGGGTCTGTGAAGAGGTGTCAACCCTGCGGAAGAAGCTTACTGTGCCCTAACTCCCACTGTCCCCTGGGGCCCCTAGAATTCCCCCATCTTCACCCCTCCTGTGGCCTCTGGTCCTATAGAGCCCTCCTGCCCTGTACAACATATTTCTTCTCCTGGGGCAACTTCTCCACAGACAGTATAAGACACGGCCACTCTCCATGGCAGGGGTAGAGCCTACTATAGCAGCTAATCATTGATAAGGACATAAAATGATGAAGAAAATTTTAGATCCTGATGGTAGACTGTCTGCAAAATCCAAAGGAGAATGGAATTGGATGGGACCAGGAATCAGGATGTGGGCATGGAGCTTTCCTTCAAAGGGTGATGGGGTAAGTCACAGGCTGGGGCATACACAGGATGGGCAATGGGCCCGGGGCAGCAGCTGGGCCACCCCCTTCTGCATCTCAGCCTTTGACTTTGAGCTCTGTGATTGTCATGGTGTGCACTGTCTTTGCTCTGCTGGCAAAAGAATGGGCCCTGGGAAGACAAGATACACTCTTTGTGAGTGTGGGAAGGGGTAGGCTGGACACCCAGTATCAGAGGAACAGGGAGTGAAGTCGAGGGGGGTCCAAGGAGTAGGGGTGATGGGTGGGGGCATTCATAGTCAAGACACAGTTGACTGTGGGGTAAGTGCCTCCCTGCAGTCACAGCACAAGAGATATCAGAGTTCCGCATGAAAAGAAAAAGCTGGAAATGTCACTATGGTTCAAATGGTAGGGCATCAGCCTTGAGCAAAAGAGCTCAGGGACAGTACCCAAGATCTGAGTTCAAGCCCCACGACTGAAAAAGATAAAAGGAACCAGAACTGTGAGATGGAACCTGGTACTCTCAGTCTAATCAGACATAAGAGGAGACTGTGATAAGCTGTGGATAAACAAAGAGAACACCTGCCCTCATCCTGGCTTGTAGTATGTCTCTTCTCCTGTCCCCAGCTCTTCCTGTCCTGCTTGCAGGGACGGCAATGTAACTAGGGCTACGCTGGGAGCATCTTCACCCCTGTGCTGCCCCTGGCATGGGGTGTCCTGGTGGCTAAGCAGGTGCCCTCACCCTAGATGGACAGCCGCCACTGACTTTGTGGTAGCTAAGGAGAGATCTGTTCCACAGCCAACAGGCCACCCAGCACAGGAGTCATAACCACCCCTCACCCAGATAGATGCCAATGGTTCTCCTGGTGCTACTAATGCCCCACCCCCTGGCTCTGGGTACAGGTGACATTCCCTCCACACGGAGCATGACAAAGGGAGGGATCAGAAAGCTACCTATGAGCTTCAGATGATGGCCAGGCTGGCACCACAGATGGCCTCACTCTGTCACCACCTTCCGCTGGCTCCATCTTTCCTTCATCATGCCTCTCTACATCCCACCCATAAACCCTGGAAACTACTGGGCTCTCTGAATCTTATCAACATAGGCTATAATATGCTTTAACTTATACAGTGCATTAAATTAATTTTACTAAATGGAATAAACACATGGCATTAAGCTTCAGAGTCTTTGCACCTATCAGTGAAGTAGAAGAAACTGGCTCAACATGGAAAAACAAAGGGAAAGTGAAGTAGTAGGAAAATAGGAGATGGGTGATGGATTGAATAAGATAGCAGTGAAGAAGACGAAATAGAAATGCATGACTATTTTGTGCAATTGCTCAATATGTTTCTGTTCGTTAGCTTAATGTACTATCATCCATAACCATCCATGAGACTGTCCTCATGACAAAGAAACATGCAATATGGCTTTGTATATGCAATCATTGCACAATGAAAACATGGAATATAATACTGTACTTCAAACACCAACCACATTTCTCCATATATCTAGTTGTCTCTCTCATCCCTTGGATTTTTTTTGGCAGTCCTGGAGCTTGAACTTAGGGCCTGGGCACTGTCCTTGGACTTTTTCAAGGCCAGAACTCTACCACTTGAGCAACCACACCACTTTCAGCTTTTTCTATGTATGTGGTACTAAGGAATCAATAGTGGGTAATTGTGCATGCTAGGAAAGCACTCTACCACTAGGTTAAACTAGAGACCATATGCCTTGGATTTCCATAATCATCTTCTAACTAGTTGCTGTTCATCTTTTCCATGTTAACAATTTTTTGGAGGGGAGTCATGGAGCTTGATCCTGGCCTGGGCCCTGTCTCTGAGCTTTTCAACTCAAGGCTATCGCCCTACCCTAGGCCTGGGGGCTTTCCCTGAGGTCTTCAGCTCAAGGCACTACCCTTGAGCCAAGCCACACTTCCCGTTTTCTAGAGGTTAACTGGGGATATGATTCTCAGGTTCTTATGTGCCTGGGCCGGCTTTGAACCTTGATCCTAAGATCTTAGCCTCCTGAATAGCTAGAATTACAGGTGTGACCCAACGTTCCCAGCCATACTTCTAATTTTTTCATTACTATATGTTTAACAAATCTATGTCTTTTATTGTGCTTTGGTACAAAATTCTGAAGGGAGCTCGTTAAAGGAATAATTAGCGGTGATAGAAAGATATTCATCCTCCTGTTAACATTACCTCCAGAACTGCGAGAAAACATCGGTTCTTCACATTATGAACACTGGTGTTTTATTAAAACTCATTCAGCAGAACAAAAGAACAAGAGTCACTAAGTCACACGTGCTTCATCATCAGTGAGTGTTTAAATATAAAGGAAGCACTGAAGTCATATTGTAGTTACTTATCCAAAACTAAATACTTAACACTCTTCTCTTTACCCACCAAAGAAACCAGAAGTACAACCGTGGCTCAAGTGCCAAGCATTAGAATTGAGCAGAGATGCTTAAGGAGTGCTTATGCTCTAATTTCAAGCTAAACGACTTGTGTACACAGATACACACACACACACACACACACACACACACACACACACACACAGAGTATATCCCCAAAAGTGTGTCCTTACATGCTTTCTGAATGTTTCATAAATAACTTGAGGCAAAAGGTGATGAGAAACATTTTCCTATTGCAATAAACAAGGAGTAGTATATTCCATCATAACTTCCATTCAAAAATTGAATTTGACTCCGTAAGTCATTTGTGTTTTAATGCATGGACCACACACACAGCAGACTTTAGGGGAGCAGTAGAGAAATTGATGCTCTCAGGTCCTTGGCTTAAATTGTGACAGTCTTTCCCCATCCATCATTCCTCAGACCATTGTGGAGATTACCTTAGTCCAGTCTCAATGGGTCAGAGCTCTTATTACTGAGTTAATATTACTGAGTTAATAAAATTAACTTAACAAACCATTCCTTATTATAAAAGCCACAAGTCAACAACTAAACTCTCTTAATTACTTGTAAAGCCTGAAGTAATTAATGCCCATCGTTTGTGACCACTAAACACTTCACCACTAAACACAATGACAAAAGTTGGCTCAGTAAGTGCCCACAGCTGAAGAATCATTTCCATTATATTTAGCTTACTTCTGCCATGCAGGATTTCTCTGTAAAGTTTAGAAGTTAGTTTCCCTCTCCTTCTCTCCCCCCCCTCTCTCTCTCTGTGTGTGTGTGTAAAGTTTAGTAGTTTCTCTGTCTCCCTCTCTCTCCCTCTCTCTCTCTCTCGTGACAATCCTCAGGCTTGAACTCAGGGCCTGAGCTTCTTTTGCTCAAGGTTAGCACTCTACCACTTGAACCACAGTACTGCTTCTAGCTTGCTCTTTTTATGTAGTATTGAGGAATCTAACCCAGGCCTTCATCCTTGCTAGGTAAGCACTCTAGCAGTAAGCCACACAGTCAGCTCTTAGATATTTCTGACAAAGTTTGTCCTATATGGTATTTATTTCTTCTGTGAGTGCTCTTAATACTTGCTGAAGGCTGACTTCTGTTTTGAAGACTTACCCTAATGCTTATATATACACAAAGTCTATATTATAGCTAAATGTTTTTCATTTCTCAGAATTTCTCTCTTGTGTATGTTCTGAAATGTACTGAAGACTGACTTCTGATTAAAAGTCATTGCATATTTGTTATTTTCATTAGTTTTCTTTTCTTCTATGGGAACCAGGTTTGTGATGAACAGAGAGGTATGCCTTCCAGGTCAAACACTTTCCACATTTGTAATATTCATAAGGTTTTTCTCTCCTATGTGCATTCTATACTTAGCCATGTGTTCATGATGGATTTTTCACATTCTTTATATTCATACAGTTTCTATCCTGTGTGTGTGATCTCATGCAAACTCAAGTATGACTTCTTGAAAAAATTTCCCTTTCATTTTATTCATAGGATTCTCTCCTGTGATACTTCTTAGGGCCTGGAATCTTACATTTAAATAGCATTGAAAGTTTGATAAATATTCATGTATTTACAGAATACCAAGGCACTTGACCTGGTAAGTGAATTTGACTTTTGCTCACCTAATGACACCAGGTTGCTGTAGGTCTCCAGCATTACATCTCTGTACAGGATCCTCTGAGCATTCTCCAGATCCTGCCACTCCTCCCAGCTGAAATCCACAGCTACATCATCAAAAGACACCAGTGTCTGTAATGGCACATTTCCATCAAGTCATCCTAGCTACTCAGGAGACTGAGATCTGAGGACCATGGTTCAAAGCCACCCTGGCACAAAATTCCATGAGACTCATTTCCAATTACCCACCAGAAAATTGCTAATGGCTTGTGGCATATCATGGTAGAGCAATTCTGTTACCGACAAGAAAAAGAGGGGGGCAATAGATTTAGGTTATAAATGGAATTGTTCCATTGAAAAGAAACTACATTATATGATGGCATATACTGGTACTGTGAGAATATTGCAAACTCTTATCATATCAAGTAATAATACAGTGAAGTACACCCAGAATGTTAATTTCCTATGTCTGGCATAATAATCACTTGGGGAAGAAACTTTTTTTTATTTTTCTTTTTTTTTTGTGGGTTGAGCTCTTCAGCTCAAAGGTATCACCCTACCTATGAAGACACAGTGCCACTTCCAGTATTCTAGTGGTTAATTGGAGATGAGAGACTCACAGACTTTTAATAGCCAGGATGGCTTTGAACCAAATCCTTAGATATCAGCCTGATATCTGAGTAGCTAAGATTACAGGCATAAGTCACTGCACCTGGCAAGAAATTTATTTCTTGCTGTTTTATACTGCAAGTTTACTGTACGTTTCACTTTTTCAAAAAGACTGAGGATGACCTTTGTTCTGTACATAATGGGAAGTGTCTCAAGGGGTAAAATGGTAGGGAGCCTTGAGCTGAAGAACTCAGGGGCAATATGCAGGGTAGGACAATAGCGTTCAACTAAAGAGCTCACGGTCCAAAGTCCAAGCCCCATGACTTTCCCACTACCCCACAAAAAAGGGAAAAAATTTGGAGATTGGAGAGGCTTTTCAAAGAAGAATATATATAAATAGTGGTTCAAAATGTAGAAAGAAGTTCAGTATCAATAGACATGAGAAAAATTAAAATTATAATGAAATCACTACTTTAAATATGTTAATGTAGACATAGTTTTAAACAAAAAGAAACACACACACACACACACACGCACAAACAAAACCAACTTTCAAAGTCTATTACTGGGAAGGTTGTGAGAAGAAAGAGAACTTTGGAATATTTCTGCAAGGACTATAAAACAATCAAAAATTGCGTGGAGAGTACTAAAAAAGAACTAAATATAGAAGTACATAGGAATGTGGTCCAACACTTCTATTTCTAGATTTGTACCCAACAGAAGAGAAAGCAGAGACTAGAACAAAGATGTGGAGCATCACTTCACAACTATTCATAATAATCAAAAGATAGAAGTATGAAAAACAGTGCATTAAAAGGAAGATAATTTTACTATATTTTACAGATGAATCTTGAAACTAAATAAAATACAGCAGTCATAAAGGAACAGCTAGGGTATGATTTCCCTTCCAGAGCTTCCAAGGATGAACAAACCCATAGAGCCAAAAAGCATGATGGTTCCAGAGAATGGAGTAGAGAGGAACAGGAGCTGAATGCTTAATGATTATACGTGGAAGATGAAAATTGCTGTACATGGGTAGAAGGAAGAGAGAACTGTACCCTAAACAATGGTTAATGTAGCCACACAGGATGGGACACACCTATACTCTCTGATATTGGGAAACTCAAGAAGGATTTCTAGCCATCCTAGACTACATGGAATGATCTATCATCAAAAGGAATGTAGAGTGTCTGAGAGTTTGGTATAGTTGTAGAGTGCTTGTATGAAGACCAGGGTTTAATTCATTGGTACCACATACATAGAAAAAGCCAGAAGTGGTGCTGTGGCTCAAGTAGTAGATCACTAGGCTTGAGGAAAGCTGAAGGACATTGCTCAGACCGAGTTCCAGCCAAAGGGCTAGTTTAAAAAACAAAAAAAATACAAGGAAGAGGGGCATGGTGGGCGCAGTGGCTCACTTCTAGCTACTCAGGAGGCTGAGATCTGAGCATCAAGGTTTAAAGCCACTCTGGCACAAAAAGACCTGAGACTCTTATCTCCAATTTACCCTTAGAAAATGGGAAGTGGGGCTTGACTCCAAGGCAAGGTAAGCCTGGAGCTGAAGAGCTCAGGGACTGTACCCAGGCTTAGTTGAAACTCTATGACCCACAAAAAAGAAAAAACCCAAAAAAAGAATATGGAAAAATCTGGATTCTGTGAACTTTATCAGGCATATAAATGTGTCTTTTCCTGTTGAAATAACAAATTAAGTGTTTAGAAATGTGTGTTAGATTTGCCAACAGTGATATTTAAATATAAAATCCCTACTCACTGTATCATTTAATATCAATACTAGCATCTAACTTACACTGGCAGTGGATGAGAATCTTCAAATGTAGTGAAAGGAAAAAAAACAAAACTACAGTACCACATCAAATGAGGTGAGAACACATAAAGGCAATACAATCAAGAGTGTGCTTGCTTAGCACGCACGAAAACCTGGGCTCGACTCCTTGGTACTACATGCATAGAAAAGGCTGGAAGTGGTTCTGCGGCTCAACTGATAGAGCTCTAGCTTTAAAAAAAAAACAAAAGAACACTGCTCAGGCCCTGAGTTCAAGCTCAGGACTGGCTAAATAAATAAATAAATAAATTTCTTGTTGGGACCTCTGAATTTGAACTGAAGTTAAAAAATTCTGAGAGGTTGAAACTCCACCCGGACAACACTCTGAGAGCTGGCCAAGGAAGGGTTAAAACAGACAACTCTGGAGAGTGTTAAGAGACCCTTCCTAGCCCTCTTCGCCTTCCTGAGTGCTGCAAAGGCTGCGAACTGAAAACTGGATGCTGTTGACTTTTTTTTTGCCAGTCCTTGGTCTTGAACTCAGGGCCTGAGCACTGTTATTAGGCATTCCTCAAGGCAGGCTCTCTTCCACATGAGCCAGAGCACCTTTTCTGGCTTTTTCTTTTTCTGTTTTTGTGGGTCCTGGGGATTGAACTCTGAGCCTGGGCACTGTCCCTGAGTTCTTCAACTCAAGGCTACTGCCCTATCCCTTGAGTCACAGACCACTTCCATTTTCTATTGATTGATTGGTGATAAGAGTCTCATCGTCTTTTGTGCCCAGGCTCGCTTTGAACCGTGATCCTCAGATCTCAGCCTTCTGAGTAGCTAGGATTACAAGTGTGAGCAATTACGCTTGGCAACTCTGGCTTTCTCTGTGTATGTGGTCCTGAGTAATTGAACCTGGGTCTCCCCACATACTAGGCAAATACTCTACCACTGGGCCACACTCATGGCCCTGCTGTTGGCCTTTAAGCCTAGGTAAGGTGAAGGTCACATCTGGAATTTCTCTGGGCTCTAGTTTACAGACTCAAATGAAGAAGTGAAGAAGTGTCTCTCTCAAACTCTTTTTTGGCCCCGATTGTAGTATTAATATAGATACTTTATTTTTTACATGTATTCATGGTAACCTTCCCTGTGTGAATTCGAGCAAATATACTTGCTTTGGTGTACTCAAGTGCCAGTGAGGCTTGGAAGCCCTGGCCTCCATTCCCCCATGTCCCCCTATCTCTATCTGTTTATGTCTTTGTATTTTTCCAATTTTCTTTGGGACTGCAATCTTATAGAATTGTCTAGGGTTACAGTTAACAACAATTTTCCTACATTGTTGATAAGAAAAGTATCCATTTGAAAGATGTGATGACTCACACCTGTCATGCTAGCTGCTCTGGAGGCTGAGATCTGAGGATCTCAGTTCAAAGCTGGTTCAAAACAGGTTGAAAGCCAGCCTAAATCTAGCCTAGGCACTGACGTCCATGAGACTCTCATCTCCAATTAACCACTTAGAAAACTATAAGTGGCTCTGTGGCTCAAGGGGTAGGGTGGTAGTCTTGAGCTGAAGAGCTCAAGAACAGCATCCAGGACCAGAGTTCAAGACCCACAAAAAAGATTAAAAAAAAGAAAGAAAAAGAAAAATATCAATTAGAAAAGTCACGTCAGGAAATGCAAATTGCTCAGGAAAAGAGAAAGGAAATCTAGCTCTCAGACATCATTTGAAGAAAAGAAAGAAAGTGAGAGACATATGGAGGGAAGAGGTACTGGGTAAAAGAAAAAGAGACAGAGAAAAACAGATGCAAAAAAAGAAGAGAAATGAAGAAAGCTAATGAGCAGGGAACAGATAATAAAGACAGAAATTAGAGAAAAAAATATTGTGAAGACACCTTACAAAAAAAGAGAGAGATTTCTAGAAAGACCACAAACTGCATAATCAAATATAGCTAAATTTCACATAAGACAAAGACCACAAAACATTCAAAGAAGCACTCCTGGAGAGTAAATACTTACAGCTTACTCAGTTCCCTAGAACATTAGAAGGTATGTATGTGTGACCACCTATTTTAGCAACCCCACTAAGACTTCATTAAGATAATATACTGTTACTCATGAGAATGTGATTTCTGACCAGTTACTAGCGTACTTTCACCTTCCATTAGACGTCATCTCCTAGGTATCAATGAATCATATAACAAATGTGACTTTTTCTTTTTCTTTTTTTTTTTCTTGCCAATTCTGGGCTTGAGCTCAGGACCTGAGCATTTTCCTTGAACTTTCTCAAGCCTAGAACTCTTACCACTTGAGCCTCAGCACAACTTCCACCTTTTTTTTTTATGTATGTGGTACTGAGGAATTGAACCTGGGTCTTCGTGCATGCTAGTCAAGCACTCTACCACTTGGCCAAACTCCCAGTCATGACTTTTTCTTACAGGAAAAAAAAACTGCCAAGAAATTGAAGCAAATCTTGACTCGAACACCTTGGATTAAGAAAATGAAATGTAAAACAAAGTGAGAAAATCCAACTCACCAGAGATCCTTTTGTTCTTTCTTGCTGCTGAACAGGGACACATGGTTCTGGAAGCATGGCTGGAAGAGAAGGCAAATGAGGCAGTCAGGAAAGGACCTGTGTGATTTTGCCCCAGATTTTCCTGCTTAAAACATTATACAAAATGGATGTGGTAGCACACGCCTGTAATCCTACCTACTCAAGAAGCTGAGATCTGAGGATCAAGGTTCCAAGCCACCCAAGACACAAAAGAACCTGATATTTAGCCTCAAGAAAATAGGAAGTGGGGCTTGGCTCAAGGATAGGGTAGCAGCCTTGAACTCAAGATCTCAGGAACAGTGCCCAGGCCTAGTTCAAACATCTGACAAATGCTTAATATCCATTATCTACAAGGAATTCAAGAAATTAATCCCTCCCCCAAACCCAATAAACCATTCACTAAATGGGCAAGGAAACTAAAGAGAGACTTACCAGAAGAAGAGATTAAAATGGCAGAAAAGCATATGAGAAAATGTTCATCATCTACGGTCATAAATGAAATGCAAATAAAAACAACCCTAAAATACCACCTTACCCCAACAACAATGGCCAAGACTTTGAACTCAAACAATGACAGTTGCTGGTGGAGTTGTGGACAAAAAGGAACCTACTACACTGCTGGTGGGAATGTAAACTAGTTCAGCCACTCTGGAAAGCATGTGGAGGTTTCTTAAAGAACTGAAAATTGACCTTCCTTATGATCCTGTCATAAAACTTCTGGGCATCTACCTTGAACATCATAACCCAAGATATGATAAGGACACCTTCTCAGCTATGTTCACCTCTGCATTAATCACAATAGCCAGGTGATAGAAACAATCCAGATGCCCTACTGCTGATGAATGGACACAGAAAATGTGGTATATATACACAATGGAATTCTACATAGCCAACAGACAAGATAAATTAATGGCATTCACAGGGAAGTGGATGAATCTAGAGCAAATCATGTTGAGTGAGACAAGACAAGACCTAAGGAAGAAAAGGAGCATGGTATCCTTAATATGTAGCTATTAAATCCAAAGAGTACAAGAGCGAGGACTCAATATACCCAATGCTATGGACATGGTAATAGAAATATAAACATAACTATATAGACATAAAAACCTATGATTCTATAGACATAATGTTTTATTACATAAATTAATGTTCCTATGACATACAAAGGCTTAGCCTAATTTTGATTAAGTTCTAATTACTAAGTCCCAGTGATTGTAAATAGAGATTCCCTTCTTGAACACTTGTTTGTTAAATCTGTCATTTAAAATATGATGTAAAAATCAACATTACTAAATTCTTAAAAAAAAGTAGAAATTGATTTGTGAGAAATATATGCGTTTCTCCTTAACATATTAAGAAAATGATATTTTACAATGACCAAAGTTTTTCTGTGTTTTAGTTTTCTTTTTATATCGCAGGAAATATTTATTCAAGTTACTCAACTATGTATTGCTACAGTTTTAAGCTGAGTACTGCCTATAGTATACCTGCATCTGTTTTTTTCAAATACTGTTTTGTTTATACATTGGGGAATAGCTGTGTTTCTTTTATTTTTGAGAAATAATTTATATATTGTGCTGCTTTGCTTCTTTTTTAAACTTTCTTTCTTCTTTTCTTTTCTTTTCTTTTTTGTGGTTCATAGGCCTGGGCCCTGTCCCTGAACACTTTGTGGGAATTTTGAAATTTGTTTCTTTCCATTTGAAGTGTCATCAACATTCCTTTTCTGACACTCCTGTCCCTCTGAACCATGGAAGACCAGAAAAACTCCAGCTCATTGTCTAGTTAATTATATTCTCTAGACTAAAACTTCATGTTTTTTTTTCCTTCCAGTCCTGGGCTTGAACTTAGGACCTGGCCACTGTCCTTGGGTTTTCTCAAGGGTTGAATCCTACCAATTAAGTCACTACTTCAGGCTTTTTCTATGTATGTAGTACTGAAGTAATCAAACCGTTGTCTTTGTGCATGCTAGGCAAACACTCTACCACTAGGCTCAACTCCTGGCTGGAAAGGTTTGGTTTGGAATCCCAGTGTCTGCCTACAAGTGAAAAGCCAGTATCCTTACCAGTGAATAAAGCCCTGACTTATTACTTGTGCACTCATACCTTTAGTCTTAGTTTCAAAGAAAATGATATCTCATTTCTACATTTTTTTTCTTTCTTTTTTCTTTCTTTGTCAGTCATCAGACTTGAACTCTGCACCAGGGTATTGTCCCTGAGCTCTTCACCTCTTGAGCCACAGCTCCATTTCTCATTTTCTAGTGGTTCATTTGAGAGAAGAGTCTAAGGTCCTCTTGTGATTGGTCTTGCTTTGAACCTTCATCCTCAGATCTCAGCCTCCTAAGTAGCTAAGATTACAGGCGTGAGCCACCGGCTCCCGGCTTGCTCATTTTATTTTGTTTCACAGTGATTTCCACAGAGAAATCTACTTTTAACTCTACTGCCACATAGAATTCATTATATCACCATATGATTCTTGGGACCAGGAGGTGAGCCTAGCATGCACAAAGACCTGGTTCAGTTCCTTGTTACCACACACAAAGACAAAAGGCAAAAGTAGTGCTATGGCTCAAGTGGTAGAGAGGTAGCCTTGAGAAAACTCAAGGACCATTCTCAGGCCTGAGACCAAGCACTGGACTGGCAAAAAAAAGGTTCTTGATTCATTCACAAAGAATACTCTAGGTTCCACACACAGGACTTAGGGTAACTAAGAACTTTATTGCTCAGTACATCAAAACATGAACTTACCAACTGGGCTCAGGCTCCAACATCAATATGAAGATGCATTCACTCACCTGTGATATTCTTGTCAGAACACTTTCCTATCCATGGTTCTGCACCTTGCTCTAGCTTGACAATCAATACAGGTTTGGGAACACAGGGCCCTGTAAATTAGAAATAGTGAAAACTTAGTGCTTATGCTGGGTCTTCATTGGTGTATGATCTCAGATATCCCACTCACAAGGTAGCTATTAAATCTTTTTTATTCATTTCTCACTGGCTCCATGGTTGACTTTTCCCAAGCTCTGGATTCATTCTGTATGGCATAAACATAACTCTTTTGCTCAAGGCTAAAAATCTACCAGTTTGAGTCCCAGCTCCACTAACGTGCATGGGTCTTCATGCATGCTAGGCAAGCACTCAACCACAATGCCAAACTTTCGACACTCCACTAACATTTTTATTTCCAATAATAATATATATTCTATTCTAGATTGTTTATCTACTTACAATTACTGTGTAAGTTTGGAATGTCATCTCCATTAGTGGGAACATAATTTAGAACTTTTGTCAAAGTGCTGATTAGGTATCCTGAAGAATGAAAACAACATTACCTGAGGTTTCCTTTAGAAAGAAATGATACTTCTCAGAGCCTGGAATCTTACATTTAAATAGCACTGAAAGTTTGGTAAATATTCACGTATCGGCCAAATGCCAAGGCACTTGACGTTGCAAGTTATTTTGACTTTTTCTCACCTAATGACACCAGGTTGCTGTATGTCTCCAGCATTACATCTCTGTACAGGGTCCTCTGAGCATTGTCCAGATTCTGCCACTCCTCCCAGCTGAAATTCACAGGTACATCATTAAATGACACCAGCTCCTGTAATGACACATTTCCATCAAGTAATAAGCCCTGAGTTATAAGCACACCATGTCTGGAATTTTATTCTTCTACATGAATGCTTTAGACTTACATAAAATATTGACACGAAGAGCTTAGGGATGGTGCCTAGGCCCAGAGTTCAAGTCCCATGACCCGCAAAAAAAAAAGGCAATCCATGTGCTGGTGACTCAAGCCTGTCATCCTAACTACTCAGGAGACTGAGATCTGAGAACCATGGTTTAAAGCCGGCCTGTCTCAAAATTCCATGAGACTCATTTCCAATTACCCACCAGAAAATGCTTAATGGCTTGTGGCCTATTGTGGTGAACAATTGTGGTACTGACAAAGGGGTGGGCAATAGATTTAGGTTATAAATGGAATTATTCCATTGAAAAGAAACTACATTATATGATGGCATATGCTGGTAGTGTGAGAATATTGCTAAATCTTAGGGTATCAGGTAATAATACGGTGAAGTACATGCAGAATGTTAATTTCCTATATCTGACATAATAATCAGTTGGGGGAGAAACTTTTTTCTTTTTTTGTGGGTTTTAGGGCTTGAACTCTGGGCCTGGGCACTGTTCCTGAGCTCTTCAGCTCAAGGCTATCACCCTACCTATGAAGCCACAGTGCCACTTCTCATATTCTAGTGGTTAACTGGAGATGAGAGTCTCACAGACTTTCTAATGGCCAGGCTGGCTTTGAACCAAATCCTCAGATATCAGCCTGATATCTGAGAAGCTACGATTACAGGTGTAAATCACTGAGCCTGGCAAGAAATTTATTTCTTACTGTTTTATGCTACTACAAGTTTACTGTATGTTTTACTTTTTCAAAAGCACTAATGTTTCAGACTGAGGATGACCTTTGTTTTGTACATAATGGGAAGTGGCTCAAGGGGTAGAGTGGTAGGGAGCCTTGAGGTGAAGAGCTCAGGGGCAATACACAGGGTAGGACAGTAGCCTTGAACTCAAGAGCTCACGGCTCAAAGTCCAAGCCAAATGATTCCTCCTGCTCCCACACACAAAAAAGGGAAAAGATTGGAGATTGGAGAGGCTTTTCTAAAGAGAATATATACAAAGAGTGGTTCAAAATATAGAAAGAATTTCAATATCATTAGTTATGAGAAAAATTAAAATTACAATGAAATCACTACTTTAAATATGTTAATATAGACATAGTTTTAAACAAAAAGAACCACCCCCACACACAGACACACACATACACACACACCAAAAAAAAAAACAACTTCCAAAGTCTAACTATTGCTGGAAAGGTTGTGAGAGGAAAGAGAACTGTGGTATATTCCTGGAAGGAATATAAAACAATCAAAAATTGTGTGGAGAGTATTAAAAAAAGAACTGAATGTAGAATTACATAGGAATGTGGTCCGACACTTATATTTCTAGATTTGTACCCAATGGAAGAGAAAGCAGAGACTAGAACAAAGATGTGGTGCATCACTTCACAACTATTCATAATAACCAAAAGATAGAAGAATGCAAAACAGTGCATTAAAAAGGAAGAACATTTTACTATATTTTTAAATATATTTTTATTGTAATTAATACAAGGGTTACATGATATTTGCCAGATAGAAGGTGCATTAATTCACTTACATTAATACCCTTTCATATGTCTTGGTACCTATTACCCTCCTCCCACCCCTTCATCCCCACCACCCCCGTCTTGGTTTTCCCCCCTTCCCTATCAAATTTCAAATAACCAAATACAAATAAATTCAATGTATCAGATAACAAAGTGAGATACTGTATCCGTATGTGATACCCAAGGGACAGCAAAGGAGATGAGAGATAACATAGTAGATTAAGGACAAAAATCATTTGTTATATGGCTTTTGTTTCAATATCTGCAATAGAGCAAAATCTTGATACATAAGGCCATATAGTGTGAAGCTAATTGAAAGGACCTCCAGGACATTTTACTATATTTTACAGATGAATCTTGAAACTAAATAAAATACAGCAGTCATAAAGGAACAGCTAGGGTATGATTTCCCTTCCAGAGCTTCCAAGGATGAACAAACCCATAGAGCCAAAAAGCATGATGGTTCCAGAGAATTGAGTAGAGAGGAATAGGAGCTGAATGCTTAATGATTATATGTGGAAGATGAAAATTGCTGTAGATGGGTAGAAGGAAGAGAAGACTGTACCCTAAACAATAGTTAATATAGCCACACAGGATGGGACACACCTATACTCCTTCATCTTGGGAAACTCAAGAAGGATTTCTAGCCATCCTAGACTACATGGAATGATCTATCATCAAAAGGAATGTAGAGGGGCTGGGAGTTTGGCATAGTTGTAGAGTGCTTGTATGAAGACCAGGGTTCAATTCATTGGTACCACATACATAGAAAAAGCCAGAAGTGGTGCTGTGGCTCAAGTAGTAGATCACTAGGCTTGAGGAAAGCTGAAGGACAGCACTCAGACCGAGTTCAAGACAAAGGAGTGCTTTAAAAAAAAAAAAACAAGGAAGCTTGGCATGGTGGGCTGGTGGCTCAGTTCTATAATCCTAGCTACTCAGGAGGCTGAGATCTGAGGATCAATGTTTAAAGCTATCCTGGCATAAAAAGGCCTGACACTCCTTTTTCCAATTAACCTTTAGAAAATGGAAAGTGGGGCTTGGCTCCAGGGTAAGGTGGTAGCCTTCAGCTGAAGAGCTCAGCCGCAGTGCCCAGGATGAGTTCAAGTTCCATGACCCACTAAAAACAACAACAACAACAAAAAGAATATGGAAAAATCTAGATTCTGTGAAGTTTATCAGGGATATAAATGGTGTATATGTCTCTTTTCCTGTTGTAATAACAAATGAAGTGTTTGGAAACATTTTAAAAGTTTTTACCTAAAAATGTACACTACAAATGGAATTAATAACAAACACATATGGACAATAGATACAAATTATTATAATATGTGTATCCTGCTTTTAGTTTTTGTGTCTTTTCACTGACTCCTGTTCAAATGAGTCACACTTTCCTGAATCATTTCTCCCAGTCGATATATGCCACACATGTTAGCTTTTACTGAAGTTCTTGAGAAATTAAAAGCAATTACTAAGCAAATGTCTGTTAGATTTTGCCACCAGTGATATTTCTAATATAAAAAACCTACTCACTGTATTATTTAGTATCAATATGAGCTTCTAACTTACACTGGCAGTGGATGAGAATCTTCAAATATAGTGACCAAAAAACCCGAAAACCACAGTACCACATCAAATGAGGTTAGACCACATAAAGGCAATACAATCCAGAGTGTACTTTCTTTGCATGCACGAAATCCGGGGCTCAACTCCTTGGTACCACATGCATAGAAAAAGCAGAAGTGGTGCTGTGGCTCAAGCGGTAGAGCTCTAGCCTTAAAAAAACCCAAGAACACTGCTCAGGCCCTGAGTTCAAGCCCAGGACTGGCAAAATAAATAAATAAATTTCTTGTAGGGAGCCCTGAATTTGAGCAGAAGGTAAAAAATTCTGAGAGGTTGGAACTCCACCTGACAACACTCTGAGAGCTGGCTAAGGAACTGTTAAAACAGACAACTCTGGAGAAGGTTAAGAGACCCTTCCCAATCCTCTTTCCCTTCCTCAGTGCTGCAAAGGCTGGGAAATGAACCTTGCATGCTGTTGACTTTTCGGGCTTTGTCTGTGTATGTGGTCCTGAGGAATTGAACCTGGGTCTTCGCACATACTAGGCAAGCACTCTACCACTAGGACACAGTCATAGCCCTGCTGTTGGTCTTTAAGGTGTGGTTCACATCTGGACTTTCTCTTGGCTCTAGTTACAAACTCAAAAGAATAAGTGAACAAGTGTCTCTCCTAAACTCTTTTTTGGCTCTGACTGTAGTATTAATACAGATGTTTTATTTTTTACATGTATCCAGGGTAACCTTCCCTGTGTGAACTTGAGCAAATACACTTGCTTTGGTGTACTCAAGTGCCAGTGAGTCTTGGGAGCCCTGGCCTCCCCTCCTCCATGTCCCCATGTCTCTATCTGTTTATGTCTTTGTACTTTTCTAATTTTCTTTGGCACTGTAATCTTGTACAATTGTCTATGGTTACAGTTAACAACAATTTTCCTACATTGTTGATAAGAAAAGTATCAATTTGCAGGGTGTGATGGCTCATGCCTGTCATGCTAGATACTGTGGAGGCTGAGATCTGAGGATCTCGGTCCAAAGCTGGTTCAAAAGGCTGAAAGCCAGTCCAAATCCAACCCAGGCATTGAAGTCCATGAGACTCTCACCCAAAATTAACCACTTAGAAAAAGAGAAGTGGCTCTGTGGCTCAAGGGGTAGGGTGGCAGCCTTGAGCTGAAGAGCTCAATGGTAGCATCCAGACCCAGAGTTCAAGACCTACAACTGACAAAAAAAAGAAAAAGAAAATTATCCATTAGAAAAGTCAAGAGAGCAAAGGGAAATTGATTAGGAAAGCGGGAAGGAAAACTAGCTCCCAGACAGATCATTTGAAGAAAAGAAAAAAAGTGAGAGACATATGGAGGGAAGAGGGACTGGGTAAAAGAAAAAGAGACAGAGAAAAACAGATGCAAAAAAAAAGAGAAATGAAGAAAACTAGTGAGCAGGAAACAAGACAACGAAGACAGAAATTAGAGAAAAAATCTTGTGAAGACACCTTACCAAAAAAAAGAGAGGGATTTCTAGAAAGACCACACAAACTGCATAATCAAATATAGCCTAAATTTCACATAAGACAAACATAATGAAACAGTCCAAGAAGCAATCTTAGATTGTAAATACTTATTGCTTACTCAGTTCCCTAGAAGATTAGAAGGTATGTGTGACCACCCTATTTTAGTAACTCCACTAATTCTTCATTAAGATAATATACTGTTACTCATGAGGATGGGATTTCTGACCAGTTACTAGCGTACCTTCACCTTCCATGAGATGTCACCTCCTAGGTATCACTGAATCATGTAACAAATGTGACTTTTTCTTTTCTTTCTTTCTTTCTTTCTTTCTTTCTTTCTTTCTTTCTTCTTTTTTTTGCCAATCCTGGGCTTGAGCTCAGGGCCTGAGCATTGTCCTTAGACTTTCTCAAGCCTAGAACTCTACCACTTGAGCCTCAGCACGACATCCGACTTTTTTTTCTCTGTATGTGGTACTGAGGAATTGAACATGGGTCTTCGTGCATGCTATGCAAGCACTCTAACACTTGGCCAAACTCCCGGCCGTGACATTTTCTTACAGAAAAAAAAAAAACTATGAAGAAATTGAAGCAAATCTGCACTCAACTTAGAATGTGCATATTTTAAAGTTTGCCAAACTATCTTTGTCAGGGGCCAAGTAACGCCATGTCTAATAAATTTCTGCTGAGGCTTGTAGTAGGGATAAAACATGTGGACCTCTTTGATCTATCCATCTTTTATACTGACAGGCTCCCGTACCCAATATAAGGAGGAGTAATTTGGGGAATAAAGAGGAGAGAGAGGTCTTCCTGCCTTGAAGAAGCTGTGTGGCGTCTCTGTTCGTAAGAAGGATGAGTGCAGGAGGACAGTGGGCCCCTTCCTCTCAAGATTGGCCTAGTTGCGGTTTATTTTTCCCCATCCCCCCTACTCGTAGATAGGGACCAGGGACGAAGGACCCCGATAAACTTTGTGACTTGTGCACATGTCCCAGAAGCTGAATGTTTGCTAATGTCCCTAAAGCTGAATGCTTTTCTGTTTTAAAATCTTAAACCACATTGGATTAATAAAATGAAATGTAAAACAAACTGAGAAAAAGAAACTCACCAGAGATCCTTTCATTCTTTCTTGCTGTTGAGAATGAACACAAGATTCTGGAAGCATGGCTGGAAGAGAAGCAAATGAAGTAGTCAGAAAAGAACCTGTGTGATTTTGCCCCAGATTTTCCTGCTCAAAACATTATACAAGTTTGGTGTGGTGGTTCATGCCTGTAATCTTACCTACTGAAGAAGCAGAGATCTGAGGATCAAGGTTGAAAGCCAGCCAGGAGACAAAAGTACCTGAGATTTAGCCTCAAGAAAATGGGAAGTGAGGCTTGGCTTGAGGGTAAGATAGTAGCCTTGAGCTGAAGATCTCAGGGACAGTGCCCAGGCCCAGTTCAAGCCCAAGGACCCCCCCCAAATACACAAAAAAGATAGCGAAATAAATAAATAAACCAACTAACATGATGCAAGGGTTGGAAAAGCAAAAACTTCCCTCTCTCTCTGTCTCTCTCTCTCTCTCTCTCTCTCTCTCTCTCTCTCTCTCTCTCTCTCTCTCTCTCTGTCTCATTTTTTTTGTCAGTCATGAGGCTTGGACTCTGTAAAGAGCCCTGGAGTAAACATGTAAAGAGTCCCGGAGATACAGCACTTAATAACCATACAACATAAAATATCCCAAACAACCATCCTCAGCCAAGGATATAAAAATATCGGATTTGGGGTTTTTTTGTTGTTTGTTTTGCTTTTTAGTCAATCATGGGACTTGAACTCCAGCCTGGGTGCTGTCCCTGAGTTCATTAGCTGAAGGCTATCACGCTAACCCTGGGCCTGAGCACTGTCCTTGAGTTCTTCAGCTCAAGGATACTTCACTACCCTTGAGTCAAGCCTCATTTTCCATTTTCTAGAGGCTAATTGGAGATAAGAGTATCAAGGTCCTTTTGTACCTGGGCTGGCTTTGAACCAAGATTCTCAGGTCTCTCAGGCTCCTCAGTAGTTACGATACCAGGCGTGAACTACTGTACCTGGCTTATTTCAGGTTGTTTTATTAGAAATAGAATCTGTATTCAGAAGTCAGGATTGGGGCCAGGAGTTTAGCTTAGTGGTAGAGTGCTTGCCTGGCAGGCGCAAAGACTCGGGTTTCATTCCCCAGTAACACACAGATAGAAAAAGGCATAAGTGGGGCTGTGGCTCAAATGGTAAATCTCTAGCCTGGAGAAAGTCCAAGGACAGTGCTCAGGCCCTCAGTTCAAGCCACAGGACTAGCAAAAAATAACAAAAAAAAACAACAAAAAATACATAAGTATTGTAACTGGGCTTTGGTGGCTCTTGGTTCTAATCTTACCTATTTAGAGGTCTGAGATCTGAGGATCAAAGTCAGCTGGCACAGGAAAGTCTGAGACACTCTATTCTCCAATAAATAATCACAAATAGCTAGAAGAGATGTGGTTTAAGTGGTACTACATTAGTCCTGAACAAACATGGTCAGTACCCAGACCACACCATGACCTCAAGAACAAGTAGAAGAACACAAAAAAGGGAATTGCATTATATTTAAATTATTATTATTATTATTATTATTATTATTATTATTATTATTATTGTTACAAGTCTTGGGGCTTGGACTCAGGGCCTGAGCACTTTGGGCATTCCTCAAGGCTACCATTCTACCACTTGAGCCACAGCACCAATTCTGGCTTTTTCTGTATATGCGGTACCAAGGAATCGAACTCAGTTCTTCATGAATGCTAGGCAAGCATTCTACCACTAGGCTATCCTTCTGACCCTAAATTATATTTTATCAATTGTTCTAGAATTGAAGTTTAGTCAGTCTCATTTGAAGTGATGTAAAACAGGCTCATAATTCTAATTGTAATTTGTGAAGAACAGAAGAATAAAGAGGAAATGGTCCCTGCCCTCAAAACTATGACTTCATGTCCTAGCTAATAATTAGGCTCTGGCACATTCCTCAGGCCAGCTCATTTTCTTTACTGAAAGTTGTTCTAAATCTTCAAACATCAGCAAGTGATTGAGACTGTTAGAGGAGAGTAACACGTGGGAATCAGAACCAATTATTGCTTAAGGCAAGGATACATCTTCCTCTTCCTGTGCTTTTCTGCCTCTGATGTGTAGGGCTTGTCAGAGTTGGTCAAGTTTGTCCTTTTAGGAGGGAGACTCCTATTCATAGGGTAACCTCCTTCAAACATTGCCAGGGTCCATTCCTAAAAACATAGGACTAGCACACACTACTCCAATTTCCTTATGTAAAACTGTCTCTAGATACAAGGTTGTGTATGAACACGTGTGAACTCAAGCCAGCAGTACTAAGAAGGATAATATGGCAGTAGCAGAGCAGAAACTCCTCTAGGAGAAACAAATCTTGCCCCCCAAAAGTAATTATAATAAGATTCAAGGCAGGCACACACACTTCACAATTTTGCTACAATTTTTAAAGTGCTTATCTTACAGCTAGGCAAAGTGAATAAGAAGGTCACGTGGGTTAACAGGAGAATCATTCAGTCATGGAGTATAACTGCATAGCTCCTGTTCTCCTAGTGTAGAGAACCACCCAACATGCTCTAGGAGCTTCAGGAGCCAGTTTCTGCCATCTGGAGGCACTTAGGCTAAAGCTACAGCAGCACACACTCATGAATCCCACACAAATCCTCCACCTCAGACAGGAGGACACATGTAAGGTAAACGCTGGTCCTGAGCCCAGCTCGTGGTCCATACCTGACATTGGTTCTGCAGCCTGAGATCCCTTCAAGTCACAGCTCCCAAGGTCCACTGAAGACATCCTGAGCACTTGGCTTGGAGCTCTGACCTAGAGAAGGCAAAACTGTACTTCAGATCACTTCCAGCAGCAAGGCAAAGAGAGAGAAAAAGGTCTTGCAAACGGAGAAAACCAACAGGGAAGATGGATCATCCACCTGCTACCTTCCCCCACCCCCAAAAAACCCCAGCACTTTTACAGGCTTTGCACTCCAAAGGAGACTACAATTCCCACAATGTGCTGAGATGTAGGCTTGTTAACTGAGGTTCAACCAGTCCAGTGCCATACCCTAGATCCAGTAGTGTGTGGGTGCCTGGAGAATTTTCTCTCCCAGCTGGAGGAGCTAAGTTGAGTTTCTTCTTAAAAAATCACGGTTTACCTCCTGAAACATTGTGAGACCAACTAGAAAATGGAAATGTTTAGGGAGCATTAGATGAGTTGATTTTTTTAATTCTTAGTTCTAATAGTGTAACTGAGTTTATTGCATTGTTTTTATTATTTTTTGAACTTGTCCATGCTCTTACTTTAGATATTTGAAATACTAGCTACTCAGAAGTCTGTGATCTGAGGATCAAGGTTGAAAGCCAGCCTGGGCACAAAAAGACCTGAGACTCTTTTCTGTAATTAATCTCTAGAAAACAGGAAATGGGGCTTGATTCAAGGGTATGGCAGTAACCTTGAGCTGAATAGCTCAGGGACTGCATCCAGGCTGAGTTCAAGCCCCAGGACCCTCCTTTACCCTGCCCAAGGCATTCTGCATGCCAGGTGAGGTGGCTCACATCTATAATTCTAGCTACTTATGAGGGACACTGAGATATGAGGATCACAGTTCAATGCCAGCCTGGGCATGGGAATCCATGAAACTCTTATTTCTTTTTAACTACTAAAAAACCAGAAGTTGCTCTGTGGCTCAAAGTGGTGGAGCAAAAGCCTGGAGTTGAAAAGTTCAGGGACAGCATCCAGGCCCACAGTTCAAGCCCCATGACCAAAGGGAGGAAGAAAAAAAAATTTGCAGCAACTAAACTAAATTCCTGGTCTGTGTTTCCACTGCTCTCATGTGCACTTAATGTATACACTGAAATAAAATCAGAGGATTATTAAATGGATATAAGGCACAATCCTTGTGTCACTTTAGATTTCTCAAAAAATTGACAATGAATTTCTTAGACACTCTCAAAATCCATATATAAAGTGTTAAGGAGTTTTTGGTGACTAGTTTTTGAATTCTGCCTTTTCTCTAAGGGTTTTTTGTTTTTGTTTTTGTTTTGTGTTGTTGTGCTTCTTGTTGTATTGCTTTGTGCTGTTGGTGCTGTGGCTTGAACTCGAGCTTGGGCACTGTCTGTGAGCTATGCTAACTAGTGAAAAGTTTCCTTACAGGGGTTTCTTAGAGCATGGTACATCACTGCCCTCAATTCCATTTCTCTTCAAGGGGACCTCACACTTGTCTTCCCAGACCTCATCCATTAGCCTGTGGAAGAGAGCCTTTCTCTTCCTCCACTATCTGTGAGATCCCACGCTTTGCTCTTAAAGGTTTATTGTGATTGGAAGGAGAGAGCTGGGAATTTTCATGCCTGCTATTCAGTCATCCAGAGTATGGGTTCTGCCTATTTAGTGGACTTAGTCTATTCCTCAGGAAAATTGAGATTGTAGGGCATATTTGGTTGTAGAGACTTCAACTTGAGTGTACCTAAAGAAAGGAAAAGAGCAAAATGCCTTTTTGGTAAAGTAAATTCTTCAGTAGCAAAGAGATAAGGTTAGGTAAAAACTAGGGTGCTTCCAAGATTAGCTGCTCTGTCTAGTTTTCATTGTCCAATGTTACATTATTGTACATTTATTACTAAATGTTTTATTTCTTATTCTAATATAAATAGAATTGAGTCCCTAAATTATTGTTAAATTGTTCATTGCTCACATAAGTTCAATTTTTACTATTACTATTATTATTATTATTATGATTATTATTCTTTTTGCCAGTCCTGGGTTTGGGCTCAGGGCATGAGGACTGTCCTTGGGTTTTCTCAAGCTCTACCATTTGAGCCGCAGCACCACTTCTGGCTTTTTTCTATGTATGTGGGACCAAAGAATCAATCCTGGGTCTTCATTCATGCTAGGCAAGAACTCTACCACTCGGCCAAACCACCAGCACCAATTATTTTTTATTGATAGGGAAGGGGGGAAAACCAACACGGGTGCGGTGGTGGGGGGAGGGTAATGGGTACCAAGACATGTGAAAGGGTATCAATGTATGTGAATTAATGTACCTTCTATCTGGCAAATATCATGTAACCCTTTTATTAATTACAATAAAAAAAGAAAAAAAATTATCCTGTAACTTCACTGAACTTATTGATTATAATAATGTTGTAGGGAAGACCACCAGAAGATGGCATGGGAGAAAGATCTGACTGGAAGGTTTTAGGAAGGACAAGGAAAGGCTCCAATTCCAGGTACTGAACACCCCATCTCTGCCTCTTCTGGGAAGGAGAGGTCCTTGATAGCCTCATTTTCGTAGTCTTTACAAATGAAGCAGATTCCAGCAACTCCTTCTCAGGCCCTGTGAAGACTTAAGCAGATGAGAACTAAGGCAGGGTAGGGGCTCTGTAGGTGGAATCTCACCTTCAGCACCAGCCAAGGCCTGAGTTAAACTCAGTTTCACCTCCTTGCTCTTAGCAGGTTCCCATATATCTAGCAGCACCCAATTTACTCAACTCTTAGAAAGAACCAGTTCTTTCCTTTCCACTCCCCCCTTTCTTACTTTCTCTCTTTTGTCAGTCATGGGCTTGAACACAGGGTCTGGGCCCTGTCTATGAGCTTTTTTGATTAAGGTTAGCTCTCTACCGCATTGAGCCACGCAGCTTTACCTCAGGATTACTGACTAGAATTACAGGTGTGAGCCACTGAAGTCAGACCTTTCTCCCACCCCACTTCCTTCCTTTCCATCCTCTCTCTTTTTTTCCTTCCTTCCTCCATCACTCCCTATCAATCTCACTGACTCCCTCTTTTCTTTATCTTTTATTTTATTTTTTATGGGTCAGGGCCTTGAACTGGGCCTGGTCACTGTCCCTGAGCTCTGCACCTCAAGGTTACTGCTCTAACCTTGTGAAAAGCCCCACTTCCCATTTTCTAGAGGATAACTGAAGATAAAATGTCTCACATACTTTGGTGTGTGGGCTGGCTTTGAACCCTGATCTTTAGATCTCAGCCTCCTGAGTAGATATGATTACAGGTGTGAGCCACGGCACCCAGCTGAGAGTAATATTTTTAAATTTTCTCGTTCCATAGAGATTCCTACTTAGTACAACGCATTTTATTAAAAAGCTTGGCTCTTTCTTTCACTTTGTGCTAGCACTAGGGCATGAAATCAGGGCCTGGATGCTCTTCCTGACCTCTTTTGTTCAAGACTGGAATCTGGAATTCTAACAATTGAGTCACCGCTTCACTTCCAACGTTTCTGAAGTTAATCAGAGGTAGAAATCACATAGACTTCCTGTCCAGGCTGGCTTTAAACCGCAATCCTCATATGTCAGCCTCCTAAGTAGCAAGGATGACAAGTGTGAGCCACCAGCACCTGGCTTATTTTCTTTCTTTCTTTTTTTTTGCAGTTTTTGCCAGTTCTGGGCTTAAGCTCAGAGCCTGAGCACTGTCTTTGGACTTTCTCAAGAGTAAAGCACTATCACTTGAACCTCAGCACCACTTCCAGCTTTTTTCTATATATGTGGTACCAAGGAATCACACCTAGGTCTTCCTGAATGCACTCTACCACTAGCCCAAACTCCTGGCCCTAGCCTAGTTTCTTTTCAAAAACTTTAATCAGACTGGGGGTTTGGACTAGTGACAGAGTGCTTGCCTAGCATCCAGAAGACCCGGGTTCTATTCCTCACTATCACATACATAGCAAAAGCCAGAAGTGGTTCAGCGGCTCTAGTGGTGGAGATATAGCCTTGAGAAAGCCCAAGGACAGTGGTCAGGCCCTGAGTTCAAGCCCCAGGACTGGCAAAAAAAAAAACTTCCATCACAGGCAGGGGTAGCTAGTGCTGTACTGAAGCACCAGCCAGGCACTGTGAAGAGGGAATACAAGCCTCAACCGGCCTAGGGTTATTAAAACGAGTTCACATTGAGTAAACTAAGTTTCACATAAAACACATTTACCTAGAAGGGTTGAGAATCTATGCCTTATTCCCAAACACTATGATCTTAGCTACAGATAAAGCTGAGATTTAAGGACTGGAGTTCAAAGCCAGGCTGGACAGAAAGATCAGGGAGACTCCAATAAACCACTAAGGAGCCAGAAATGGTAGAGTGTACCAACCTTGAGAATGAAAGCTTAAGGACAGCACCCAGACTATGACTTCAAGCCTTACCATATCAACACATAAGACAGACACAGACATACAGACACACACCCAGAATCCCTCTAGCCTGTTTGTCTCTTGGGCATCATGTGTTGCATGTTACATGAACAGAGGAAAGGATTCAGGCCCTAGGCCAATAGTGTGTGTGTACCCCAGTGCTAGAACTTGAAGTGAGCATGGGTACTGTCCTGAGCTTTTTTGTTCAAGGCTGGCAGTCTACCACATGAGCCACAGATCAGACCCACATATTTTTTTGGGTGGAGTGGGTCATGGGTCTTGAACTCATCCAGGGTGCTGTGCCTAGGCTCTTCAGCTTAAGGCTACCGCCCTACTCCTGGGCCTAGGTATTGTCCCTGATCACTTCTTGCTCCAGGCTATTGCCCTACCCTAGAGCCAAGCCTGCTTCTCTTTTCTGGAGATAAGAGTTATCAGCTGCTTTTATGTCCAAGATTGCTTTAAACTTGGATGCTCTAATCTCAGCATCCTGAATACCTAGGATTACTATCATGAGACACCAGTCTGGCTAGCATCTAGCTTTTTAGGAGGTAAGAGTCTCAAGGACTTTCCTACTTTGTAATGGCATTGACCCATAATCCTCAAACTGCTATCCTACCAAGTACCTAGGGTCACAGGCGTGAGCCACTGGCTCCTTGTAGTAAGGTTTTAGTAAAGGACAGCTGGTGAGATTTTCAGTACCTATTCTGTGCTGACAGACTCTGAGACCCCTAATGTGCCATCAGAGAAGGGTTCTGCCAGAATGAGTCAGTACCACCCAAGGACCAGTGCAGTGACAAAAAGCATCATCTGATTTCTACTCACAACATGTGTTCAAGGTGACTTAGTAGGCGATTCTGTTCTTCCTGTGAGGAACAGAGGCCACCAGGTGGAGTGTCCACTCTGACACTCTGCCAAGATCACTGTAGCAAATGGAAATGAACACAATGATTTTCACATTGGCCCATAGCGTCTTCAGCTATGGTGTTATAATCACATTACTGTGCTGAATCTGATACAGAAAAGCATAAGTCTACCATGTTCTGGAAAGTAAGTCAGGTATGTATGTAAACATACTCACAAGTGCTAATATACTCACAAGTGTTGAAGCCCCGTAGATAAGAAGTCACTTGGTCTCTTTTTCTTTTCTTTTTTTAATTTTTGTGCTGGTGGTGTACCGTAGGACTTGAACTCAGGGATGCTGACTCAGTGACTTGAACCCAGGTATTTTTACTCACGGCTAGTGCTTTACCACTTGAGCCACAGCTCCACTTCTGGATTTTTGATGGCTAATTAGATACAACAGTCTCTTAGACTTTCCTGCTTAGGCTGGCTGTGAATGGTGATCCTCAGCTCTTAGCTTCCTGGGTAGCTACGATTACAGGCATGAGCCATTCCTGGGTCTTGAACTCAGGGCCTGGGCTCTTTGGTCACAGTATCACTTCCAGCTTTTTTTGTTTATGTGGTACTGGGAAACTGAACCCAGGGATTCATGTATGCTAGGCAAGCACTCTATCACTAAGCCACATTCCCAGCCCACTCTATGACTCATCTCTAATAAACAGGAAAAATAAAACTACAGAGAACCAAACAGAAGATGTGGCTCACATGGTTCCAATTTTAAGACAAAAAAGCCAATCAAAAATATGAACTAGGGGGCTGGGAGTCTGGCCTAATTGTAGAGTGCTTGCCTAGCATGCACAAAGACCTAGGTTCAATTCCTCGGTACCACATACATAGAAAAAAGCTGGAAATGGTGCTGAGCCTCAAGTGATAGAGCTCTAGCCATTGAGAAAATCCAAGGACAGTGCTCAGGTCTTAAATTCAAGGCCCAGGACTGGCAAAAGAAAATATGAACTGGAATTGGGAAAGACACTTGAACCCATAGTCCTTGCTACTCAGGAGGCTGACACCTGAGGACTGCAACTCAAAGCCACAATGTGCAGAAAACTCCATGAGACTCTTACCTCGAATAAATTACTCAGAAAAAGCCACAAATGGTACTATGGCCCAGGAGGAAAACTTGACGGACAAAAAAAAAACCACTCAAGTTTAGTGCCCAGGTCCCAGTTCAAGCCCCAGAACTGGCATTTCAAAAAAAAAAAGATACAGACCCTGTGGGGTGGCTCACATTTGTAATCCTAGCTACTCAGGAGGTTGAGATCTGAGGATCGAAGTTCAAAGCCAGCCTCGGCAACAGACAGTGAGACTCTTATCTCTAATTAAGCACTAGAAAGCAGAAAGTGGGACTGTGGCTCCAGGGGTAAGATGGTAGCCTTGAGTTGAAGAGATCAGAGACAACCCCAGGCCCAGGGGTAGGGTGGTAGCCTTGAGCTGAAGAGCCCAGGGACAGAGCTCAAACCACATGACTCACAAAAATATACATACATAAAGATCAAGCTGACTCCTCCTGGTAGTTGGCAACAACTAGGTAGAATTGCTACTCCCCTATTGATTAGCTCTGTGACAAAGAACCCTTTGTGCTCAAGATACCAAATCAGATAACAGCCTGATACTGAGGAGGAAAGAAAACCAACAAGCTCAAAGTCAGCCTCTTCCCTTGAGGACAGCTAATACTCAGTCAAGTCTGACATTGATACGCAACCCCATAAACAAATCTGAAATGTCCCACTATACAAAGCAATTCAAGCATGCCATATACTTGACAGAAGATAAGAGATTTGGAGTGATGTGACAGAGTAGGAAAATGCTAGTCCAAGCCAGGTACCAATGATTCACACAAGGGCCTGAGATCTGAGATTCCTCTTCTAAGACTGCCCAGGCAGTTAATGCTGTAAGACTTTTATCTCCAATGAACTACCAGAAAGCCAGAAGTTGGGTGCCAGCCATGAGTGAAAATTTCTAAAGGTCAGTGCACAGGTCCTGAGCTCAAGACTCAGGATCTGAACACTCACACACACATGATGGGGGAAAAATGCTAATTTAGTACAAATGCATGTACACATGTGCAGGTTCATGAGTGAGTTTCAAAGAGGCACAATTCTGACCATGATCATGTGATCATGATCAGTATGTAGTACAAGAAATACCATGTCCTGGTGCCAGAAGTTTGGGAGATTACTTGCCTAGCATACACAAAGACCGGGATTCAATTCCTCACTACCACATACATAGAAAAAAGCTGGCAGTGGTGCTGTGGCTCAAGTGGTAGAGCTCTAGCCTTGAGAAAGCCCAAGGACAGTGTTCAGGCCCTCAGTTCAATGCCCAGAAGTGGCAACAAAAGAAAACAAAACCACCCATGTCCCATCAGTTCAGAAGAGGGAAGGAAGATATGGGGCATTCTCCTCTCAGGGAACTGGAACTCTGGAACATTTTGGGGATCCCTCCACTGGGACACTTCTGTACTCCTGGAGAGTCAAAAGTCACAAGTTCCTCAAGAACCAGAAATTCATCTTTCACTCCATGCAAGGGATCTGATGCTCCAAGAAGATAATAGCACTCACTCCTCAAGGAAACCACAGGACTTGACAAAGAAATAGTAAGGAGAAAGCTGCAGAGGGTGAGGGGAGCAGGTAAAGTGCAAAACAGACTTCCTGAGAAGAAATACCAGGATCAGCAGGTGGGGGTGATAGTGGGGAGCAGAGATGAAGAGGGAACCAGTCCTACCCAAGGCATCACAACCTGGATACAGACAGGCAGACAGGCTGCTTCCCAGAATGGGAATGCTTGAGCAGGTCAGGGGACAGGAATGGGAAACAGAAAAAAGAAGACTGAAAATAAAGTCTGGAAATTTGAAGCAACAGTTCTGGATTGGTTATCAAGGGCCCTGAATTTTAATTCTAACTCTGTCGAGTGGATAAATCTGTGTCCTAGGTGCCATAGCCAGCAATGCTAAGAGGCCCTGAACAAGGATTTTACACAGCTTTTATAGGGGAATTCCATAATTTCAATCACTTGATTGGCTATTTGGTAACTCAAACCACTGGTCGCTTTAAGATTAATCAGAGCTCAGGTGTCTAACCACTGAGCATCAAGCTGTTGCCACCTGAGGTTCAAGTACATGGGCCCTGAGCAAGGAAAGGAGGGGGTCATTCCAGAACATGGGACAATCTTGGCACAACAGAACCATTCATCTGTTCTGCTGTGGGGACCAGCGTGACCCCCGACCCTCATTGGGCTGCCACTTGTGGTGCAGAGGCCACAGCCCCACATAGGGCATGAAAACCAGGACCACCAGTCCCAAAGCCACTGCCTGCTGAAGCTGTTTGTTCTTCTTTCCTCCTCAGGGCCTCCTCTTTTCGTGCTGCAGGTTGGAGCCAGTCCACACGTGGGCCAAGGGGAGTGGAGGAAATCAGAGGCCTCCAAGCCCTGGTTCAGACTCCCAGGCACTTCTGCTGCACTTCTGCTGCTCACTTCCAGGAATTGGACTCTACCACCAAGCTCGCTGCTGGCAGTGGGGGGAGAAGAATGTGGAATTACCTCTGCAAACGCCAATATTGGGTACCGCGGAGGGACCACGCTCGGGATTCCTTCTTCCCCACTTCGTAAGTTATACTTCCACCTTCTTGTGGAAGGTTCCAGTCTATCTGGGTGTGACTTGGGGACTCCAGACATCAGATCTTCACCTTCCTGCACGGTGATGGTGCATCCCGCTCCTCCCACCTGACCCCAGGTGAGAAAGTGCCCAGGTTGGGTTGCTGGGAGACAGTGGGTGCTTGCTGGGCTCAAGTAAGCAATGCTGCATTTGATGGGACAGCTCCCAGGCCCAGAGTTCAAGCCCCATGAGCAACACACACACACATACACAAAGTAGTCTCTACTTGGCTTTGTTAACTGGGTAGTTAACTCTTAGCTTCTTTAATTTCTTGACCTCTTTGTACAATCTGGACACTAGGTCTTTTACTTATCTATAAGTGCAAAAGCCGCCTCTCAATCTGCAGGGTGTCTTTTTTTCATATATTTTATTGGCATTATTAGAAGGGTTACATTATATTCACCAGATAGAAGGTGCATTACTTCACAAACATTGACACCCTTTCTCATGTCTTGGTCCCCATTTCCCTCCCCCCACCTATATCCCTCATCTTGATTTCCCCCCTTCCCTATCCTTTTTCAAATAACGAAATATACATATATACAATATATTAGATAACAAAGTGAAATACTGGAATAATATGAGATAACTAAGGGACAGCAAAAGAGATGAGACATAACGTAGTACAATGAAGAAAACCAGCACTCGTTATATTGCCTTTGTTTCTATATCCTGGAGGTCCTTTCATTTAGCCTCATTCTATATGGCCATATGTATCTATATTTTGTTCAATTGTAAATCTCTGCTTGGAGAGACCAAGGTTTCTACTGATTAGGACAAATGAGGGAAACCTTTGAGCCTATGATCCTTTGAGTCTGGCTTACTTCACTTAATATGATTTTTTCTAAGTCTTTCCATTTCCTTACAAATGGGGTGGTGTCATTCTTTCTGACAACAGCATAGAATTCCATTGTGTAAAAATATCACTTCTTGTTGATCTACTCATCAACTGAGGGGCACCTGGGTTGGTTCCTTGTCTTTGCTCAGGTAAATAGTGCTGCAATGATTATCCTGTGGTAGTGAACTCAGGGTGCTATCCCTGTGCTCTTCAACTCAAGGCTAGTGCTCTCCCACTTTAAGCCATAGCACCACTTCTGGTATTTTAGTTGTTAATAGGACATAAAGAGTCTCATGGACTTTGCCCAGGCTGGCTTTGAACTGTGATCCTCTGATCTCAACCTCCTGAGTAGCTAGGATTCCACAGATGAACCTCAGCACTTGGCAGAAAACATTCGTGTGATGCACAAAAACCCACAACTAATATAGAAACCTTGTTTTAAAATGATTCCTAGGGGCCAGGAGTTTGGCCTAGTGGTTAAAGTGCTTGCCTAGCATGCATGAAGACCCGGGTTCGATTCCTCGGTACCACATACATAGAAAAAAGCCAGAAGTGGTGCTGAGGCTCAAGTGGTAGAGCTCTAGCCTTGAGAAAGTCCAAGGACAGTGCTCAGGCCCTGAGCCCAAGCCCAGGACTGGCAAAAAAAATAAAAAAATAAAAAAATAAAATGATTCCTATTGTGTGTTCCAACACAATCTAACTGAAGTCTACAGAGTACAAGCAAACACACATAGCCATTTAATTTTTTTACTTCTTTTTTATTATAATTAATGGAAGGGTTACATTATATTAGCCAGAGATATCCCTTCTTAAATGTATTTTTTTTTAATTTAAGGATCTACATTTTGGGGTGTCCACAGCTTGGCATTTTTTGTGTTTTGATTTTTTTGCCAGTCCTGGGCTTGAACTCAGGGCCTGAGCACTGTCCTTGGACTTTCTCAGGCTAGAGCTCTACCACTTGAGCCACAGCACCACTCCCGGCTTTTCTATGTATGTGATAGCAAGGAATCAAACCTAGGTCTTCATGCATATAGGCAAGCACTCTACCCGTAGGTCAAACTCCTGGCCAAGATTATTGAAGTCACATAAAATTTTAATCTTCTGCTGCCTTGGCTGAGGATGGTTTGTTAGAATTGTGCCACTCCTATGAGCAGTTTTTTTTTTAATGTTACATCTTTATTAGGTCCTGTACCCCTAGCAGGATGGTCAAATTCTTCACATGAATGTTTAAGAATGTGAGCTTTTGGGAATTCTCAAACCAGGTTTATATCCTCTTTATTAATGTCCCTTTGTCCCATGCAGGTTAAATGACAGATTGCAAGTCATTGCACAAGAGAACACTGAATTTTTGAATACTGTGAAATGTGCCACTTGACAACTTTTAGTATTTTTTCCTGCATTCACATTGGGTGAGAAATATGTAAATGAATGGAGTAGAGTATAAATGCTCAATGCAACCCTAGGATACCTTTACATTAATAGAGAAATAGTTCATACATTCCTAAGTGTATTTCAGTCATATCTACTTTTACTGAAAATGTGGGGATTTTTTTGTCAAATATGTTTGTGGAAAAATATTTTAAAATTAATTCTCTTTGTATATTAACCTGGAAATGAATTGCCTTTATAGTATTTATCTACCAGCTAATGGACTGTGGATTCATCTTTGGTGGAGAGTTTAATGCTCTATTTGAGACATAGACGATTATTCTCTCATAAGATAGCTTTATGCTTTTCCAGCCTATGTATAATGTTTAAAGTAGGAAAATTTGGGGCAAAATCACAGATTCTGACTACTTCATTTTCATTCTTTTGCAGCCATACTTCCAGAATCTTCTGTTCACTGTCAACAGAAAAATAGAAAGAAAGAAAGGCTCTCTGGTGAGTTGCTTTTTATTTCTCACTTGGATTTACATTTCCATGTTTTGAACCTAATGGTTTCCAAGCTCTAAAAGCAATACACATTGAGTTTAGGAATCTGTTTCTAAAGCAGATAAAGATGACTTGAAGTTTTAGCAGATTACTGAATGTTACACTCTGTTTGAGTACAGACTTGCTGCACGTTGTTTCTACTTTTTCTAATGTGAGAAAAAGCTGTCACGCTAGCAATGAACTTCAGTGACACTGAAGAGGTGACATGTTTCTTTGTGTGTTTCTTTTTTTCTTTTTTGCCAGTCTGGGGCTTGAACTCAGGGCATAAGCACTCTTCTTGCTTTTTCTCAAGGCTAGCACACTACCAGTTATGCCACAACATCATCTCCTTCATTTTCTATGTACATGGTACTGAGGAATCCAACCCAGGTATTCCTGCATGCTAGGCAAGCACTCTACCAGGAGGCCAAACTCCTGGCCCGAGGAACATTCTTTACTGGGGAATTTTTTTTGACAGTCGAGGGACTCGAAATCTGCACCTGGGTGGTGTTTCTGAGCTCTTCAGTTCAAGACTACCACCTTAATCATTGAGGCACAACACCACTTCTTCTTTCTGGTGGCTAATTGTCTAAAAATTCTACGAAAGTCTCATTGAAATTAGTACTCTGACTGGCTTTGAACCCCAATCCTCAGATCACAGCCTCCTGAGTAGCTAGGATTATAGAGTTGCACCACCATGCCCGGCATGGGAAAATTCTTTTGGTGGCCTGTTTCTTGCATCATATAAGCTCATCTTGAATTTGGGTGGGTTTTTTTCTTTACCACCATTTTTCTACCAAATCTTTAACAAACTGTACACTATGTTGTCTCATTGGATTTTGCTGAAAAGTTATAACATTTTCACATTTTTGTTTTGGTATTTGTGCAGTTTTGGCTTCTAGGGTGCTAATGGACCAGGACTAGGGCTTGAACTCAGGGCCTGGAGCACTAGATTAGATTTTTTTTTGGTTCAAAACTGTCAGTGGGGCTGGGAGTTGTCCTACTGGTAGAGTGGCATTGTGGTAGTATGTGAGTACATTTATGTGATACTGAGGAATCGAACCCAGGGGCTCCTACATGCTAGGCAACACTTTAACACTAAGCCACAACAACCCCATTGACAGCCTTTATTTGTTTTGTTTTTTGCCAGTCCTGGGCATTGTCCTTGGGCTTTCTCAAGGCTAGAGCTCTACCACTTGAACCACAGTACCATTTCTGGCTTTTTGTATGCAGTATGGAAGAATTGAACCTGGGTCTTCATGCAGGCTCAGCAAGCACTATATCACTAGGCTAAATTCCTGGCCCTGTGTTTGTATTTTAAATGTGCAGTGGGGAATAAGTATGTATATGCTGATCTTGAGGACCCTTTTTTATCTAGGACTTCTCACAGAGAGGTCTGCTCTGTAGAGAGGGCTGAGACTAAATGTTAGGTAAATGAAATCAGCATCCCATCCACTGCATATGCATGTACTGTGTTGTTCTCAGGGTTAGTTTTTTTGAGTGTGCGCCAGTGCTGGGGCTTGATTCATGGCCTGGATGCTACCTCTTAGCACTTTTATGCAAAGCTTAGGCCTCTGGTATTTTAACCACAACCCAACGTTCTGGTTTTTTGCTGGTTAATTGAGGTAAGAGTCTTATGGAATTTATTGCATGGCTGATTTTGAACTGGAATCCTCAGACCTCAGATTATCTTGAGTAGCTAGGATTACAGTACTTTTACAGACTGTATGCTCACATGCATCTCTTCTGATCAAAACACTCATTGTTCAATCTAACAAGATGTGAGGAAAGATGATTGACTGTATAATTTACCAGACGGGCTTCTAGTGAGTACATATTTCCACTTCCACTCTGAAGCCAAGGAAATGTTTCTGATACATATTTCAACTATCTCCCAAAGAGGAAATAATGTGTGAATACGTTTGCTAATATTTCAGATAGGTGATGGTGTTGGTGTTTGGAACTTGGTGGGCAGAGTGCATCAGCTAGGCTGTGAATACAGAGCTGATGCTTAAGACAGGAAGATTTTCAGCCCAGACAGACTTTTGACCCAGATCTCTGATTTCAGGCCTTGAGTAGCTAGAATTACAAGTGTGAACTGCCATCAACAGCTGGTTCATTTTGGAAACCTTAATTGCTTCTAATTTGTTTCTTTTTCTTTCTTGGAAGATTGATCTAAGTTGACTGTGCATCATGATAATGTGATTTGTATAATGCTTCTTGGCCTCTGGAATTGTTAATATTTGTTTCATCAGCATTGGATGAATGAAGTTGATTTAAAGCCAGTTGTATTTTCCTTCTGATATGTAGGATAACTTACTTATATCATTAATCCTTGCCTTTGCTTTCCCAAATCAAGCAACATGTTTCTGTAAAATCCTACTTCCTGAGAATATTATAATTATAAGCTATCATCTGCACACTTCAGATTAGTCCCTGCATTTATAAACTTATGTTACAATATTAGGTAGAGGAATAGTGACTGTTAGTTTCAGAACTATTCCATAGGTTTTACTCTTGAAGGCTCATTAACTCAAGAAGGGATTAAATACACTCAAATAATAGTAGAATGTGGCTGCTATTGATTTGATGTGTGTGCAGATGATAATCAGGTTTCTTAGGATTACTAAAATGATTTTTTCAAATTTTCAGTGGTAGAGTGCTATGTTAACTGGGAGGAGATAGTAATGGTGCTGAAATTCTAGGAATCGTCTATGAAGCAGAATTTCAGGGGAGAGCATTAGCCAGGGACTTAATTTCTAAGGCTCATATCAAGTATATTAAACTATAACACCCAATGATGGAGGACTGAGCGTCACATTTTCTTTGTTTTATGCCAGTCAGGGAATTGAACCCAGGGCTTGGGAACGGTCCTTGAATTTTTTTTTTTTGCTTAAGGCTAGTGTTCTACCACATGATCCACAGCTCCACTTCCAGATATTTGGTAGTTAACTATAAATCCGAATCTCAAGAAAATTGTTTGGGCTGGATTCAAACCTGATCCTGAGACATTAGTCTCCTTTGTACTCCTTTGTAGACAGGATTCCAAGTGTGACCCCAGAGCCTTGGGCTTTTCTCAAGGCTAACGCTCTACCATCTGGGTCATAGCACCATTTCTAGCTTTTCTATGTATGTGGTACCAAGGAATCAAACCCAGAACTTCATGTATGCTGGACAAACACTCTACCACTAGTACAAACTTCTGGCCCCACACAAAGCTTTCTTATGGGAGGAGAATCTTTTATGTTTCAATATTTATGTTTCAAATAACATCTTAAACTCTTCAACTAGGACCAATCCACACTCCATTAATTGGTAGGCATTATAAAAGCAATTCACTTCTAGGTTAAACATGTAAAGAGCCCTGGACATCCTCCTGGAGATATGGCACTTAATAACCATACAACATAAAATATCCTAACCAACCATTCTCAGCCAAGGATAAAAAATATTGGATTTGGGTTTTTTTGTGTTGTTTGTTTTGCTTTTTAGTCAATCAAGGGACTTGAACTCCAAACCGGGTGCTGTCCCTGACTTCATCAGCTGAAGGCTACCACACAACACCTGTGCCTGAGCATTGTCTGTGAGCTCTTCAGCTCAAGGATACCACCATACCCTTGAATCAAGCCTCATTTTCCATTTTCTAGAGGCTAATTGGAGATAAGTGTCTCAAGGTCCTTTTGTACCTGGGCTGGCTTTGAACCAAGATTCTCAGATCTCTCAGCCTCCTCAGTAGTTACAATTACAGGTGTGAATTACTGTACTTGGCTTATTTCAGGGTGTTTTATTAGAAATAGAATCTGTATTTAGAAGTCAGGCTTCTGGGCCAGGAGTTTGGCCAAGTGGTAGAGTGCTTGCCTGGCAGGCATGAAGACCTGAGTTTCATTCCTCAGTAACACACAGATACAAAAAGGCCAGAAGTGGTGCTGTGGCTCAAATGGTAAAGCTCTAGCCTGGAGAAAGTCCAGGCCCTCAGTTCAAGCCCAAGGACTGGCAAAAACAAAAGTAGTTATTGTAACTGGGCTTTGGTGGCTCTAGGTTCTAATATTACCTACTCAGAGGTCTGAGATCTGAGGATCAAAGTCAGCTGGAACAGGAAAGTCTGAGAGACTCAATTCTCCAATAAATAATCACACATAGCTAGAAGAGGAGATGTGGTTTAAGTGGTTCTACATTAGTCCTGAACAAACTTGGTCAGTACCCAGACCACACCATGACCTCAAGAACAAGTAGAAGCACACAAAAAAAGAGCATTGCATTATATTTAAATTATTATTATTATTATTATTATTATTATTGCCAGTCTTGGGGCTTGGACTCAGAGCCTGAGCACTTTGTGCATTCCTCAAGGCTACCATTCCACCACTTGAGCCACAGCACCAATTCTGGATTTTTCTGTGTATGTGGTACCGAGGAATCGAACTCAGGTCTTCATGAATGCTAGGCAATCATTCTACCACTGGGCTATCCTTCTGACCCTAAATTATATTTTATCCATTGTTTTAGAATCCAAAGTTTAGTCAGTCTCATTTGAAGTGACGTAAAATAGGCTCATAATTCTAATGGAGAAATTGCAATTTGTGAAGAACAAAAGAATATGGTAGAAAAGGTACCTGCACTCGAAACCATGACTTTGTGTCCTGGCTAATAATTAGGCTCTGGTGTATTCCTCAGGCCAGCTCATTTTCTTTCCTGAAAGTTGTTCTAAATCTTCAAACATTACCAAGTGACTGAGAATACTGGAGGAGAGTACCACGTGGAAGCTGAACCAATTATTGCTTAAGTCAAGGAAACATCTTCCTCTTCCTGTCTTTTCTGCCTCTGCTGTGTAGGGCTTATCAGAGTTGGAAAAAAGTATTTGAAGCAACTAAACTAAATTCCTGGTCTTTTTTCCACAGCTCTCATGTAAACTTAATGTATACACTGAAATAAAATCACAGGATTATTAAGTAGATATAAGGCACAATCCTTCGGTCAATATAGATTTCTCAAAATCTAACAATGAATTTCTTAGACACTTCCAAAAAACATATATAAAATGTTAAGGAGTTTTTGGTGACTAGTTTTTGAATTCTGCCTTTTCTCTAAGGGTTTTTTGTTTTTGTTTTGTGTTGTTGTGTTTTCTTGTTGTATTGTTTTGTGCTGTTGGTGCTGTGGCATCTGTATTAGGTCCTGTATCTCTTGAAGGATGGTCAAATTCATCACATGAATGTTTAAGAACATGAGCATTAGGGAATTCTCAAACCAGGTTTATATCCTCTTTATTGATGTCCCTTTTGCCCAAGAAGGTTAAATGACAAATTGCAAGTCACTGCACAAGTGAACAGAGTATTTGAATACTGTGAAATGTGCCACTTGACAACTAGTATTATTTTTTCCTGCATTAACATTGGGTGAGAAATATTGTTATAACATGGTATTTAAATATGTAAATAAATGGAGTAGAGTACAAATGCTCAATGCAACCCTAGGATACCTTTACATTAATAGAAAAATAGTTCATACATCCCTAAGTTTATTTCAGTCATAACTACTTATAGTGAAGATTTAGGGATTTTTTTTGTTTCAATTATTTTTGTGGAAAAATATTTTTTAAATTAATTCTGTTTGTATATTAACCTGGAAATGAATTGCCTTAAGAGTATTTATCTACCAACTAATGGACTGTGGATTCACCTTTGGTGGAGAGTTTAATGCTCTATTTGATACACAAAAGAGTATTCCCTCATAAGAAGAATTTATGCTTTTCCAGCATATGTATAATGTTTAAAGTAGGAAAATTTGTGGCAAAATCACATTTTCTGTCTATCTCATTTTCCTTCTTTTGCAGCCATTCTTCCAGAATGTTCTGTTCACTGTCAACAGCAAAAAGAAAGAAAGAAAGAAAGAAAGAAAGAAAGAAAGAAAGAAAGAAAGAAAAAGATGATTTTAAGTTTTGGCAGATTACTAAATGTTACAGTCTGTTCAAGTTGAGTACAGCTTTGCTGCAGGATGTTTCTACTTTTTATGATGTGAGAAAAAGCTGTCACACTTGCGATGTCTTTCAGTGACATTGAGGAGGTGACTTGTTTTCGGGTATTTTTTTGCCAGTCTGGGGCTTGAACTCAGGCCTGAGCACTCTTCTTGCACTTTCTCAAGGCTAGCACTCTAGCACTTGTGCCACACATCATTTCCTTCATTTTCTATGTATGTGTTACTGAGGAATCCAACCCAGGTCTTCGTGCATTCCAAGCAAGCACTCTACCAGGAGGCCAAACTCCCAGCCCCAGCAACATTCTTTACCGGGGAATTTTTTTGACAATCATGGGACTTGAACTCTGCACCTGGGTGTTGTTCCTGAGCTCTTCAAGAGTACCACTTTACTCACTGAGCCACAACACTACTTCCAGTTTCTGGTGGCTCATGGTCTCACAAAGTCTACGAAAGTCTTACTGAAAGTTTTACTTGGACTGGCTTGAACCACAATCCTCAGATCAGAGCCTCCTGAGTAGCTAGTATTGTAGCATTGCACCACCATGCCCAGCATGGGAAAATTATTTTTGTGGCCTGTATCTTGCATCATATAAGCTCATGTTGAATTTGGGTGGGTTTTTTATTTTCTTTACCACCATTTTCAAGCAAGTCTTAAACTGTACACTATGTGGTCTTATTGGATTTTGCTGAAAAGTTATAACATTTTTACATTTTTTTTGGTATTTTTGCAGTTTTGACTTCTGGGGTTGTATTGGGCCAGGACTAGGGATTGAACTCAGGGCCTAGAGCATTAGATTTGATTTTTTTTTACTTAAGACTGTCAGTGGGGCCGGAAGTTGGCCTATTGATAGAGTGGTAGAGTGGTAGTGTGTGAGTACCTTACGTGGTACTGAGGAATCAAAACCCAGGGCCTCCTGCATGCTAGGCAAGCACTTTACCACTAAGCCACATCAACCCCATTGACAGCCTTTGTCTGTTTTTTTCCCAGTCCTGGGCATTGTCCTCAGGCTTTGTCAAGGCTAGAGCTCTACCATTTGAACCACAGTACCATTTCTGGCTTTTTGTATGTAGTACAGAAGGATTGAACCTGGGACTTCATGCAGGCTAGGCAAGAACTCTACCACCAGGCTAAACTCCTGGCCCTGTGTTTGTATTTTAAATGTGCAGTGGGGAATGGGTATGTATCTGCTGATCTTGAGGACTATTTTTACCTAGGACTTTTCACAGAGAGTTCTGCCCTGTACAGAATAGTTGAGACTAAATGTTAGGTAAATGAAATCAGCATTCCAGCCTTCTGCATCCCTCCTAAACATGTGCATATCCTCTATTGTCCTCAGAGTTAGTTTTTGGGTGTGTGAGCCAGTGCCAGGGCTTGATTCATGGACTGGATGCCACCCCTTAGAATTTTTACACAAAGATTAGGCCTCTGGCAAATTTAACCACAACTCAACGTTCTGGTTTTTTGCTGGTTAATTGAGGTAAGAGTCTTACGGAATTTATTGCATGGCTGATTTTGAACTGGAATCCTCAGACCTCAGATTATCTTGAGTACCTATGATTACAGTACTTTTACAAACTGTTTGTTCATATGCATCTCTTCTGATCCAAACACTCATTGTTCAATCTAACTGACAAGATGTGAGGAAAGATGATTTACTATATAATTTACCAGATGGGCTTCTAGTGAGTACATATTTCCACTTCCTCTCTGAAACCAAGGAAATGTTTCTGATACATATTTCAACTATCTCCAAAAGAGTAAATAATGTGTGAGTACGTTTGCTAGTATTTCAAATAGGAGATGGTTTTAGGTGTTTGGAACTTAGTGGGCAGAGTGCATCAGCTGGGTGGTGGGCACAGAGCTGATGTTTCAGTCAGGAAGATTTTCATACCAGACAGAGTTTGAATCCAGATCTTCTGATTTCAGGCCTTGAGTAGCTAGGATTACAATTGTGAGATGCCACCACAAGCTGGTTCATTTTTAGAAACCTTAATTGCTTCTCATTTGTTCCTTTTTCTTTCTTGGAAGATTGATCTAAGTTGGCTGTTTGTGCATCATGATAAAGTGATTTGTATAATGCTTCTTAGCTTCTGGAATTGTTAATATTTGTTTCACCAGCACTGGATGAATGAAGGTGATTTAAAGCCAGTAGTATTTTCCTTCTGATATGTAGGGCAACTTACTTATATCATTTATCCTTGCATTTGCTTTCCAAAAGCAAGCAACCTGATTCTGTAAAACCCTACTTCATGAGATTATTAGAGTTAGAAGCTATCATCCTCACACTTCAGAATAGTCCCTGCTTTTATAAACTTATGTTACAATATTAGGTAGAAGAACGGTGACTATTAGTTTCATAACTATTCCATAGGTTTTACTCTTTAAGGATCATTAACTCAAGAAGGTATCAAATACATTCAGGTAATAGAGGAATGTGGCTTCTACTGATTTAATGTGTGTGGAGACAAGAATCAGATTTCTTAGGATTACTAAAATGATTTCTTAAAATTTTCAGTACTAGACTACTATGCTAAGTGGGAGGAGATAATAACTATGCTGAAATTCTAGGAATCAAGTATGAAGCAGAATTTCAGGGGAGAGCATTTGCTAGGGATACAATTTGTAAGGCTCATATCAAGTATATTGAACTAAAACACCAAATGATGGAGGACTCAGCATCACATTTTGTTTGTTTTATGCCAGTCTTAGGACTTGAACCCAGGCCTGGAACCGTCCTTGAATGTTTTTTGTTTTTGTTTTAGTTTTTTTTTTCGCTTATGGCTAGTGTTCTACCACTTGATCCACAACTCCACTTCCAGATTTTTGGTAGTTAACTGAAAATCAGAATCTCATGGAATTTGTTTGGGCTGGATTCAAACCTGATCCTGAGACATCAGTCTCCTGTGTAGATAGGATTCCAAGTGTAAGCCCCCAGAGACTGGCTCATATCATTCGTATATATATATAGTCAGTCGTGAGACTTGAACTTGGGGTCTGGGCCTGGGTGTTGTCCCTGAGCTCTTCAGCTCAAGGCTACTACCCTACCCCTTGAGCCATAGGGACACATCTGTTTTTCTAGTGGTTAATTGGAGATAAGAGTCTCATGAATTTCAGTGCCAAGGCTGGCTTTGAACTGCTATCCTCAGATCTCAGCCTCCTGAGTAGCTATGATTACCGGTGTGAGCCACCATGACTGGCTAAATTATTTTTTAAGTTAATTTTTTGTTAAGTTGATATGCAGTTGGTATACAATTACATAAGCAATGAGTACATGTCTTGAGAAGATTGTTACCCCCTCCCTCATTTTTCTCTGTTTTCCAATCCTCAGACTACTACTGAGGGAGTACAGGTTGTACAGTTCATTTCCATTCAGTGTCTTGTAAGTATCATTGTTGAATTGGTTCACCTTTCATTCTTTATTTTTGCCATTTTATTATACACTTTCCCTTCCCTAACTGAGATAAACCTATATAAAAAAGACACAGGGAACCCAAATCAATCACAGTGCCTACAGAGGCTAAAACTAAAGGGAAAAAGAACAAAAGAGGTAAAAATCAAATAAAAAGAAAGAACATCATACAGTACCTTAGAAGCAACAACATCAAAAACAAAAACAAAAAAACCTTGAGCTGAAAATGTAGCACAGAGAGAGAGTGCTTACCTAGCGTGTATGAAACCCTGGATTTCATTCCTCAGCACAACATAAACAGAGAAGCTGGAAGTGCCACTGTGGCTCAAGTGGTAGATTGCTAACGTTGAGAACAGAGTGTCTCAAACTGATGAAACTCTTTGATTGTCACATTTAACTCAGGCTTCAAAACTTTGCTAGGAACCAGATATGTGATTTGGGAAAAGTACAGTTTTCAAAAAATCACTGGTCAGGTGCTGAAGGGTCACAATTTTCATTTTAGCTAGCCAGGGAGATGGTGGTTCAAAGCCATTGCAGGCATAAAAAAAAAGTGTAAGATTCTTCTCTCCACCTAACCACCAGAAAACTAAGTGGAGCTGTGGCTAAAACTAGCACAGCAGTAACATTGAGCAAAAAGAACTCAGAGACTTTGCCCAGGTCCAAAGTTCAAGCTCCCAAGAATGAAAATAAACCAAAACAACAACAACAACAAAAGAACCCAGATACCGGATACCACAGTTTAGAAAGTGTATCTAGATATCTGAGCAGGTTTTTCCTAATCTTCCTTCATTCATCTCGTGGAACCATATAATCTTGATCCACATCTGACTAAGAGCCTGCTTTGTGCTTAATAAATTCATTCCACATACTCCAGTAGAATCTGGACAGCTAACAGCCACTTACCAATGCTTTATTCTACATTTAGTCCAGGAATGTCTTCATACCATCTACACAGTCAGCTATATCATCTTTCCACAAGAATCACTGATTGTAGAACACTCAGAATATAAAACAGTTGTTATAAAACCCCTTGATTCATTAAGAAAAATTCTGTACCACTTAGAGCAAATCCAATAATGGTCTTTACCCCCAGCCTCTTTATTTTAAGATTTTATTAACATTGATTTTTACATCATATTTCAAATATAATGTTCCACAAACAAGTATTCAAGAAGGGAATCTATAAACAATCACTGGCTCATACATTTTAGAATATAGTTAAAATTAAGCTGAGTCTTTGTATGTCATAAATACATTTTAATCTATGTAATAAAACACATGTCTATAGAGTATATAGGCAATCAGATTTTTATGTCTATGTAGTTATGTTTATATCTGCAAGACTATGTCTATTAACTTGGGTACCCAACTATTGAGTCATCCCTCTTGTACTGTTTGAACCTAATATACATATATTGAGGATACTATGTGCCTTTTGTTCCTTTGGTACTGACTTATCTGACTCAACATGATTCGCTCTAATTTCATCCACTTCCCTGAGAATCCCATTATTTTATCTTGTCTGTTAGCTATGTAGAATTCTATTTTGTGTGTGTATTATATTTTTGTATTGTTGTACCCGAATTTCTAGAACCCCAAAAACCACCAGAGACTGCAGCCAAAGCTAAAAAGCAGGGGTTCATTTATTTTCGAGTCCGGACTCGGGCCTCCTCGTACCAACAGCCGGCAACGCTGAAAATCCCTGAGCAAGAACTTTACAGCACTTTTAAAGAGAATCACAATTAACCACTGGTCGAATTAAAACTCAGGTGTCTAATCGCTGAGTACCAAGCTGTTACCACCTGGGGTTCAAGTACATAGGCCCTAAACAAGGGGGGAAGGGGTCATTCCCAGAACTTGGAACAATCTTGGCACAACAGTATCTACTCATCTGCAGTAGAGCATCTGGTTGTTTCCATCATCCAGCCTCATTTTCTACAGATATTTTTTTGTAATCTCTTTTTTTATTGTTATGGTAATGTATAGAGGAGTTACAATTACATTTACAGGTAGTGGGTTGCATTACTTCTCACACATGATACTCCTCCTCATGGTTTTGTCCCCAGTTCCCCCTCCCCACCCCTTCCCAATCATCTTGTTTTCCCCCTTCCCTTTCCTATTTCAATTAAACAAATTATATATATACAATTTGCCAGGTTACAAAGTCAGATACAGTAACAATATGAGATTTACCAAAGGGCAAAAAAAGAGATGAGAAATAGCATAATAGAATAAGGACAACAATCACACAAGATTAAGAACAACGATGACACAAGATATAGCTCTTGTTCCCATATCCTAGTGATCTTTTCATTTAGTCTCATCCTATATGACCTTATATACCTAGGTTTTTGAGTTATTGTAATGCTCTGCTAGGAGAGTCCTAGATGTGTACTAATTATTACTAATGAGGGAAACCATTGAGCTTATGTTCCTTTGGGTCTGGCTTACTTCACTTAATATGACTTGTTCCAAGTCTTTCTACTTCCTTACAAATGAAGTCATGTCATTCTTTCTGATTGCAGCATAGCATTGCATTGTGTATAAGTACCACATCTTCTTGATTCAGTCACCTTCTGAGTGGCATCTGGGTTGGTTCCATATCTTTGCTATGGTAAATAGTGTTGCAATAAGCATCATTGTGCTAGTGGCTTTAGTATGTTCTTTTTTCTGGACAATTGGGTAGATGCCAAGTAGTGGAATTGCTGGGTCATAGGGGAGCTCTATGTTTAGTCTTTTGAGGACCCACCACACTGCTTTCCCTAGTGGTTGAATGAGTTTACACTCACACCAACAGTGTATGAGTGATCCCCCCTGGTCACTTCCCCGCCAGCATCTCTTATTTTATTTCTTGATAATGGCCATTCTGACTGGAGTGAGGTGGAATCTCAAAGTTGTTTTGATTTTCATTTCTTTTATTGCTAGAGATATGGAGCATTTATTCATGTGTCTGAAGCCCATTTTAATTTTTTCTTCAGAGAATACTCGTTTGTAAGTATTTAGCCCGCCTTTTAATGGGATGGTTGTTTCTTTGAAGATTTGTTTTGGAGACATTCAATATTTTGTGCTCTAGATATATTTTAGATAATTACATATCCTTTTGTAGAAAAGAGATTGGAAGCTGGGCATGGTGGCTCACACCTTAATCTCAGCTACTTAGGAAGATCAGAGCTGAGGATCACGGATCAAAGCCAACAAGGGCACTAAAGTTTGTGAGGTCAAACTCTGTGAACATACAATGACTTTAAGAGGAATCTCACTGGGCCTGGGAATGTAGCCTAATGGTAGAGTGCTCATCTAGCATACATGAAGCCCTAGGTTTAATTTACCGGTACTGCATACTCAGAAAAAAGCTGGAAGTGGCGCTGTGTCTCAAGTGGCAGAACACTCACTTTGGGCAAGCGAGTCCAATGATAATGTCTAGGCCCTGAGTCCAAGCCCCGGGACTGGCAAAAAGAAAAAAAAAAAAGAGGAATCTCACTTAAGTAAAAAGGAATATTCCCTATCTTTATATGGACTGAAAAATTCATTAAGAAATTAGAAAATATGTATAAAGTGCTTAATTTCTTTTGTGTGTTGGCACTGGGTCTTCAACTGAGTGCCTGAGCTCTATCCCTGACCTTTTCTGCTCAAGGCTAGCACTCTACCTATTCAGCCCCAAATCAACTATTTTCAATTGAGATATAAGCAATGAACATTTCAGGGGGTTTCATGAAAAAGAGTTTTACAAATTGAGAGTTTCAACAATGTGTTATTTTAGTATCGAGGTAGAGGTGGGAAGAGATAGAAAAAGTGAAATGTTTCCTGATCCCCATAGAGAAGAGACTCAGTGGAACAGCTCTAGTCGGCAGGCTTCTTTGTGCTAACTGCAGATGACTATATATGGGTATATATATATACATATATATATACTCATATATATAATATATATACCCATAAAAATGGAATTCTACATAGTCTACAGACCAGATAAAATGATGGCAATCTCTGGGAAGTGGACAAAATGAGCCAATTATGTTGAGTGGGATAAGTCAAGATCAAAGGAAGAAGAGACGCCTGCTCTCCTTGATATGTGGATACTACATCCAAATAGTACAAGAGGAATGGTTCAATATTTGGGTACTCAAGGTTATTGACACTGTCTTGGAAATGTAAATATAACTACATAAACATAAAAAATCTATGATGGCATATAAACTATATAGAAATATTATATAAATCGCTATGTGTCTATGACATACAAACACTCAGCTTAATTTTAATTATATTCTAAACTTTATGTGCCAGTGTTTGCCTGTAGAGATTCCCTTCTTGAATACATGTTAAACATGACATTTGAAATATGATGTAAAAAATCAGTGTTAATAAAATCTTTTAATAAAAAAAGCAAGGCCGGGAGTTGGCTTAGTGGTTTAATACTTGCCTAGCATGCACTAAAACCTGGGTTCAATTTCTTGGTACCACATACTTAGAAAAAGCCAAAAGTGGTGATGAGGCTCAAGTGGTAGAGCTCTAGCCCTGAGAAAAATCCAAGGGCAGTGCTCAGGACCTGAGCTTAAGCCCAGGATTGGCAAAATAAAAATAGTAGAGAACTTTCCTAGCATATGTGAAGCCCTCTGTTTGACTCCTCACTACCACATTAACAAGGATAACAGTGTGGAGCCAAAAGTGATTCTGTGGCACATGTGATAGTGCTCTAGCCTTAAGAAAAAACAAAAACAAAAACAAAAGCAAGGACAGTGCTCAGGACTGGCAAAAAAAAATTCTCCACAAAGTAGACTTTTAAAATTTTTACACTTTTTTGATTTAGTTGTCAAGGTGATATACAAAGAGATTGCTGTTACAGATGCAATGAGTACATTTCTTGTAAACACTGTTACCCCTTCCCACCTGTTCTCTTTCCCTATCCCCCAAAACCCATCCCGCAAGTCATAAAGTTTATTTACACCAAATGTATTTGTATTTTTATTCTTGAAAACAATAGATTGAAATGTGTTGAAATAAATTATATAGGCGGATATAATTTATTAAAATGGATTATTGAACCCTAAGATAAACATTCTAGGTAACTTTTCTCAATAAATTGTACTAATACTATAAAATAAATTAAAAAAGAAATTTTAGTTATTAATTTCTTACATTTTAACTTTATCATTATTACACTAAGCATACAGTTTATGGTATTAACACAGACAGCATGAAATGTGATTATGTAAAAAAATTAAATGACTAAAAATAGTAAGGTTGGGAGCCAGCAGTTTGGCTTCATGGCACAAACCCTGGACTGGCAAAAAAGAAGTAGGTTTAGATGAATCAGATCTACTTCAAAATGTGCGGAAAATAGTATGAATTCTTGGTTGGCTAGTCCTGGGGCTTGAAGTCAGTGACCAGGAATTGTCCTTGGCCACTTTTTGTTCAAGGCTGGCGCTCTGACATTTGAGCCACAGTGGCTCATCTGGCTTTTTCTGTGTATGCAGAGCCTAGGAATTGAATTAATGGCTTCTTGTATACTAGGCGAGCACTCTAAAACTAGGCCACACTCAAGGCCAAAGTAGATCTTTGATGCTGTTGTGGAGTTTTAATTTTCTTAAATATTTGTACAAAGCACAATGGATATAGAAAGAGACAAACTCACAGAACAGAGTCCCACATATTACTTCAGTTACTCTGGCACTTCTCCCAATTGACAGAATACATTTCTAGGCATCTCATCTGCTCTGTCCTTAAGAAGTGGTAGCTGACCTGTCTCTCCATGGAGGCCTGGCATGGATTCCTGGTGATTCCATGCATTTTATTGTTCCCTGTATGTACAGTAAGGATATCTTGTACAGGTCCAGGCCAGTCTGATTTTTACCCCACCCAGTATCTATGTGTCTGGAAGCTCACATTGTGGGTGGAAAGTAAAACATAGTATAATAATGACTGAAGCATTGTGCACCATAATATTAACAATGAGAGTTTAATAGTTAGAAAAATAAATACAATTAACATTTGACCACAATCATGAGAGCAAGATAAAGAGATGTCTTTATAGGAAGGGAACAGGGAAGCTCTAAATCCAGACTGGCCTGCAAGTTGCCTTCAGGCAGTAATTCTACCTCAGAGTCCTCAGAAGGGTCTCCCTCCTCATGAGAAACAATGTCCTTCCAGAGTTAAGAGGGGCATGGATTCTAGTTTGTCGACTGGAGATTGCTTCTCATGGGGTGAGAAGGATGGGTCGAGATATTCTCTGAGGATTGATTCATTTTCCTCCAGTGAATCCAGTATTGAGACTGCACTTACTGCTTCAACCGCACATAAGCTGGGGACACTTTCCATGAGCCCAGCGTGTGCCCCTTTAGCCTGCACAGTAAGTAGAGGGTCGCTGTGACTCATGTGGACTGAATCTGGGTGGACTATGAAAGCAAAGGGAAGGAAATGTGCCTCCTCTTTTTCTTCCTCCAGAGAATATGCGGGTTCAACTGTTTCACACATGGCATTCAGAGGATAAGCTATATCCACAGGACTGCAAACCTGTTTGGTGTTTTCTACAGAAGGCCCATGCTTTCTGGAGTGCAGTGATGATTCTCAATCTCCATCAGTCACCAGTTCCACCGGTGGATTTTTCATCTGGAGTTCAGGAGAAACTCTTCTACCAAACCTAAGAATGAAAATAGGAACAGCATTCTAAGAGTGAACTCTGCAAGCTGAAGTGTCACTCAACTTCCATGAGGCTCTAATGGAGGAAGCTGTAGAACTGGAGTTTGGACTGAACACTGAGGAGATGTACGGTCTTTCTAATGAGTGCTTATGGCTGAGTCATTTCAAACAAAGAATAGACATTACCTGGCTGACATCACCCATAAAGGGCAATTTGCCAAGCTGGGGAGAAGTAAGGGCCAACCAGTACCTATACCAGGTGAGCTTCTTACTCACAGGCTCTGAGAGGCCCACAACAGGTCTTCTTCTTTTTTTGGTCTTACTGGTCATGCATTCTTCCCCTACTCAAAAGGGATGTGTAAGTGGAAGAGCAGCTCTGAGGCCAGCATGTGGACCTCACATAGAGTCTGAGTTGTGTCAGGGTGTGGCAGTTCTTGAGCTCATAGAAATCACTGGAGTAGAAGTCCATCCACATCATTGAAGATGGAACACAGGATGCTGTGGGCTCATTGGGGACAAGGAAAGTGAGAGCATTCTCTCTCCATCCTGAGCCGTCTACCAAAGCCCATTTCTTGCAGGACTCTAATGCTGTGGCTGTCCTGCAGAGATGTGCACTTGTATGCTGCGAGGAGGGAAGAGACACCAGAGAACAGGATAACTTTTACACCCCACTTTCAGAAGCTTCTTAGAGACAATCCTCCAAAATGCTCAGTGTCATATACAATGAGAAGGTTGTTTCCACATGGGATCTGACTTTCTGCACACAGCCCTAGCTATTAACCATGAGGGTTCACACTCACAATCACACCCACAACTCTGTTATGTATTTTTTTTTGTTGGTCATGGGGCTTGAACTTAGGGCCTGGCCACTGTCCTCGGGCTTTTTCCTCAAAGCTAGCACTCTGCCACTTGACCCATAGCACTATTTCCAGCATGTGTATTTTCTTTCTATGTTTGTGGTATTGAGCAATCGAACCTGAACCTCAGTGCATGCTACTCTAGTACTCTACTACTAGGCCAAACCCCGGGGGACCTACAACTGTGTTATCTAACATCCACCGAAGTCCCAACCTCAAGACCTGGTGGAAATCACAAGTGATGTGCAAACAAGAAAACTGTGCTTTGATTAGATGCCTCAAAAATACCCAGATTTTTAGGCGGGCATGGTGGCTCATGCCTACAAGTCTAACTACTAAAGATGCTGAGATGTGAGGAAGGAGGGTCACAGCCAGCTCAGGCAAAAAACACTGTGGGAATCTTATCCCCAATTAACCACCAAAAAAACTGGAATTAGTGCTGTGGTTCAAGGGATAGAGTGCTAGCCTTGAGCTGAAGAGCTCAGTGACACCACACAGGCCCAGAGTTTAAAGTCTCATGACCAATAAAAAAATATACCCAGTTTTACATGACAGATATTCTATTTCTGTGTAACCCCACTTACTTCTTACTTGCTCATCTTCCTCCCAGTTACAGTGCATGGATCTGTAGCGATGGAAGGAGAGAAGGAAGTCAACTGTATGGTTTTCCAATGTGGAGCTAACAAGACAAGTACAGGTCTAACTAAATGCCGGGCAGGAATATAAAGCTACCCAAGTGAGATATGTCTATAAGTTAATGAAAATTCTGGTAAGAGGCCTCTATACATCTGTCCAAAATAAATGCACTATTGGCTCATGCCTCCCATTTTAGCAACTCAGTATGCTGAGATCTGAGGATCACAGTTGGAAGCCAGTCTAGTGAAGAAAAATCTAAAGGCACTTGTCTTCAATTAGGCAGCAAAAAGCAAAAACTAGGCCTATGGCTCAAATGGTAAAATGGTAATCATTGAAAACCAAAGGGATGGCACTCAGCCCAGGGTTCAAGTCCAATTGTCAGCAGTGGGCCACACATCAAAATGTAAATGCTTTGGGATCTATACAGGCAAAGCTAACACAATCCCTCCCTGATGGCTCAGAAGTGATTCAGTCTCTAGCCTTTCCTTTCTCTCAAGTATTTCACAGGCCTCCGACACTGCTACTTAAAACATTATTTCCTCCTGGGAAATGGGATTTCCTAGTACCTCACGTAGGTGAGGGCTGCAATTGGGTGCGACTCACTCATGCCTATAATCCAACTTCTCAATAAGCCCACTGCTGAGACTCCAGTAGCTTGTGAGGGAAATGAAATGGCATGGTGGCCCAGTCCTAATAAAGTAGCCAGCTTGTGCACTTGAGTCATGCTTAGCTCCCCTGTAAACACCCCAATGAACCAAACAGGCTTGGAGAGGTGCCAAGTATTCCAAGACTCGGCCAGGAGGAGCTGAGCAAGCCTGGGTTTAGAGGGCGAACACTCACTTTTTCAAGAGAATTTCCAGCAACTGCTACATTGTACCTCACTGTCTGAAATTGTTCAAGAAATTTCCCACATAAAAGAGATCACCTTTCTGGTAGGCAGGGATCAGGTTTATCAGCAGCATCTCCAACAGGCATTCCTCCAGGATCCATAGGTTACAAAGCTCATTCAGAGTCTGAGCTGATTGACCGTCACACTATGGTGGCAAAAACAATGGATCTTCAAACATAGAAATGGGAGCACACTTCACATTGTGGAATTGGTATAGAGTAGATTGAAAACGCCACAAAGTGTCACCTCAGTATAGACACTTGAAAGCAACAAGAAGGTTGTAGTGTGTGGGGAGGTTGATGGGGTCACGCAGATTTCCTCTCAGGAATATGCCTCATTTGAGTTACCCTGGATTTTCCTGGCTACCTTCCTAGAGAAAGGCCTGATATACTGGATTCGTAGCTTTGCACTGATCCAGGATTTACATTTTTGAGTGAGGCATCCACATCTTCGAGTGAGGCATCCACATGTTTCATGGCTGATACCGAGTCTCCTGACCTTTGGCAACAGCACAGCAACATCTTTCTTGCTCCTGAGCCAAGTGAGCTGGCTTGAGCTGGTTGTCAGATACAGTGGCTTGGTTACCAGGGTTCTATATCCTATTCCATTGTGAGGGAGGTAGGGTCACCTCTCAGGGCCCAATGACAAAAGCTCCTTGCTCACAGAAGACCTCCACAAAGACATACTGGAAGCTGAAATCTCCCTTCCCACCTCACAATATACATGGGGTTGCAGTAAACAGCACACCATGTTGGTCAAATCCCAACGTCTTTAACCTGGCCCAGCTACCAGCCTGGTCTCAGACTCAAGGAGCCTTAGGTAAGATACAACCTTAATTGTCACTATTCCCCTCATCTTGCACAAGCCAGTTTGCTTCACAGTGCCTTTTCAGCCTCCATTTTGCCCCTTGCACATTTTTTGATAGTCCTGGGGCTTGATCTCAGAGCCTGAGCATTGTTCGTGGGTTTTCTTTAGGCTATACCTTTCCCACCGAGCCACAGCACCACTTACAGCCTTTTCTATGTATGTGGTACTGAGGAATCAGCCTTAGTCTTTTTGTGTGGTAGCCAAGCACTCTATCACTAGATCAGACTGCCAGCCCATTGAACATATTTTTGACATTGATCTACTAGGATGTTGATAGGTTTCTGTATCCTAATCTATTATTTTTCCCTGATGAACATCTGTGCTGTCATCTGTAAAAAATGCAGGTGGGAAAATCATAGAAATTTTGGTGAAATAAAAAAAGCATTACACATCTACATAAGTGTTCATTCTTTATAGGAGAAAGGATATTTTGATATGACAATGATGACTGTTCATAAATACTATATCGCGGTTGGAAGTTTGGACTAGTGGTAGGGTGCTTGCCTAGCATCTATGAAGATCTGGGTGATTCCTCAGTACCACATAAATAGAAAATCCTGTAGTGGCACTGTGGCTCAAGTGGCAGAGAGCTAGGCTTGAGAAAACCCAAGGAAAGTGTTCAGGCCCTGAGTTTAAGCCCCAGGACTGGCAGAAGAAGAAGGAAAGGAAAGAAAAGAAAAGAAAGTGCTTTTAACAAGCTAGTCATGCACAGCATTTGCCGCTGAAATCTTTGCTTCTTCATCTTGTGACCTATTCCTTTCCCTCAATGTAGACAAGAAAAACAGATTGCATAACTTGCTATGCTGTTGTCCAATCTCTGGATATTAATTCAAGATACAATAATGCCTGAGATATTGTGTGTGTGTGCATGTGTGTGTACCTCTGACAGTTGTGCATGCACAAGTGTGTATAGGGCCCTCAGGGCCTATGTGATAACGCTGAGCTTCTTTTCCTCAAAGGTATTGGTCTTTCACTTCTAGATTATTGTACCTAGTTGGAGTTGAGAGATTCACACAATTTCTTGCCCTGTGCATTGGAACTGATTCCTCATATGCCCAGTGCTGGTTTCTCATACAGTTAACTGTAGCTATAGAGATGGCTGAGATCTGAGCATCCTAGTTAGAAGCCAGTCCTCGAAAAAAAGTCACTGATAGAGATCTTTTTGTTCTGTTTAGCACCACACAAAAAAGTGGAACTGTGACTCAGATCCTCTTGTACCAGCCATGAGAAAAAATACTAATTGGCAGCACCTGGTCCCTGAGAGGAATCCTTAGTACTGGTTTAAAAAAAGAAAGAAAATAATGAAAAAATTAAAATTACTGAGGAATTCATAAGGATAAAGGTGCCTGTGAATAATCTTTTCCTTTCAGATTCCCCTAAGAGCTTATGTCTATCTACATTTTATCTAAGTTTTGTAAAGATATTTACACATATTCTATCTTTTTTTGCCAGTCTTTGGCTTAAGCTCAGGGCCTGAGGACTGTCCTTGGATTTTTCTCAAGGCTAGAACTCTATCACTTGAGCCTCATCACCACTTCTTCCTTTTTCTAAGTATGTGGTACCAAGGAATAGCACCCTGGTCTTCATGCATGCTAGGAAAGCATTCTAAAGCCAAATTCTAGGCCAAATTCTCGCTCCATATATTCTGTCTTTCTTAAACAGAGATACCCATCCAAAGAAACACACACACAAACTCAAATGCACTATACCACACACCCATATGTGTCTGGCTATGTATAGGCATATGTATTAATCTGTCTCTCTATATAAATGCATAAAGAATATGTATTTAGACAAACAGATAGGATACATAGATAGATAGGTCTCAGGGATTTCCAGATTCTGTGCAAGTCTTCTGAGGGCAATTTATCATTCTATTGTTTGTCAAGTTAGAGTCCCTCTAACTTTTGGCCAGCTCTTTGTCCTTTGCCACTTTTTTTGTTGTTGTTTTTGTGAGTCCTTGGGTTTGAACGCTCAGCCTGGGTGCTGTCACTGAGCTTTTTTCACTCGAGGAAAGTGCTCCACTACTTGAACCACAGCACCCATTCCAGATTTTTTCAGTGGTTTATTGCAGATAAGAGTCTCATGGAGTTTCTCTCCTGGGTGGCTTTGAACTGTGATCCTCAGGTCTCAAACTCCTGAGTAGCTAGGATGACAGGCTTGAGCCAACAGTACCTGGTTTCTTTGCTTCTTTTACCCTTCTTTTTTTTTTGCCCCACCACAGCTATGGTATCTACCTTCCTATGTATCTCCACCTGCCCCCAGCCAGGGATCTGACAGATGCTTTCCACCCACTAATTTATGTCCTCCGCTGTCTCAGCTGACATCTAAGAAATCCACTCATGGTCTGGATGCCAAACACAAAGCCATGTGATTATTTCTCAGTCTGAAAGATCCCATCAGATTTCTAGCCCCACAAAGTCTCAGATTAATGCTCCTCCAGGGCTTCTTAGATTGTTCTTGTAGTAATCCACAACACCTTTGTCATCACTTGACTAGCTACTTCATGGACTATACCTGCATTCCCTGCAGAATTAGATACCCTTACCAGCAGGACACACAGGGTGGATTAGGTGTGGGGCCTGTAGGTGGATCAGAGCCTGTCTAATATAGAGGGGATTTCTACACTACAGGAAATGGAATACACATTTAAATCCACATTCCTGACATGACCATCTCAGGCAGAATTTCTTATCAAATGTGGCACTGCCTACTTCTGCCATAGGGTTGATGACCCAGCACCACAGAGAATGTATTCACCTAGGCCCAATGGGACCCTGAACTTTTAGGTAGGGTTTGGCTTTGGAGGTCATGAGATCTCAGTCTACAAAGGATGAGCTCCCTCCCATGAGGCATATCGAACAGAGCCAAAGTGCAACCCAGTTAAGCAACAGATCAAGTTTCCCATCTTCAGTAGGGTATGGTTTGAAAACCGTGCATAGGTAATATTTGAGGTTGTGTTTGAAGCCAGCCCAGAAAGGAAAGTCCACAAAACTCTCATTTCCAATTAACTGCCAAGAAAAAGCCAAAAAACACCTGGCAACAGAAGGAAGATGGTGCCGAGACAATAGGGACGCTGCCTAGCTCTCTCTCACAAAAAGAGAGAACTAGGGAGTCCCACGAGATAACTACCTTAAGAATACACAACAAAAATCTCAAAAAGCAATGGAGAAGGACTCAAACCAGACAGGAAATCCAGATAAAGCTTACATCCAACTTTCTCAAAGAATTCGGAACGCAAGGACTCCTCCCCCACCTCTTGCCGCAGGATCTAACCCGCAAAAGCCACGAAAAGCAGCAGCTGGTGCCGGCTCGAAGCCGCGAAAAGCAGCTGCGGGTGCTGGCTCCACGCTGGAAAAGCGGCAGCAGGTGCCTTCTCCAAGCCACGAAAAGTGGCGGCAGTGGAGGGCACCAGGCCGGGAGCACAACTGCTGCAGAAACCAGCAAAGAACCGGGCCAGCAAACCGCGGAAGCAGCGGAACCCAGACTCGGAACCAGAACAGCAAGCAGTGGAACCCAGACGCAGAACACAGGGGGTGGCAGAGACCCGAGGAGAGTGAAAGATTCCCCACCACCATGGAGCACCCGCAGACGGACGTAGAGGCGTGAGTAATGCAACGCGTCCCCATACACATTGGGAAGGCAGAGCGGGTGCCAAGCAATAGAACTTAACTCAGACCCCTCCACCCCACCTTAGAAAGACTGACGGGAACAGGGGGCAAGGAATTTAGAATCCTGTCCCTTCCCTCAACAGCCCCCTCCCTCAGGCCATTGACTGGAGATTGACAGGTGGGCTACCTAAGACCCAGCACCAAGGGAGGCGGGGCTGTCCCAACTCCCACCCGCCCAACGGGCTCAACCCCCAGCCCTCTGACTGGAGACTGACAAGTGGGCGGACCCTAAGACTCAGCACCCCACCAGGGGAGGCGGAGCTGTCCCAGCTCCCACCTGCCCACCAGGCTCCTCTCCCAGGACACTGATCTGGAGAGTGGGGGGCACGGGACCCGGCCCTACAACAGCGGGTAGGGGGTGCGGGAAAATAGGAGCCAGCATCTGCCCTCTCTCAATTCTTGGGCGGGGCATCCTCCAGCTGGGAATCCTGAGCAAGACAGCACCGAGGGGCCCCCCACATTCACAGACTCTGAAAAAGCAGTGGAAACACAGCAGGGATCTGAAGGGCCTACCAGCAGCCAAGCTCCCCTTCTGAGAATCAAAAAGGCGCATCTCCGCCCTTGGAGCCCACGTCCTCAGCTGGGCCCCACCCCTGGGAATAGAGGGGTCTCCTGCTGGTCCTGCTGAGAGCCCTTGGAAACTCTCAATCCCCAGACCCTTGGCTTGGGGCCGCCCCTGGAAGCAGCACAGGAAAACATCTGCCAACCGTGCTCAGACGGAAGCTCGCAGATCCATCCCATGGTTCACTGTGAGGCCACTGGTTTGGCTAAGAGCTAGTTGTGCAGAAACACATAAGTTTTATTCTAATACTTCCCAAACTTTGTACTCAAATACGCTACCTACTTACCAACTTAGGTCAGTTATCCTTACGCTATACCTTTTCTTCATTACTACAAGATTCTTACACTCCTACGTTAATCCTCTTGTACCTCCCCTGACCTCTCTCATTCTATTTTTCTATCTCTGGACCTCTCTTCGTCTTTCAACCCTTATACTGCATGGATCTACACTTGATGGCTGTTGAGCAATACTGTATATCTAGGTGTTTAATTATTCTCTAGGCTTAGAGGGACTTAAAGACAATAGAGATGGGACTGAGAGGCTTATTGTTTTGGGTATAAATCGCTTATCAGTGGATATACTAGAGTGGTCTGTAACTGCACAAAAAGAAAGAGTGATAACATTAATCAAAACTTGTGAACATCTACTGTCTGCCAGCTACAGAGGTCTAGGTTGATTATATCTGAAAAACTATAATCGTGTTTAGTATTAATCTTGCTCCCATTTCCAAATGGGCAGAACAAGAAACTCAGGAAAAATGTCAAATCAAGAAACAACATCCCCCACCCAATGTAAACAGACAATGGAAAAGTCACTGACAAACCTAGAGAAGAGTCTTCCAAGTGCTATACAAATGCAATTGATAAACATCATGAATGAAAAATGTGAAAATATAAAGAAAGAGATAAGGGAGGAAGCCATAGCTGAACAAGAGGAAACCATAAACAGGGTGATAAGTGAAAAAGAAGAAGCCATAAAGGAGGCCATAATAAAGGCTGTTCAAAGAAAGATGGATGAATTCATAGAATCCACAAATAAAAAGGTGACTGAACTCCAGCAAATGTTCAAAGAAAATAAAGCTACTGAGCTAACCACACAAATTGAAATCAAGGAGCTAAAGAAATCCATATATGATCTAAAAGAAGAGATGCAAGGCATCAAAAATGAGCAATTAGAAGCAAGGGAGATGAAAAATAAAGTAGATAGCTTTGATAGCAGGTTAGACAATGCAGAGGAGAGAATTTCCGGGGCTGAAGATAATTTAGTTATTATAGAGAAAGAACAGAAAATGATTCAGTCCAAATCTAGGAAAAATGAGAGAGCGCTTTAGGAGGTCCAAGATACAATTAGGAAGCCTAATTTAAGGCTAATTGGTATTGAGGAGGGCGTGGAGAAAGAGGTCAATGGTATTGGAAATATACTTCAGGGAATCATCTCAGAGAATTTCCCAAATATCCAGAAGGGCAGGCCCATGCAGATACAAGAAGCTTTTAGAAATCCAAACAGACCTGACCAGAAAAGAACATCCCACTGCCACATCGTAATCCGAACTGGATCAATAGAAACCAAAGAAAGGATCCTAAAGGCAGCCAGGGAAAAGGGATCAGTAACCTATAAAGGCAAACCAATCAGAATAACCCCAGATTTCTCAGCAGAGATCATGCGAGCAAGAAGTCACTGGAAGCATATATGTCATACCCTTAAGTCAAACAACTACCAACCAAGAATACTGTACCCAGCTAAGCTCTCATTCATAACTGAGGGAACAATAAAACATTCCATTCCAGGGAAAAGCTGCAACAATATGTGGCAACAAAACCAACACTACAGAGAATTCTGAAAGATGTTCTATACATAGAAAACCAAAATAAATGCAATATAGGGAAAGAAATGGCACCTAAACAGCATACAATCAAAGGACCACAAGAACTGTCAAGACACAGGCCCAAATAAAAGCTTTTAAAAATGGTAGGAACTAACAAATATCTCTCAATCCTAACTCTCAATATCAATGGACTTAACTCTCCAATTAAACGTCATAGGTGTCTAGTTGATCAAAAAGCAAAAGCCATCGTTCTGCTGTCTTCAAGAGACACATCTTACCCAAAAAAACAATCATCTTTTGAAAGTGAGAGGTTGGAATAAACTCTATCAAGCTAACGGCCCCCATAAACAGGCTGGAGTTGCCATCCTCATATCAGATAAAATAGACTTCAAACTAAAATTAGTAAGAAAAGCCAAGGAAGATTACTACATACTACTTGCGGCGCCCGGCACCCCTGACCAGCAGGGAATAACGGACACCACCCGAGGATCCTTCTCGTATCACGCTTTTAATGAAGAGCCACTTGGTTAAAGGGAGAGCTGAAGCAGAGGAGCCCTGGGCAGGGAAATGCAACTGCTTATATAGGCCCAAGGAACAAAGGGCTCTCTACCATTGGCTGCTCTGTTGCTAAGGCCGTTTTGAGACTCGGGATTGGTCACGCCCTTTTTCGTCATGCGCAGACTGAAGAGCAACTTGATACTTAGTAACGAGTAAAGGCCTCGCACTCACATACCAAATAAGTTACAAGGAGCGAGGCAGGAAACAGGTGCCATCCGGCTCCCCACATCTCCCCCCTTTTGTTTTATAGCAGCAAGCCAAAATGCCTGTTGTGAAGAGAGTAGAGGTGCTGTCCTCCAAAGTAAAATTCGAGGTCCTATTCTAGAGGAGTGACCCAGGAGGCCAACCCTGGATCCCTCCCCTCCAGGTTCTCTATCCCCTTTGTGGAGATGGGCTAGGGGCGCAAACCCATATGCTGACTCACATGCTCTCCCTGACCTGTTAGGGTCAGGAGTGGTACTTTGTCCAGCATTTCACAACTCTTGGCTGTCCATACTCCTATTCCTCGTGCAATAGACCGAGGTCTCGAGGGTGCAAAGGCAGTACAGGGTAGTTTCAATTGGCCTTTAAAGCTGCAAGCTATACCTGGGGAGAACATCCTTGCTCTAAAGCAGTGAGTGCATGAGCAACCAGTACTCTATCCCTTCTATTGCGAGATCTCATGCGACAGAGCAACCAGAGGCTAGAGACACAAAATCTACAACAGGCTGCAACAAACACTCCCAGCCCAGCCCACTCCTTAACAAATGACAAGGAACTTTCAATCCAATCCAAAACTTGTCCTGCAGTTATTGTGACCCTGGTCTGATTGATCACCATAATTTCTGATCTTAGACGTTCCGTTAGGTCCTCAAACTGTTCCGTCCACTGTTCTTTTAATAACCACCTAACTTTCTAGGCAAATTTGCAGCATAGGAAAAATTATTATAAGGTAGTGTTGTTACACACATTCCAGAATAACTGGCTGCCCATACAAGCTAAGAATACCTATACATCAAATCCATTTGTTCCTGCAATAAGTCCACCCATTGATTGAGAATCATAAAACCACGATACAAGTGCTGATTAGTCTCCGTCCGCGTCTCCATGGCTGTTGACCCTGCGGCTGACGGCAAGGGCCACCGCTGAAGTCACTGCAGTCATCGAGGCATTAGTCATGGGCATCGGTAATGGGAAGGTCTTCATTATTGCCCACATCATTTTTTCCTTGTTGCTCTTTCCCCTCTGTCTCTTCATGCAAAGTCATGGCAGCAGAAGAATTATTAACAGGATTATTCCCAGGACTTTGTTTCGCATCATCCTCTTTGGGCGTTTGATTTTCTTCCAATATTCTTACGAGGCGCTGTGGTACCCAATGGGGGGAATCTTGTCCCTGTGGAAAAACACAAACAGCTCCCCTGGATCTCTGAATTACAGGATCCGGTCCATACCATTTATTATCAATGACATTTCTCCACATTGCTTTTTGTATAGATGGCATCGCCATTTTATTAGCATGCCGATCAGCGGCTGTTTGTCCTCTATCATCCACTGTTACATAATTTAGGGTAAACAGTGCAATGGCCAGCCTTTCTCTGGGGGAGGCATCTCGGCCTATTCCCTCCTTTTGTTTAAATAAAAGTTGTTTAAGAGTCCTATTGGCACGTTCCACAATTCCCTGACCCTGGGGATTATAGGGAAGGCCAGTAGAATGAACCACCTACATTTGAGTGCAAAAGGAGCGAAATCCAGCAGAGGCATAAGCAGGGCCATTATCTGTTTTTAATTTTAATGGTTTTCCCCATGCTGCCCAGGCTTCCAAGCAATGAACTTTGACATGGGACACCCTTTCCCCAGTAAGGGCAGTGGCATGCATTATGCCAGAGAAAGTATCCACAGAAACATGAACATATTTTGTCCGGCCAAACTCAGGCACATGAGTAACATCCATTTGCCATAAGGTGTTAGAGCAAAGTCCTCTAGGATTAACCCCGATTATAAAAGAGGGGTGATATACTACACAGGATTGACAAGATTTAACAATTTCTCTAGCCTGTTGGCGTGAAATGGAAAATTTATATCGAAGGGTTTTTGCAGAAACATGATAAAGTTGATGAAAATCTCACGCTAATTGAACAGAATTATGGGAAAGGCCCACCAGGGCTCTGGCAGTCAAATCCACTAAGGCATTGGCCTCTGACATGGGACCAGGCAAGCCAGTATGTGCCCGAATATGACCAATGAAAAAAGGATTTTTCCTTTGTAAAATTAAACTCTGAAGTTGGGATAATATATTTGAAACTGTACTGTTACCTTTTATGGAGGCTGCGACTTCCAGGGATGCCACTGCATTAACTACATATTGTGAATCAGAATATAGGTTAAAAGGCTCAGGAAATTTCCTGAATACTTCTAAAACTGTTAGACATTCAACTACTTGTGGAGTTTCTGGTCGAAAATTTAAAGTTACTGGCTCTTTTCCTTGAACTACATAGGCACCTCGGCCTGTTTTTGATCCATCTGTAAATATAATTAGGGCATTATTCAGAGGCAATTTTTTCGTAACTTTGGGGAAATACACCCAATCTTCATGCACAAAATTCAGCAGTGGATGTTTGGGATAATGATTGTCAATTATATTTGGAAAGGAGCACACCAAAACTGCCCACCAGTCAACAGAGGCAGCCAATATTTGTACTTGTTGCCGGGTATAAGGAATAATTAATTTGTCAGGAAATTTTGCAAAGTGAGTCAAACACGCCTTGCAACCTGTAAGAGCTAGCAAAGCAACTAATTCTGGAAAATACTGAATAGTTTTTAAGCCATAAGAATTTCCATGTAACCATAACAATGGGCCTTCTTGCCATAATACTCCTGTAGGATAATTCTTTGTTTTAAATATGCACAGTAAGATTGGCGCTGATGGATTTACACGCAAGAGTTGTGCATTTTCTATGGCCTGTTCAAGACGCTGAATGGAACTCTTAGCCTGAACAGTCAATTTTCTAGGTGAGGTAACATCCGGGTCTCCCTCCAATAAGGAAAAGAGGGGCAACAATTCAGAGCGAGGGAAATTAAGAAAATTTCGCACCCAATTTACGTCCCCCATTAATTTTTGAAAATCATGAAGGGTATGCAAATGCTTTGTTTTCAAGACGACATTTTGGGGTGTCACAGCTATGGGAGAAATTATGGAACCTAAAAACTGAACCTTTTCTGAAAATTGCACCTTTTCTGGTGCCAAGTTTAAGCCTGCCTTTGCAAGGAGTTTAGATAATTTACTAAATACTTGAAAAAGGATATTCTGCTCAGGGGCAGCTATTAGAATATCATCCATATAGTGAAGAATTCTAACAATGGGAAATTGCTGTCTCACAGGAAAAAGAACTGTGTCAACATATAGTTGGCATATTGTAGGGCTATTAGCCATTCCTTGTGGAAGAACCCTCCACTGAAATCGTGCATCAGGTTGTTCATGATTAACAGAAGGCAAGGTAAAGGCAAAACGTTCTCTATCCCTGGGATGCAAAGGAATAGAAAAGAAACAGTCCTTAATATCAATAGATATAATGGGCCACTTTTGAGGCAAAGCAGAAAGCAGTGGGAGGCCGCGTTGGACTGACCCTAATATTTGCATTTGAGCATTAATGGCTCTGAGATCATGTAATAGTCTCCACTTGCCTGAGGTCTTTTTAATAACAAAGATAGGAGTGTTCCACGGGGAAACAGAAGGTTCTACATGCTCCAATCGTAGTTGTTCCTGTACCAATTGAGTTATAGCCTCCAGTTTCTCTTGGGACAGGGGCCACTGAGGCACCCACACCGCTTTATTTGTTAACCAGGGTATGGGTGTTGGACCAGCGGAGGCTAAACTTTCAGTGACCCCCAAGAAAAACCCAAACCTCGTTTATCTTTGTTGGCAACTGGCTCTACAGGGGTATGTCGGCCCTGTAAATGTTTTCCTAATCCACCAGTAGGGACAAAACCCTGATTTCTCATTATAGTTTGTACCGTTGAAGAGCAATCAGTGGTTAGAATTAAACCCATTTGCTGTTGGATATCCCGGCCCCACAAATTAACTGGGACCTGGAGGACAAACGGCTGAATTTTTCCCTTTTGACCTTCCTCCGTGGACCAGGTCAGCTGTTTTGCGCTGACCCGAGGAGTATCTGCATAACCTAAGCCTTGCAGGGTTTGTGAAGAAAATTGTAGGGGCCATGTCTTTGGCCACTGAGTTATTTGGATGATACTCCGGTCAGCCCCCGTGTCCACCAGACCACTAAAGGTCCTACCTTCAATTGTTAATGTTAACATGGGACGGTTATTTAAGGCCATGGACAAGCAGACAAGGTCTGCTCCTGAGGTACTTAAACTTCTTTCCTTTTCTTGTCTAGGGAAAATTTGATGATGGGAAGGCACCAAAATTAATTGGGCAATTCGATCTCCAGGGGCCACCAAAATGGCTCCTCGAGAGACTGAACAGAGGACTTGGATGACTCCCATGTAATTAGGGTCGACAACCCCGGGGAACACCATAAGGCCTTTCATAGTGTTAGAGGCACGTCCCAACACTATCCCCACCATTTTTTCAGGTAGGGGGCCTATTAGGTCAGTTGCTATGAGCTGAGCCCCCATGTCGCCAGTTAAGACCACTCCGGCGGTGGCACGGAGGTCCAACCCTGCAGATCCTGCGGTTGCTCTGCGGGAACAAATGGCTGTTGGAGATGAGGTGAAAGCCTCTGATAAGTTTCCTGGCACCGAATCCCCTGATTTTGCGGGCCCTGGGGCAATGGGCCCCTCTGCCCATTTTTCGGCTCCAAGGCCTGAGGTTGCCGGATAAGCTGTCCATTCACATCTTTAACGGATCTGCACTCATTTGCCCAATGTTTTCCCTTTTTACATCGTGGACAAAGTCCTGGTTCGCGAGGGGGCCTCTGCTTTAAATATTTTAAATTGGGACACTGTCTCCTGAAATGTCCTGGCTGTTGGCAATTGAAGCATAATCCTGAATTAATTCTAGTAGTCTCAGCTACCGCAGCCTCATACGTGGCAGCCTGTTCCTCTAGCTCCTCCTCTTCATTTGAACTTAGCTCCTCCGGGAGCCCATCCCCCTCACTTTCTGTGCTTTGATCTGACTCTCCTGCATCCTGATAGAGGGAGCTCCTTGGTCCCTCCTGTTTTTTCTTTTCTCTTCTCTCCTCCTGTTTTTTCTTTTCTCTTCTCTCCTCCTCCTGCACTGTACTTTGTGAGGGCTGCAGTCCTTCAATTCCATTCTTTTGTTTTCTCTTATATTTTACCCCACTCTTGGTGGTCCCTCCTTCCTTGTACGATGACTCCGAGAGACTATCCTGGTGCTTAATTAATACCTTCCTCCCTTCTTTAATAATCTCAGTATTTCTGCCCTCCTCCAAACAAGCGCGCACCATTCTCCACATGGGCAACGTGGCGCGGGAGACCCCTCCCTTTTCTAGAGCTCTATCCAGGTCCTCGCCTAATATATCCCAACAGGCCAGTGAGAGATCTCCAGACTCCGCAAACCATGGGGCGTGTATCTCAATATCTGTTAACACTCTATGTATTGTGCCGCGAGAAATTCTCAGCCCACGCTGTTTAAGAAGGGCCTGTAAAGGGGCACAGAAGTCCCTTATACGGCACACACTTCCTGAAGAGTTACCCATACTGATGTTTAAAGACCGAGTTAACACAAACCACAGAGGAAGAACGATAACAAGCACCCAGACAGGAACTTCTCAGAACAACATACCTAGAAGGAGTCCTCTTCACGTGTCAAGTTCTGGATCCTCTTCGGCCCCTCCGCAGGTCCCGGGTTTCGGCACCAGTTGCGGCGCCCGGCACCCCTGACCAGCAGGGAAGAACGGACACCACCCGAGGATCCTTCTCGTATCACTCTTTTAATGAAGAGCCACTTGGTTAAAGGGAGAGCTGAAGCAGAGGGGCCCTGGGCAGGGAAATGCAACTGCTTATATAGGCCCAAGGAACAAAGGGCTCTCTACCATTGGCTGCTCTGTTGCTAAGGTCGTTTTGAGACTCGGGATTGGTCACGCCCTTTTTCGTCATGCGCAGACTGAAGAGCAACTTGATACTTAGTAACGAGTAAAGGCCTCGCACTCACATACCAAATAAGTTACAAGGAGCGAGGCAGGAAACAGGTGCCATCCGGCTCCCCACAACTACTAAAGGGATCTTTCCCCCAGGAAGACATAACGATCCTAAATATTTACACACCCAATCCAGGAGCAACCAACTGCATCAAGCAAACTTTACTTACACTGAAACTACACATAGATCGAAATACAGTGATTGTCGTTGACTTTAACACACCACTCTCACCTATGGACAGATTAACAGGGCTAAAACTCAACAGAGAAACCTTAGAACTGAACAACTATATAGACCAACTAGATCTAACAGACATCTGCAGAATAATCCACCCAGCAACAACACAATATACGTTTTTCTCACCAGCACATTGAACATTTTCCAAAATAGATTACATCTTAGGCCATAAAACAAACCTGGTCAGATTAAGGAATACTGAAATTATTCCATGCACACTCTCAGACCACAAAGCATCAAATTGGAACTGAACACACATCTCTACCAACGAAAACCCTGTAACTCATGGAGACTGAACAACACATTGTTGAATCACCAATGGGTCATCGAAGAGATCAGAACAGAAATCCAACAGTTTATGAAATTTAACAGTAAGGAGCACACAAAATACCAACTCCTTTGGGACACAGCAAAGGCAGTACTCAGGAAAATTTATACCGCTGAGTGCCTACAACAACAAGTTGGAAAAATTGCAAACCAACAAGTTAATGTCTCACCTTAAGCTCCTGGAAAAAGAGCAACAAACCAACCCTAATCCCAGTAGAAGAAAGCAAATTATTAAAATCAAAGCAGAATTATATGATTTGGAATCTAAAAAAACTATAGAAAGAATCACCAAAACAAGGAGTTGGTTCTTTGAAAGAATTAACAAAATTGACAAGCCCTTAGCAAATCTTACCAAAAAAAGAAGAGAGCATATCGAAATAAACAAAATCGCAGATGAAAATGGTAATATTATGACAGAAATTACCAAGATCCAGTATATCATGAGGGAATACTTTTCAAACCTTTACGCCAACAAATTTGAGAATCTAGATGAAATGGATGAATTCCTAGCCAATATTAACATACCCACACTGAACCAAGAAGAAGTAAGCCAACTCAACAGGCCTATTTCAAGCTCTGAAATAGAAATTGCAATTAGAGAATTTCCACCTAAGAAAAGCCCAGGGCCAGATGGATTCACAGCTGAATTCTATAAGGTCTTCAAAGCAGAGCTCACACCAATACTCCTCAAGCTCTTCAACGAAATTGAAAATGAAGGTTCCTTACCAAACTCTTTCTATGAAGCCAGTATAACCCTCATCCCCAAACCAGACAGAGATTCATCAAAGAAAGAGGACTATAGACTTATATCTTTGATGAACATCAATGCAAAACTTCTCAACAAAATACTGGCCAACCGTCTACAACAACTGATCAAAAAAATTGAACACTATGATCAAACTGGATTCCTCACAGGGAGGTAAAGCTGGTTCAACATACGCAAATCAATTAATATAATTCAACAGATCAACAGGAGCAAGGACAAAAATCACATGATTGTCTCAATAGACGCGGAAAAGGCATTTGACAAGATCCAACACCCCTTTATGTTAAAAGCTCTGGAGAAACTAGTAATCCATGGAACATTCCTCAATGTAATAAAGGCTGTGTATGAGAAACCCACTGCTAGTATTACACTTAATGGTGAAAATCTAAAGCCATTTCCTCTAAAATCAGGAACGAGACAAGGATGCCCACTCTCTCCACTACTCTTTAACATAGTACTAGAATTCCTAGCCAGTGCAATAAGGCAAGAAGCAAGCATAAAGGGGATCCAAGTAGGGAAAGAGGAAATAAAACTATCCCGCTTTGCAGATGACATGATTCTATATTTAAAGAATCCTATAGACTCTACTCCCAAGTTCCTTGAGCTTATTCAAAACTTTGGAAGAGTAGCAGGCTACAAATCAACCCTCAAAAATCAACTGCCTTCCTTTACGCCAACAGTGAGAGGAATGAGGCAATAATCAGGAAAGAAACTCCTTTCACAATAGCCTCAAAGAAAATAAAGTACCTAGGAATTAGCTTAACGAAGAATGTAAAGGACCTTTTTGATGAAAACTTTAAAACCTTAAAAAAGGAAATTAAAGCAGAACTAAGGAAATGGAAAAACCTCCCATGCTCCTGGATTGGAAGAATCAACATTGTGAAATTGACAGTCTTGCCAAGGGCTATCTACAAATTCAAAGCAATACCCATCAATATCCCAGTGGTGTTCTTTAAAGAAATAGAAGAGGCAATTCAAAATTTCATATGGAATAATAAAAGACCCCGTATAGCAAAAACACTTCTTAGCAGAAAGAACGGCGCTGGAGGAATTTCAATTCCAAACTTTAGACTCTGTTACAGAGCTATAATACTCAAAACAGCTTGGTACTGGCACAAGAACAGGCCTGAAGACCAATGGAATAGAACTGAGGACCTAGATATTAAACCACAGACCTATGGCCACCTAATCTTTGACAAGGGAGCTAAAAAAATAGAATGGAAGAAAGACAGCCTCTTCAACAAATTGTGCTGGCAGAGCTGGTTAAGCACCTGCAGAAAACTGAAGTTGGATCCTTCTTTGTCACCTTGCACTAGAATTAAGTCCAAATAAATCAAAGACCTAGAGGTAAAAGCTGACACACTGAAAACTTTACAGGAAGGAATAGGAGATACACTAGGCCTCCTTGGCACAGGTCGAAACTTTCTTTTTTTTATTATTTATTTTTTATTGTAATTAATAAAAGGGTTACATGATATTTGCCAGATAGAAGGTGCATTAATTCCCATACATTGATACCCTTTCACATGTTTCCCCCCCCCACGTCCCCCACCCGTCTTGGTATTCCCTCCTTCCCTATCAAATTTCAAATATCCAAATACAAATAAATTCAATATATCAGATAGCAAATTGAGATACTATGTTGCTCCTCTCCTCTCCGGGGCAGCAACACGGGAACAGGGAGGGACACACAGGGCCAGCCTGTAGTCCCCCGGGAGCCGAGCGAGATGGTAAGTGTCGAAGACCCAGCCCTCCCCCAATCACCGGGGAAGAAAAAGCCACGCTGTGTCAGAAGCAGTGTTAACCATGAAAGCGCATCAGATCTCTCTGCTGATCTCTGCTGATCTCTTGTTCTCTCTGATGCTCTCCTCTCTCTGATGCTCTCCTCTCTTTATTGCGTCAGACAATTAGTTATATACTGTTAGGGTAGGAGAAGGTGGGCACTGGGAAGCTAGCCAATAGGAAGAGGGCCTCTGTGCTACCACTAAGGGTCTGGGTGGGGCTTTCAGGTACTGGGCAGGACAGGTGCGGGAAAGCGCACTTGAGCTGCTGCGAGACCCGCGAAACTGCGAGGGGTTCAATCGAGTCACGTACACAGAGATGCCTTAAGAGAGGTATGCAAAGGACCGAATGCCTGGACAAAGCCCTTTAATTGCAGCTGAGCCAGAATCAGGCCTCAGAGATGGAGGCTAGGCCCCAACAATTCCCCCTTGTTTGTTTATTAGAACGGGGGGGACAAGCGCGCAAAACCCCTGTCTTAGGTCGTCCCCTTCAGGGTATCTTACCCGTCATTGAGTGCTCTGCAGCCTTCTGTCCCACAGTATAGATCACCCCCGGGCCTGTCTTAGGTTGTCCCCGCTCCAGAGATCTTACCCATCATTGGCTCTCGGGGAGACATCTAAGGGGAGTTAAGGGATCCCTCCTTGTCATTGGGCTCTCCTTGGTCATAGCGGTCATTGGCATTGGTAGCAAGCCTCTGGTAATGCACCTGTACGTTCATCAACTGAATGGATCAGAGGTCCCTGTCAGCATCCCTAGAGTAATGGGGATCATAGGTTGGGCATGATGGTTCCTCTCTGCCTGTTGGCGGCATTCTTCTTTATACAGGGCGCACGACTTAAGGACTGCCTTGGCCAGGGCCATCCAATCGGCCGAGGTACATGGTTGATGAGCAAGGACTTGGAGGATGGTTTCCGTCCAAGGAGCATTAGGGCAAACTTCTAAGACAGCCTTTTTGAGTTCCTTAAGGTCGCCAGGCTCCCAGGGATACCCGGTTGCAGGGCGGTTACCGCCTGGGTCAATATTAACCAGGAATGGCTGGTAGGACTCCGGGCCAGGTTCAAATGGTGCCTCACTAGTGACACTGTCTGTTGGGGTCACGCTCTCCGGCCTTTCTGACACACTTCCATTCAAAGGCTACAATATCTTGTGGACCTCAGAAGCACCGTGCAGAAGCCTGTCTGGTGAATGGAGGCCTGGCAGGCCCAGACACTCCTGTGAGACTACTGAGGGTGGATGGAGCCCTGGCGCTGTGGGGGTTGGGAAACTAACTGAGCAGCCCAGGCCCAGGCCCTCCTGCGAGACTACAGAGGCCTCATGGCCTGGGTTTGATGGGGGAGGGGTAAAGGGTGGCTCCTTCTCATCTCCCTGAGGGGAACTTGGCCTTTCAGTAGATAATGAGAGATTAGCAACTCCGCAGGGAGTAAGGGAGGCATCTGGCCTCTCTTTGTTAACTGTGTCCCCAGGGGACCCAGCCCTCTGGTTGGAAAGTTGAGGAGAAAAACTAGAAACGCCTCGTGGAGGAATCTCCCCTTGATTAATCTGGGCTTTTCTGATTAGATGCTCAGTTTTGTCCCAAGTATTCCAGTCTACCAAGTTGCTAGTTGGCAGCCACAGGGCGATTTTAACTAAAGTATCCCAAACTTTACATGTCTGTGCAGCTAAAATCTCTAACCCTCGACTTTTAAGGAAGAGCTTAAGAGAGTCGAGGGAAGGGTCATTCTTAGAAAGGTTCTTTCCCATATTTGATGGGAGTACACTTACCCGCAGTCCGATTAGCTCGTCGGCGGTGAGTTTCTCGAGCACGTGGAGCCCTCACATGGGCGGCAGTTTCCTCACACGGGGCACCAGCTGTTGCTCCTCTCCTCTCCGGGGCAGCAACACGGGAACGGGGAGGGACACACAGGGCCAGCCTGTAGTCCCCCGGGAGCCGAGCGAGATGGTAAGTGTCGAAGACCCAGCCCTCCCCCAATCACCGGGGAAGAAAAAACCACGCTGAGTCAGAAGCAGTGTTAACCATGAAAGCGCATCAGATCTCTCTGCTGATCTCTGCTGATCTCTTGTTCTCTCTGATGCTCTCCTCTCTCTGATGCTCTCCTCTCTTTATTGCGTCAGACAATTAGTTATATACTGTTAGGGTAGGAGAAGGTGGGCACTGGGAAGCTAGCCAATAGGAAGAGGGCCTCTGTGCTACCACTAAGGGTCTGGGTGGGGCTTTCAGGTACTGGGCAGGACAGGTGCGGGAAAGCGCACTTGAGCTGCTGCGAGACACGCGAAACTGTGGGGGGTTCAATCGAGTCACGTACACAGAGATGCCTTAAGAGAGGTATGCAAAGGACCGAATGCCTGGACAAAGCCCTTTAATTGCAGCTGAGCCAGAATCAGGCCTCAGAGATGGAGGCTAGGCCCCAAAATACTATACCAATATGAGATAACCAAGGGACAGTAAAGGAGATGAGAGACAACATAGTACATTAAGGACAACAATCTTTCATTATATGGCTTTTGTTTCAATATCCTGGAGGTCCTTTCAATTAGCTTCACATTATATGTCCTTATGTATCAAGATTTTGCTCTATTGCAAATCTCTGCTAGTAGAGCCCAAGGTTTCTACTGATTATGACGAATGAGGGAAACCATTGAGCCTAAGTTCCTTTGAGTCTGGCTTACTTCACTTAATATGATTTTTTCTAAGTCTTTCCATTTCCTAACAAATGGGGCGATGTCATTCCTTCTGACAGCAGCATAGAATTCTGTTGTGTACAAATACCACAACTTGTTGATCCACTCATCAACTGAGGGACATCTAGGTTGGTTCCATATCTTTGCTATGGTGAATAGTGCTGCAATGAACATTGTTGTGCCCATTAAAAAATGGGCCAAAGACTTAAAGAGAATCTTCTCTGAAGAAGAAAAAAAATGGCCTATAGACACATGAAGAAATGCTCAACATCTCTGGTCATAAAAGAAATGCAAATAAAAACAACTCTAAGATTCCACCTCAATCCAGTTAGAATGGCCAGGTTCAGGAAAACGAATAATAACAGATGGTGGAGGGGATGTGGCTAGGAAGGATCACTACTACACTGTTGGTGGGAGTGCAAACTCGTTCAACCACTATGGAAAGCAGTGTGGCAGTGCCTCAAAAGGCTAAATATAGAACTCCCCTATGATCCAGCAATTCCACTCCTTGGCATTTACCCAACCATCCAGAAACAAGGGCATACTAAATCCACTAGCACAACAATGTTCATTGCAGCACTCTTCACCATAGCAAAGATATGGAATCAACTTAGATGTCCCTCAGTTGATGAGTGGATCAACTATATTGATGAGTGGATACTATATTGTTATAGTATCTCACTTTGTTATCTGATATATTGAATTTATTTGTATTTGGTTATTTGAAATTTGATAGGGAAGGGGGGAAAATCAAATGGGTGGGGGGTTTGGGGGGGAGGGTAATGGGTACTAAGACATGTGAAAGTGTATCAATATATGTGAATTAATGCACCTTCTATCTGGCAAATATCATGTAACCCTTTTACTAATTACAATAAAAAAATTGCTTGATGATATAAATTGGATCCGACCTTATCTTAAACTCACCGTAGCTAACCTTAAGCCTGTCTTTAATATACTTATAGGAAACCCTGACTCCACTTCCCCCTATTTTCTTACAATACAAGCCCTTGATGCCTTACATTTAGTTGAAAGGGCGATCCAAGAACAGGGCATCACATTCATTTCCTATGACAAGCCTTTTCTCTTCATTATCTGTACAATGACCGATATGCCCACTGGGGTCTCCTGGCAGGATGGACCACTCCACTGGGTTCACCTCTCTTCTTCCCCCTGTAAGGTCCTAATGACTTATCCCTCATTAGTTGTTAAGCTCATCCTTCTAGGAAGAGAACAAAGCCACCAATATTTTGGCTGGGACTCGCACAAAATCATCTTGCCCTACACAAAAGAAGAGATAAATTGGCTACTCCAATTTACAGATGAATGGCCCCTGGCATGCTTATCCTATTCTGGTACAATTGATAATCATTACCCTGCAGATAAACTTCTTCATTTTGACAGACAACATCCGTTTACTTTCCCTAAGCTAACTTCTCTTCATCCCCTCCTCAATGCCTTGACTATATTCACTATTGGATCTTCCAATGGCACTGCCTTTTTCGTTGCTGAAAAACAAACCTCAATTGTACAAACCTCCTATAATTCTGCCCAATTAGTGGAATTTTATGCTATTTTACAAGTCTTCTCTACATACTCCCACCACCCTTTCAACATTTATACCAATAGTGCCTATATTGTCCAATTAGTACCCCTCTTAGACACTGTCCCTTATATTAAGCCTTCCACTAATGCAGCTTCTCTTTTCCTCCAACTACAACAACTTTTTCTTGCTAGACAAGCACCCTTTTTTTCCAAGTCCTGGGCTTAAGCACAGGGCCTGAGAACAGTCCTTGGATTTTTCTCAAGGCTAGAACTCTATGACTTGCGCATTAGCACCATTTCCGGCTTTTTCTAAGTATGTGGTAAAAAGGATTCAAACCCGGGTGTTCGTGCTTGCTAGGCAAGTACTCTACCACTAGGCCAAACTCCCAGCCCACAAGCACCCTTTTTTTATTGGTCACCTATGGGCCCACCCTGATCTCCCTGGACCTCTTTCAAAAGGAAATGCTTGTGATGATGCTGCCACTAAGCTTTCTCTCCCTGTACTTCTTGGCTCAGTCGATCAGGCAGTCAAAGCTTATTCCTTGCATCACCTTAATGCTCATACCCTGCACCTTATGTACAAAATTACAGGAGAACAGGACAGACAGATTGCCAAACAATGTTCAGACTGTGTCACCTTTTTGCCTACCCCCCACCTCGGAGTAAAACTGGAGGGCTGACCCCTAATGACATTTGGCAGGTGGATGTCACCCATTTGCCTGAGTTTGGAAAACTCAAATACATCCATGTAACCATTAACACCTTCAGTGGATTCATCTTTGCCTCCCTACATATGGGTGAAACCTCTAAGGATGTCATTGCACATGTGTTACAATGCCTCTCTACTATAGGACAACCAGAAACTATCAAGACAGATAATGGACCAGGTTACACTGGTCAAAATTTCCAAATCTTTTGCTCATAGCTACAAATAAATCACATTACTGGCATCCCTTACACTCTACAAGGACAGGGCATTATTGAACATGCTCACCAAATGTTAAAAATACTATTCTCAAACTACAGAATGGGGAATTGCCTATGGTTAAAGAGTCTCCAAAAAATCTTCTCAATCATGCTATGTTTGTTATTAACTTCCTTACCTTGGACAAAGATAGGAAAACAGTTGCTGACCATCTTTGGCACCCAGAAACTAATAAAAACTTTGCCACAGTCCTATGGAAGTATCCTCTCACATGTAAATGGAGTGGATCTGACCCTGTACTAATAATGGGGTCAGGGGTCACTCTGTATCTTCGATAACAAAGAAGGTGCTGCTAGATGGTTCCCAGAAGGACTGGTCAAGCAGGTTGATTCATCTGCAGCCATCCAAGAGGACACTTGCCCTTGAAAATGTTTCCTTTTTATCTCCACAGGACAATGCCTTTCAATGTGCTGCTGCTGCTCCTTGGCCTGACCACCCTCTCAACAACTAAGTTCCTCCAATTTAATCCCCACTAACACTATAAGGTCACTTGGTTGCTGAGCAGTGGACAAGTAGTTGTCGCCTGGTCCTCCCCTCGAGTGACCTCTGATAAATATTGGTGCCCCCCTTTTTTCTCGATATATATACCCTAGCCATTGGGACACCTTCATTCTGGAAATCTCTGGTTTCTCTTTCTGAAGTGGTACTACAAAATCGCAGAGGACTAGACCTTCTATTCCTCCAGCAAGGTGGCCTCTGTGCAGCCCTAAGGGAAGAATGCTGTTTCTACACAAACCATACTGGGGTGGTTCGAGATAGCATGGCTAAGGTCAAGGAAGTTCTAGAAAAGCGCAAAAACAGAGCAAGAATAAGGATGGTTTCAGAGTTGGTTTTTGACTTCCCATGGCTTACCACTCTCCTCCCTTCTATATCAGGGCCCCTTGTGGGACTCCTATTGTTACTAGCCTTTGGACCTTGGGCTTTCAACTGAATCACAAGATTCATACAACAACAAATTGATGCTCTAGTAGCCAAGCTATTCAGGTTCACTACCATCGATTGGACCCGATAGACCAGGGCCTAGATGAGCCTACAAGTGAAGTAATCTCTTTGGAGACAGTGTGACACCCAGAATCATGCTCACCTAATGGCATGGGTTCCAGTGAAAGGGTTTCGGAGCAAAGTATAGCAGGGGAGAAACCACTGTACCTCTGGGCTTCCTGAGAAGCATTCCTGATTTCATAGAGCTTGGTGACAAACATCCTCTCCCCCAAAAAGGAGTCACACATAAAGCAGGGGGATCAGGCCTCTGTTTCCCCCTCCTGGTTAATGCCCACTGTCCCCCTATGGACAGAACTACTCTTCACCATGCGTGGTCAAAAATAAAAGAAAAAGAGAGGAGATGACGGGACCGGCAGGAAAGGAAATACCTTCTCAGCAATCCAAATAGGTTCTGTTTTCTAGTTAGTCAACTCAGCCATCCATATAGTTTCTGTTAGTCAATGGGTTCTCAGAAGTCAGGCAATACCTCCTGCGGTTTGACATACCACAACTGAATAATCATTGACTTCATTGCCACAACTGAACAATGGTTGCTATGGCTTCATAGCCATGAATTCCTCATTTTTGTTTTTGATCTCCCCCTAGCCTGGAAAGTCCCCACCTCCTAAACTATTATAAAAACTGTACTGTAACCTTCAATAAATGAGAGCTTAATCAAACCTATTGACTTCCTCTCCTTCTTTGTGTCTCCTGCCCCTCAATTTGTCTGCCCTTCTCTTCCCAGGTCCTAGTTGAACAAACCCCGCAGGCCACGGCACTGTTTTCTGTTTTGTTATTATTATTATTATTATTATTATTATTATTATTATTATTATTAAAGATAAGAGTCTTATGAACATTCCTGCCCAGTCTGTCTTTGAACTACGGTCCACAAATTTCTGAGTCCTGAATAGTTGGGATGACAGGCAGGAACCACTGGCATCCAATCCAATGGTGTAATTTCTTAGGAAAAAATAACTCATAGTCCAAAAAATAAATACCAGAAAGCTGACGCAAGAAAGGTGTGGGTGGAGCAAGGTGCCAGTGACTCATTCCTGTGCTTAGTGACACACACACACACACACACATACACACACACAAACACATACATCACACACACACATCACACACCACACAAAGATTGGTAAAAAAAAAAAACAAAAAACCTTTTGAATGAGCTATTTCCCTCATGGGTTTCAGACCCCATAAAAACCTAAATTCATATCTGAACCCTCCCCCAGGCCTCTCCAATATGTTTGGGTTTTTTGTTGCTGTTGTTTTTCTTTTGCTTGTCCTGGGCTTGAGCTCAGGGCCTGAGCACTGTTATTGGATTTTCTCAAGGGCTAGAGCTCTATCATTTGAGCCTCAGCACCACTTCCAGCTTTTTTCTATGTACGTTGTACCAAGGAATTGAACCTGGGTCTCCATGCCCTCTAGGCAAGCCCTCTTTCATAAGGCCAAATTCTTGGCCCTATGTTCGGTTATTTAAAATATGGAAATCTGATAAACATGCTCATTAAAAGATAAAAAACGGCTGTGTATGACAAACCCACAGCTAGCATTATATTTAATGGCAAAAGGCTAAAGCCATTCCCTATAAAATCAGGAAGAAGACAAGGATGCCCACTCTCTCCACTCCTCTTTAACATAGCATGAGAATTCCTAGCCAGAGCAATAAGGCAAGAAGGAAACATAAAGGGGATCCAAATAGGAAAACAAGTGAAACTTTCCCTATTTGCAAATGACATGATTCAGTATTTAAAAAACCCTATAGACTCTACTCCAAAGCTCCCTAAGCTGATTCAAAACTTTGGCAAGGTAGCAGAGTATAAAATTTACACTCAAAAATCAACTGCCTTCCTTTATGCCAGCAGTGAGAGGAACGAGGCAACAATCAGGAAAGCAACTCCTTTTGCAATAGCTTCAAAGTAAATAAAGTACCAAGGAATTACCTTAACTAAGGATGTAAAGGACCTTTTTGATGAAAACTTTAAAACACTGAAAAAGGAAATTAAAGCAGAATTGAAGAAATGGAAATACCTCCCAGGATCTTGGATTAAAGGAATCAACATAGTGAAAATGGCAATCTGGCCAATGGCTATCTACAAATTCAACGCAATACCCATCAATATCCCAATGGCATTCTTTAAAGAAATAGAAGAGGCAATTCAAAATTTCATATGGAATAATAAAAGATCCCATATAGCAAAAACACTTCTTAGCAAAAAGAACAGTACAGGAAGAATTTCAATAGCAAATTTTAGACTCTATTACAGAGCTATAGTGACCAAAACAGCTTGGTACTGCACAAAAACAGGCCTAAAGACCAATGGAATAGAACTGAGGACCCAGATGTTAAACCACAGACCTATGGCCATGTAATCTTTGATAAGGGAGACAAAAAATAGAATGGGAGAAAGACAGCCTTTTCAACAAATGGTGCTGGCAGAACTGGTTAAGTACCTGCAGAAAACTGAAGTGGATCCTTCTTTGTCACCCTGCATTAGGATTAACTCCAAATGAATCAATGACATGGAGGTAAAAGCTGACACACTGATAACTTTACAAGAAGGAATAGGAGATACAATAGGTCTCCTTGGCACAGGTCGAAATTCCTTAAGAAGGATCAAGAAACACAACAAATCAGAGTCTGGATAAATGAGACTGCATTAAACTGCAGTGCTTCTGTATGGCAAAGGACATAGCTAGCAACTTAACCAGAAAGCCTACAGAATGGGAGAAGATCTTCACTAACGATACAACTGACAAAGGTCTCATATCTAAAATATATCAACAGCTCCAAAAATTGAATCACTCCAAAACTAATCTCCAAAGAAACAACCATTGTTGGGAGCCAGAGTGGAATCAAACGGTACTTTGATTTGCATCAGATAATTGCTTGATTGTCTTACTGTTTTTGGCCTTCTCCTGTTCAATTGATCAAAAGTGTAAGGCAGGTTCTTAGACCTATTTGTTTCAATTTTAGCCCAACACTGTGCAGTGAACTCTGTCTCCCATAATAAGTTCTCTCCTGCACTAAGGCATGCTCTGGCAAGCCGCTTCCAGTCATTTGGGCATACAATACCAGCACACGCAGCCTCCAATATTACTTGAGTAAAAGGGGCAGTTGGCCCATATTGGGAGCAGGCACTTTTTAAATCCTGTAATAGTTTAACAGGAACAGGTTGATGGTATACTTGTTCATCATGATCAACTAACCTAGGGAAGCATCGAGGCCCTGAAATATCTTCCCTCTCTCTAGCAGCCTGAGCCAGGTTTAATTGCAATGCACTGTGCCTGGTTGTAGTGCCTGTTAAAAGGGACTTGTTGCTAGGGCCTTTATGCTTGCCTAAAGGTTGAAAAAGGGATTGGGGCTGTAAGGCTGCAGCCGGAGGCGGTGGGTGTTAGGGGTAAGGTTTAGAATCAGACACCATAGTGGCCTGAGGGTCATATTTCTTTCCTACTTCTGGAGGGGCTCTCTGCTCTATCCCCATTTTCGATAGAAGATGTAGGATTTCCTCTAACTTCTTCTCCATCGTAGCTATCCAGTCCTCCATTGGCTCATCATAATTTTCCTCCTTGATATTCAAATCTGAATTCTGATACTCAATATCTACTGGTTGTTGTTCCCTTTTCAAGATCTCACTTAGATTCTCTTGGGCTGCGGCATATGGCTCAACCTCAGGTTTTTCAGAAGGGTCCTTTAATTCATAAATTTCCCTTAAATCAAGATTAAGTTCAGCATTCTCATGTTGAGGATTTATGTATTCACTTACTAAATTCCATACATTAATAGCCTCTACTGGGGTCTTTTCGGGGCCATATACACTATAGTAATCTTGAATTCCTTTTCCTATCCGCTGCCAGGTTTTTAGGAATTCCTCCTCTATAGACCTCGGGCATGCCTCCTCGACAAACTGTAGGAAGCTCTGAAGCACCCCTTTTTCCACCCACGTTCCGTGGGCTTCAAGTAGGCCTATTAAGATCGGTACATATGACCTATGGCTATGAGTTTGACCCATAATTTTTACTCCTGACTATACACTCTCTTAAGATCCTCTCTTAATAGTCCTACGATGTGTTACTCACCACAGTGGGGTCCTCCACCATTGTCCCAGATTTTCAGGGTCCCTGTTCGGGTGCCAGTTGCCGGAGCCTACCGGCAGAAAATTGGGGTTCCTGAAATAGGGGGCAGGGACTGGAAAAAATAGAAGAGAGACAAACACATCGGGTCAAGGAGGTCTGCAGCCCAGGCAAAAACTGCAGCCCCGTTTATTATCAACTCAAAGCTTATATCCCTTCTTGAGACCAGGGTACTGCCAGGTGTTACATCCAGATGGTTAATCAGGGAACTGTTGGGGGTTACATTCATATGGTAAATCTCAGATCAATTGAACAGGAGAAGGCCAAAAAAAATAAGACAATCAAGCAATTATCTGATGCAAATCAAAGTACAGTTTGATTCCACTCTGGCTCCCAACAAACTATCCCATTAAAAGATGGGCCAAAGACTTAAAGAGAGTCTTCTTTGAAGAAGAAATAAAAATGCCTATAGACCCATGAAGAAATGCTCCACATCTCTGGCCATAAAAGAAATGCAAATCAAAACAACTAAGATTCCACCTCACTCCAGTTAGAATGGCCAGGATCAAGAAATCTAATAACAACAGATGTTGGAGGGGATGTGGCCAGGAGGGATCACTACTACACTGTTGGTGGGAGTGCAAACTCGTTCAACCACTATGGAAAGCAGTATGGCAGTTCCTCAAAGACTAAACATAGAACTTCCCTATGATCCAGCAATTCCACTACTTGGCATATACCCAATCATCCAGAAACAAGGACATACTGAATCCACTAGCAAAATGATGTTCATTGCAGCACTATTTACCAAAACAAAGATATGGAACCAACCCAGATGTCCCTCAGTTGATGAGTGGATCAACAAGATGTGGTATTTATACACAATGAAATTCTATGCTGCTGTCAGAAAGAATGACATTGCCTCCTTTGTAAGGAAATGGAAAGGCTTAGAAAAAATCATATTAAGTGAAGTAAGCCAGACTCAAAGGAACATAGCCTCGATGGTTTCCCTCATTTGCATAATCAATAGAAACCTTTGGGTCTCCTAGCAGAAATTCACAATAGAACAAAATCTAGATACATAAGGCCATGTAGTATGATGCTAAATGTAAGGACCACCAGGATAAGGAAACAAAAGTCATATAATGAGTGATTGTTGGCCTTACTCTACTATGTTATTTCTCATCTCTTTTACTGTCCCTGCGTTATCTCATATTGTTACAATATTTTACCTTGTTTCCTGATATATTTTATATATGCTTAATTAGTTAATTGAAATTGGATAGGGAAGGGGGAAAATCAAGATGAACGGGGTGGGGGGGAATGGAAATGGGGACCATGTCATGATAAAGGGTATCAATATTTGTGAAGGAATGTGCCTTCTATCTAGTAAATATAATGTAACCCTTCTATTAATAAAAATAGAAATGTATGGAAAAAGAAAAAAAAAGACACCCACCACTGCCAGGCTCAGTGGCTCACACTGGTAATAGCAGCTACTAAGGAGGCTTTGATCTGAGAATTGTGGTTCAACACCAGCCCTGGCAAGAAAGTTTGTGAGACTCATTATCTCCATTTTAGCACTAAAAAGATGGAACAGGAGCTGTGGATCAAGTGGTAGATTACTAGACTTGAGCAGACAGTCTTTAGCCCCTGAGTTCAACAGCCTCAGAGATCAAGCCCAGGATCCTCCCCCTTTCTCTCTCCCCTATCTTTTTATATAAAAAGGAATAATGTATGCATTTCTTTATAGCTGAAAAAAACACCATTTTTAGATCAGAAAAAGTTTGGTAGGCTTTGGGAGTGAGATTTGAGTTCAAATTTATTTTTACATTTTTGGCATCTGCGAATAACTTACTCAAAATAGGTTAGTGAATATCTGTTGGATTTGGAAATGAAGAGAAATTAATTTCTATGCTGTTGGTAAGTACATGTGTTTCAGAATGACAGAATTCAAATTAATAAGAAGGAAAATTTTTTTTGCCAATCTTGATCTTGAACTCAGGGCCTGAGCACTGTCCTTGGGCTTTTTCAAGGCTAGAGTTCTACCACTTGAGCCTCAGCACCACTTCTGGCTTTTGTCTATGTATGTGGTACCGAGGAATCAAACCTCGGTCTTTGTGCATGCTAGGCAAGCACTCTACCACTAGGACAAACTCTCAGCCCCAATCTAAAGGGAATTTTTTAAAAAATCATTTGTGCCAGTCATGGGGCTTGAACTCAGGCCTGAGCCTGAGCTCCTTTGCTTTTTCACTCAAGGCTGATTCTTTATTACTTAAATCACACCTCACCTTCTGGTGTTTGGGTGGTTAATTGCACATAAGAGGCTGATGAACTTTTCTGCCTAGAGTAACTTACAACCACGACCCTCAGATCTCAGCCTCCCGAGTAGCTAGGATAACAGGCATGACCACTGGTCGGTGGGATGTGGTAGATGTCTTTTATTGAGTTTATTGAGATTTCTCCATTTTACAAAACTGAACATATAGGAAAGGGGGAACGTCTCAGACATGAGTTCAAGGTTTTGTAGGGTCTGATACCAGGGGAAAATGGTTCCTGCACAATCCTTTTACCAATGTGTGTATGTGTGTGTGTGTGTGTGTGTGTGTGTGTGTGTGTGTGTGTGTGTGTGTGTGTGTTGGTCCTAGGGTTGGAATTAGAGTCTTGGGTGCTATCACTAATCTTTTTGTTGTTGGGGGTGGTCATGGGAGTTGAACTCTGGGCCTGGACACTGTCTCTGAGCTCTTCAGCTCAAGGTTAGCACTCTACTACTTTGAGCCACTGTGCCACTTCCAGTTTTCTGGTGGTTCATGGGAGATGAGAGTCTTAAGGGCTTTTGTACCTGGGCTGATTTGGACTCTTGATCCTCAAATCTGATCTCAGCATCTTGAGCAGCAAAGCACAGTTTTCCTTTTTCCTTCCTTCCTTTCTTCCTTCCTTCCTTCCTTCCTTCTTCCCTTTCTTCCTCCTCTCCCCTTCCTTTCATTTTCTTTTTTCTTTCTTCTCTCTTTCCTTCCTTTCTTTCTTCATTTCTTTCTCTTTTCTTCCTTCAATTCATTTTCTTTCCTTTCATTTCCCTTCCTTCCTTCTTTGTTCCTTCCTCTTTTTGTTTCTTCCTTTCCTCTCTCTCGATCTCCCTCTCTCTCCCTTTCCTTACCTTCCTTTCTTCCTTCCTTCCTCCCACCTTTCCTCCCTCCCTTCCCTCCCCTTTCCCTCCATTTTCTTTCTTTCCTCCCTTTTCCCTTTCTTTCTTCATTTTTCAATCTCTTTCCTTCTTTTGATCTCTCTTTCCTTTCTCTTCCTTATTTCTCCCTTCCTTCCTTCTTCCTTCCTTCCTTCCTCTCTCTCTTCCTTTCTTTCTCTCCATTTTCCTCTCCTTCCTATTTCTTCCTTTACCTTCTTTCTCATTCCTTGTCTCCCTTCCTTCCTATCTTGCTTCCTTTCTATCTTCCTTCCTTCCCTTCATCCCTTCCTCCTTTCCTTTCTTTCTTTCCTTTCCTTTTGTCTCCAAGACTGGAACTTAAACTCAGTACTTTCTCCTTTCCCTCATTGTCTAGCACTCTACCAATAGAGCTATACTTTCAATCCGTTTTGAGGCCCAAATGGAAACATACAGGAAGAAAATCTTTTCTTGTGAGCATCCATGTTTCAGAGGTGGGAAGTTAAAAGAACTTCTATTTCTCTTTACACGTGTCTTCTTCATCATCCTAGGAGGGTCTCTCAGAGTCATACCCGACATCCAGGCCTAGCATGGATTCCTCAACTTCCCCTGGACCTCTTTGATAGAAGTTGGCTTCTGTGACTTGGGGCGCCATCCCCCTCTGTGATATGAGTCTTTGGAGCCCCTTTGTGTCATGGGACTCCCTGAAAGGCCATTGACTTTTTGGAGCTGATGTCTTTGATGGTCTCTCAGCCCCAGGGGGACACAGGCTGGGTGGGGTGGAGGACTCAGGCCTCCCTCTCTGAAGGACTGAGGTCCCCACAGATCGAACGCTCTGATCACACCCCTACCCCTTCTCATTCACACAGGAGGACATGAGCTGAAGTTGGGATGGATTTTTCCCAAGTCCTCCACTGGTGAAATTTGCAGGTTTTCTGACAGCCAGCAAGGAATCAGAAGGTGGCGCTGCGCCCCCTGTGACTGTAGCCAGCAGCATCTTAGGAGTCAGGAGAGGAGTGAGGGAGCCTGCAGAACCACCAACACGGTGCTTGGATCTGGTGTGCACCTACTGTGCCCAGACCCATTCCGTGTGGTACCTCACAGGGCCTGGCTCCGAAGAAATCAGGCGCTGGACTGCTCTGCCCATCTCTCCAGGAAAACAATGTTGGTGCAAACCAGATGGGGCAAGAGGGATCTAGGCAGGAACCAGAGGTAGTCATGAGTGGGCCCATGTGAGGACTCAGTGAGGGGGGGCTTTGTCTGTAAATAAATAATAGTAGTAGTAGTAATGATAATTATAATAACAATAATAGTAATAATAATGTCAGAGTCTCCCTGGAAGCCACATGAACTGGCAGGGTCCTCCTTAGTCACAAAGGCCAGGCCTCCAGACCTGTGAGGAACAATTGTGTGTGTGTGTGTGTGTGTGTGTGTGTGTGTGTGTGTGTGCTGTCTAGTACTTAAGCTTCTAACTCAAGGCTTGGGTGCTGTCCCTGTGTTTTTCACTGAAGACTGGTACTATACCACTTGAGTCACAGCTCTCTGTTTGTTTTCTTGCCCAGTCCTGACGTTTGAACTCTGGGCCATGGTGATGTCCCTGAGCTTCTTTTCTTTTCTTTTTTTCTTTTTTTTTGGCCAGTTCAGGACCTTGAACTGGGTGCGTGAGCACCATCCTTTGGCTTTCTTAAGTCTAGAGATCTACCACTTGAGCCACAGCACCATTTCTACCTTTTCTACATGGTACTGAGGAATTCAATTGGGGTCTTCATGCATGCTAGGCAAGCACTCTACCACTAGGCCAAACTCCCGGCTCTTGAGCTTCTTTTGCTCAAGGCTAGCACTGTGCCACTTGAGCCACAGCATCACTTCTGGCATGTTTCTGTGTATGTAGTAATGAGGAATTGAACCCAGGGCTTTGTGGATGCTAGGCAAGCACTTTACCACTAAGCCACATTCCCAGTCCATCCATCTGATTGCGTGATGTGTTCATTGGAGATAAAGAGTCTTCTGCACTTTTCCTGCCTGGGTTGGGATTTGAACTGGGATCCTCAGATCCCAGCCACCTCCGTAGCTGGGATGACAGGTGTTAGCCACCAGAGACTCTATGGATAGTATCTGGCCTGTCCCTCACATCATGGGAGCATTGTGTTGAGGAATGCAAACCTTGAGTTAGAATACGTGGGTTCAAATCCCACTTCTGTCTCTTACCTGTTAACCTTAGCCATGGATGGGTTTCATTTTTATCATTTTTTAACTAGAGATAACAAAACCCAGCATTTGTGTATAGGTAGAGTTGTAGAACTTTTGGTATCATGCCTGGCCTGGTGGAAGTATCAGATATCTGCCATTTTAGATGAAATGCCACTTTCATCATTATTGTGATGATAAGCATAGTAGCACTCACAAATATTCCCTTTGCTTCTCTATATCCCTTCTTGCCCCTTCTCTTTCACTCCATTTTTTGTTCTTTTTTCTTTTGCAGACCTGAGGCTTGAACTCAGGTCCTGGGCACTGTCCCTGAGCTTTTGTGCTCAAGGCTAGTGCTTTACCGTGTTGAGACACAGCACATCTAGTTTTCTGCTGGTTTATTGGAGATAAGAGTCTCATGGACTTTCCTGCCTAGTCTGGCTTTGAACCTTAATCCTCAGATCTCACCTTCTTGAGTAGCTAAGAGTACAGGTGTAAGAGCCTAGCACCAAAAACTATCCCTCCCTCCTTTCCTTCTTTCATCTCTCCCTCCCTCCCTTCCTCCTTCTTTCCTCCCTCCCCCTTTCCCTTTCTCCTCTCTATCCCTCCTACCTTCCTTCCTTCCTTCTTTCTTTCCCTCCTCCCACCCTCCCTCTCTCCCTCCTTTCCCTTGTTTTTATGTCAGTCATTGGTCTTGAACTCAGGGTTTGGGCACTGGTCCTGAGCTTTTATTTACCACACCGAGTAACACCACCACCTCCAGTTTTCTAATGCTTCATTGGAGATGAGAGTCTTAGGGACTTTGCTGCCTGACATAGCTTTGAATTGTGATCCTCAGACCTCTGACTCCTGAATAGCTAGGATGACAGATGTGAGTCAGTGGCACTTGACTCACACCATATTCTTAAATAAGACACTAAGTATAGCAGAGAAAAACAACACTCAAGGCCCAAACAACAAAAACATAACAAGAGATTAAATCGATAAAAAAAATCCCCCCAATAAACACACACACAAAATCATATAAACAGGATATATTGATATTGAATATAACTGTGCTCAAGTATACATTGAATGAGAATATCTGGAAATGATTCATATATATAATATAGGAATGTGTAATATATATAATAATAGATAGTAATAGATACTGAATAATATCCAATATATAATATACATATATATATAAATACATTTGTACCTATATATACACACACATATATACTATATATAGGTGACATGTACTACTTTAAGCCACATATATACTACATACATAGGTAATATCTGAATATTTTAAAGGTAAATTTTCTCTGTGTGTGTGTGTGTGTGTGTGTGTGTATGTGTTTGTGTGTGTGTGTTTCAATCATGGGGCTTGAACTCAGAGCCTGGGTGCTTTCTCTGAGCTCTTTCACTCAAGGCTAGTACTCTACCATTTTGAGCCACAGCAGCTTCCTGTTTTCTGCTGGTTCCTTGGAGATAAGAGACTCACAGACTTTCCTGCCTGGGTTAGCTTTGAAGCGAGATCCTCAGATCTCAGCCTCCTGAGAAGCTAGGATTGTAAGATTGAACTATCAGCACCCAGTGCGTGCGTTCGTGCCTGTGTGTGTGTGTGTGTGTGTGTGTCTTTTAATATGTGTTCCCATTTTTTTGTAATCAGTGCAAAATGACAGAGGGAAGGTAAAATGTGCCTTGTCTGTATTAAGAATCATCAAAGTGAATGCAGGATTTAGGGTGTCCATTGAGTTCACAGAGCCCTCTCTCCATCAATTTGTCAGTTGTAAACACTTGAACTATTTGCAGTTAGTAATAACAAAGATTGGAATTCTTTGAATAATTTAGCTTTAGCAGTTCTGTGTTACTTATTGTTAATTTATCTAACACACTAGGAAAACTGAATACAAAGAGGGTACCCATTACTTAGGGCTATAAAGTTTCTTGAGACACTGCTATGTGTTCTTAAAGGTCAGTTTGTGGATTATAACTAAAGAAAAATGTTTACATTTAAGTGTTTAACTAAAGAAAAATGTTTGCATTTAAGTATTTGTTTTGTTTGCTCCCATGCAGAAACATGGAGACAACAGAGATAAAGACTAGGACTGAGGGTCCTGCTGGTAGTGCTTCCCTGGGTTCAATTCGCACGTACCATATACATTAAAAAGGCCAGAAGTGGAGCTGTGGCTAAAAAATGGTAGAGTTCTAGACTTGAGAAAGCTCAGGGACAGTGCCCAGGCCCTGATTTCAAGCCCCAGGACTGGCAGAAAAAAAAAGACAAGGTTTATGGCTCAATGTGTCCTGATGTGTTTATTTTGCTTCAAGAAGAGGGTTTATGTGTAAACTAGAGGAGACAGCTGCTGAAGCTCCTGCCTCAACTTGCTCCTTAAGAAGAGTGTCCAGCTGGATGCTGGTGGCCCATACCCCTAGCTACTAAAGAGGCTAAGTCCTGAGGACTGTAGTTCAAAGCCAGCCTGGACACAAAAGTCTGTGATACTCTTATCTTCAATTAACTACAGAAAACCAGAAGTGGCACTGTGGCTCAAGGGGTAGAGCACTAGCTTTGAGTGAAAGAGTTCAGGGACAGACAGAGACCAGACCCTGAGTTCAAACCCCATGACTGACCAAAGAAAAAAGAAGTGTCCAATTGAGACCCTGAGGTTCACACCTGTAATCCTGTCTAATTAGGAGGCTGAGACTTGAAGCTGCCACTGTGAGATACTTAATCTCCAATGACTCAAAAACTCTGTATGCCCCATAATCAGCACACTTAGGAATAGTTTAGACGAGTTTGTTTTGCCTCTTTAAAACATGGATAAGTGACCTAATCCTTTAATCTTGAAATCATTTTTAATTCTAATTTTACTTATAGTGCATTGACAAATACATATTATTTTCAAAGGTGTGATATAACTCTACCCTTTCTTTGTAAACTGAAAAACATAATCAAAAAACACCTGAAAAATGTATAAAAATGGAGAGAAAAATGTAGCATTAATCACTGCTGGTTAAGATGTTGAACTCTGTGTCCCCCTTCTGTGAGCAAGCAACTCAGAGTGATTAGCACTGCCTGTGCCACAACACTTCTCCATCCCTCCCCACCATGACGAGTCCCAGGACAAAAGGGAAATAAGAAAATTCAGATAGTGCATCAGTTTCACTGCCACAGATGTCAGAGAATGATCCAACTCAACATAGGTTGTGAAGTTTTAGTTCTAAATAACTGACTTCTCTGATAGGAAAAGTGAGGGGTTTTCTTTTGGTTGGAGTAAATTTTGGGTCAGGACAGCTTAGTTTTGTTTTAACTTACTTTGTGAAAAAAATTCTAACATTTTCCTTGGGTCTTATTAAACAACGGAGGTTGTTGTTTTTGGTTAGTCATGGGACTTGAACTCTGGGCCTCAGTGTTATCCCACAGTTCTTAAGTTCAGTGCTACCGCTGTATGGACCAAAAGTACTCTGCTGAGCCGATGCCTTCTGAAATGTTGGCTCATTCAACTGCACTCTAATCTATGAATAAATCACATCTAAATCAGTTCTTCAGACTCTTTATTCCATACTGGGTTACAAGTCTGTAAACTTCCTGGTCATTGAATTTCCTGGGTACATCTCCTGGTGTGTTTTGAATTAAGGGTGACACTTTTCATATTTTAATTGGAGAATGCAGATTCTTTTCCTAGGTCTCATGAGTGTGAAGTTGACCTACCCTCGTGAGCACCAGTATTTGTGCATGAAATCCTAGATATTCAGGAGGCTGATACATGAGGATTGCAGTTCAAAAGGCTGGGAGGGCATCCTAATGATAGAGTGCATGACTGGCCTGCATGAAGACCTGGTCCATTCCTTGGTACCCATCTTCAGAAAGAGCAAGAAGTGGCTCAAGTGGCAGAGGGCTAGCCGTGAGCAAACAGTGTCCAAGGAATGATCCCAGGCCAAGAGTCCAAGCCAAATGACAGATTGAAAAGGAAGAAGAAACAAATTTTAAAATGATCTGGTATATTTACCCCTGAGCCACCCTCCCTGTGTTCAAGTTCCTTCATTTCTGAGACCAGATATCCTGACTGGGATCCACATAAAAAGTGTCCCAGATTCAATGAACCAATACTCAGTGCATCACACCTGCTCATTCACTAGAGAATGGAAACAGCTTCAGCTTAAACATTGTTGCTAACTGGAAGGTCAGGGCACCACAAAACCAACCCAACTGAAAGCAGGCACAGGTGGGATGAATGGGGACTATCAGCCAGTCACAAGGAGAAGGCATGGTAGGAGGGACTGAATCAGATTAAAAGATGGAGTGGAAGGGAAGAATGACCACATGGAAGCTACTGCTAAGGAGGAAACATCGTTTCCTGCTGATTCCAGGAGGAATACTTGAGGAGCTCCTTTCTCCTGGAGCATTGGTTACTGTGGGCCTGAATTTGGAAGGTGTTTCTTGCATCCCTTGGAAAATTTTATGTGGCTGCTCCTTGCTTCCATCTGTCATTCAACAACTCTGCTGTACACATTATTCCTTCCACACTAGATAGGAATTGACACAGGTAAAAAATGTTTCCTAGGCACTTCCTTTTTTCTCTTTCTTTGATTCATTCTCCCACACTCTGGGGCTGGGATTCAGGCTTGAGGAATTCCAGAGTTCCCCTGTATCTCCTGGAAAAAGGATAGGATGCTAGGGAAAGGTATTGTCTTCCTCCCCCCCAGCCCCAGAGCATCCAAAGCCTATCCCAACTGCAAGCAGACACAGGTGTGTGGATTTTCAAGTGGGGCCCATCAGCCAATCGTAAGAAGGCCTGGCAGGAGGAACTGAATCAGAATAAAAGCTGGAGTGGAAGGGAAGAATGACCACTTGGCAGCTACTGCTAAGGCCTCCTCAGTAGGTTGTGCTGTAGGCTTGAGCCACCGCGCCTGACCCATGGTGCCTTCGAAGGGCAATCCCCAAATCCGAACCTCCTGGGTACCTTGGGTTACAGGCCTGAGACACTGGGAGCTTGCTAAGATCTCCATTTAGGAGGTGCAACTGTCCCATGGGGAAGAGTAGGAAACTTACCAGATGGGAAGTAGACATAGCAAGGGCAATAAGGATGTAGGAATTGGATTAAGGCAGCTCCATGTCTCTGTGTAAAGAATAGATGGAACACCAGAAAACTTATACATGTAAACGATGAAGCAATAAATTAAGGAGGGAGGGAAATGGGAACAGAAATCTGAAAAGGGGTGCCAATGTGTGAGTTGTAAGGCACCTACTATCTGGCTAATAAAACTGTAACCCCTGTAGATAATTCAATTGAAAAATTCACTGAGATCATCACGTATGGACATTCATTTACTTCTCCAGAAAATAAAGTGTATGCCATGGAGAAGGAAACATACATAATGAAATTAGGTAGAAGTACTGGTGTTTCCCGCAGGCCAATGGCATTGGAGCTGCTGGCAAACTCCTCAGAATGGTGTGCAAGGACCCGGAGGGGAGATTTCTCTGTCTCCATTACTGGTGTCTGAAGCTGTGAAAGTGATATGGGTCTCACTAGTGCCCTGAAAACGCCCCACCCTGACGGAGCCCGGGATGCTGCTGACTTCTCTTTGAACTGTGTTGTGGTGCTCATTTTTCCCCTGCTTCTGCTGGATCTGCCTACATTTTAAGGGCCAGTATTTTTTGGTGTAAGGTTCAGTGTTGAGCCCAAGTGACTTCATCCTAGCCGGAGTAACTCCATCTGGTCTGAACGACCAATTTGTTATGGATGCAAAAGTACAACCTCACCTTGTTTAAAGACATGAAACCCAAAGCAAGACTACTGGATTAAGTTCAATGCGAACTGAGAGTGAAGACACTGAAAACGCCTTGCAGACAGTCCCCTAAACCAGTCCATTTCCAAACACGAGGCTCAGTCACAAGATTGGGACAGGCCAGGTGGAGACATCCAGTCAGCAGAAGTACATGTGTAACTGTGCTGTTTGTAACCAGTCAGCCTCTAGCAGATGCGAAGCTGTAATAAACTTGGGGTTTGCGATTTTTCCCTATAGAACTTAGCCTGTGAGGCCGGGAGGGGTCACTCTCTCTTCACAGAGTTGGTCCTGACCGGTCAGTGACATTTTCCGAGCTTGGTGTGAAATAAAAGTTGGCTTAACTTTGGCTTTCTGTCAGTCCTTGATCAAGGACCCCAGTATTGGGGAACACCCCAACAGATAACATCTCTGTGATCTCACTCTCAGCAGTTCTCTGGAGTTACTGGAGAAGAACCCTCTGCCACTGCGGGATAGAGAGGGCCAGATCATATTCCAAAGTGACAAGATGGATCAAAAGTATTCTGCTGAGTCAATGCCTTCTGAAATGTTGGCTCTTTCTGCAGCACTCTGTTCTATCAGTAAATCGAAACTGAATTAGTTCTTCAGACTATTTATTCCCCATGGGGTTACAAGTCTGGGAACTACGTGGTCACTGAATTTCCTGGGTACATCTCCTGGTGTGTTTTGAAATTTAGGGAGACCCTTATCATGTTTTCATGTGTGAATGCGGATTCTCTTCCAACTTCTAAGGAGTGGGAAGATGACCTGGCTTGGTTGGGCCCAGTGGATCACCCTTGTAATCCCAGCTAGTCGGGAGGCTGAGATGTGAGGATTGCAGTTCCAAAAGCAGACCCGATGGCTGGGAGGGTAGCCTACTGGTAGAGTGCTTGCCTGGCCTGCAGGAAGCCCTGGGGCCATTCCTTGACAGAAAGAGCCGGAAGTGCTGCTGTGGCTCAAGTAGAAAAGTGCTAGCCTTGAGCAAACACTGTCCAAGAATCATGCCATTGAAGAAGAAGAAGAAGAAGAAGAAGAAGAAGAAGAAGAAGAAGAAGAAGAAGAAGAAGAGGAAGAAGAGGAAGAAGAAGAGGAAGAAGAAGAAGAAGAAGAAGAGGAGGAGGAGGAGGAGGAGGAGGAAGAGAAAGGGGAAGAAAGAAGGGGAAGAGGAAGAGAAATAAGAAATCTTGGGGCCGGGAGTTTGGCCTAGTGGTTAAAGTGCTTGCCTAGCATGCATGAAGCCCCGAGTTCGATTCCTCGGTAGCATATACATAGAAAAAAGCCGGAAGTGGTGCTGAGGCTCAAGTGGTAGAGCTCTAGCCTAGCCTTGAGAAAGTCCAAGGAGAGTGCTCAGGCCCTGAGCTCAAGCCCAGGACTGGCAAAAAAAAATCTTTCAGGTAGATTCATCCCCACCCCAACGCCGCCCCCAACCTCGCCTGGTCCTCAAGTTCCTTCTTTTACCGTGATTAGAAATATCATGAGTGGGATTCAAGTAAAATGGGTCCCTTACTTAGCAATGAAACAATTCTCAGTGCATCCCACCTGCTCATACACTAGAGAATGAAAATAGCTTCAGCTTCAGCATTTTTGCTCACTGAAAAGACAGGGCACCACGAGCCCATCCCACCTGCAAGCAGGCATAGGTGTGTGGATTTCAGGGTGGGGCCCATCAGCCAATCATAAGGAGAAGGCATGGCAGGAGGGGCTGAATCAGAATAAAAGCTGGATTGGAAGGGAAGAATGACCACTTGGCAGCTACTGCTATGGAGGAAACATCATTTCCTGCTGATTCCAGCAGGGGTACTCGAGGAGCTCCTTTTTCCTGGAGCGTTGGTTACTGTGGGCCTGAATTTGGAAGGTGAGTGTTTCTTGCATCCCTTGGAAAATTTTATGAGGCTGCTCCGTGCTTCCACCTGTCATTCAACAACTCTGCAGCTGACATTATTCCTTCCACACTGAAGAGGAATGAACCCAGGTAAAAAAAAATTTTTCCTAGGCCCTTTGTTTTGCACTGTCCTCAGCACCTTGTCCTCAAAGTAATAAAACCTGGGTTTTCAAGCATGCTAGGTAATCACTCTTCCACTAGTCGAAAGTCCTTTCCCCAGTTATTGATTTTTTAAAGTGAAGTTCCAGCTTTCAAACAAAGATCTTGTAGTTCAACATAGGTCCCTCTTTCTAGGCTGGCATCTGGCACTTATGTCCTCTATTCTAGACCTTCTCTGTCAATTTCAATGTTTCATCCAAGTATCTCTGGATTTCAAAGGAAGAATTTTTTGGGAAATCCTGTTTTGTTTTATCTCATAGATGATAGTAAATTCTAGTGGGTGTGAATATGGACCTGATATTGCTCATATATACACCAGCAATTCAAGTGTTTGAGATGGAGCAGGACCCTTTGACCCTGTGCAGGATATCCTACATAAAATGAAACATATGTACATGCAAAAATGCAAATCCACAGAAGACAGAGAGAAGCAGCCTTCCCTGGCTTCACTCCTGACTCTCCGTTCCTCACCCCTCCCCCATGACTGATTCTTTCTTGGCCATGTTTGTCCCTATGTACCTTTTTCTTGCAACACTCAGATACAAATTTGAAGTTTCTCTTACTGTCAGAATTTGTTTTGTGATTTTTAATTTTATTTTTATTTATTTATTTCATTTTTTGTGGGTCATGGGAGTTGAACTTTGCCTGTAGATGTCCTCAGCTCTTTAGTTCAAGTCTACCACCCTACCTCTGTGCCTTGGCTTTATCCAGGAGCTATTCAGCTGAAAGCTACCATCCTACCCTAGATCCAAGCCCCACTTCTCATTTTCTAGAGATTAATTGGCTTTCAGTTTTATGCTCAGATCTCAGCCTCCTGTGTAGCTAGCCACCACCCAGCAAGCCTACTTTTCTTTTTTTGACTGTCTGGGGCTTGAAATCAGGGCCTGAACACTGTCCTTGGTCTTCCCCAAGGCACATGAGCCACAGCAAGACTTCCAGCTTTTTCTATGTATGTGGTACCAAGAAGTGAAACCTGGCTCTTTGTGCATGCTAGCAAGCACTCTACCACTATTCCAAACTCTCCGTCCAAGCCTTTTAATTTTAAATTATTCCCTCAAGTTGTAAAAAATATTTTGAGTTTTTAAAAATAATCAGTAAAGGGCCGGGAGTTTGCCCTAATGGTAGAGTGCTTGCCTAGCATGCACGAAGACCCAGGTTCGATTCCTCAGTACCACATACGTAGCAAAAAGCCAGAAGTAGCGCTTTAGCTCAAGTGGTAGAGCCTTAGCCTTAAGCAAATCCAGAGTCAGTGCTCAGGTCCTGTGCCCAAGCCCAGGACTGGAAAAAAATAATTATCAGTAAAATAATATGGTACCAAACCTGACACATCAATTTTTCTTTAAACTTGATGCCACTCTGGTAGCTTTTGCCAATCCCCATGTGTTCAAGAGATCATTGTGATCCAACATGTTTTCAGAGATTGTGGGAGCAAGTCCCAGAAGGCTGAGGTCTTGCAGAAGCAGATCCTAGGATGCCATGGCCCTGGAGAAGGAAGGAGGGACTTGTCCAGTCCTCATGGTTCCCAAAATGCTGCCATGAGGATGCCCATAGAGGTCCACTTGAAGTGTTTTACAACATTCCTATGAACTAGATCCTCAATGGTTCTATGACTGGCTATGACTGGTCCATTCATTCCTGGTGACACGAGGCCTGGCTGTGATTGGTCCATTCTTCCATGATGTGATTGGGCCATTTCTTCACCGACCTCACATGCCATTGTGAGGTGCCTGGAGGGGTTGCAGAAGGCTGTTAGTTGCTCTCCATTTTCAGTTAAAGTGCTGAGAGAGCTACTTTACAGTGCTTCAGTAAATCAGATTTAGATTGATTCTTTTATTGGTGAGTGGGCAGGAAGGGAAGCTTTGGGTTGTGTGGGTTTGGGGATTTCCATTATTCTGTGGCTTAGATTGTGCTAATTTAAGATATGCTATCACTGAATTGATTAGCTAAACTTCGTTAAGATTTGATACCTACTCCACTGATGTATAAAATTGTTATATATATTAATATTTATATTTATTGTCATCTTAACTTAGCTAAGTATACTTAAAATATACTAGCCACCATATTTTCTTAGCTGTTTGGTAGTGGCTGGATGTTTGCCATCCCATGAGAAAAATGGAGTCAACAGACAGCAAATGCCCTACATTCTCCTCCGCAGAGGAGGACTTCCTTGTCAGTCAATATCATGTACAGCAGACCACTGGCACCTTTGGGCAGGTGAAGAAGGCCTATCACTCCCTCACAGACAATGATGTCACAGTGACAATCTTGGGGACAAAAGAGTACCCAATGCTGGTGGAAAATCAGGTGGATATTGTCAAGCCTCTGAATCACCCCCATGTGATTAGGATGTATCAAGTGATCCAGGGAGTGGAACATGTCTACCTGGTGATGGGAATGGCCACCAAGGGAAACCTGCAGAGCTGGATCAAAGCATCATGCCAGGTTTATGAGAAGGAAGCAAGGAAGTTGTTGAAGCAGATGGGAAGTGAGATGCAGTACTTCCATTGTCATGGGATTGCACACATGGACCTGAATCCTGACAACATCCTTCTGGATGAAACCGGCAATGCCAAGGTCAATGACTTTGGGTTGAGCCTGAGGATTGCCCCAGTGCAGTTGATCACAGATCTTCCTGGTGCCTATGTGGTCTGTACCCCTGAAATATACCTGAAACAAGCCTACGATGGCTTCAAGGTAGATGTCGTGAGTCTGGGCACCATCCTGTTGTTTATGATTATGGGACAATTCCCATTTCAAGAGAGCACTTTCAACCAGCTCTGTAGAAAATTTGTCGAGGGCAGGTATGATGTACCACAACACCTGACTGCCAGAGGACATCATGTCTTTTTCCAGCTCTTAATTTTAGACCCTCAGAAGAGGTCTGATGTGCAACAAGTCATGGCACACACATGGATTGATGGATTTGATGAAAACTCCCTATATCCAGTTGAGCCCCTGCCCAAGCAGTTATACCCAACTGTGGTGAGCAGGATGTGTTCAGTGGGGTACAGTTAATCACAAGTCCGCACATCAGTTTTGCACAGATCCTTTGATGATGTGATGACCACCCATTTTTCATTAAAGATGGCCTGAAGGCAGAGAGAGTCAGTCCTGTGAAAGCTCAATCTCTGGAGTGGGGTATTCAGCACTATGCCACTGTCCCAAACCCTTCCACCTTCCTACTGGAGGAGAGAGGTAGGTTTCATTCAAGATTTCTTCCTTATCATTTCCCTCTGTGTCTGCTGACCTGTAATGTGAAGCAGACAGGCCGAAGCACCTCTTTGCCTGCCATTTCCCTCTGTTTCCTGCAGAGGAGCCCCAGTCACAGCCTCATGCCATATCATGGGTCGGTGGCTGCCTTCCAAGGTTCCTCCCTGCCACAGAGAGAAGAGGAGACATTTTGCCAAAGAGGTAAAGCAAAATCCCTGCCCTCTTCACAGCCATAGAATGAGAACAAAGTTTTGAGGGATACCAAGAGTCAGGGCTGCAAGCAGCCTAAAATGAGGCCTAAGAGATATGCCTGATATGGCTGTAAGGAGCTGCCAGTGGAGGCGGTGGATAAAGTTCCTGCTGCTGAGCTCCTAGCATGCTCAACATGGACCTCTGGCTGCTCTTGCTTTGGACCTGGACACAACACCTCAGAGGATGTTGTCCTTTCCTTGGAGCTGACACAGCATGATGGTAGAGCCTCTAGCTCCAGAAGAAAATGAGGCAGGAAGGGGATGCTGAGTAAAATGATGGATACCTTGAGGAGATTGTGCTGCTGTGTGCAGACCCAGTAACAGGCAGTTCCAGAGATGGCATTGAAGAGCCCTGAAAGACACCAAACTCACTGAGAGCCAGAAGCCCTGTCACTGATACAGGGAAGCTTCTCACCCACCCATTTGCTCACAGAACAACCCCAGCCAGGGGCTTTGTAACACCAGGATCATGCAAGAGAGAAAATGATAGCCCTGAAATACACCAAGGCCACAGAAAGCTGGAAGCCCTGTCTCACCCATCCATGTGGTCATACCAGAACCACCCAGCCAGTGACTTTGTAACACCAGGGGCATTCAAGAGAGAAGGAGCTTGAGTCTCTGGCACTGTGACTCCAATAGAAAGATCAGTGCTCAGGTAGTCACAAATTGTACTGCCTGAAAACACAACTGATTTTCTAAGGAAAAACAGAGTGAATGTTCTCCAAAGAAAAAAACATAATCAATCATGACAAGAAAATAATGAAGCCAAACTGTCTTTGGGTGGCTGGCAGTGCTGTCCTCTCTGTATGCTCCATTCCTTGGTACACTTAGGAATAGTTTAGAGGCACTTGTGTTCCCTCTTTAAAATGTAGCTAAGTGACTGAATCTTTTAAGCTTGAATTTCATTTTAATTCTAAGTTTACTTGTAGAATGTAGAAAAATCCACATTTTCTTCATGATAGATATCTGTGAGGTCTATCAGTAATTGTTTAAATGTAGTAAAACTCCACTCTTCAATGGAAAAAAAAGAAAGAAAAAATGTAGCTTAAATCAGTGCTGGTTAAGACTCTGAATTCTGTGAGCTCCTCCTGTGAGAGAAAGCTCTTCAACAATGATTTCCACTTCCTGTGCCCAGGCCCCCATCCCCACGACATGACTATTCCCAGACACAAGGGAAATAAGGCAAGTCAAATACTGCACAGTCCATCAGTTCTCCCAGGGCTGCACAGACACAGGCATCAGAGAATCAAGATCATCTCAACATTGGCTGTGAATTTTCCATTCTAAATTACTGACAACTCTGATAGAAAGGGCTTTCTGTAGGTTGGGGTAAGATTTGGGTGAGGTTAGCATGATATTTTAACCTTTATTGTCAAAAAATTATATTTTTCTCGTGTCTTATTAAATAACTGTTTTTCAACTTCTATATTTCATTTTAAAATCATCTTAACTGTTTTCAAAACTCTTCTCTCTCTCCCTCTGTCTCTCTCTGTTTCTGTCTGTCTCTGTCTCTGTCTCTGTCTCTGTCTCTGTCTCTGTCTCTCTCATGGTTATAGAACTCGAAATCAGGTCTGGGGCACTGTCCCTTAGCTTTTCTGCTCAAGACTACTGATCCACCACTTGAACTACAGCTCAATTTCCCTGGATTTTGTTGTTGTTGTTTCTTTTTTGCCCACCCTGGGTGTGATTTATTGTTTATAAGTCTCATGGATACTCAGGGATTTTTCCCACCTGGGCTGGGTAAAAATTAATATCCACAACTCTCAGTCCTCTAAAAATCTAGAACTATAGACATAAGCATACATCACCCAGATCACTTTAAGGTGTTTCTTTGGCTTTTCTCTTATTTTACCCTCATTTACATTTGTTTTATTCCTAATTGTTTTGATGGGGAAGAGGCTTGTTGATATTCAGTGCCTCCTCCTCCTGTTTCTTCCTCCTCCTAATCTTCCTCTTCCTTTTCTTCCATTACTTCTTCTTCTTCCCCTTTTCCTCCTCCTTCTCCTCCTCCTCCTCCTATTCCTTCTTCTCTTCTCAATTCTAACAGCTAAAATCCAAATTTTCAGTTTTCATGTGCATTTGGGTGCTAATACTGCTAACTGAAAGGATTGAACTCAGAAGGCACTGGCAAGTCTCCCTAGTCTCCCTAAGTTGGCATTTTTATTTATTTTATTTATTTATTTATTTTTTGCTCACTATGTTAGTCATCTTCATGCCTTGAGCCAAAGCTGAATTTCTGGCCTTCTTTTTTTTCTTGTACTGGTGGTCTGGCCACATTTTTAATCCCCCCCCCAATACTGACAGCCTCTTCATAAGCCACGAGGGATTTTCTGATTTTGGTTGGTTGTTTGGTTGTATTATTCCTTAGGTTTGAACAGAAGGCATAACCAAGTGTCTAACATTTTCTTTCTCTCTTTCTTTCTCTCTCTCTCTTTCTTTCTTTCTTTCTTTCTTTCTTTCTTTCTTTCTTTCTTTCTTTCTTTCTTTCTCTTTCTTCCTGTATGCTAGCATGTTCTACAGCCAGAGCAGCAAGTCAATTTCTGGTTCCCTGTGCCCTTTGTATTGGTTAATGGAAGATAAGAGTCTCATAGTGTCCTATGAGACTCTTCAATTAACCACCAAATGGTTGGAAGTGGTAGGGCTCCAGCCATGAGCAAAAGACCACAAGTTCAAGCTCCAGGACTGGCATACAATGCAAGAAGTCTCATGGCTTTTCCTGTCCAGGCTGGCTTAGAACTGTGATCCTCAGATTTCAGTGAGCTGAGCAGCTAGAATTTTTTTAGCTACAAGTCAACATTTATTTTTTGTTTTGTTTTGTTTTGCCCTTTGGTGTTTTCCTACTGTTTTAAATCAGGGCTTAGTGTATTCTGTCTGAAAGTTTTTGTTCAGAGCTAGCAGGCTGTAGAATTTAAGCCAAACGTTGATTGCTCTTGTTTATTTTTTAAATTTGGGTCCTGGTATTATGCATTTCACCCAACGGCTGGTGCTTCTATCTGAAGTTTTTGTTTATTTTCTCAAGTCTACTGTTTGTTCTTATTTGCACCATATGTCAAGTTTGGTTTTGTTTTGCTTTTCCTGGGATGGTCCTACACCTTGAACTCAGGTCCTAGCCTCTGGCTTTTAAAATTATAATTATTTCTTTTCTTTTCTGTATGTGTCATGAGCTCTTTTCCTTCACCTTTTTATTTCATTCACTTTACTTTTTCTGTCATTTTTGTTTATTTCAGGTCATCTGGTTTGTTGTTACACTAACCACCCACCTTCATTTTTTGTTTGTTTATTTTTTAAAGTCACAATTTGGAGGCTCATGACCTAGTGGTAGGGTGCTCCCCTAGCATTCAGGCAGCCCTAGCTTCGATTCCTCAGTTCCATAAAGGAATGGTGGAAGGGGTGCCTCCAGCTGTAAAGTGCTAGTCTTGAGGAAAGCCCAAGGACAGTGCCCAGGCCCTGGGTTTAAGCCCCCAGACTGACAAGGACAAAAAAATGTAAAAAATAATTTGGAGTCTCTGCAAAAGTCAACTACTGTTTTTTGTTTGTTTGTTTGTTTGTTTTTGCCCCAGTTGTGCGGCCTGACTTGTTGATGGTTAATTGGAGATGAGAGTCTCAGGGACTTTCCAGTCTAGGCTGGCTTTGAATCACAATTGTCAGATTTTACAATACTATGTAGTACCCTCAGCTTCCCATGGAACTCTTTATCTTCTATTAAGCACCAAAAAAGAAGGACTAGAGTAGGGAATAAAGTAAGGAAGAAAGAAAGGAATGGAGGGAGAGAGTGTGGCCAAGTGGTGGAGCGCTCATTTAGAATGCAGGAAGCTCTGCGTTCTAGTCCTCAGTACTACATACACAATACAAGCAAGAAGTGGTACTGTGGCTCAAGTGGCAGAGCACTAACCTTGAACAAAATGTGTCCAAGGACAGTGCCCAGAGCCTGAGTTCAGGCCTCAGGACTGGCAAAACAGGAAGAAAGAAAGAGGAAAAAGAAAAGCAAAAAAGGGAAAGGCACAAGTTGAGTGGTGCTTCTAATAGTAGAATTATGAGCCTTGAAATAAAAACAAACAAAAAAGAAAGCAAAAGATATGGGGTGGGGGGAGGGAAATGGGGACCAAGACATGAAAAATATTTTAATGTTTGTGAAGTAATGCACCTTCTATCTGGTGAATATAATGTAATCCTTCTATTAATTACAATAAAAATATACGGAAAAAAAGAAAAGGAAAGAAAAAGAAAATCCTCCTCTGGGAGAATCAACCCTATGTAAAATCACTTATACAAAAAAAAAATCCTGAAGTTGATTTTTGCCTCTAAATGTATACCAACTAGCTTTGGGTGGGTGGGGGGAGAAAAAAATGACTTTTGGATTCTGTTCAGGCCCAAAGTTCAAGCCCTAGAATAAGAACCAAAAACAAACAAGTTTTTTTGTTTTTGTTTTTTAAGAACCAGGGCAAACACCAATGCCTCACACCTGTAATCTTGGCTTTTCACTGCTTGCAATCTGAGGATTGTGATTCAAAGCCAGCCTGAACAGAAAATTTCCTGTGAGACCCTTACTTCCAATTAACCACCAACAGACAGGAAGTACTAGAGCTCTAGCCCCGAGCCAAACACAGCAAGTTCAAGACCACGACTGCCCCTCACTAAAACAGCTTTCATGAGCTTCCCTGCCTAGGCTGGCTTTGAACCACAATCCTCAGAGTTCAGCAACCTAAGCAGGTAGGATTACAGATGTGAGACATAATTTAAAATTCTTGAATTGGCTCCTCTCTTCTGGCACCTTCATATCATTTCATGATTCCTTTTACTATTTTTCTTTTTAAAATTTCAGTTCTTATGGCTTTTTTTTAATTTTTTTATTGTAATTAGTAAAAGGGTTACATGATATTTGCCAGATAGAAGGTGCATTAATTCACATACATTGATACCCTTTCACATGTCTTGGTACCCATTTCCCTCCCCCCCCACCCCCCACGCCATATAATGAATGATTGTTGTCCTTAATGTACTATGTTGTCTCTCATCTCCTTTGCTGTCCCTTAGTTATCTTATGGCTTTTTAAGGTGCAGAAACTCACACTCAGTTTGTATTTTTGTTTTTGTTTGGGTTTTTCGTTTGAAAATAGTTTCTATACCTTGGGCTACAGATAAACTACTGGCTATGTGTGTTTTTATTTTTGCTCCAGGGTTTCAATTCTGGGCCTGATCACTTTCAGTGAGTAGTTTTTTTTTTCTCTCAAAGTAACCAAAGTATACAATAAGAGGCAAAACTCAATTTCCAATTATTATTATTATTATTTTTAAATTTGAGTACTGGTACTTAGGACTTGAACTTAAAGGACTGGTGACTCTCCCAGAGGATTATTCTACTTTTTTTTTAATTCAAGGCTATCATGCTCAACTTTTGAGCTACAACTCTACTTTTGCCTTTTTTGGGGGGGGGTATTATTCTTCTTTGGTTGGTAATAGGAGATAAGAGTCCCAGGAGAAACCAAGGGCACTGGACAGTGTCCTAAAGTCTGAGGACTGAATTTCAAAACTAGCCTGGGCAGGAGACTGCATGAGATTCTTAACTTCAATTACCGCCCACAGCCCACTAGTCAGTGGCAAAGGCATGAGCCACTGTGCCAAGCCTGGCTGTTTATTATTTTTAATTTTTTTAGTTCCTGTTATAGGGCTGGAATTCAGAACCTGATCCCTAGCCAAGATTTTTTTTCATCAAAATAGCAGGGAATATAATTAGAGCTAAAATTGGACTCATGATTTTTTCTTTTCTTCTTCTTCTTTTTTTAATTCAGGGCTCCCTGACTCTACTACTTAAGCCACAGCTCAATTTCTGCTTTTTTATTATTTTGATGGTTCATAGGAGATAAGAGTGGATACACAAGGGCACCACACAAAGGCTTGACATCTTAGGATCCCAGTTTGAAGCCAGCCTGGCCAGGAAAGTCCATGAGACTTTCAGAGGCAGAAAGCAGTAGAGCCCCAATAATGAACAAAACACCCCAAGTTGATTTGACAGGCACATACTAATACAACTGTCATGGACTTTCCTGCCCAGGCTGGTTTAAACTATTATCCTCTGATATCAGTGACTGGAGCAAGTAGGATATAGGCTTGAACCATGTTCTCAAAACATTCAGTGGCCCTTTGGTGTTTTCTCTTTTCATTCATTTTTTTGTTCGGTTTTCTTTTTCTTTCTCACCCTCCCCCCATTTTAAAATTTGTTCAGGTACTCTGCCTTGTTTTCTTGAATGGGCCACTCTCCCTGAGGTTATAATCTTTCCTTTGCTTTTTTCCCTCAAGTCTAGCAGGTGAAAACACAGCCAAAAGTCACAGTTTCTCTTTCTTTCTTTCTTTCTTTCTTTCTTTCTTTCTTTCTTTCTTTCTTTCTTTCCCTCCCTCCCTCCCTCCCTCCCTCTCTCTCCCTCTCTCTCTCTCTCTCTCTCTCTCTCTCTCTCTCTCTCTCTCTCTCTCTCTCTCTCTCTCTCTCTCTCTCTCTCTCTTGCTCTCCTTTCTTTCTTTCTTCTATTTAATTCTTTCTTTCCTTCCTTCCTTTCTTCCTTCCTTCCCTCCTTCCTTCCTTCTTTTTTCTTTCTTTCTTTCATGGTTTATGGGAGAAATAATCTCATGTGAAAATTGGGGCATTACACCGACTCTGAAATCTGAAGACTGTGGTTCAATGCTAGCCTGGTAGGAAAGTCCATGAGAGTCTGTAATCAACCACCAAGAGACAGGAAGTATTAGAGCTCTAGTTGTGAGGAAAAAAAGCAAGTTCAAGCTCATCACTGCCGCTCACTAAAACAAGTCTCTTAGAATTTCCTGCCCAGGTTGGCTTTGAACCATAATCCTCTGATTTCAGTGAACATGGCAAGTAGGATACAACCATGACCCAAGTTTTCAAATTCCTTTTTATTTCTGCCATATCTAGGGCTTGAACTCAGGTTTTGAGCACTGTCCAGGGCCTTCTCAAGGCTAGAGTTCTACCACTTGAGCCACAACACTATTCATGGCTTTTTTTTTTGTATGTACTACTGAGGAATTAAACCCTGGTCTTTGTGCATGCTGGACAAGCATTCTACCACGAGGCCAAACCCCAGCCTATGTTTTCAAATACTTCTATTGTCTCTTTGATATCTCCTCCTTCCTTTTAATTCATTTTCCTTCCTTTTTCTATTTCTATCTATTTTGTTTGAGTCTTCTACTTATTTGTTATGCATTGGCAACTCTCCTTGAGATCTTTTGCTTTACTTTTCCTTTTCCCATCAAGACTATCAGGCTTCAAACTGGAAACCAAAGCTCTAGATAGGTGCCTTCCAGCCTGTCTTCCTTTCACCTTCCCACATTCTGTCCTATCTCTTTTCCTTCCTCCCACCCTCCCTTCCTCCCTCCATTCTTCCCTCCCTCCCTTCCTTTCTTCCTTCCTTCCTTCCTTCCTTCCTTCCTTCCTTCCTTCCTTCCTTCCTTCCTTTGTTTTTTCTTTGTGGTTTATAGGAAAAAGAGTCTCATGTAGCTATGTGGGCATACACAGCCTCTGGAATATGAGGATTGTGGTTCAAAGCCAGGCTGGGTAGGAAAATCCATGAGATTCTTTTCTTCAAGTAATCACCAAGAGATAGGAAGTAGTAGAGCTCTAGACATGAAACACAGAGAGTTCAAGCTCTCCAGTGCCATTCACTAAAACAGGTCTCATGGACTTTCCTTCCCAGGCTGGCTGTGAATTTCAAACCTCAGATTTCAGCAATCTAAAATGATAGCATCACAGATGTGAGCCATGATTTAAATTTCTTTAATTGGCTCCTCTCTTCTATTGTTTGTCTTTCTTTCTTTCTTTCTTTGATTGTTTTTTCTAATTCAACATTTGGAAGCACTGCCATTTAGGCCTCAAGTCAACCACTGGCCTTGGGTCCTTTGGTTCTGGTTCAAGGATTTGAACTCTGGCCTGGTCACTCTCCATGCTTGCTTATTTTATTTTATTTCCTCAAACTAGCTGTGAGTACAATTGAGGCCAAAACCTGACTTTTGACTTTGTTTTAAATTCAAGGCTAGCGGGCTCTAATACATGAACCACAGCTCAACTTTTGCCTTTTTATTTTTTTGGTGAGTCATAGCAGATAAGAGTACCCAGAATAAACAGGCACAGTACACAGACGCTTGATATCTGAGGACCATGGTTCAAAGCCAGCCTGGGCAGGGAAGTCCATGAGACTCCTTATCTCCAATGAACCACCCAGAGGCAGAAAGTAATAGAGTTCTAACCATGAACAAATCACCAATGAGTTTAAGTCCACCATTATCAGGGAGGCTCATGGATTTTCCTGCCCATGCTGGTTTTGAACCACAATCCTGTGATCTCAGTGAGCTGAGCAACAGTAGTATACAGGCATGGATGATGCTTTCATGCTTTTGAGTTGTATCTTTGATATCTTCTCCTTCCTCTTAATTCATTTTTTACATGTATTTTTTCCACAGTAAAATATTTCATAATTTAAAAGGATAACATTTTTAAAAGGTAAAGGAAGATCTGTGACATGGTTGCATCCACAAGAAGAACCAGCCTGCATTGCAGTGCGAACAATCCTGCTCTGTTCCCATGGGAACACAGACTTGCTAGGACCTGGGCTGTGGCAAATAGCACTTTGAAACAAGCACAGGCAGGCTACAAATAATTTCTATTAACATTTTGCTGCAAGATGGAAAAATCCCCCAAGGTACCACTAAACAAAATCCCTTATTTCAAGCGCCTAGTCTTGGCTTGCCTTACTTCTTCAGTCAAAACCAAATCTATAAAGGCTTGTGCACTCCAAGGTGGAAAAAAAAACCCCACACTCCAGGTATCTGAAGACCTCAGCTCTGACTGACACTAACTAACCAGCCCCTGTTCCACCTTCATTCAGACTCTCCAGGGAAATCAGGAGACCAAATAAGTGAGTTCTGACATCTGACAGGCCATATGCACTTCACAAACAAATCAAAATACTGTTAATATCTTTGTCTTTGTTTTGCAAAATTTTTAAGGAGACCATCCAAGAGGAAGGAATGAAACTGATTATTTGTTAAATGAAAATTGAAGTTTCAAAGGGTCTATTCCAAAACCCAACTATGCTCTGTACCAGAGCTCTCTTGTTTTTGGGCTGGGAGGCCATGTGGAGGGCAATCAGGAGTGGATGGTACCTCCCGCCGTCAGTGCACAGTGGTTGGTTAAAGCATCAGATCAGGCAGGCATCTTTTCAGGTGGATGGGCATACCATCAGATTTCTGGAAATACTTCTACAGCTCTGGAACTTTGTTCTTCCCAGCATAATCATAAACAGTGGGATTGGAAGTCAGCTTTGTTGGTGTGGTTAATATGACAGACAGAGCTTCAGTGGACATCACAGGTTTTAATTCCTGTGGGCTTCCGGTCTGAAGTCCAGGTTCCAGCCAACTTCTGTGTGAAGCCTCTAAACATGTAGCACAGGATTCAAGCAGCCAAGCCTCCAGCACTCGCTGCTGGTGAAATCGCCCAGAAGGATCTGCCTCCTTTGCCTTAATTCATTTTTTTGTTCTTCTTTTTTTGTGTGAGTTGTGGGGCTTGAACTCTTCTGGACCCAGGCATTGTTCCTGAGCTCTTCAGCTCAAAGCTACTGCCCTACCCTAGAGCCAAGCTCCACTTGCCATTTTCGAGGGGTTAATTGGAGATAAGAGTCACAGATCCTTTTATGCCTGGACTGGCTTTGAACTTTGATCCTCAGATCCTAGCTTATTGAGTAGCTAGGATTACAGGTGTGAGCCACCACGCTGGCTTTTTTTTTTAATTCAAGTTCTCTAACTTGTTATGGATTGGCTTGTCTCCCTTAGGTTTTTATCTTGCTTTGCTTTTTTCCATCCAGGCTAGCAGGATTCACACCAGGAACAAAGTTCAAATTCAGGCTTTGTTTAGTTCATTTGCTCTTATTTGCTTGCTTGCTTGCTTGCTTGCTTTCCTGCCTGCTTGCTTTCTTTCTTTGCTTCCTTTTCTATTTCCTTCTCTCTTTCTGTTTCCTTTTCTCCTTTCTTGTCTCCCTACCCCCCGCCTTCCTCCCTCCCTTCCTTCCTTTTCTTTATTTTATTTGTTCTTTCTTTCTCTCTCTCTCTGTTTCTTTTGTATTTCCCTCCTTCTATCCCTCCTTCCCTCCCTCCCTCCCTTCCTTCTTTCTTTTCTTTCTTGCTTGCTTTCTTGCTTTCTCTCTCGCTCTAATTTTCTTCCTTTCTCCCTTTCTTTCTTTTCTGTTCTTTGATGGTTTATATGAAGAAAGAGTCTCATGTGAACTTGAGGGCATTACAGAGGCTCTCAAATCTGAGGGTTGTCTTTCAAAGCCAGACTGGGCAAGAAGGTCCTTGAGATTCTTATCTGTAATCAACCACCAACAGAGAGGAAGTACTAGAGCTCTAGCCATGAGCAAAACAAGTTCAAGCCCTCCACTGCCACTCACTAAAGCAGGTCTCATGGACTTTGCTGCCTAGGCTGGCTTTGAACCACACTCATCAGGTCTCAGCATCCTCAGCAGGTAGGATTTCAGATGTGTGACATGATTTGAAAGTGTTTAACTGGCTCTCCTCTACTTTCTCATTCCTTTTCATCTAGTTCACTACTTCTGTACACATTTTTTTGCTAGTTTTTCAGTTTTATTATTTCAGGACCTCTATTTTCTTGTTGGGATTAATCACTCTCCCTCAATTTCTTTTTTCAGTTTAAAACTTTTTATTTTTGTTTTTTTCCCCTCAATATTTAGAAGCCCTGGTACTTGGGACACAGTTATACTACTAGCTTTATTGTTTATACCAATATAGGGCTGGACCTTATGGTTTGGGCAGTATTCCTGAGTTCTTTTGCTCAAAACTGAATAATCTATGACTTTGCTCCATAATGCAACTTTTGGTGCATGGGCCGGGAACCCCCAAGCCCATCCAGATGCCTAGTCAATGTGTTGTGGAAAACCCGCGGTAAATAGGCCGGCTACGTTTGTCTCTGTGTATTATTTCCTTTTGTTTTTCTGATTTGGGTATCTCCCTTTGAGATGGGACTACTCTGCTTGCTCTTCTAACGATGAATTTTAAGGATGTTAGAAGCAGAGATTTTGATTTGAGTAAAGACAAATTAATTACTCTTTGTAATTTGGAATGGCCGACCTTTGATGTTGGATGGCCCCCAGAGGGTACCTCCAGCCTCCCAACAATTTCGGAAGGTTAGGGAGAAAATTTTCTTACCAGGATGATCTGGCCACCCTGATCAAATTCCTTACTGTTAATCTAGACTTGGTCTTGCAACATTTTTAAGAGAAAATTTGGGGTTTGCTTAAAGGTTTCTGCTTCTCTGTTAGATGTTTTTGTCTTGTCTGGTACCAGCCCTAATGTTTTGTTAGATGTTTTATGGATTCTTGTTTTTGTGTCCTTGTCACTATGACAATTGGTGGCAGTACAGAGGCATCAGTCTTGGTTCCCCCAAGACTGAGGTGTTACTCTTGCCCCCCTGATAGGTAGGATGTTCTTGGCCGACCGGCTCCAGAGAATGGAAGTCTTCATGGGGAGTTTGCTTGCCTAGTATGCACAAAGACCTGGGTACAAATTCCTTGGTACCACATACATAGAAAAAGCCAGAAATGAGCTATGGCTCAAGTGGTAGAGCTCTAGCCTTGAGAAAGCTCAAGGACAGTGCTCAAGCCCTTACAGAAATTTTCTGGCTTTTAACCAGCTTCCTAAGTAGTTAGGATTACACACATGAAGCACTGCTACACTGCCTGGATTGTTGTTGTTGTTGTTGTTTATGTGCTAGGGCTAAAACTCAGGTCCTGGTCTCTGCACAAATTAATTTTTTGATTCAATGTTTCAGGGAGTACCATTAGAGCAAAATGGACTTGTGAGTTTGGTGGGGTTTGTTTTGTTTTTAATTCAAGGTTCCCTGGTTTAAAACATAAGGCACAGTTCAATTTCTGCCTTTTAATTTTTTTGCCAGTCCTGGGCTTGAGCTCAGGGCCTGAGCACTGTCCTTGGACTTTCTCAAGGCTAGAACTCTACGACTTCAGCCTCAGCACCACTTCCCTCTTTTTCTATATATGTGGTACCAAGGAATCAAACCCAGGTCTTCGTGCATGCTAGGCAAGCATTTTAACCACTAGGCCAAATTCCTGGCCCCTGCCTTTTAATTTTTTGATGGTTCATAGGGTATAATTGTTCCCTGGAAACACAAGGGCACTGCAGAGGCTTGATAATTTAGAATGGTGGTTTGAAGCCAGCCTGGGCAGGAAAGTCCATGAGACCCTTATCTCAATAAAAAACCCAGAGGCAGAAAGTAGTAGAATTTTAATCATGAACAAATCACCAATCAGTTTAAGTTCACTATTGCCTGGAAGGCTCATGGATTGCTGCCCAGCCAGGCTTTGAACAACAATCCTGTGATCTCAATGACCTGAGCAAGAATAGGATGCAATCATTAAGGATGTTTTCAAAATTTTGAGTTGTCTCTTTGATACCTTCTCCTTCCTTTTAATTCATTTTTTGTTCCTTGTTTTTGTGGTCCATGGGGCTTAAACTTAGACTGGGCACTGTCCCTGAGCTCTTCAGCTCAAGGCTACCACCCTACCCTGAGGCAAGCCCCACTTCTTGTTTTTGCAGAGGTTAATTGGAGATAAGAATCTCAGGGCCTTTTGTGCCCTGGCTGGTTTTCAACTTTGATCCTCAGATCTCAGCCTCCTGAGTAGCTAGGATTACAGGCATGAGCCATATCACCCAGCTTTTGTTGTTGTTGTTGTTTTAAATTCAGATTCTCTAACTTATGATGGATTGGTCAGTCTCTTTTTTTTAATAGACAGTATAAGAGTACCAGGTCTCCGCTAAGGCCATGCAGACACTTTCTTTTTTTCATATATTTTTTTATTGTAATTAATATAAGGGTTACATGATATTGCCAGATAGATGGTGCATTAATTCCCATACATTGATACCCTTTCATATGTCTTGGTCCCCATTTCCCTCCCCTCCACCCCCACCCCTCATCTTGTTTTCCCCCCCTTCCCTATCCAATTTCAAATAACCAAATACAAATATATCTGATATATCAGGTAACACAGACACTTTCTTTTTTTATGAAAATATTTTCAGGACTTACTCTGTTCAGAAGTTTACTTGGGGAAACTTTCAGTGTTGTTCATGCCTGTAATTCTAGCTATTCAGCAGGCTGAGATTTGACCATCTTGGTTTAAAGTCAGCCCTAGGACCAAAGAAAGTGAGACACTCATCTCCAATTAATCACTAAAAATTGGAAGTAGGGCTGTGACTTAGATTTACAGTGGTAGGCATGAGATGAAGAACTCAAGGCTGAGGCCCAGGGTTAGGGCAGCTGCCTATAGTTGAAGAGCTCAGGGGAAGCACACAGGCCCAGAGTTCAAGCCACATGATGCACCAAAAAACATACTTGGGGTCAGATGCATGGCTTAGTGGAAGACTGCTAGCCTAATATGCTTGCAGCTCTGGGTTTAAATTCCTCAGGACCACCTAAACAGAAAAACACCAGAAGTAGTACTTTAGCACAAGTGGTAGAGTGCTGGCCTGCACCTTCCTGTACTGGAAGAGGAGAGCTAAATTAGCATGAGCTCCAGAGAGGGGTCCACAGGAGGTACAGGGCTCAATCCTCTCTGCCTTCCACATGCAGGACCTTCTACCTGTGCCTTCAGGAGGAGCTCATCCATATCCTGAATGTGGCCATATATTTTGCACATCATCTGTGGCCTGGGACTTTAATACAGTCCAAGGTATTCCTCCTGTGCCTCTGGTGTTGGGAAACATGGTTGCCCAGGCTATTTTATATTTTTCTGTAACAAGCCACCTGAGGCTGGATACTTTTAGAAGTGAAAATTTCTTGAGGTTGCATCAGGCAAACACATGTGTCTGGTACATACTTATTCCAGCTGTGTCACAGCAGGACACATGATATCACATAGCAAGAGTACAAGGCCAGAAGAAAGAAAAAGATAGTGAGATACCACCCATCCCCATCCCCATCTCAACACAATGTTGCACATGGGGGCACATAAGAAAGATTGTGATCTAGGCCAAGCCAGGCAAAGATACAAAACTTTATCTGAAAAAGAGGTATTCCTCAAGTGGTAGAGTGCTTCTCTTTCCAGTGTATTGTCCTGAATTCAAAACAGCAGTACACACACACACACACACACACACACACACACACACACACACACCTCAAGGATGCTTACACTGTGGCAGGTATTATTTCATCTCTTATGTGGCCAGGGCAGATTATTTTCTCTCTTGGATACTTAGATTTTCCATGTGTAATATGAGACAGGAGATTATTGGTTCATAAAGTTGGAATCTGCAGGGCACTGTAAGGGTAGGTTGTATATTCCAAATTTGATCTTCAAAACAACTTGGAAACAGTTTGGGGTCCTTCAGAAAAACTTTATGTTCTTTTTTTTGAGGCAGTCATTGGGCTTAAAATACAGGCCTAGCTGCTGTCCTGAACTCGTTGTGCTCAAGACTAGTGGTCTACAAGTTTGAGCAACAGCACCATTCTGGCTATTTGTGGTTAGTTGGAGATAAGGTCTCTTGAAGGTTACTGGTAGCTCATAACTGTAATAATCCTACAAATACTGAAAGATTAGATCTGAAGACTGAAGTTCAGTCCCTAAGTGCAAGCTCTGCAATTGACTAACACAATAATAGTGTCCCTGACTTTCCTGCCCAGACTGGCTTTGAACCTGTCTTTGAATGATCCTCAGATCTGTTTCTGAGTAGATAGGAGATTTGTTTCTGAGTAGATAGGATTGCAGGTGTGTACGACCACCACTTGGCACCCAGGATCTTCATAGGTGATATCCATATTTTTCTTGAAGCTGACCAGAGCTATTCATTTCCTGCAATAAGTTTCCTTACCATGAGATTGAACAATAACCTGTCTTATCACCAGGGCTTGTCACTTTCCCTACCAGGCTATGTATTACTGCTTTTTTATTTCACATAGGGACTAACTGAGAGCCATTTTTTGCTTTTATTTTCTATTGTGGAGGTTAAATGAGGCCACAATCTACCCCTTGATCCATGCCCCTTTCCTGCACTTTTAGTTTGCTTTGCAGATAAATCTTCTCACTTTTGCTTTAAGTGGTTTTGAATGTGATCCTATGTCTGAATCCCGAGCACCTGGGATTTCATCCCGCATATGCTCCTGTGCAACTTTTTGAGATCTAAGAAAAATGTGTACCAGTGATACTTGTAGAAAGCTTGACAAATGTTCAGGGACTACCAAAGAATGATTACCATTCAGAGTGGAAATAGATGGTATCACCGTACCAAAATCTGCCTTATCCCAGTATTGATTCCTTTGTTCTTAAATCTTATGTAAATGTACACATAGTCTTTTCTCTTTTCATGTTTTCACATTTTTCTAAGCTGTCTCCCTCACCCACAGCTTCGTTGAGGTATAATTCCCTAATAGAAAAACTATGTACATTTACAGTGTGCATGATTTTGTGTCTCTAACAGCTTGACTAAAATATGGATCACTAGGGCTGGGAATGTGGCCTAGAGGTAGCATGGTTTCCTAGAATACACAGAGCCTTGCATTGGATTCCTCAGTACATCCACAGAAAATAGTGGAAGTAGTACTGTGGCTCAAGTGGTATAACAATAGCCTGATCACAGAAAGGCTCAGGGATAGTGCCCAGGACCTGAGTTTAAGACCCAGGAGTGGCAAAAAAAAAATGGTTCACAGACTGTTCTGTGCCACCACTGAAAGCATACAAACCAGTTCATTTTAGTATATTCCCAGAGCACAACCATCAGTCTTGGAATCTTTTCACTTCCCCTCTGACAATCCCTATAGTGATTAACATAATTTCCCATACCCAGCACAGTCCTCTCTAAACCTGCGCTAGCCTTTGTCACTCACTAATCTATTAGATTCACTGGCCCATTTGGGATGCTTCTTTTTTTCTTTTTCTTTTCTTTTTTTTCCCTTTTTTTTTGCCAGTTGTGAGGGTTGAACTCAGGGCTTAGGCACTGTCCTTGGACACTATTTGCTCAAAGCTAGTGCTCTGCCACTTGAGCCAGAGCACCACTTCCAGATTCTTTTGTGTATGTGGAACTGAGAAATCAAACCAAAGGCTTTGTGCACGTGAGGTGAGCACTATATTACTAGGCTAAGCTCCTGGCTCATTTGGGATATTTCCTAGCCCCAGAATAATATCTAGAGTCTTTTGCTTTTTTCCAGTCTTGGATTTTGAACTCGGGTGGTTTGTTTTGGTACTGAGGAATCAAACTCAGGGCTTCATGCATGCTAGGGAAGCACTCTAGCACTAAGTTGTATTCCCAGCCACTCAAAAGGGTTTGTTTTTTTTGTTTTGTTTGTTTGTTTGTTTTGCAGACTCCTGTATGTCATGTTTGCTAGACCCATCTACATAACTAACATGTGAAAGTATTTCTATCCCAATAGGTCAATCAATCCTCATTCATGTGGGTGTTTCATGTCTGCAAACCAAAGCTCAGAGTGGTGCTCTGATTCTTATTCTCTAGAGCTCAGAGACAGAGATCAATCGAAAGAAAGGACTGCTTTTCAAATGCTTTGTTCCAGAAGCAGACTGAGTCCTCACTAACAGTCACAAATCACATGTGTTAAATAGTTCCTTGGCTCTTCAGTTGAGTTCATTTGTCTTTTGTATGGCTTCCTTTCACAGAAAGAATTTCCCGATTTTTTCTTAGAGCAAGAGATGTTATGAAGAAAGTAGTGATGCTGTTCCCTACTGGTTTTCTAGTGGTTAATTGAAGATGAGTCTCATAGACTTTAGTGCTGTGACTGGCTTTGAGCCTCGCTCCTCACATGTCAGATTTCAGCCTCCTGAGCAGATAGGATTACAGGCAAGAGCAACCATGCCTAGCTCTTCCTCTCTTTTCTGTGCCTAACCTAGGGCTTGAACTCCATGCCTGGCATCTATTCCTTTGGTTTGTGCCCAAAGTTAGCATTCTTCCACTCGAGTCACAGTACTATTTCTGGCTTTTTTTGTAGTTAATTGGAGATGAGGTATCACAGACCTTCCTGACTATAAGAAGGTGACAAGGAATGTGGGTATCTGAGCCCCCAAGAGTATGCAACGCATCATGGGACTGGACCATGATGTGAGTTCATCTACAAATCCATGGAGCCTCTTAATGGCTGGCCAGGTCTAAAATTTGCAGGAGTGGATATACCATCATTTGGAGCTGCCCCCTGGCCTTCCAGCTAGAGCTCAGCCACATGTGAACTTTGATCTGACCACTGTGCCCTGTGCCAGCTACAAGATGCCTCTTTAACTTATGATAAGTAGCTGAGAACACCCAGAAGTACAAACTCTTAAACTTAAGAGCTACTAGGTCTGGTTGCATGGTAGAATAAGCTGGAATGTTGAGAAATTATAGGCTTCTGGATCCTCTTTTGAATCTACTGACTTAATTCACTGGGTGTTGTATGCTGTCATGTGTTTTAAAAGCTAAACTTGTGGTTCTTCTCCTCCCACTCCGCCCTTAAAGGGGACTCCAACTAGGTATCTGATAATTGTGGACCATTAGTAACTTCAAGTACCAAATGTCACTTGCTAGTGACTTCATGTATTAGTTGACAATGTCTTAAGTGCTCACTGACTTTATTATAAATTCTAGCATTGATGATTTGGAAATTACTCTTCCTGAAATGAGGAAGTGTCAGACACCCAAGTATTAAGAGTGGCCTTGGGTGATACTCTATTGGCCCAGGAATCAGCAAACACAGCCCATGTTCAGTAGTTTGGATAAATCTTTTGGGGCCTACTGTTTCTCCTTAGGGAGTCCTAGGCTTCTCTTTGTAGCCACAGAAGATGGAGAAAGTAGCTGCCAAGCCTGATATTATCAGGACCTATATATCTTTCCGGTATTCTGAGATAGAATTTTCCTTTAAGCAATATGTCTTTGAATTTACTCTGCTTTGGTTTCAGCTTCCTAAGTAATGAAATTACAGGCATGCCCCTCCATGTCTAGCTGTTTATCAATGGCCATTTGAAACAAGAAACATGTACCATTTCTACTAATACAATTGTGAAAAGAGCAAATGACTTACAGCATAGTTACAAAGTACATAGACTCGGGTGCCACTGAATTTCAAATCCAATTAACAACAAAAGTACTTATTGTTGAAGAGGAAGTTACTTGTATCACTGAGCTTTAATTGCGCATATAGAAATGTGACTGGAGCTGGGTGCCAGTTTCTCACACCTGTATTCCTAGCTCCTCAGGAGGCTCAGATCTGCAGATTGATTATCAAACCTAAACAGCCTCCATGAAACTTTCAATAATGGAAGTAGAGTTGTGTGTGGCTCAAGTAGCAGTGTTCTAGCTTTGAACACAAAGATATTGGGGGACAGCACCCAGGCCCGGAGTTCAAGCCGCACACTGACCAAAAAAAATGTGATTGGATAATAATATTTACTATTTCCTGTGTTTTTAAGGCCAATCAATACATATAATTTATCAAGCATTTCCTATTGAAAAGAAATAGGGATTTCTCCTTGCCAGCAAATAAATTGTGATGCTGCAGAACAGGCACTGCATATCCTCTAATTCAGTGTAGAATTGAATGTAAATTTTGTCATGCCTGTTAGAAGAGCAGCTCCAGAGCCAGACTGATGAGCCAGATACTATTCTGAAAATTGGATTCATGAGGTAAATTCCATTTTCTGCACATGAATTTGCCACATTGATTTTGGTCAGGAAATCTCTAAGGCTCAGGAAAGCATTCTAGCTCTGTATCCATTTACATTCTTATCAAAGGGAATTAAGCCAGACAATGGTGGTTCATGCCTATAATCTTCATTGCAGAGTAGACTGAATGTAAGGATCATGATTCCAGGCCAGCCTAGGCAGGAAATTACATGAGACTTGTCTCCAATTTTGCAGTGTTAAACCCAGTTGTGGAGATATGGCTTAAGTAGTAGACTATCATCCCCAAAGAAAAGAGCCAAGGGAGAAGTAGAGACTCTGAATTCAATCCAGAGTCCTGACACATAAAAAAGAAACAATGAAATTGTTTTTACAAATGAGAAACCAGACCCTTGCTCATCATAACTGATTTCAAATTACTTGTGAGAGAGAGCTAATGCTTCAAAGAGGTGACCTGCTCTGTGGATTCTTAGCTACTACATTCTACAGCAATGGCTATAGATGTAAGAAGTGGTTTGTTTCAGCAAGCTTCACAGAACAGTGATTTCTAATTTCAGTGAGACTAAAAGGGGTCAGTCATTATCTCTGTTCTCTTTCAGAACTACTTCTCATTAATGATCAGTACTAAAAAATCAGATGTGCATTGGAAGGGAAATATCTAAGTATACTTTGTGATTTTGAAAGGGGATATTTAATTTTTATTTTTCTTTTGTGTGGAGGCTATCATACTTATTCAGTTACTGAGTGAAATCATCAGGCTATAATAGAGTAAAAAGACAACTGACAGACTTCAATGGCTGGGTTCTGATTTCTCAAGTATGTGACAATAAATTTATTGCACCTCCTTGGAAATAAATATGCTCCAAGGTGCTTCTGAGGCTTAATTTGTTGCTTTAAAAAATAGTAAATGATGTTTCATCCAATACCTACTACAAGTGTTATAATCACCTCTCTTTTATCCTACCCATTTGGAATATTGTTGTCTTTTTCCTATTTCTCTGTTTTGTTTCTATATGTAAGCTGCCCTAAACTATGAATCAGTTCAGGTCAAATGTTCGGACATGGCTGCCCTGACTTCCTTTGGTGGGTTTGCATATAGCCTGGCTTTCCCTCCTGTGCATAGGCTGTTTGGCCATTGGCATTGGGGATGGAATGATGCACGTATGGAATACACTCTTCATAAAGAGCAATTAAGATATAAAAATTTTCAAGATTGCAAATCCACAGTTACCCTAACAAGGATGCTTTCTTTTTCCTTCCTTCCTTCTTTCCTTCCATCCTTCCTTCCTTCCTTCCTTCCTTCCTTCCTTCCTTCCTTCCTTTCTTCCTTCCTTCCTTCCTTCCTTCCTTCCTTCCTTCCTTCCTTCATTCTTTCCTTTCTTCCTTTCTTCCTTTTTGTCTTTCCTTCTTTCTTTCCTTCTTACTTTCTTTCTTCCTTTCTTTCTTTCCTTCTTTCTTTCTTTCTTTCTTTCTTTCTTTCTCTTTCTCTGTTTCATTCTTTCTGTTTCTCTGTTTCTCACTTTCTCTTTGTTAGTTGTGACGTTAGAAGTCTGGGCCTATGTACTGACCATGAGCTCTTCAGCTCAAGCCTAACACTCTACAGTTTAAAGCACAGTGCCACTTCTGATTTTCTAGTGGTTCACTGGAGCTAAGTGTCTCATGGACTTTCATGCCTGAACTGGATAGGATCCGTGGTCCCATCCGGCTGAGTAGGTATGAGACACTGGCCAGGCTTGTTTTTCTTTGGGTTAGTCATGGGGTTTAAATCTCTGGGCATATGCGTTGCCCCTGAGCTCTTAATCTCAAGGCTAGTACTCTACCATTATGAGCCACTGTGCCATTTCGAAACAGATAAGCTTTTAATATACAATTACCAATTTTTGAAAACAGTTTAAAAGTATCTGGTGTTGCAGCTCAATCCCATAATCCAAGCTACTCAAGAGGCTGAGATCTGAGGATGAAGCTTTAAAGGCAGCGGGGGCACCGGGGCACCGAAGGACCTGAGAATCTTATCTCCAATTAACCACTAGAAATAGGAAGTAGGGCTTGGTTCAAAGCTAGGGCGGTAGCCTGGAGCTGAAGAACTCAGGTGTAGCTCTGACACCAAGTTGTAGCCCCATGACTCACCCCCCCCAAAAAAAAAGAAAAAAAGAAATCATCCTTGCCACAGTAACTTTGAACTGGAAACCTTGCAAAAATCTCAGCATGGTTGCGATTTATGAAGAGCACATTCCATGTATGAATGTTGCCATTCCCAAACAGTATGGGGGAAAAAAAGCCTACACACAGAGAAAAAAGCCAGGCAAATGCAAATGCAACAGGGATGTCAGGGCAGTCATGTCCCAACATTTGACCTGAAATGATTTAAAGGTTAGGCAGCTTAAGCATAGGAAAGAAAGCAGAGAAATAGGAAAAAGACATGAATATTCCCCATGTATGGGATCAAAGAGTCTGGAAAGAGTATAACACTTACACAATCTTTAAAGCCCAGGTTGGCATTGAAACTGTGATCCTTGTTGTGCCAAGATTGTCCCATGTTCTGGGAATGACCCCCCTCCCCCCTTGCTCAAGGCCCATTTACTAGGAAGCAAAAACACATGTCCCTGGAACTACCCTGGACTTGAACCCCAGGTGGCAACAGCCCAATGCTCAGTGGTTAGACACCTGAGCTCTGACCAATCTTGAAGCAACCAGTGCTTTGAAGTTACCAAACAGCTAATCAGGTGATTGTAACTATGGAATTCCCCTAAAACTTGTTTGTATAAAAGCTGTGTCAAACCTTTGTTTGGGGCCTCACCATTGCCGGCTATGGGTACGCGGAGGTTCAAGTTGGAACTTGTGTCTGAGTTTGAACTTAAAATAAATGACCCTTGCTTCTTTGCTTTGACTTTGGCCTCTGGTGGTTCTTTCGGGGTCCTAGGAATTCCGGTACAACAATCCTCAGATCTCAGCCTTCTGAGTAGCTAGGATTACAGGCATGAGCCACTCTGTCTTGCTTGGAACAAACATATTTTAGTACTTAAAAATAATATTGCTGGGAGTGGTGGCTCATGCCTGTTATTCTCTGTATTCAGGAGGCTCAGATTGGAGGATTTTGGTTCAAAGACAGCCCAGGAACTAAAGAACGTGAGACTCTTTCTTCTTCTACTTTTTTTTTTTGCCACTCCTGTAATTTGGGCTTAGTGCCGGAGAAATGTCCTTGTGCTTTGGCAAGGCTAGTTTTCTAGCACTTAAGCCACAGCATCACATCTGGCTTTATCTCTGTAGGTGGTACCAGGAGATTGAACCCAGGGTTTTATGCATGCTATCCAAGCACGCTACCCCTAGGCCATGCTCCCAGCCCAAGAATGTGAGACATATGAGACTCTTATCTCCAATTAAACACTAGAAAACCAGAAGTGGTGCTGTGGCTCCAGGGGAAGGGTGGTAGCCTTGAGGTGAAAAGCTCAGGGACAGCACCCAGGCCCAGAGTTCAAGACCACCACCACCAACAACAACAACAACAAAAAGAGCAAGAAATTAAATCTCAAGGCATATTGGAGCATATTTATTTATAAGGAGATTCAATATATCCAGCATCTTATAGTTTAGAAATCAGAACCTAACCCTAACCCTGAATCATTTAATTTTGTCAATTGTCTTTTTGTGCTATTATAGCTAAGATGATTTCATCAAGCCAATTAAGTAAGAATGGCAGCCTTAACACAAGAGAAAAATAAAAATTAAAGGGCTCCTCTCTATTATAATAGGACTGACAAAATTTACCTTCAATTCTACATTGAATTAGAGTGTATCCAGGGCATGTTCTGTGGCAGCATATATCCCTTGCTGTTGAGAAGCCAGGCCTATCTCTTTTCAATAGGGAATGCTCAGTAAACTCTGTTTATTAAGTAGCCATTATAACTCTCAGCAATAAGAAATGTAGCTATCCAATCTTGTTTTGCTTTTTCTGTTGTGGGCCTTGAACTCTGGTTTTGGGTGCCGTTCCTAAGTCTCTTTGTGCACAAGGCTCTACCACTTCAGCCACAGCTCCATTTCTGAGTCTTTCTATGGAGATAAAAGTCTCAGGACCTTTTCTACCCTGCTGGCTTTGAACCATGATTCTCATATCTCAGCCTCCTAACTAGCTAGGATTATAGTGAATAACCAGGAGCAGATGTCTGTGAGACACTTACCTTTCAAGAAAGGTAACAGTTACCAGCCAAGAAATCTGGAAGTGGAGTTGTGGCTAAAGTAATAATGTGCTAGCCCTGTGTGTATAAACAGAAAAAACAAACTCCAGGTCCATCTGTGAAATTCTTATCCCATATTAATTAGCAAGAAATCATAACTGGGATCTGTGGCTCAAGTAGTGGAAGGCCAGACTTGACATAAAAAAAATGCTAAGCATCAGTGTCCAGATGCTAAGTTCAACAGATTCAAACTCCAGAATCCACACACACACACACACACACACACACACACACACACACACACACACGAATATGTGTCTGTGAAAGGTGCCATTGAAAGCACTAGTACTGGGACTAAAAGTCGGGGTCTGATACCAATGCTTGATTTCTTCCTGCAAAGCAGATGGCTGTACCACTTCAGCCAAACATCCACTTTGGGTTTTTCCTAGTTTGTTGAAGATAGGTGCCTGTCAACTTTGTATGCCCAAGCTGCATTTGAATGTTGTGCCCAGATTTTGGGGTCCCCAAACACCACCAAGTGGGTGAATCTTATGTAAGAGCATGAAAGTCTTTATTGCAAGCTTAAGCCTCGATTCACAACAGAAGAGGACACAGTGGGTCTGAGTTGAGACTGTCTTCCTGTTGTACAAGGTTTTTATAGGGTTCTGGGAACTTTTCAAGCATAGTCACAAGTTGGAGCAAATCATGACACACTGCAGGACAAATGGCTGGAAGTGATTGGTTAGCTCAAAGGGTTGACATATTATGAATTGATTGGCTCCTGCTAGTGCAGTTCCTGTGGTTCCTGCTAAAGCATACATGCTGAACTGCAGGGAAGCTAGTCAGGATTGCTTATCTCATCTTATCCTGGAGCCTTAAATCACTGGGGGTGGTCTTTCCAGAGGGAGTTGTCTGGAATTTACTGTTTTCCTTGAAGCTGCTAGCTCTGCTGGTTTAGAATTGGGGTCAGATTGACTCTCTGGCAGGGCCTGCTTAAAAATAACTCTTTACTGAAGTTGATAGAACTTCAAAATTAATTTAGCCTTCTCATGAACAAGGATCCTCATATCTTAGCCCCTAAAATCACAGGCATTACCACTGATGCCCCCTTTGAAGCCCAAGAACACTGAGCTCTCCGGGTCAAATCAGGTCTTGGCATCCCCATGCCAGGCCAAAGCAAGTGGGGAGCTCTAGACCCCGAGTGCTGGGCATCAGTGGGGCTGCAGCATACCTGGAAAGACAGGAGCTCAACTCTCAGCAGCAGAAGCAACAGCAGCAGAGGAGTGCCGGATTGATCCTAGCACACACTGGAACCACAACAAAGTGAATCCCTTGCACTAGTTGCCCAGAAGCACCAGCTACTGCCCAACAACTCAACTACAGCACTTTCTTACCACCCCACAAGCAAGGGAGAACCAAGGAGGAACGGGACTCACAATTGCAGCTTGAGAGGGGGGAGACCGGTCGTCAGATCCATATGCTCACATCCGGATAGGCTGTAACACTCCACAGTAAGGCGAATATAGGTAGATGCAGGCTTTTCCTGATGAGTGAGGAAGAGGGAATTGGGATTGGTGGCTGCCCGGTGCCCAACATTGGCATTGGTGGGGGTGACTCACCCCCTGGCCATAACTTAGTGGTAGCATCCGGTTTCCTGCCAGCAAGGGGCAGAGGAGCAAGAAAGTTGAAGCATGGGCTGCACCAGCAGAGTTAGTAATCAGAGGTTGCACCCCTACCCCTAGACCATAAGCACAGATGGGCCTGGAGCCGGAGGCTGGCCTCAGAGGGACACACAGTCTCTGACATGAAGGGACCCCTTTCTTAACTTCCCAGAATCCATCCATTCTAGGCATTTCCCATCTTATGACAAAGGAGGACTTGACCTAAGGCGGGAACGGTAGAATCCCTGATAACAGCTCAGATTACAAGAGCAGTTAAACCAGGTGGAGTTACCAGAATTCCTCCCCACCCCACCCCCCTTGGCCTGCCAGGGAATTCCCTCCCCTTCCTTTGTCATCAGAGCAGTGCGCCAGAAGCCCACCGAGATGATAGGTCAATTCAAACAGCAAAGGTGTCAGTGGTTGCCCCAGCCATCAATCAGCCATGCTGAATTCCATTGGCCACCTGTATATGGCCAGCCCAACCACATGGCTGGGGGCCTATAAAAGTAGCCTGTAAGATCAGGTGGGGTCGCTCTTTCGCTCACATCTTAGAGGCGGCCCTGACCGGTCAGCATGATTCTCGATGCTAGGCGCAGAATAAAACTCTGTTTAACTTAACTTTCAAATTCCCCTTTTGTGTCAGACTCGTTCCTTTGATCACGGACCCTAACATGACACAGGGGAAGGAGAAGCAGCTCCTGCAGGAGGTGGCTGTGAAACTGAAGGCCCTGGGCTTCCTGCCCAGGTTGGGCTGGTTGTGGTGTTCCTTAGGGACTGGAGCTGTCCTTAATGAAGCTGCTTGTCCCAGCTGCCTGACGGGTGAGTGCCTCACATGCCTTGGGGCTGGAATTCCTCCCCCCTTAGCTCCCTGCTTTTGGTTCAAACCTTCAGCTACTTCCCACTCCTCCTATTCCTCCTCTGTGGCAGTTCTGAGTCAGTGTCCCCCCCCCCCCCGCTTTTCATTGCCTGGTGGGATTAGTTGTGGTCCTCCCCTGCACCACGACAGGGATTTGTCCCCTCCGCAAGTGTCTGGTTTAGAACCCAGGGCCCTTAGCACTGTGGCTCAAGGAGTAGAGCACTAGCCTTGATGATGAAATGCAGAGGAACAATGCCCAGACGTGGAGTTCAAGTCCCACAACTGACCAAAAAAATAAAGTTGCTTCTGCAGGTGTATCCCACAAATAATGAGACCAGACAAAGTGCTGATATTTATGGTTCATGTTAGTAAATCAATCTGAAAACACAATGGAACCACAGAAATGCGTAAGTTTATGCTCCAAAAGATCCTCAGATTTGGGCATTTAAAAGGCTTTTTTATTTCCTCCCAGTCCTAGGCCTTGAACTCAGGGTATTAGCATTGTGCCAGGGCTATCTCAAAACTAGAGCTCTACCACTGCCAGTTTTTTTCCATGTATATGTTCCCAAGGCCTACCCCTAATCAAACTCCGGAGTCCCTATCAGGCTTTATTTATTCATTCATTTTTTTTTACTATGTGAATCATGAGAACTTCGCCTGGGCCCGGTCCATCAAATCTTCAGCTGCAGGCTACCACCCCAGCCTTGAGACAAAACCCTACTTCCTGTTTTCTAGAGGATAAATGGAGATAAGTGTCTCAGGTTCTTTTATGGATAAATGGAGATAAGAATCTCAGGTTCTTACTTGCCTGGGGTACCTTTGAACCTTGATCCTAAATTTTCAGGCAACTGAGTAGCCTGGATGACTGGTGTGAGCCACGTGGCCAGGACTTAACATGGCTGTGTGTGTGTGTGTGTGTGTGTGTGTGTGTGTGTGTGTGTGTGTGTGTGTGTGTATGTATTTGTCTGTTATGGTGCGCTGGAACTCTGGCTGAATGCTATCATTGAAATCTTCAACTCAAGGCTATCGCCCTACTCCTGGCCCTGGATTTTGTCCCTGAGCTCTTCAGTTCTTGGTTACCACCCTACCCCTGAAGCCACTGCATCTCTTCTGGTCTTCTAGTTGTTAATTGGATATAAGAATCTCTTGGTCTTCAGTGCCCAGGATGGCTTTGGAGCATGATGCTCAGATCCCAGCTCTTGGTAGCTAGGATTACTGGCAGGAGCCACCCCACCTGGCTTTAAGGGTCTGTTTGATTTGCAAATTGAGTTATGGTAATTTAGGATGCAAAGCTGTGGGTTTTGGCTTAGATAAAAGGCATGAGGGCATTTGAGTTTTATTTGTTTGGCTACAATTTTGGGACAAGTGTTAGAAATTTAAATGTGAAAGTCTATTAATTTCAGAAGCTTTGTTCTGTCTAAAACGACTTGGGTAGTTAGGTATCAAAGAAAGGGACAGGGAAAACCTAGGAGAAGTCCATGCATGTTGGAAAACAATAAATAAGCTAGCATGAAGATGCTTCTAAACCTAGTGATATGGGAAGAGTGGACCATCTTCATTCTGTCTCTTTTCCTTGCAGACTGACACTGGAAATCTAATGTGGATGATGTGACTGGTATTTCTAAAAGTTGGTCCTTGGGAAACTTTAAAAGAGGGATAAAGATTTATCTGAGTAATATAATTTGGCTTCAGTATTATTTTGTAATTGGATGTAAGTTTTAAAAAAGAGGCCCATGATAAGCCTGGATTTCTTCATGCAGTTCTGGTACTTAAATTTTTTTTGGTTGGTCGTGGGGCTTCAACTCACCCTGGGAACTGTCCCTGGGCTCTGCAGCTCAAGGCAACCACCCTACCCTATGGCCAAGCTCCACTTCCCATTTTCTAGAGGCTAATTCGAGAAAAAATTCTTAAGTCCTTTTGTACCTGGGCTGGCTTTGGACTTTGATCTCAGCCTTTTGAGTAGCTAGGATTACAGGTTAGAGCCGCCTGCCCACCTGCCTGGCTGGTGCTTGTATTTCTTGCATTAACAAAAAATAGTCATTTAAAGCTGGATACTTAGATTCTTGCCTATAATCCTAGCTACTCCAGAAGTGGAGTTTGGCTCAAGGGTAGGGTGTTACTCTTGCTGAAGAGTTTAGGAACAACACCCAGGCCCAGGGGTAGGACAGGAGCATTGAGCTGAAGGGATGAGGGGAAGTGCCTGGCTGCTTAGCCAAGTTCAAGCCACAGGACCCACAAAATAAAATAGATGACAAGCTTGGCATAGATCTTTGTCACTGGATTGAGATAAGAAATGGCCTAAAACTGCTACAAACCCGAAGGTTTCTTCACAGAACTAGGAAACTAAGAGTGCTTTTCCTCTACAATAAGGTAGCAATTATGTAATCTTGCTGATTACTCTTTTGTGATTTAGATAGAAAAATTGGAACTTAGGCATTCAGCATTAAAAGAGATGTACTATTATTAAAAAAATTAAATGATATGCATTAGGGTAGTTTTGTTGTTCTAGTACTTGTGATCAAACCCAGAATCTCTGGTGAAAAAGTGCTGCACCTTGGTCTTCCTGTTATCCAGGTTAGCCTTCATGTTCTGGGCTTAAATGAATGATCCTCCTTGTTCAGCCTTCCAAGGTGTCGGACCTGTAGTTGTACCACTGTGTTGTGGGAGATTAAGCTTAAATGGAAGATATTCATTTTCTATAAGCTTTCTAGGAAGCTTTTACTGGAAATTTCAGAATTCTCTGTCAAAGCTGCATTATCAATGAAGGAACTCTGTGGTCCCAAATGAAGGCTGACTATTCTGACTGTGAGGCAAATGCCAGAAGGCAGGCACACACCTGCCTTCTAGAAGTGGACAGCTGGTTTTCTCACACAGCAATGGTTTGGGAGATGGAAGATTTATTCCCAGAGTAGTGGATAAGGTCTGGTAAGACAAGTCTGAGGTCTGTAGCCTAGAGGAACTTTTAGGATCAGAGAAGAGGTAGGAATTACAAGCAAATTAGGGCCAGCAAAACTGGCAAACAGAAACAGTGTGGTTTGGAGCAAGCAATCAAGCTTCACATCTACAAAAACCTCCTCTAAAGTTAATTCCTCTATAGACACTCACATTCACACTTTCTCATTAACCCCTCCCCCCCAACCACTACCTGTTTTGAAGAACAATGGAGGTGATGTAATATGCTACAAACAAAGAAACCAAACAAAGCCAAAAACCTGTGAGTGATTTTTCATTCTTTTCTATTTTTGCCAGTTCTGGGGCTTGAAGTCAGGGCATTGTCCTTCAACTTTCTCAAGGCTAGAGCACTACCACTTGGGCCATGGCACCACTTCTGCCTTTTTCTATGGATGTGGTACTGAGGAAACCAACCTAGGTCTTCACTCATGGTAGGCCAGCACTCTAGCACTAGCCCAAACTGCCTGCCCTAAAATACCCTTTTTTAAATACAAATTATACTTCTCTCTAACTTTTTTCTTTCTTCCTTTGTTTCTTTGTTTTGTAGGTCATGAGCCCTGTCCCTGAGCTCTTATTCTCAAGGTGACTGCTCTCCCTTCCGTTTGAACCACAGCCCCATTTCCTGTTTTCTAGGTATTAATTGGAGATGTTCTGGAACTCTTCAGCTCAAAGCTACACTGTAACCTTGAGCCAAAACCCATTTCCCATTTTCTAGAGGTTAAGTGGAGATAAAGAGTCTCAGGTCCTATTGTGCCTGGGATGGCTTTGAACCTTGATCCTCAGAGCTCAGCCTTCTGAGAAGCTAGGATTAAAAGCATGAGCCATTGTGCCGATTTGGACATAGGTTTTAATATCATGGAAATTCTTGAGCATTTATGAATTAAATTGCAGTATAAGGTTTTATTGGCGCTCGGAGATTCCCTTCTTGAATACTTTTTAAACATGACATTTGAAATATGATGTAAATATCAGTGTTAATAAAATATTTTAATGAAAAGTAAAAAAAATAGTAGAGGACATGCCTAGCATACAGGAAGCCCTGGATTCGATACATCAAGGCCAGAAGAGTGGAGCTATGGCTCAAACAGTATAGTGGTAGCCTTCACCAAAGCAAACTCAAGAGTGCACAGGCTCTGAGTTTGAGCCAGAGGCTACCAAAATTAAAAAAACAAAACAAAACTAAGAGCCCAAGCAAAAACATCTGTGAGAATTACATATCAAAATCACCTTCCCAATGCTTCTAAAATAATAAAAGACAAAAAGTGGTAGAAGGCAAGGTTTAAACAACAAATCCCAGGGAGAGTGTCCAGGCCCTGACTTGAAGCCCCAGGTCTGGTACCAAGCAAGAAAATAAAACTGATGGAATCAGACTTTTTGTTTGTTGCCATTTCGGGGGCTTGAGCTAGGCTTACAGGCTATCCCTGAAATTCTCTTAAGTCAGAAGGAATGGGTCATGTACCACATTTTGTTTGTTTTTTTGGTGGTGATGCTATTGTTGGTTTTCTGCTAGTCCTGGGAATTTAACTCAGGGCTTGAGAACTGGCTTAGAGGTTTCCCAAGGCTTGTGCTCTACCACTTGATCCAAAGCAACACTTTGTTTTCTCTGTGTATGTGACACCAGGGAATCAAATGCAATGCTTTGTGCATGCTAGACAAGCACTCTACCACTAGGCTACACTTCTGGCCCTCACGTCCCACCTTGCAATGAGTTTTCACACTTTTCCCTGTGTTCCAAAGCCACCACTGGGAAAATTGACAAAGCTGGTCATATGACCAGGGTCCCTTTCCATTCTGACATATATTCCTGATTCTAAACAAGAAAAAATATTGAAACAGACCCCAGGCATGTCATCTGCCACAAAATCAATTCCTATAGCACAAATACCATTGCTAGAAAATAGTACCACAGATTTTCTTATATCTCTATATAAAATCATATCTACTCATATTAGAGGTTGAAGTTAGCACTCTCGACAGTAAAGAAAACCAGCCAAAATGAATTATTGCAAGCATGAAAGTCTATTCCAAGTGTTCTGTGTAAAAAGCTAATATGTGCAGCATGCTTCTTTGCAGGCCTTTCTCCAAACAGATTTCTAGATCAGCTATTGTGTCATCTTGGAAATCTACAGTCCATGTCATACCTCTGTCATAGAAAATCTTCATGAACACCTCCAAGGAAAGGAGCAACTTACAGCATAAAACTGTAGTGAGGACTTATCTCTACTTCTTCAAATTCTTTCATTTCATATTTTCACAAAGCAGTCTGGCTCACTGGAGGCAAAGTGCTTCACTCATCAACCCCTTTACTTTGGTTGATGGAAAGGGGAAGTTATCCCAAATAACAGCTATGCCTCTTAGCATCAAGGGTCCTATCTTACCACAGTCTACATCCTCCATTGCCTGCATTCCTTTGTCTCTCAGTATTCACCAGTAAATGCAGCAGATTTACTCCCCCAAATGCAGCTCACTGGCCCTCCAGTAAGGACCTATGTGCTGGGACATCAGATTATACGTGGAAAAGAACAGTATTGGGGTCAGGAGTTTGGCCAAGGAGTAGAGTGCTTGCCTACCATGCATGAAGACCCAGATTTGATTCTTTGATACCACATACATAGAAAAAGCTGGAAGTGTTGCTGTGGCTCAAGTGGTACAGGTCTAGCCTTAAAGCCAATGACAATATTCAGGCCCTGAGTTCAAGGCCTAGGACTGTGAAAAAAAAGAAATAACAACTCTGAATGGTATTCAAGAATTCAAACAGTGACATTTTAATAAAATTGTAACAATTTATGACATAAAGATTGGACAATAATCAATAATAAAATAAAGAGTAAATACCAATAGTAAAATAAATATTACCAATAGTAAAATAAAAATTTTCCAGGAGTAGGGGGTGAGGGAGGAGGCAGGCTTTAAATTTGCCTACAGGCAGAAAGGCTAATTTTGGGTCCACACTTCCTGACACTCGGTTTACTAAATTTATGAATGAAGAAATTTTCCATTAATTGCACAGGGGTTGGTTGATCCTGTTAACCAAGAACTTTGCCAATTTGAACTATTTATGGCAGATCTAGGCAGTATTAAGTCAATGGAAGAAATACTGCTTGATCTATTTCAGCGGTATCTCTAAGTCGTTCTGCCTCATTTTGGGTTAAGAACAAGTTGGGTGTCCATATAATTCAAAACTGAGTTTGGCCTTGCTACAAATGAAAAACGTGCACACAATGCACCAGCTTCATACAGTAGTGATGGCTCCAGATCTCCATCTGTCACCATTGGGAATATCACTGTTGGTTTCTAGGTCATGAGTTCTGCATTCTGTTAGCCCTAATCTATGAATTTGGACTGAACAATGATAGAAAGTAGGTGTATTTAATCAGTGGCTATGCCTGTTTTCTTTCTAAAAAGAACCCACATTACCTGGAAGAGAATATCCATAAAAGGCCGTTGTGCCAAACTGGTAGTAATAAGGACCTGTGGGGGAACCGTGCTGTTTGCCATCTGTCCTTCACATGTCCACACTCAGTGATTCAAGCAGTCAGGAGCCAGAATGCTCTTGGCCCCGCACACCCGGAGCAAGTGGGGCATGTCTGAGGACACCATTGGCTGACGGTCATCCCTATTTGATGACGTGGCTATGACCTCACGATCTGTATTTAGTGAGCATGTTTTGTAAAGCAAAATTAGATCTGCACTGAGAGGCTGATCTCTGGAGTCTGTATTACTCATGGGCTCCTATGCCATCTTATCCCCGCGTGGATGGCCATGAAGGATTCGAACATCTGGCACCCAGATGTGAGGCACTACTAGCGAGTAAGTGGACCTCTTCAAGCAATTATGTGGAAAGGAATCTTGGAGAGCAGGCACCTTTACTTTTATGAAACTGTTCTGTCTTTCTGCCTGTGGGTGATTCCAGGCAGGATATGGGATGAGTCCACGTGAGACTCCCCCATCAGAGACGCCATTCTGAGTTGTTCAGCAACCTTGGCTCTGGCACTGGTCGCTGAGACCGGGCCCCCCCTGGAAGGATGCCCTCTCTACCTGTGGTAATTCCAGGCAGGATGCAGGATGAGTCCACGTGGAACCTCCCCATCAGGGCCGCCATTCAGGGTTGCACCCCCACCCCAGCATACACCCACCTTGGCTCCAGCACTGGACACCGAGAATAGGGTTCCCCTGGAAGAATGCTCCACTGCCTCTGTAGATAAAGATACAGGCCAGCAAATTTATCCATCTCTGTTTGATCTCAAGCTCAAAATGAGAGCAAGCCTCTGCAACTTCCTGGGGGGTCTTGCCTCTCAGACTCCTCAGGAATCCTCTGGGGTGGGGAGCCCTTCCCTCAGTAATACTCTCCAATGAATTGTTATTAATCTAGTGGTGAAATGGATGATGTGATTAGTATTTCTTAAACTTGTCCCCTAAAATATATTAAATTGGGAAAAAGTGTTTTAAAAAGAGTAAAAAGGAAAATTAGGGCTAACAAAATGTTTGTTTAATTGCTATTTCAATTCGCCCTTTAAGTTTGTAACAGTTTCCAGTGGGCCCACAGAAAAGAAAAGCAGGTCCTTATTCAGATGTAAATTTTGCCCTTACCAAATTCCAGGTAAGATTATGCTTAGAGAATCTTCTGTAAACATGCCTTTCTAATGCCTGTGTTACTGGACAGGAAGTTTTAAGTATAATAGTGGGTAGTTTACAATCCTAGTTTTGCTCTAAGCCCTAACTGAGCAGAATTTGGGTTGAAACCAGCCACAAGTTCAGGAAAGAAGCTTGTAAACCTGAGGCTATGTGCCTATCAGTCTGTAAGTTAGGCTAAGCTTTTAGGGTCCGTGGTCAAGTATAGAGACAACACCCCTGAGTCAGCTTGAAAAAGTTACAGAAGGTGGATCTTTGCCCAGATTCCACTCCTGGGACTTTAGCTAGCCTACTCTTGGCCATTGGCCCCCTTAAAAACAAAAATGGGGGGATACACGTACCTAAGGCATTAGGCCTCAAGATAAGCTTGCTGATACTTTATTTATATTAAAGTTTTAAAATTTTGATTCTAAAGGATTTTCCCCAATTTATAAGCATTGGGGCACCATGCTACCTCGCCTAACCTCTCTGCCCCTTGTCAGATGGAAGGGCCTGATCACTAGCACCTGGCAGGAGCCAGCCCCTCTGTTAACAATGGGGCAAGGGTTTGCTTGTGTTTTCCCAGACAGAGCAGAGAAGGCTATCTGGATTCCCAGCTGGGATGTATGTCCCTACACAGCCCAGGGAAATGGAACTGATGCAACAAGCACTGCAGAAGATGAGCCTGATGGAAATGATCCCTAAAGCCCACCTTGAGGACAGCCCTGGATCAGAAGCCTGTCAGATTACCTGGGGAGACATGGGATTTTAAAACCCTGGTTAACTGTTAACTGTCAAGTTTCAGTAATAGGCAGTCTACAAGTTCCTACCACCACAAAATGACCTCTCAGCAACACCGCCACCAGCTACAGCCAGCTGACCTAAGTCCTGCCTCCACTTTTGTGACCTTGCCAGTACGACCCCAGGATACTGACCTATCCAGAAAAACCACCCTGGACTGCTCTGCCACATATGGTTGCCACGGACTCTTCTCAAACCTACCTCATCCTATGTCTAGCCCAGCATGGGAACCAGAAGAAACAGGAACTGTGGAGGTCTGGAGTAATAAACTTGACTCACAAGCAGGGGACCGTGATATGATTATGAACTATTATTTTTCCTCAAAGCATGCTGGGAGGACATGGGGGATGTGATTCTCATTTACCCCAATACCGTTTCTGAAGCCCACCTAGTCCTCTTTGGCCCACCCAGATCATTTCCACAACAATCACCCACCTGGGAGGACCTTCCCTAGGGACCCTGTTTCCATCCACATTCACAAGCTCTCAGGCACCTACACAAGGACTCCCCTACCTTGTTCATGGTCTGACAGGCCACAGGTTTTTCCAGCTGGTCAATGAGACTGTGTAAATGGAGTAGCAGGTCCGAGGAGGACATGTTGAACATCACTTAGAACATAAGTTCATTCAGGGTGTGTCTGTTTTTGTGATGATAGAAATCATCAGAAGAAAAGCCCATCCATATCGTGAAGATGGAACAAAGGGTGCTGTGATCAGATTGGTGACAGGAGAGTGAGCAGCCACCCTTCTTATCATCAGGACCCTCTCACCATAGACCCTTTCAAGGTTCAAAGCCAGCCTGGGCACAAAAGCACCAGAGTCTCATTTCCAAATAACTACTAGAAAGTGGGAAGTGGGGCTTGGATCAAGGGTAAGGCAGTAGCCTGGAGCTGAAGAGCTTAGGGACAGCACCTATGCCAAATTCAAGCCTCTTGATCTTGGCCTCAATCTACTTCAAGTATATGGAATTTATCTGCCTAGACTAACCTGCAGTATTCAGAATGATTTTCAGTAGTTCACATTTGCATTTCCCTAAGGATTAAAACCTTTAATAATTATTTTAGCCAATTCCCAGAATGTTATCTAGGTTTGATATTCTATATTATGAACTATGTATTTCTTCAGGGTAGTAAGAGGAAGACAAATCTCAACACAGGTGTTTTAATCACCATTCAGGAAATGTTACTTATGCCCTTATTTTATTTATTTCTGACAGGCTTGGAGCTTGAACTCATGGCTCAGGAAATGTTCTTGGGCTTTCTCAAGGCTAGTGCTTTACCATTTGAGCCCCAGGATCATTTCCTTTTCTATGTATGTGGTACCAAGGAATCAAACGTAAGGCTTTGTGAATGTTAGGCAGGCACTTTACCACTAGGCCATGCTCCCAGTCACAGATTATTATTTATATATTTTATGCCTTACTAGTGTTTATGTCCTGAGTACTCTTGGACCACAACTTTAGCCTTATTTGTTCTAGCTACCTACCTATCAATCTATTGATCTATCTGTCTATCCACCTCTCTGATATCGATCAATCTGTCTGTCTCCTGAGTGGCTATGATTAGAGGCATGACCACTGGCACCCAGTTATTAACTATCATTTTAAGGAAATTTAATCCAGTCATTGGGGATGGGGGTGGGATTTACTAAAGCAACTCCTTTACCTGCACATATTTGCAAAAGAAAATATTTACTTCAAGGATGGACAGACACTGGTTTTGAAAAAAGCAACATCTGGGACCAGAAGTTTGTTCTAGTGGCAGAGTTCTTCCCTAGCATGCATGAAGACCCAGGTTTGATTTCTTGGTTGCACATACAGGGTAAAAAGCTGAAAGTGGAAATGTGGCTCAAGTGATAGAATTCTAGCCTTGAGGAAAGCACAAGGACAGTGCTCAGGTCCTGAGTTTAAGCCACAGGATTGGCAAATTAAAATAAATAACATGTGATTATTAATAATACTTTATGTAAAGGCATGCTAAATTAAAGTGACAAATTTCACTATCTCTATACCCAAAATATAATACCAGTCTTATCTACAAGTACCATCAATGCAATGGGTGTCTTGAACAAAAGGAAAGTCAGCTGGGTGACAGTGTCTCATGATCATAATCCTAGCTATTCAGGAGGCTGAGATCTGAGGATCATGGTTCAAAGCTAGCCCAGGCACTAAAGTCCGTGAGGCTCTTATATCCAATTAACGACAAGAAAACAGAAGTGGCACTGTGAGCACAAGCTTTGAGCTCAAGAGCTTAGGGAAAGGACCCAAGCCCAGTTCAATTTCCATCACCCACACAAAAACCCAGAAACCTTGCAAAAAATCCCGTAAACCTATTCTTTCTTTTTTAACACAGGAGAGTTTGGATTTGAATACTGATATTCTCATACAAAGTCATCTCATAAAATTAAGTGTATTTTTGCTGTGTTCAACACTAGAAGATAAAGAAAAGTGCCTGTTTCTTTCCTGATTTCATTCATGTAATTGAAAATGAAAGGGAGCCCTTGGATCCCCTCCTACCACCCCAGGGAAATGAAAACATTTTGTTTTCATTTTGCTTCTTCTAATTTTTGTGTTCATGATTGCATAAATGTGAAAATGCACAATCTAATTTGATGACTGAAAGTTGACCAGACAGAACAGGAATATTTTCCACTCAATATGGGCTATTATCTAAGGGCTGTGTTATAAAATGTACTTCATAAGTAGCCAGTACTTTAATGATTTGCTCATGAAATCGAAATCCTTGATTCATGACTTTTTTCATATCTTCACACCACAAATTCTCAGAACTTTAAATAAGACAAGCTGAATATGTGGCTGGTGAAAAGTTCCAGCATCAGTCAAACACACATACACACACACACACACACACACACACACACACACACACACACACAAACCTATGCAAATCACTACCTTAGCCATTACATCATATTTGTCAATGTTATCACCTAAACCAAAGTCAAATAATTGTGGAGAAAAAGCTATACCTCATTTTATATTTTAAAAACATGATTTAAAGTTTATCCTAGTGGTAGAGTGTTTGGCTAGCATTTACAAAGACCTGGGTTCGATTCTTTGGTACCACAAACATTAATAGAAAGCTGGCAGTGGTGCTGATACTCAACTGGTAAGAGCTGTAGAATTGAGAAAGACCAAAGAGAGTGCTCAGTCCTGAGCTCAAGCCTAGGACTGGCAAAAAACACTATGACTCAGCAATTCCACTATTTGGCATTGACCCAATCGTCCAGAAACAAGGACATACTAAATCCACTAGCACAACAATGTTCATTGTAGCATTATTTACCATAGCAAAGACATGGAACCAACCCAGATGTCCCTCAGTTGATTAGTGGGTTTTGGGAATTCTGTTATAGTAACACAAAAGGAGTGAGAATCCAAGGGCAGAAAGAAGATTCACTCCCCTTTGCAGGTAGTCTGGTTAGCCATACATCTTAACTACTGAGGACAAAGAGAGAGAAAGATAGGGACTTCAGGACAGCCTAGGAAAAGTGTGACCAACATAGTGAAAGCAAAGGACTAGGAAATGGATCAAGCAGTAGAGCACTTATCTAATAAATCTAAGGCTCTTTAGTCAATGGCTGCAACTGTAAAAAGAAGTGAGAGTAATATCCAATTATAATCCCTAATTCATGAATGTTATTTCCAAAACACTTTATTATCATAAAATGGTAACATACAAGACCAACTATCAATGTATAAGTAAAAATGACATGTTTAATGAAAACACTTGTATTTTATAATATGAAAGTTACACTTCCTCAGCCTAATGAAAAGAATTATTCTTTTTTTCTGATTTTTTTTTAGTGGGTCAGTGGATTGAACTCGGCCTTGGTGCTATCCCTGAACCTCAGATCTCAGCCAACTGAGTAGCTAAGATTATATGCATGAGCCTCTGGGCCAGGCTCATTTCTTTCTCTTTCATAATATAATTGTTACTTAGGATAGGAAAATGAATATTTTTCTGTTTTATTTATTTCAAGAATTTATTAATGTTGACTTTCATCTTATTTCAAAGACATGTTAACAAACAAGTATTGAAGAAGGGAATCTCCATATATAATTACTGGTACTTAGTTCTTCGAAAACATAATTAAAATAGATACATTTTAATGTATATAATAAAACATGTCTATAGAATCATAATTTTTTGTTGTTTAACTGGAGATAAGAATCTCACACTACCCTGACTTAGCTGGCTTTAAACGAAAACTCAGCTCCAAGTAGCTAGGATAACAGGCAAAATCCACCAGCGCATGTCTTTTTTTTTCCAAAGGAGATATAATCCTGTCATGGGCTTTTTCTGCCTTGGCAGGCCTTCAACCACAATCCTCAAATCTCATCCTTCTGAGTAGCTAGGATTTAAGGTGTGAGCCACAAGCTAAGCCTGGCACTTCCTAAGTGCCTAATGAAACTGAAGAAATTACCTGAAGACCAGTCCATTGCTATTTTCTCCTCAGTCTGCCCACTGCCTCCTAAGGCCTCCATAGAAGGCTGATTGTGTTGTTTATTTCCACACAGAGATTTACTCAGATACCAGTACAAGTTATTGCCCACCAGGGGTTTCATGGTCTTAGGTCAGAAAGTCAGTTCAAAGGGGGACCCTGCCCTGTCCCCATCCAGGGCAGAAGATCTGCAGGGTACCCTAGGAATTTCCAAGCCCAAAGGAACCAGGGACTAGCCCCTGAGCAAGTGGAGAAGTGGATCCCTGGCTCTCAGCCTGCCTCTTCCTCTTCATTTTCATGATACTGTCTGTGGTAGGTGTTAACTGAAGAGGTCAGGATCATCTTCAAAGCGAGACTCTTCTCCTTAGGTCTGTGGCTCATCTACGAGCTCTGGCTGAGGCTGCCTGTTCTTGTTGTTCTGTTTCTCAGCCACTTCAGAGAATGCTTCAGGCCAGAGCAGTTCGTTCTGCAGAGAGTGCACATGGTCCTTGCAGAGCACAAAGGAGATCTCAGCCTTCACTTTCTGTCCCTCTTCAATGGGGTCAACAATGAGAAAGTCTCCTCTCTTAATCCAGATGTTCTTTCCATACATGGAGGGTATGCTCACCAGGAAGAGCTGCCCCTGTGCTGTCTCCACCTCAAGTAGATTGTTTCCTGGGGTCCTGAGTACCCTCACAATCTGCAGCTTGTAAGAGGGTACATGTGTTCCCCCAGCACCTCCTTCACCACATGCTTCCTCTTGGTGACCTTGGACATGCTGAGTCCTGTCCAGAGTAATGAGTGAAGCAGAGACTGTCAAATTCTCTTCACAATGTCTTCAGATGGCACTCTCAGAAATCAGGAGTGCTTTGAAGATGAGCAGCCTTTTATTGAGGAGTGACTTCGGCCCTCAGGTCCCACAGGCACCTTCTGGTTGGCTGCTGCTGGGAAAGACTCCTGCAGGATGTGCTTCCAGGCTGAGCCAATGCAGACACAAGATGGCGCTTGCCAAAGATTGGGATGGTAGCATTGGCTTGAAGCCAAGTGTCCCCTGTTTCCAGTTTCTGCGAACACAGTAGCAAGCCCTCGTCGAACTGAATTTCCGGAGCTCTTCGGAATCCTCCTGGTCATAATTCCTTCCCTTTGTCAGTCCCTCTAATCCTTCCTGATGTTAGGTCCATCAAAGGGAAATCCTAGCAGCACAGGAGCCTTCGATGCTTCCACAGAATGCTGGCTGCTGGTAGGCTAGCACAGGAGGCACCGCTGCTGAGGAGACTGCGGGAGCTCCAAGAGCTACAGCTCTCTGAACTGCAGGATGCTTAAACTACCCAATTTATAATACTTTGTAGGGTGGGTCTTAAGGAGAGTAAGAAGCAGAAGTTGAGGAACATGTTAGTGCCCGGAGGAATCAACATGCACCGCCAGGGCCTGGTGGCTGGAGGAGCTCTTCCTGGAGCTGGAGCATCAGGGTGAGGGAGCATTAGGGTGAGTGCCAGCTGTGTAGCAGCCCTTGGCTGGAGTCCAAAGGAGGCACCAGAGGGTGGGTGGGACAAGGCCCTATTGCTGAAGCTAGCCTGAGTATGTCCCTTTAGATCTAACTCCAACGTACTGCAGGCAGGGCTGCACCCTATACATTAAAATAAAGAAACTTATTTCTCATCAACCTGGAACATCATTCATGATACTTTGATATATAATGGCTAACTGAGGCAAATCTTTTTATTTGTAACAGTTATAAAAGAATGAAGACTCTGGGGTTTAGGACCGAATACTGACTGCACAATCACAAGAGCAGAATGAGAAACTGGCTAAAAAGACTGCTTGGAACTGATCTGAGGTGGTAGATACACAGGATGGAGAAATTGACAGGCAACCCGAACAGCTAGATGATATGGAAATGTCGTGTTTCTTTTCACATGATGCTTTGCTTTGCACATGAATTCACTTATCGGTGTTGTGTGTCTCAGATAAGTATTCTGTTTGACATGATTCAAATGAAGTTTCTTTCTTTTCAAAATAATTCTGGGTGCTGGGAATTCGATGGAAAACAGAGCCTTGTTTATGTCAGCTCAATCTCCACCATTCAGCTCTGTGTTGATTTGCAATAAAGTATGGAAGTTGCACTGAAAATGACCCTTCTTTTTGCCTGGTGCCACAGTTCATGCATCTAATCTGATTGGTCATGAGGGGGAACATTGTGGTTCACGGATAACCAGGGCCCAAAGTTATCAAGACCATATCTCAGTGGGTTGTGGTATGATCCATCTTCACTCTTGAGGTTTGTGGGAGAGAACTTAGTTGTGGGAACTAAACCATTTCTCTAATGAGGAATATCTGAAAGGGGTACAGACAGCCTTCACCAGGAGTAAGAAATGCCCATATTTCTTCTTTCTCATTTAAGCTGCCTGGGATTGTTGAATGGTTGGACTTCATTACACAGGGCACATTCTCAAGATACACCCAAGTATACAAAAAACCCAGATTTCAAGACACTACTCTAGGCCTGAGGATTTGGAGCTGGAGGACACTGTGGTGAATGCTACAACATTAACGATTACTGTGCCAGTGGCTTTACTGTATCCTGACTTGTCATCTTGTGGATAGATATTCAAGATTGGCATTCCTGAATTGTATGGCAAATGTATGTACAGTTTTGTGAGGAATCTAAAATTGGCCTTTCACAGTTGTTATTGGTAAGATTAAGGGGACTCCTCTACCTGTGTCAGTAGAATACAAGTAGAATGCCAAGGGCCAGACCTCTCTGACAGAACTCTCCTTTCTACAGGGCATTATCATTTTTCAGATGGAGATGTCTGAAGATGCAACTCAAAATGGAGGGGATGCTCTGGTTTGAACACACATTATGTCCTTGTAGCAGGGATGTAGTGGGAGGCTTCAAAGGCACCTCAGTCATGAGATTTTGGATGTCCTGAATAGACTGATGCAATTACAATGGGAGTAGTCAACTTCTTGTGAGGATGAGCCTGGTATGACAGTTGATTCAATGATATCTTGCCCTCTTTTTGGCAACAGGAATATACAACCTAAGAAAAATGCTGAACACTGATTGCAGCACTATTTACCATAACAAAGATATTGAACCAACCCAGATGCCCCTCACTTGATGAGTGGATCAACAAGATGTGGTATTTATACAATGGAATTCTACGCTGCTGTCAGAAAGAACAACATCACCCCATTTGTAAGGAAATGGAAAGACTTAGAAAAAATCATATCAAGTAAAGTAAGCCAGACTCAGAGGAACATAGGCTCAATGGTTGCCCTCATTTGTCCTAATCAGGAGAAACCTTGGGCTCTCCTAGCAGAGATTTACAATAGAGCAAAACCTAGATACCTAAGGCCATACAGTATGATGCTAAAAGAAAGGACCTCCAGGATATAGAAACAAAAGCCATAGAATGAGTGATTGTTGTCCTTAATGTACTATGTTATGTCTCATCTCTTTGGCTGTCCCTCGATTATCTCATATTGTTACAGTATTTCGTCTTTTTATCTGATATATTGTATATATGTGTATTTGGTTATTTAAAATAGGATAGGGAAGGGGGGGAAACAAGATGAGGGGCAGGGGTGGGGGGAGGGAAATGGGACCAAGACATGAGTAAGGGTATCAATGTTTGTGAAGTAATGCACCTTCTATCTGGTGAATATAATGTAACCTTCAATTGATTACAGTAAAAATATTTAATAATATTTCTTCAGCCTGTGAACTATAATATTAAACAGTTTGTTTTTGAATGAAAATATCATTAAAGATGTAATTCCAGTGGTAGAGTCTAACATTTCTTCTTCTCTTTCTCCTCCTTCAATTCCTCCTCTTCCTCTTCCTCCTCTTCCTGCTCCTCCTCCTCTGCCTCTTCTTCCTCCTCTCCTCTTCCTTATTCTTCTACTTCTACACTAAAAATTATAGCAACTGTAAGAAACTTTAAATCCAGTAAACAATAAAGAGCAAGGAAAGTGCTGCTCCTGAAAGACTCAATTTATGACACTCAAAAAAGTAAGTATTTAGATGAATTCCACTGGGCTTCATCACACTGAAATAAATAGGGGGGAAAAGGCATTTTCCAGTCATGTGATCAGATATTGTGAGATAGAAACTTAAATGTCAAAACATCTTCCTTAACAAAGGTCATTTCGTTGTTGAGTAGCTCTGAAAGTAGAGATGTATATGTATGCAACTATTTTGTTCATTTAATACTGAAACATTTCCAAATAAAGTCTGCATATACTTGCAAAAAATGACATGTTTAATGGCAGACAGCGCTTTTATTTTACAATATGAAAGTAACACTTCCTCAGCATAATGGTAAAAGTTATCCATTTTTCTGATTTTTTTTGGTGGGAGAAGGGGATTGAACTTGGCTTGGGTGCTGTCCATGAGCTCTTCAGCTCAAGGCTACTGCCCTAGCCTTGATACAAGTCTCACTTCCTGTTTTCTAGATGTTAATTGGAGTTCAAAATCTCAGATCTTGTAATGTCCAGGCTGCATTTGAACCTCGAACCTCAAATCTCAGCCAACTGAGTAGCTAGGATTACAGGTATGAGCCACTTGGCCTCGCTCATTTTTTCTCATTCATAATATAAATTTGTTATTTAGGATAGGATAGGATTTTATAATAATCATCATTTATTTGATATAATCTTCATCCAGCTTCAATTTTTGGAAAACTCATAATCACAAATAGAGTTGAGTTATGGTTTATTTTTGGGTTTGTTTGATTTTGTTTTTTTTTACTGTCCTGGGCCTTGAACTCAGGGACTGGGTCTTGCCCTTGGGCTGTTCTCAAGGCTAGACCTCTACCACTTGAGCCAATGTACCATTTCTGTCTTTTATCTATGTATGTGGTACCAAGGAATTGAACCTGGGTCTTTGTGCATGCTAGGCAAGCTCTCTATCACTAGGCTAAACTCCCACTGGGATTTACATTTTTGAAATTTTTTTATTGCTTCAAACACACACACACACATACACACACATACCCTGTTCCAATATGGAATACATTTCTGCTTGTTTAAAATTAGCATTTTATTATGTCTACATGTGACTATTCTTATAAACAAATTTATGCAAGAATTTCAATTAATAAAAAATTCCATGAGGCTAGATTTAACTTTAAAATCTTATTTTTATTGAAGTAAAATTAAGATTTTATATTTTGAAGACTATAGTTTAATGAATCATTTACATTCTAAACTATGATTTACCAATCCAGTTACCAATACTCATAGTCACATCATATGTGTGCTGAGAACCCTTAAGACCTATTCTCACCAAATTCCAAGCACAATAAACTGCACTTGGAACCTTGCAGTACATTACATCTCCAAAACTTCCTTCTCTTGCATCACTAAAACCTACTGTCTTCATCCAATAACTCCCAGTTCATTAAATCCACGTCATTAGTGATTACTTTTCTGTTTTTCTTTAGAATTTCACATGGTTTTAATTCTGTAGCTAAGGACGCACCCATTGTAAGTGAGATACCTTTGTCTGAAGTCTATTTCTCTTAGCATAATGCTAACTTCATAAATGCTGAAGCCAAACTGAATGTTTTTCTTGTTATTAAAGAGGAATAGTATTATGACATAATCACACTGACATTTTTGTGTAGGACTGAAATAAAAAAACAGTAAAATTAGAAAACTTTTGCTTCTAATTCCATTATGTAGGGTTTAAAGTGTAAATTAGATATGAATTTAGAGTAAATCTTTGAAATATTATGAAACAGTTCAAATTTTTTTTCTTGCCAGTCCTGGGGCTTGAACTCAAGACCTCGGCACTGTCCTTGGATACTTTTGCACAAGGCTAGTGCTCTACCACTTGAACCACAGTTCCACATCTAATATTTTCTGTATATGTGGTAGGGAGGAATTGAACACAGGGCATGATGCATACTAGGTGAACACTCTACCAGTAGACCATGCTCCTGGACTGAAATAGATAAAATATTGAAGTGTATTTCTATGTGTGTTAACAGCACAAGCTATTTGTGAAGATTTGTGTCACTAGCCCAGGTCAGTGGTTCACACCAATAATCCTAGTTACTCCAGAGTCTGGCAGGGAGAAGGGCTATGGCTCAAGGGTGGGGTCATAGACTTCAGCTGAAGAGCTCAGGAACATCGCCCAGGTAGAGTTCAAGCCCCATGACCCACAAAAAAATAAAATATTTGTGTCACAGTTCAAGTTAATCTTGTCCTAGTTTCTATGGAAATTTAGACTAAATAAGAGCTTTCAGAAGCTATAAAATTTTTATTGCATAAAATCAGACGTAGTATGATAAACATAAAATATAATTCTCTAAACTCAAATGCTCTACTAGGAATTTTGAAGGAAATTACTTCTGCAGCTAAAATAAATGAGAAGAAATTGATAGTAATTATAAAATGGCAATCTTGATTGATTAAAAGAATAAATATCTTAGTAGGAATGTAATACACACCTATTGGGTGAATTATTGACATTATAGGAAATCCATAGTCTTTTCAATAAAAGACTACAGATTCTGTCCTGTGGTGGTGGTTATTCCCTTAAAGAGATGCCAGATGTAAAGGAGCAATACTAGGTTACAAGGATCAGATACCAGGAATAGACAGATAACTAAGTTCTATATATAAGTTCTGATGAAAGAGATGTCTTACTAAACAAGGGGATAAGTCCACAGTCAGTAACTAAAGAAGAAAGGTGGACTCAATGCATGTTACACCTAGTTTCCCTCTGATGTGAAACATTTCTCCATATAATTTACTCAGGTTTCTGACAAAATTTGCATAAGCTCTGTTTCTATCCAGTGTAGGTGATCTAATGATTGCTGGAGGTAGATTTCTGGTCAAAAGATGTACTCTAATAATTACATTTACAGAGATTCTATCATATACTCATGACTCTGATACCTGTGGAGGTGTGACTTCTGGCAAAATGTTTTCCTTTTTGTTTCTTTTTGTGAGTCATAGAACTTGAACTAGGCCTGAGAGGTGTCCTTGTGCTCTTCAGCAAAAGGCTACTGCCCTATCACAAGGCCTGAGCATTTTCTGTAAGCTCTTCAGCTCAAAGTTAACACCCTATCCACCAGCCACACACTCACACACACAAACATATGCAAATCACTACCTTAGCAATTTCATCATATTGGACAATCCTATCCCCTAAACCAAAGTTTGAATAATTGAGGAGAAAAAGCTATATCTCATTTTCTAATTCAAAATATGACCTCATTTAATTTGTTCATTTTTAGTTAAGATATTCTAATTATGGGGTGTGCACTGATAGTCTAGCATGGTGTGTGGAATGTGTAAGTTTGAAATGGAAATTATTAACATTTAGGACAGTCTTAGGCTGCAATCTGGAGCTCACAGTCTTCTTGGACTGCTGACTTGGGCTGTAGTCCTCCCGAACTCCATCTGTTTGTCTCTCTTCTATTTTTTCCTAGTCCTTGCCCCTATTTCAGGAATCCCAATCCGCGAACCCTGGTTTGCTGCCGGCTGGCCCCGGCAACTGGTGCCCGAACAGGGACCCTGAAAATCTGGGACGAAGGTGGAGGACCCCGCTGTGGAAGAAAATGATGCCCGTTGGCTGCCCGAACGCTATGTTTGGATTGTGGAGAGTGATAGTGGTCATCCAAGCAGCGACTCACTGGACCTTCACCCCCAACCCTCCAGTAATGCATCCAGTAATGGGGAAAAGACCTGAATTCATGTTTTTGTGTTAAGTGTAAAAGTCTCTGTTTCTTTGTCTTGTTCGTGTTACATATTTTTTCTTGTCCAGTTTTGTCTTTGAAATTGGTACCAGTTTTAAATATGGATCCTTAAGGTTTTTCTAAAGTTTTGTTTTGAACCTGGTTCTCACCTGCAAGAGTAAAATTGGCAAAGCTCTCTTGACACAAACTTCCGGAAAATGAATGGCCAATATTAATTTTGTGCACTTTAAAATCTTTGAGTATGAATGTGTGTGAATGAGTGAGTGAACATGTTCAAGGTTTAATCAAGAAAATCATTTAGGTTTGAATTATTGCATTGTTTTAAAGAAGGGGGAGAATGGAATATTAGATCAGCAAAAAAAAATGAACTTGATGTTCTTATGACAGCTCTTAAGTCCCATTAAGAAGGTCGAATCAGTAAATTGGAGAGAGAACTCCGAGAGCATCAAGGGAGGCACTTAGAGCCGAGAAAAGAGCCTCAAGAACCTACTAGTAAGGTCCCAGAACAGCAGAGACAGATCACGTTGAAAACTACTGCAGCTTCTGAAGAATGAGGAATTGCCAGCACTTCAGATCCACCAACAGCCAATATCAAGCCAACTGCTGTTGTTTCTACTCCAAGTAAAGTGACAACTGAAGCTATGGTGGGAACAAATCAACACCTATGGCCAGTACCCGTCCAATGGTCACATCTGCAACAGTCACCAATCGAACAACTCCGCAGATCTAAGCCCCAGATGGATGAATTCCCCCCCCCCCCGAGAGGAATCGCAGTCAAGGACAGGATAAGAGGGGATGCTCTCTGACCAGCCTAAGACAGGGCCTTCAGCTTGATCTGAAGATGTTCCCCATGATGGGTAAGGCAGAGTCAGCGATCCACCCAACCTAAGACAAGCAAGTCCGCATCTTTTAAAAGAAAGACGGGGGAGATGTTGGGGACCGACTGTGGGGTCAATGACCTTGGACCTGACCTTGGATCTACACAACTGTATACACAAGGAAGTAACTCTGATCAGGATAACTTTAAGCAAAGTCAATCAGTTCTTATCAGGATAACTTTAAGCAATGTTAATCCTTTCTCATTTATCCTATATGTGACTTGTTTACTATTTTGTATGAATGTAGCCTCTGGCAGTTCCCTAGTTTTAAGAAGAGTAAGGTCGGAACTTAAACAGGACAGTCTTAGGCTGCAATCTGGAGCTCACAGTCTTCTTGGACTGCTGACTTGGGCTGTAGTCCTCCCGAACTCCATCTGTTTGTCTCTCTTCTATTTTTTCCTAGTCCTTGCCCCTATTTCAGGAATCCCAATCCGCGAACCCTGGTTTGCTGCCGGCTGGCCCCGGCAAGTACCAAGCTGTTTTGATAATTATAGCCCTGTACTAGAGTCTGAAGTTTGGAATTGAAATTCCTCCAGCACTGTTCTTTCTGCTAAGAACTGTTTTTGCTATATGGGGTCTTTTATTGTTCCATATGAAATTTTGAATTGCCTCTTCTATTTCTTTAAAGAATGCCATTGGGATATTGATGGGTATTACGTTGAATTTGTAGATAGCCCTTGGCAAGATTGTCATTTTCACAATGTTGATTCTTCCAATCCAGGAGCATGGGAGGTTTTTCCATTTCCTTAGTTCTGCTTTAATTTCCTTTTTTAGGGTTTTAAAGTTTTCATCAAAACGGTCCTTTACATTCTTAGTTAAGCTAATTCCTAGGTACTTTATTTTCTTTGAGGCTATTGTGAAAGGAGTTGCTTTCCTGATTATTTCCTCATTCTTTTCACTGTTGGCGTAAAGGAAGGCAGTTGATTTTTGAGGGTTAATTTTATAGCCTGCTACCCTTCCAAAGTTTTGAATCAGCTCAAGGAGCTTGGGAGTAGAGTCTATAGGATTCTTTAAATACAGAATCATGTCATCTGCAAAGAGGGATAGTTTTACTTCCTCTTTCCCTACTTGGATCCTTTTATGCTTGCTTCTTGCCTTATTGCACTGGCTAGGAATTCTAATACTATGTTAAAGAGGAGTGGAGAGAGTGGGCATCCTTTTCTCGTTCCTGATTTTAGAGGGAATGGCTTTAGATTTTCACCATTAAGTGAAATACTGGCAGTGGGTTTGTCATACACAGCCTTTATTATATTGAGGAATCTTCAATGGATTCCTAGTTTCTCCAGAGCTTTTAACATAAGGGGTGTTGGATCTTGTCAAATGCCTTTTCCGCATCTCTTTAGACAATCATGTGATTTTTGTCCTTGCTCCTGTTGATGTGTTCAATTATATTAATTGATTTGCGTATGTTGAACCAGCTTTGCCTCCCTGTGATGAATCCTGTTTGATCACAGTGCATAATTTTTTTGATGAGTTGTTGTAAACGGTTGGCCAGTATTTTGTTGAGAAGTTTTGCATCGATGTTCATCAAAGATATAGGTCTATAGTTCTCTTTCTTTGATGAATCTCTGTCTGGTTTGGGGATGAGGGTTATACTGGCTTCATAGAATGAGTTTGGTAAAGAACCTTCATATTAATTTATGCAATAAAACATTATGTCTGTAGAAAAAAAAAGAAATTATTAACATTTTTAGCCCCTCACATTCTTCCTTTATAGAACCTTTTTTTGAGTCAACATATGGCTACAATAGCCACATGACTTTGAACAATCTAAACTGCTGGCGCCTTTCAAAGGCCAGGATTATAGGAATGTCTTAGAATCTACTATCTTTGGCCTTTTTTCAATTTTCAAGTGTTTGGCATCTCTGAGCTCAAGTCTTAGGTGTCTTCATGAGATATATACCAAGTGATTATTATGTAATACTAATAGGTCATTGGTATTCCTCTTGTGTGGTCAGTTGTAGGGTTTGAAGTTGGAATGAGGGCACTGTCCCAGAGCTATTTTCCTCAAGACTAGGGCTCTCCAGCTTTGAGTCTCAGCTCCACATCCAGTTTTCTGGTGTTTAATTGGAAAGGAGAATTGGAAGCATTTCCTGTGTAGAATGTCTTTGACCATTGCTCCTCAGGTTTCAGCTTCCAAATGAATAGCTATGATTGCAAGCAGGAGCCCCAAGTGCCCATCTAGTAACACTTATTTTCTGGTGAACACTTATAGGACTGGTGAACACTCATAGGTCTGGTGAACTGTAGCATCATTGCACTGTATAACCCTCTAATTATTCCTCCATCATGCAGCCTCCCTGTTTCTCCTGGAAGTTCCCTCCTCCCTACTTTTCCTAGCTTCTAATAATTAACAAGCTACTCATTTTCAATTTAGAGATCAAACTTTCCTTTTGTATATATGAGACACAGCATATGAAATCTGTTTTCCTCTGCCTGGCTCCTTTCATTTCATATACAGATCAGTACACCAGCAGTGATCCCAAGAGTCTCTGTATGTGAAATGGAACCAGGGCTTCAGGCATGGTAGGCAACCAGTGCACCACTAAGCCACATTCCTGGGAACCAGGAATTATTTTTTGCTCTTTTCTTTTTATTTTGCCTAACCTGGGGCTTACCCTCAGGGCCTGGGTACTATCCTTGAACTTTCTCTAATCTAACACTCCACTGCTTGAGCAGCAGCACTACTTCTGACTCTTTCTGTGTATTGGAGCAATAACTGGACCTCAGGGATTCGAGTATGCCAACACAAGCACTCTACTCCTAGGCCTCACTTTGGACACCATAATAGTTTCTTGTCCTGGCACTTGAACTCGGGGCCTAACCACAGCATCACTTCCATCTTTTCTATGTGTGTGGGACTGAGGAATTGAACCCAGATCTTCATGCATGCTAGGCCAGCACTCTACCAGTAGGCCAAACTCTTGATGCCCTGAAAGATTCTTAATATGATGAATTATTGCACAGAAAGAGGCCAGGTACATTTAAAGAAAGCAGGCAGTAGAGGGAGGGTGTCCTTATGATGTGGAAAATTGGAACACCATTATCATCTCCACTGTCTCTATAGTCTACAAGAATGAGACCAATAATAATAAAGATTTAATGAGGAAGGAGATAAGAGCCCCTGACATATTATTGGGGTCTTTAAGACAAGAAACCACTTGGAAAGCCCATAAGTCATATCAAATCCCAGACCTTGTCAGGGTCTCCAGACAGCCTGAATTGACTCTCCATTCATCCTGTAGCCCCTCTGATGGGTTGACTAATCTCACATACACCTCTGGGGTCCGCATAGCCCATCATTCCATGCAAGACTTCCTAGGTGAGGTGAGGTCCAGGGTCCTGCACACAGGACAGCTCAAGGTCATGGGCTGGGTGGGTAAGGTCTTTGTCTTGATGACCTAGTCATCCTTCTTTTCTACACTGCTTTAGGCACTGTGGCTTACCCAGGTTCTTTCCTACTTCCCTTCTCTGTGGCCTGACCACCCAAACATCAAGTATACAGTTCTCTTGTGTTTCTCTGGGGCTTTGGTGATAGTGGGGCCAAAGTGAATGAAATAATTTTCAGAGAGATTAGGGTCCTTTCCAATGGTCTTTAGTAATATCATTCAGGTGAGAATCAGAAGGAGCTGACAAGTGCTGCAGGCATGTGTGTGCCCCAAGGAGAGCAGGGAAAAGCCTATGTGAGTGTAACATTGTCCAGGAAGGAGGGTCCATTTCCAGTGCTGCAACAAAGTTGTCAAGGATCACAGGTTGGTTTTGGTTGTTGACATTGGTTTCTTTTGCCTTCTTTTTTTAAATTTAATTTGTCTTTTTATTTTATGTTTTCCTTATTTTGGTGCCATCCATGGACTTGATCTCAGGGCTTCACAGTCTTACTTGGCTTATTCAAGATTGGTGCCTGACTACTTTGGGTGCAGATGTCCTTCCACTGCTTTCCTGATGAATTGGCCAAGAATTTCAGGCTTTTCTGTACAGGAAAGCTTTGAACACTGATCTTCATATCCTAGTCTCTTGAGTAACTAAGATTGCCAGCCTAATCTACCATCATGTAGCCCCAAGTATCCTCCTTGAGGAGCTAGGCAAGAATCAGGAGAGACAGGAAACTGCTGCAGGTGCCAAGGGACTCCAGATAGAATGGGAGGCCCACTAGGTTGAGGGTGTCTGAGGACCTGAGGGATAGAGGGAGGAGTCACCTTGTCAAGTTGGGATTGGAACTCAAGGACCTGGGATCTCTAGTGTTTGGGAAAGAGGCCACAGTTTTGGAGAGGGTTCTCATCCTGAGGGTGGCATTGAATCTCAGAGGCAGTGGGCTGAGGGACCTCCTGAGGCTGGTCAGGATGCTCAGGGACAAGGGGAGTAGCACCCTCCTGATGTTGCCTTGGACCTCAGTGTTAGTGGTAGCAATGCACTCCTACTGGTTGCAAGATATCCCAAGGAAGGGGGAGAAATCTGCTGCGGAACAATGGGACTAAAGGGACAAAGGGAGGAGTCCCAAGATGGGGATAGAAAGGGACCAGGTGGACAGGGGAAGGATCCCAGGCTGTGGGAGATAGGGGACCTCAGGGACACCTGGAGGGATTCCCAGGCTGCACCCCAGGGGCACCAAGGGATTCAATAGTCCACACTATGGCTGTGTTTGAGTCTCTGTTGTCCTGTAACTTTTTCTGGTGTGGGCCAAGGAGCACCAAAAATCTAAAAGCAGGAAGTTTTGAAAGAATGCAGCAAACATGCTGAGGGTTTCACACTATAAATCTCATACTTTATTGATCATCGGAATGTGTTTGTGGACACAAGAATGTCTTAAAATACAGCCTTCGTGTGGGTATACCAATGGCAGGGAAAAGGGTGGTAAGTCTGGTAAACAGAGGGAGGCAAGGGGAGGGGGAAGGAGGGACTCTAAGCCACAGCCCATTCTGGCCCAATTCCATGACAGCAATACGTTTGCACATTACAACAATAATCCATGTTACATTTTCCCACATTCCATTGAATTTCAGGTATGGTGGGAGGGGTGCCTCCTAAGGGTAGCATAGGATGTCAGAGAGAGGACATTAGCCCCTACAGTGAGTGGCTGGACACCTTAGGGAAACTGGGTAGAGAAGCCTCCTGAGGAGGGCTGGGGCCCCAGGGACAGCGGAGGAGTCCTCTCCTGAGGGGAGCAGGGAATCTCAGAGACAGTGGGTAGAGTCGCCTCCTGAGGTTGGACGAAGGTCACAGGGACAGGGGGAGAAGCCTCAACCAAGAGGTTGGCGCTGGACCTGTTTTAGCGGTAGAAGTGCCCTCCTGACAGCTGCAGGAAATCCCATTGAAACAGAGAGAATTCAGCTGCTGTGGGCAGTAAGGTCCCTGAGGAACAGGGGGAGAGATCTACAACCCTGGACGATCGGGGACACCTGAAACAACAGGAGGGTTCCACAACCGTGGATGATCAGGGTCACCAGAGACACCAGGAGAGATCCATAACCCTGAGCGTTGGTGGACCCTGCAGATTTCGGCAGGGATCCACAAGCCTGTTCTGTCGCGGATCCCGGAGGCATCATGAGGAATCCACAAGCCTGTCCTGTCGCGGATCCCGGAGGCATCGTGAGGAATCCACAAGCCTGTTCTGTTGTGGATCCTGTAGGCATCACGAGGAATCCACAAGCCTGTTCTGTCGCGGATCCCGTAGGCATCGTGAGGAATCCACAACCCTGTTCTGTCGCAGACCCCGAAGGCATCGGGAGGGATGCACAACCCTGTTGTGTCTCGGAATCTGGAGACACCAGGTGGGTTCCACAACCCTGTTCTGTCACAGACCCCCGAGACCCCAGGAGGGATCCACCAACGTGTTTGGTCGCTGACTACCGAGAACCCAGGAGGGATCCATACCCCTGTTTTGTCGCGAACACCAGAGAGCCCAGGAGGTATGCAAAACCCTGGGTGTTTGGGGACCTCAGGGACAGCTGGGGGGATCCACAGCCCTGGACTCTTGGGGACCCCAAAGACACCAGGAGGGATCCTCATCCCTGCAGGTTCAGGGACCCCACAGAGCCCAGGAGGGATCCACAACCCTGGCTGTTTGGGGACCTCAGGGATAGCCGAAGGGGTCCCCAGGCCTGCATAGCTTGGGGCGTCTAGGAATCCGGAAGTGCTCATCGGTGGCACTGCCCAGGAAGGATGGACAGGATTGTCCTGTGGACTTGCAATTAACTGAGGATCTTCCGGAGAGACCTGAGGGACAGCACCGCACATCTGAGGCTCATCCGGAGGAGCTGCCAAGCCAACGGCCTCTTCACGTAGAGAACCTGAGGAAGGAGGTTACAGCGTAGAAGTTAGGAGCACATTAGCCACCTTGTCCTGAGACTCGTTCCTCCAGTTAACCTCTAGTAAAGGGGAAATGGTGCTTGGCTCAAGGGTAGGGCTGTAGGCTGGAGCTGAAGAGCTCAGGTACACTGCCCAGGCAGAGTTCTAGGCCCAGGAACCACACACGAAAGAAACAGTTCAGGGAAGAGATGGGGCTTTTTTGGTACATTTGCAGCTGGGACAGGCAGGCAGCCCACCCACATTGTGGCCTCTCATACCACCTAGGCCTCTAGCACAGGGTTCAGCTCAGTATTGAGCTCGGCCCTGTCATTCTGGGAGTCTTCCCCATTGGCTGTCTTGGATACACATATCAGTCTCTGGAGGTTGGGGACATAGCCAGATTTCTCTAGTAGAGCTAAGTCTCAGCAAACATTGTACCTGTGCTGGCTCTGGCTCCTTGTTTTTCCTGTCTCTCCATTGTTCTTTGGGTGTTTGTAGAACGGGTCTGAGACGTTTCTTCCTAATTTAAAAGAGAAGAGAGAAACATTCCAACCTAGAGCTCATATCTAGGTATGGGTTTCATCCCAGCATTGCCTGTCAAAAACTCCATGTCATGCACATAGAAAGGATCTCTCATTGACCTACCTGTGCATTGATGAAATGATTAGTCAGGTGAGTACATTGGATATAAAAATATTTCAAGACTTCTCTAGACATTGGTGCCTATGCTAAGCCAGTGAGCCAGCAGGGCCCCAAGAATCATCCCTGTACTCAGGTGTCTGGGATGTGAGCATCAAGCCCAGTGGGAAAGTCTGTGAGACTCTTACTGCCAATCAGATACTAAAAACCCTTCAGTGAAATTGCATCTCAAAGGACAACAGCAAACCCTACTGAGAAACAGTGCCCTGGTAGCAACAAAAGAATACCCCAAGGAGCTTCAGTTTCTGACTCTTCACCAATAAAGTGTCTCAAGTCAGAGTCTCCTTTTCTAGCTCATTTGAATAAAAAAAATTAAGGTGGGTAAGCAAAGAATTTTAGAAAATGGGCAATTCAAGCCAAGGCTGGTGACAAAGAGCTAAGAGACCAGTGTGAATCAGGAGCCCTGGGCTCTGCTCTATAATCCTATCTACTGGGGAGGCTGAGGTGTGAAGATCACCATCCAAAGTCAGCCCAAGAGAAAAGCACAAGAGACTCTTCTGCAATTGATTGCTCAATATGCCTGAAGTGGACTGTGGCAAATGTGGTAGAGCCTCGGGCTTGAACAAAAGCTGCTACACAATTATGTGAGTCTCTGGATTCAATTTCCTGTGTGGGTGGTATAGACACACACACACACACACACACACACACACACACACACACACACACACCAAAAGTACATTTCACCACCCCAAAAAACATACAAGTAAATCCAGCTGTTCTTTCATAATACACAGATGGCGGTAATCGAGTTCAGGAGCCTCGAGGTCTTACCAGGTCACCTTACAGTGAGTGACACCACCAAGCCTCTCGCTTTCTTCACATAGCCCCTTCTTTTGTACTCTCCATTATTGGTAAGGTTGTGTAAGGGGGATTCTCTGCTACTCAGGCTGTCCCCAGCCACATCTGTGTGATCCCAAAAAACTAACTACAGGGAAAAGACCTGAGCCCTTCATGAAGATCATGAAATCATTCCCCCCTCACAGCAAAGTCAAACCCCAGTTCTAAAAGCAAATGGAGCCATAACCCCAGGTTTTAGGATCGTACCAGCTTAACTCCGTCTCGAGCTTCCTCGGGGATTCTTTGGCTGGAGTCTAGAGGCTCTTTCCAGGCCGGCAAGAATTTCACAGTGGAGCCCCGTGTTGAGTCTGGAGGTGCCTACTGGACTGCTGCCAGCTCCTGCCAGTGTCTGAGTCCACTAGAGCCATAGCTATCTAAAGTGCTGTGGACTGCTGTAAGTCATACCCACCCTGCCTGGGTGGGGAAGCATTGGTCACGCCTTCTATAATCCTAGCTACTCAGAGAGCTGAGATCTGGGGATTATGGATTCCAAGCCGGCCCAGGCAGGAAAGTCTAATGAGAGGCTTTATTTCCAAGTAATTCCCTCAAGTGGTAGAGTGCCCAGGAAGGAACAAAAACAAACAAACAAACAAACAAACAAACTGAATATATGGCTGGTGAAGAGTTCTGGCATAAGGGAAACACACACACACACACACACACACACACACACACACACACACACACACAAACCTATGCAAGTAACTGCCTTAAACATTGCATCGTATTTGTCAATGGTGTCACCTAAACCAAGGTTTGAATAATTGAGGAGAAAAGGTATACCTTATTTTATAATTTAAAAACATGACTTCATTTTATTTGTCCATTTTCAGTTAAGATATTCTAATTCTGGGGTGTGGTATGAAATTCTAGAATGATATGTGGAATGCATAATGTAGAAATGGAAATTATTAACATCATTAGCCCCTCACTGTCTTCCTTTATATAACCTTTTTTTGAATCAATGTGTGGCTACAAAACCCACGTAACTTTGAACAATCTAAACGTCTGGCAGCTTCCAAAGGCCAGGATTATCGGAATGTCTTATAAACTACCATCCATGGCCTGTTTTCAATTTTCTAGTGTTTCACATCTCTGAGCTAAGTTTTCTGAGTCTTCCTGAACTATATACCAGGTGATACTTATGTAATGCTAACAGGTCATTTTTATTCTCCTATGTTCAGTTGTGGGACTTGAACCTGGAATGAGGGCAAGGTCCCTGGGGTCTTTTGCTCAAGGCTAGGGCTCTCCCACTTTGAGCCACAGCTCCACTTTCAGTTTTCTGGTGTTTAATTGGAAAGGAGAATCAGAAGCATTTTCCTGTGTAGATTGCCTTTGACCCTCCCTCCTCAGATTTCAGCCTCTGATGAACAGCTTAGGATGGCAAGCAGGAGCCACCAGTCCCCACAAATAACACTTACCTTCTGTTGCACACTTATAGGTCAGTCTGGTGAACTCTAGCATCATTGCACTGTAGAACCCTCCACTTATTCCTCCACCATGCAGCCTCCCTGTTTCTCCTCTACTCTCCCTCCTTCCTGGCTCTCCTAGATTCTAATAATTAACAAGCTACCTATTGTGAATTTAGAGCTCAAACTTTCCACTTGTATATATGAGACACACCATATGGAATCTGTTTTAATCTGCCGGGCTTCTTTCCCTTCATACACTGATTAAGATGGTAGCAATGATCCCAATGGTTTGTCTGAGAAAAGGAACTGGGGCTTCAGGCATGGCAGGCAAGCAGTGCACCACTAAGCCACATTCCTAGGACCGAGGAATTGTGGTTTTTATTTTTTTTGCCTTTTCTGTTTATTTTGCATGGCCTGGAGCTTGACCTCAGGGCTTGGCTAATGCTCTTGAGCTTCCTCTAGGCTAGCACTCCACCACTTGAGCAACAGTACTACTTCTGGCTCTTTCTGTGTATTGCTAGCAATGACTGAACCTCAGGGATTTGAGCATGCCTCATCTGGTGAACTTAGGAATTGCTTTTTAGCTAGTCGTGAAGCTTGAACACAAGACCTCACCACAGCAGCACTTGCGGCTTTTCTATGTGTATGGGACTGAGGAATCAAACCCAGGTCTTCCTGCATGCTAAGCCAGCACACTACCAGTAGGCCAAACATTTGGGCCCCTGATAGATAGTTAATAGGATGGATTACTGCACAGAAGGATGCCCACCTGGCCCAGTTAGAGAAAGTAGGCAGCAGAGGGAGGGAGGGTGTCCTTTAGACGTGGAAAAGGAGAACATCAATATCAACTCCTCTGTCTATAGTCTACAAGAATGAGACCAAAAATAACAAAGATTTAATGAGGAAGAAGATAATAGCCTCTGGCACATGGTTGCGGTCCTCAAGAGAGGAAACCACTTGGACAGCCCATATGTCATAATAAAGCCCAGAGCTTTCCATGGTCTCCAAACAGACTGCAGAAGCTCCCCATTCATCCTGTTGCTCCTCCAATGGGGTGACTGCTCTCACATACACCTCTGGGGTCCCCTTATCCCATCATTCAGTGCAAGCCTTCCTAGGTGTGGCCCAAGACTGCTCAGGGCCTTTGTGAGGTGAGGTCTAGTGTCCTGTACATAGGACAGGTCAAGGTCATGTGCAGGGTGGTTGCGGGGCTTTGTCATGATGACCTAGTCAGCCTCCTTTTCTGCTCTCCTTTGGGTGCTGTGGCCTGCCCAGAATCCTTCCTACTTCCCTTGTCCGTGTCCTGACCACCCAAATGTCAAGTCTACAGTTCTATTGTGTTCCTCTCGATTGCAGACTGACATCTCCGATCCAAGAGTGTTTCTTTGTCTTTGTTGTGTTTGTCCTGGACTTTGGTGATAGTGGGGCAAAAGTGAATGAAATAATTTTCAGACAAATTAGGGCCCTTTCCAATGGACTTTAGTAATATCATTGAGGTGAGAGTCAGAAGTAGCTCACAACTGCTGTAGGCATGTGTGGGCTCCAAGGAGAGGAAGAGAACACATGTGTGTTTGTTTGTATGTGTGTGTGTGAGTGCTTGTGTGTGTGTGCTTGTGTGTGTGTGTGTGTGTGTTTGTGTGTGTGTGTGTGTGACTGTGTGTGTGTGTGTGTGTGTGTGTGTGTGTGACATTGTCCAGGAAGGAGGCCCCATGCACTGTGCTGCAACAAAGTTGTCAAGGATCACAGGTTGATTTTTTGTTGTTTGTTCTTTCTGCTTTCTTTCTTTCTTAAAAAAATTAATTTGATTCTTTTTACTTTACGTTTTCATTGTTTTAGTGCCATACATGGGCTTGAACTCAGGGCTTCACAGTCTTGCTTGTCTTATTCAAGGTTGGTACCTGACTAATTTGGCTGTAGATATCCTTCTGCTAATTTGCTATTGAATGGCCAAGAGCTCCAGAGTTTTCTGTCCAGGAGTGCTTTGAACCCTGATCTTCATATCCTAGTCTCTTGAGTAACTAAGACTGCCAGCCTAACCTACCAGCATCCATCCCCAAGTATCTTTGTTGAGGAGCTAGGTCAGAATCAGGCAACAGGAAAATGCTACACGTGCCAACGGACTCCAGATAGAGAGGGAGGCCCTCTCCTGAGGGTATCTGAGGACCTGAGGGATAGCAGGAGGAGTTGCCATGTCAAGGTGAGATTGGCCTTAAGGACCTGTTACCCCTAATATGTGGGGCAGAGGTCCCAGTGTAGGAGGTGGTTCTCATCGTGATGGTGGCAGGGAATCTCAGAGGCAGTGGGCTGAGTGGCCTCTTGAGGGTGTTCAGGACCCTCAGGGACAGGGGGAGTACCCCCCTCCTAACTTTGCCTTCAGTGTTAGTGGTAGCAGTCTCCTCTACAGGTTGCAAGACATCCCAGGGAAAGGGGGAGAAATCTCCTGCTGCGGGTACCAGGGGACCCCGGGCACAAAGGGACAAGTCCTGAGATGAGGGTAGAAAGAGACCCTGTGGACAGAGGGAAGATCTCAGGCTGTGAAAGATAGAGGACATCAGGGACAGCTGGAGGGATCCACAGGGGCGCCAATGGATCCAGGAGTCCCCACTATGGCTGTGTTTGAGTCTACTTTGTCCTGTAATTTTTTTGTGTGTGTGTCACGGAGCCCCAAAATCTAAAAGCAGGTGATTTTGAAAGGAGGCAGCAAACACTCGGCAGGTTTCACACTATAAGTCTCATACTTTATTGATCATCGGGATGTATTTGTGGGCACAAGAATGTCTTAAAATACAGCCTTAGTGTGGGTATACCAATGGCAGCGAAAAGAGTGGTAAGTCTGGTAAACAGAGGGAAGCAAGGAAAAGGGATGGGAGGGGCTTTAAGCTCTATAGCCCTTATTGGCACAAAATCTATGACAACAATGTTTGCACATTACAATAATCCATGTTTCATTTTCCCACATTACATTGAATTTCAGGTAGGATGGGAGTGGTGCTCCCTGAGGGTAGCATAGAACCTCAGAGACAGGTCATGAGCCCTTACTGTGAGTGGCTGGAGACTTTAGGAAGACTGGGCTGTGAAGACTCCTGAGGAGGGCTGGGAGGCTCAGGGACAGGGGGAGGAGTCCTTTCCTGAGGGTGCCAGGGAATCTCAGAGCCAGTGGGAAGAGTCGACTCCTGAGGTTGGATGGAACCCTCAGGGAACAGGGGGAGAAGTCCCCACGAGAGTTTGGCTTAGGACCTCAGTGTTAGTGGTAGAAGTGCCCTCCTGAAGCCTGCAGGAAATCCCACAGAACGAGGGAGAAATCAGCACTGTGGGCAGTAAGGTCCCAGAGGTACAGGGGGAGGGATTCATATCCCTGGACTATGGGGGACCCGGGACACACCAGGAGAGTTCCACAACCGTGGATGATCAGGGTCACCAGAGACACCAGGATGGGTACACAACCCTCGGCATTGATAGACTTTGTAGACATCGGCGGGAATCCACAACCCTGTTTTGTCCAGGATCCTAGAGTCATCATGAGGATTACACAACTCTGTTCTGTGCCAGATTCAAGAGGCATCCTAATGGATTTAAAACCCTGTTCTGTCTCTTATCCCGAGGGAATTAGGAGGGATCCACAGTCCAGTTCTGTCGCAGACCGAGAAGACATCAGGCGGGATCCATGACCCTGTTGGGTCTATTGGAGTCAACATAAGGGCTCTTATTTCTTAATCCAGTCTCCTGTTCTGTGTTTTTAGATTGGATTGTTCCGCCCGTTCACATTGAGGGAAATTATGGAGAAGTAGTTAGTGTCCTTTGTCGTTATTTAATTTTACTTGTGAGTTTCTTGCTCTCTTTCTTTTTCCCCTTTTGTGTTTAGCGATTTATAGGTGATAGCTTCTTGATGGGAGTTCTTGATTTTCTGGAATTTGTTCTTGTTTACTTAATATTTTTTGTAATGCTGGTTTGGTGTGCAATTATACATATAGCTTCTCTTTGGAATGAAATATTCTTGTTTTTCCCTCAAATGTAAATGCTGGTTTTCCTGGATATATCAGTCTGTGTTGGCAGTTGTTGGTCTTCAGGGCATGAATGATAATTTCCAAGCTTTTTTTGCATTGAAAAAGGTAGACATACCGCTGTGGCTCAAGTGGTAGAGCTCTAGCCTTGGGAAAGTCCGAGGACAGTGCTCTGCATTCAGTCTCCAGGTTGGCAAAAATGTAAATATAATTTTATTTTAATTTAGGTGTGTCCTATCACCTGTAAACTTGGACCCAGGTACTTTTCCATGACAATCAACCTTAGCTCAAGTGACTGCTGAGGAAAGATTCCCATTTGGCTGTGAGTCAAATGGTAATGTGCTACCCTTGAGCTCAGGGTCAAGGCCCTGAGTTCAAACCCCAGTTTGAACTCTATCTTTAGCTTCAGTAGTATCTAGGCTTACAGATGTGAGCCTACAATGGTAGGCAACATTTTATTGTATATCATGTAATACCCACGAATCCCACATAGGAGGGCTCAGTTTTAAAGTACTAGTTCTAGTTCAGTTTCAATGGGTTGTCAGCTCTGATTTACCCTGGAAGTTGTCTTGTCTCTAGGATAAGGATAAATTCCCAGAAGCCATTCTCTCTGCTTGTGTATCCTATATTGTTTAAGTGATGAAATGAGTCTGAGGTCAAAACCGGGTCTTATAGATAGGTTGATTGATACATAGATAGATAGATATTTTTGTCAGCCATGAGACTTGAAGTGAGTGCCTAGGCACTGGTTCTGACTTTGCAGCTTAAGGCTAGTGCCTCACCCCTAGAGCCAGAGTGCCACTGCTGGTTTTCTGGTGGTTAATTGGAGAGAAGAGTCTCACAGACTTTAGTATGTGGTCTGGCTTTAAACCTGTATCCTCAGATCTCAGACTCCTGCATAGCTAGGATTTCAGGCTTGACCCACTGCCCCCAGCTACGGCTGTATTGTAATTTCAGAATCTCCCTTGCAGGATGGTTCAGCTGGTGTGAAGTTTTGGTCAACAAATGATATTAGGAAGACATGAAAAAAAATCTCCACATCTCAAGTCCACATACCTGAGGTATCAAAGAAAATCCATCAAATTTGCTGGCTACTAGTGACTCACATTTATAATAGTACCTACTCAGAGGTCTGAGAACCAAGGATGGAGGCTTCAAGTCCGTCTGGAGAGAAAAGTTTCTGATACTCTATGTTCAATTAACAACCAAAAAAGCCAGAACATTAACAGAAAAGAACATCAGCCTTGAGCAAAAATATTCAACCTGGAATGGTGAATGAATGAGGTGGCCAGTGCTGGCCAGAAAGAGCAGGCTTTCTTAATGCACAGATCTGCTTGGGCAACTGCAGCCAAAGCCAGCACTATGCTGAGACGGAAAGGCAGGATGATAGGAGGGTTTTAATTAACTCTTTGCTTTTTTCCCCAGTCCTGGGGTTTGGACTCAGGGCCTGGGTGCTGTTGCTGGGCCTCTTTGTGCTCTACCACTTGAGCCACAGCACAGCTTCTGGCTTTTATTGCAGGAGAAAGGTCTCAAGGACTTTCCTGCCACACTGGCCTATAACTGCCATCGCCAGACTCAGCATTTTGAGTAGCTAGAATTACAGATATGAACCACTACAGCCAAGATTCATTAACTCTTGTGTGTCATCCTTAGAAATGTGGACTCAATCACCACTATGGTAGGGACAGAAGATAGATGTCACCGGGCAGTAGGCACTGACTTCACTCCCTTTTATACAAGGGCATGCACACACTCAACCTCTGGATTCTTTGACAGGAAGAAACCCAGGGCCAGGGGAGGAAGAGTGCACACCAATCATTGGCTGAAGTTGCTGACATCCTAGTGCTCAAGCAAGACTTGGTGTGCTCAGCCCCAGACCCGAGCAACTGGGCATGGGAAAGATGGGAAACTGGACTCCCTGACCTAACTCACAGCAGCAGAGAAGGCCAGGATCTAATCCTAGGGTGCACTGGAACTCTGCCAAAGCCCATCCTTGGCCCAGTGGGAGCCAATTAGTGTCCTAGAACACAACTTTGCACTTCCTCTTTGCCTATGTGGGTAGGGGACCTGTGGAAGAGTGGGATTTACCACTGCGGATCACACAGGGTGAGATCTGATGTCGGGCTCCGGGTTGCACCTTGATAGGGTGGAACATTCCACAAGAAGGCAGAGATTGATGGGTACAAATACTCATCAGCAAGGGTACTAGAGGCAAATTGGAGACTAGAGGCTCCATTGTTCCCTACGTTGGCTTTTGGCAGCAGCAACTCCCTTGGCTGAGTGGACTTAGTGGTAGCATTTGGCTCTAGGAGGGCCAGAGGCAGAAATGCTTAGGGGCTGGAGGTGGTCATCCTTTTGGCTGCTGCAGTTTGTCCTTGGCTGCTGCTCTAGCTACTGGGGAATGAAGGCATGCTTGTGGCATGGAACCAGAATCAGAGCTGAGGGTCTCTGCTGAGGCAGAAGGAGAAGCGGCTTCTGCAAGCAGTGGTTCTGGTACTGGCAGCCCAGGTCTTTCTGCCAACGTGGGTTGTGTGCCCTGTGTCACGAACAGCTGCCTGTTGCCACCCCAGGGATTTAGGAAGCCAATGACTCCTGAGCTTGGACAGATGAGTGCCTTGGGTGTTGATGCCCCTCCCCCTGCTTCTGGGTCTGCTTTTACTTCAAACCTGGGGATCCTTCTCCCTCCAGCTCCTGCTCTTGCTCCTATCCCTGTCCTCAGAGGCAGCACTGGGTGTCTTTGCTGCTTCCTATTTATTTATTTATTTTTCCCGATGGGGTAAATTGAGCTCCTAAGGACAGGGATTTGTCCTTTAGATAGAGTCAGATTAGGAAATGTTCCAGATTGTGGGGGAGGAGGGTCCACATTACTTCTGGCATGGATTCCACATCCCACCAGAATCCACCCCACTGAGACAGTCTCATGCTAAAAGGTGAATTTACTTGGGGAAACAGATAGTGTGCTGTCCTGCCAGGGACACAGTGCAGACTTGGGAGCTAACACTGTGACCCCAGCTGTTCTCAAGCTGGGGTTTTAAGGGCAAAAACATGCAGTCAAGCCAGGCCACACACAGGTGGCCAATGGGATTGTAACAAACACAGAGGGGCTGTATAGTCACATCCAACTACACGCAGGTAACCAATAGGGTTAAAACCTGCTTTCCCACAGAAAGTAGGCCAATATTCTTTTTCATGGATAAGGCTATTCCTTCCTGGATGGGCAAGGATGGCTGGGATGTTTTACTACTGTTTACTTTCAACATTTCCCAGTGGGGTAGGGGGAGCTCTTAGTACTTTCAACATGGAGTCAGTTTTTGTTCCCCTCAACCCATCGCCTTTCATGTCAAATCCAAGACACTTATTTCAGATCACCAAACTTTACTGTCAGGCTACCTTTCTGTTGCTCCCTCCTTCCCTTGACCTTTTTTTTCGCATTCTCTTTCTGGGAAGTACCCTATCTGCATGTCTGTAATCCCAGGTGTGATGCTCTCTGCAGGACTGGTTCCCTCTTCATCTCTGATCACCTTTGTGACATCCCACCTGCTGATTCAGGTTCTTTCACATTTTACCATTTGCACTGAGAACCCTGAACCTCCCCCCGACACCTAACCCTGCTCTGCTGTCTCCATCCTATTTCTCATGTCCTGTGGGATTCTATGAGGAGTGAATGCAAAGATCCTTTTGGAGCTTCAGGTGCCTTGAATGAGGTGAAAGTGAATTTCAGGTTCTTAAGGAAATCCGGCCTTCGACTCTCCAAAAATGTAGCATTGTCCTGGTGGAGAGATCCCCAAATTTCCTTAGAGTTCAGTTTCCCAAGGCTAGGATGTCCCATGCCTTCCTTGTCTCTCTAACTGAGGGGACATGGTGTTTCTTAAAGTCCAAACTGTGATCATAGTTGTTTCTGCCTCTTTGAAACTCATTCATATAGCTGCCCATGTGTACAGTTATTTGGACTAAATAAGCATTTATTTTCTGTGTGTGTGTGTTTGTGTTTGTGATTGTGTGTTTAGATCCAGTGTCTTGAACTCAGGGCCTAGAAGCATCATTTAATTATTTTCACACATGGCTGGTACCCTACCTCTTAATCCACAGCTCCACTTCCAGCTTTTTTTATCATTCATTGGAGATAAGTGTCTTAGAGATTTAAAGCATGGGCTGGCTGAAAACCAGGATGCTCAGATCTCATCCCCTTGTGTGAACCACTGGTTCACTTGGTTTGGATTAGCATTTCCTTGCTCAGTGACAATACTTCAATTCTCTCATCTCCTGGCAAGTCTATGCATAGTTGAATTGTTTCTTTTCATTGGGCATTGCAGATTTGCTTAAGGAATTTTTCTGGGTACTATGGGAAGTGAGTAATTTGTGTATCAGGATCAGACCTGACTGAATAATGACTGGCCTCAGGGGAAGAGGCTGACATTATGAGTATGGTGGTTTTCCTTTTTCCTAAGTGTCAGGCTGCTTTGTGGTTGTTCGGTATTTTGAGTATAGAGGATTCTTTGCCACAGGGCCAATCAGTTTCTATCCTGTATCAATATCAGGCAGGGTCAGGATGCCAGGGCTGTAGCCTTACCTCTGCCTTGAACTTTCTGTGTATGCAGCATCTGCCATCTCCATCTCTGAGATTTAGTTTCTCCATCTGTTCAATATGTTTTTCTTTTGGCAGCATTCCATGATGGGATCAGTGAGTAAATAGGAGGCTACTTCCTTTTCCTGTGGCATTGTCCTATGCATCCTCCAAGGATCAGGGGTTCCTTCTTTGTCAGAGCCCCAGGCAAAGGAGTTGTGTCCTGCCCAAGTTCATCTATTTTATGGAATAGTTGTGGAAAAATCTTGATAGTCTGCTTCTGCCTAAAGAAAGCCCTCCCATTTCAGTGGTGGAAGGTGTCAGAGAAGTTCTGATTTTCATTCCCCATTGACCCAAATATGTATAGAATGATCAGCACTAACTGTCAGTTTGGCCTGAGCTTTTGAAGAAAATTACTCACATGTACAAGAATTTATTGATTGATTAAAGCAACCTTTTGGGCAGAAAGAGAAAAGCACAACAGCTGGATGCTACTGGGAACTCCTACCTGCAATGTGTGGATAGGCTCAAGGGGCTGGTTTAGTTCTTGTTTATTTTCTCTGGAACAGCGTAAAGAGAAGGAGGAGGAAGTGATGTTAATGGGGTGTGCTTCCTTAAGAATAAATAAAATTTCTCTTTACTGGGTGTGACAAAAAGGAGTTCTTTTCCAATGACAGGGTTTTCTAGGTGCTACAGGATTTAGCATTCAGCTGCTGCCTTGGAGGAAGAGTCTGCCAAATTTTCATACAGCCTTTTGTGTTCTACTCTGCGGGAGATGCAGAGCCCTGAGATTGGCCTTCTGAGCCACTGTTATGAGCCACTATGCCTGGGAAAAACATATGTCTGTCGGGGTCTTTCGTCCCCGGTCCCTCTCTACTAGTAGGGCAATGGGGAAAAACACAACCCAACCAGGCCAAGCCGTGAGAGGAAGGGGCCCAATGTCCTCCCGCACCCAGCCTTCTTACCCCAGAGCACGAACAGAGATGCCACACAGCTTCAGCAAGCCAGGAAGTTCTCTCTCTTTATTCCCTAAATCCCTCCTCCTTATATTGGGTGAGGGAGCCTATCAGTATACAAGATGGACAGGACAAGGAGGTCCACGTGTTTTTTCCCTACTACAAGCCTCAGCATAAAGTTATTAGACATGGTGTTACTCGGCCCCCAACATCTCCCCCGTTTTTATCTTAAAAAAGACAAAACTTAGGATATGTGGTGCTACCACCATATTAGATCGGCTGTGCCTGCCTTAGGTGTCTCAAAGCTCATTCGTCTACTTACCAGTCATGGGTAAGTCCTTTTTACTTGGCTCCTGTCTTAGGTCGATAGGCTGGGACTTTCCTGTCTTTGACTACCAGCGGTCTATTTAAGCAAATCAGACTTGAAGGGATGCACCTATTTCCATGGGAGCAAACGCCTGTCGCATTAGCATTCACTTTCTGCAATGACTTCGTATTATTTTAGGCAAGCAATATAGACATATTACAATCATAGCACATAAAAACAAATCCAAACTGACCAATCCTGCCCATCTTTGATCAAGTCCTAAAATAGTCTCTAGTAAAATTAACAAATCATTTAAAATTCAACATGTATCTGATTAACAATAATTATTTGTGTTCATAGAGAAATCATCAAGTTGTCAAACTAAACATTAGACAGATTAATTGCTCAACTGAGAATGTTATATGGCATCAAGCAAAATCTGGAACAAGCAGCTATACAAAAGGTGCTCATCACCTGCTCCAGAATATTCAATTGTTCTCACAATAAATCAATTAATTGATCAAGCATAACAATTCCAGTCCTCACATGCTGATCAATGGCTTCTGAGATCTACAAAGCAGTATTCAAATCATTCTCTGTAGAAACTGCAGTGGCAAGGGCAATCCTCGCGGCAGCAACCGCATCTGCAGATGTGGCAATGGCTACCACCATGATCAGGAAAATACCAAATCTTTTTTACTGATGAGTGGGAAAGCATTCTCCTCTGCCTGTACAGGCACTGGTATATACTGAGGGGCTCTGACTACAATAGCCAGAGAAAACAGGGAAGCATTCCAATATTAACTAGAACAACATTATTAAGAGATTGAAACCAATAGAAAAACAAAGACTATCACATAAGCAAACTGTATAGCAAAGCAATAGAAGAATTAGAAATACTGAAGAAGTATTGGTTAGAGGAAGTGGCCAAGACTGTTCAGGTCTCAGTAGCGTGATCCTCAGTGACATTGATAGGGTCATCATTGCCACGTGGATTCACTCGGGGAACCGCACTTGTAGAAGAGTCTTCATCTTGACCGACGAGCTTCCGAGGAGTCTCCACCATCCGACATATCAGTCTCTCCAGCACCCAAATGGGACTGTCAGCATCCTGTGGAAAATCAAACACTTCCTTGCCCCCACATGAGGACAGGGTCTGGTCCTTTCCAATTTCTTTCTACATTACTAGAGGTTTATGACTGCTAGAAGGATTAAAATGTCTATCTCCTGCAGAACGTCCTTCAGCATCAAGAGTTAGAAAGTTTAAAGTAAAAAGAGATGTAGCAAGTCTATCCTTGGGAGTCTTCCAATCTCCCCTTTTCTGTTTTAAAAGTAATAATTTTAATGTCTGATGTGCACACTGTACTATCCCTTGTCCTTGAGGATTATAAGGAATACCTGTTTTATGAGCAATATTTAAAGTTGTACAAAACTGAGCAAAGGAAGCAGATGTGTATGCTGGACCATTATCTGTTTTTATACTTTTAGGCATCCTCATGGATGTACATGCATGCAGCACATGACATATGACATCCTTAACCTTTTTTCCAGTATGAGAGGAAGCAAATATGAATCCAGAATAGGTATCAATAGACACATGCACATACTGTAGAGTACCAAAGCAAGGCACATGAGTAACATCCATTTGCCAAATGTGATTGGGTTGTAAACCTTTTGGATTTGTACCCAGATGAGGCACTGGAAGGAAAGGAGCACACTTTTGACATTGTCTAACAATCATTCGGGCTTGCTCCTTTGTAATGTTAAAGCGCTGTTTAAGAGTCATACTATTAACATGGAATTGAGAATGAAAATGAGTAGCCTGTTCCATTACTGAAAAAATGAAAATAGTTTTAATGGACCTGGCAATCCTGTATGAGCTCACAGATGCCCAATAAACACAGGATCACTACGTTTCCACAAAATTTTCTGATTTTTTTGTGGCTTAATACATGTATCCATAATTTGATATCCCAAATACAAAATGGAAGGACCCGATTGTACCTTTTCCTCAGCTATATGGAGTCCATGACTCTTTAACATATCCGACATTAAACCAAAAATTTGTAAAAGTAAATTTAAATTGGGGTGTGCTAATAAAATATCATCCATATAATGTATTACTATTTCATCAGGATAACTTTCTCTAAGGGGATTAATAGCTGCATCAATATACACATGACAGATTGTTAACCATACCCTGAGGTAGGACTTTCCATTGAAATCTTTGACAAGGACTTTCATTATTTATAGCGGGTACTGAAAAAGCAAACCTTGGAACATCCTTAGGATGTAATGGAATAGAAAAAAAGCAATCCTTAATAATCTGATATCCCTTTGGAATAGCTACAGGATTTTTCCCTTCCAGGTAACCCTGTTTATGCATCATTGTCCAAGCCCTCTTACCTGGGTAATATCCTAATTCAGGTTTTACCATCCAGGATTCTTTGTCTTCCTTCACAGGTTCTGTGGTAAGATGTACTCCCATTTGCTGTAATATATCTCTGCCCCATAACGTGATAGGCAGTGATGCCAACACATAAGTCTGGAAAGTGCCTTTATGTCCCTCCTCATCCTGCCAGGAAAAAACTTGAGCACTCTGATCAGGACTTTGTGAAAATCCTAACCTTCTCAACGTGCAATCAGCCTTCTGAAGAGGCCATTGCTTAGGCCAATGTTGAGCATCGATAATGGATATGTCTGCTCCAGTATCAAGGAGACCCTCAATGGTCATTCCTTGCACAAGTAATTTGAGCAGAGGCCTTTTTGAACAATCCTGCACCCAACAAACCATTTGTTCTTTCCCAGTTGATCCAAATCCCTTGAATTCTCTGTTTTGAGGTATATGCATACCTGGAAATAAGATTAATTGGGCTATTCTATTTCCTGGACTGATGACTGGGATACCACGGGGAGAACTCACCATAATTTTAATTTCACCTGTATAGTCACGATCTATAACCCCTGGAAAGATATGAAGGCCAGAAAGAATAGGCGAACTACATCCAAGAAGTAAACCTACTGAATTTGGAAGGAGAGGTCCTGACACCCCTGAAGGAATTAATTGAACTCCCATCTCAGGTGTTAATACGAGTCGGGAGGTGGAGCAGAGGTCCAATACTGCGCTGCCTGAGGTTCCTCTGATGAGGGAGTCAATGGAAAGAAAGGATTGTGACAAGGAATGGTCTGGATTATGCCTGGAGTACAGTGTACTGGCATCTCCATAGCTCCGTACATTTGTGGGCCCCGAGGCAAAGGGCTCCGCCTTCCATTTTTTGACTCGGGCCTATTTACCAGGTTCTCATCAATATCAGTGACAGGTCTACACTTATTTACCCAATGTTTACCCCTGCTACACTTTGAACAGATCCTTTGCACTGGGGACTTTTCTGTCTTCACCACCGAAGCTCTTTGGAGCACATTGCTTCTCAAAATGTCCTAATTGGCTGCAGTGAAAACAAGTTTTTTGTCTAGCTCCCCCTGCAGGGCCCAAGGGAGATACACCCCTCATGGATGCCGCAATCACCTGTCCTATGACCACTGCATCATTAATGTCTCTGCAGACTTTTATGTAAACTGATGAATCCTTTTTCCCTTTCCATGGTCTTATGGCAGCTTGACACCATTTGTTTGCATTTTCAAATGCCAGCTGAAGTACTAATGGCATCGCAGTGTCAGCGCCGCCAAAGATACGAGTGGCTGTTTGAATGAGTCTATCTATGAAATCTGCATAAGGCTCGTTAGGTCCCTGAAGAACTTTTGAGAGATTACCTTGCAAATCACCAGAACCTTGTAAGGTCTTCCATGCTCTGTAGCTGCAGTAGCAATCTGCGCATATGTTCCTGGTTCATACTGAAGCTGTGCTTCTAACACGGCATAATGACCTCACCTGTAAGCATCTCAATATTTCTTTGTGGGAAAACGGCCGCAGCATTTCTACGTGCCATTTCTAAAGATAACTCTTGCCAGCCAGTCTTCCAAATCAAATATTGTCCTTCACTCACACTGCCTTACATAATTTTTTTCAATCATCGGGAACCAAATTTAAATTTACCAATGAGACTAACATACTAATAGTGAAAGGCACTAGGGGTCCATAAGCCATAATGGATTCCTTTAGCTGCTTAACGGTTTTAAAATCTATTGGTTGATGAAATCTCACCAGATTTTGATCCTCAAACACTGGAAAATCCCATCCATCCCCCATTTCTAATGCTTCTACTCGTTTAGCTAACTTGCGGATGGATTGGGTGAGGCTAGCTGTTGGCTCCTCCCACGGAGGCGCAGATGGCTGAACTATGGGCAGCGGCTTCTTATTTTGTAATTCCGCACCTGAGCACAGGCTTTCTAAATCACTACCACTTAATTCTTCCTCCTCCTGCTTACTCAATTCTCTCTCAAATATTCCTTCAAGCGTCTCTGCGCTTCTTTTCACCTGTTTTTTAACTGGTTCTTTGGATGAAAGTAAGCATTCCCGAATAAGTTGCCACATAGGAAATGTTCCTCGGGGGAGGTCTCCCTGTTTCAGAGCTTTCTCCAAATCTAATTTATGTAAATACCATTGCGGCACATTAAGAAGTCCTTCCGTTAAAAACCAAGGACTTACTTTTGCTATCATATCCACATAAGTCTCAACCGTGACTTCTTTTACTGCAGTACCATTAGCTTTAAGTAAATCTTTTATAACTCTAACCATTCGGTTCTTAGAAAATCTGAACCCATTATTCCAGCTTTTTTGTTTGTTTGTTTTATTTTATTTTTTATGAAAACTCCTTTCACACACACATTTGCGGTCATTCCAGTCTGAACCCATTTGGTTCTATTCTAAAATCTCTTTACACACCTTCGTTCCCTTTCATACATACATTTGAGGTCATTCCTGTCTGAACCAATCTCAGTTCTATTCTAAAATTCTTTCACACACACATTCGCGGTCGTTCTGGTGTGAACCCATTTGGTTCTTTTCTAAAATAGCATCACCCTTACTCTGCTCTGGCCAGAGACTCCCGTGAGGTTCCTCCCTACCTGGGACATTGCCTCACCCTCTGCGAGGTTACTCCCTACCATGCCCTAAGTGATCTACACTTCGGAGGAGATCTGGGAATCTGTTAAAATTATTTAGCTGCAGCTTTTTTTTGGGGGGGGGTTGCCTTCTTTATGGTTTTTTTTCAGGTTTCTCAGTCTTTTTCTTTTTAAGCACTCTCATGCCCGTTCATGCCTCTTTTGTGCCCCTCGTTGGGCGCCAGTATGTCGGGGTTCTTTATCACCGATCCCTCTCTACTAGTAGGGTGATGGGGAAAAACACACCCCGACCAGGCCAAGCCGCGAGAGGAAGGGGCCCAATGTCCTCCCGCACCCAGTCTTCTTACCCTGGAGTATGAACAGAGACTCCATGCAGCTTCAGCAAGGCAGGAAGATCTCTCTCTCTTTATTCCTTAAATCCCTCCTCCTTATATTGTGTGAGGTAGCCTATCAGTATACAAGATGGACAGGACACAGAGGTCCACGTGTTTTATCCCTACTACAAGCCTCAGCAGAAAGTTATTAGACATGGCGTTATTCAGCCCCCAACATATATCCATAATCCTAGCCACTCAGGAGTCTGAGATCTGATGAGCCTGGTTCAATGCTCATCCGGTCAGTAAAATCTGGAAGACTCTTATCTCTAATTAACCACTAGAACTCAAAAACTGAAACTGTGGCTCAAGGGGAAGGGCAGTAGTGTTGAACTGAAGAACTCAGGGACAGTAGAAAGAAAGAAAGAAAGAAAGAAAGAAAGAAAGAAAGAAAGAAAGAAAGAAAGAAAGAAAGAAAGAAAGAAAGAGAAGCAGGTTGTTCTCATATTCATCCTCTGCACTTTCTATGGGTTTTGCAACTTTTTCATGTTATGAGCATGGATATTCTACATGGTATATGTTTTAAAAATTAAAATTTTTCCACTACAATTACGATCCTATTTTACTGGAGCCAGGCCATTTTTTTTTTTGGCATTCCTGGGCTTTAGCTCAGGGATAAGCCTATTTTACTTAGTGCATTTTATGTCAGTTGAAATGGAGTGAAAGCCTGAACTTTTGTTCAGAAACTTTTGATGAATTGTAATTTAAGGGGTCAGGAGTGTGACATAGTGATCTAGTGACAGAGTCCTTTGCCTAGCTTTCATGAACCCCTTGGTTCGATTCTTCAGTACTTCGTATAGAATGAATGCTGAAAGTGGTGCTGTGGTTCAAGTGCTAGAACCCTAACGTTGAAGGAAAATGTGTTCAAGGACAGTTCCCAGGCCCTATGTTCAAGCTCAAGGACTGGAATATATTCATATTTATATTCATATACATATACGTGTGCGTGTATTAATACAATGCATTGCCATTTTTTATGGGCTTGTCCTGGTTCTTGATGTCAAACTGTGGGCAATGACTAAAAGCTTCTTTTGCTCAAATCTAATGTTCTACCTGTTGTATCCCGTAACCTACATCTTCACTTTCTTTGGGTTTTTGGTTTTGTTTTGTTTTGTGTTGTTGGTGATTTTTTTTTTGTATATCAGAGTCTTCCAGACTTTCTTGCTGTACCTGAATTCAATTTGCAATCCTCAGATTTTTTTTGCGAGTTCTGTTGTTTGAACTCTGCTTGAGCACTGTCCTGACTCTAAGATCTTAAGCTCAAGGCTACTGCATTACACAGGGGCCTGGGCACTGCTCTGACCTCTTAAACGCCAGACTACTGCCATTGTCTTCAGCCAAGCCCCACTTTCCATTTTTCAACAGATTAATTGGAGATAAGAGTGTCAGGTCCTTTTGTGCCCAAGCTGGCTTTGAATCTTGATCCACAGATCTCAGCCTCTTGAGTAGGTAGGATTACAGGTGTGAACCACTGTGACAGTTTTATTTTTTTTGCCAGTTGTAGTACGCAAATTCAGGGCCTGAGCACTTCCCTTGGGCTTTCTCAAGGCTAGAGTTCTACTCTTTCAGCCATAGCACTACTTCTGGCTTTTTCTAGGTATGTGGTACCCAGGAATCGAACCTGGGTTTTCCTGAATGCTAGGTAAGTACTTAACAGTAGGCCAAACTCCTAGTCCAATTCTCAGATTTTTGAATAGCTAGAAATACAGCCATGAGATACCAGAGGACAATTACAATGCCCTCTTTTCAATACAAATGAGATTTATATGTATAATATATATACAATATATGTTGCATGTATATACATTTATGTATGTGTATATATAAATATATATGTGTGTATATATACAATATATTATTGAATAAAAATAAAATAAACCAAAATAGAAAATTTTAGATTTTTTTTGTGTGTGCGGGGGGGTCATGTGGCTTGAACTTGGTCTGGAATCTGTCCTTGAGCTCTTCAGCTCAAGGCTTCAGCCGTATCTGAAAACCAAGTCCCACTTCCTGTTTTCTAGAAGTTAATTGGAGATAAGAGCCTCAATCGTTTTGGTACCAAGGAATTGAACCCAAGTTGTCATGCATGCTAGGAAAGGCCTAACGCCTGGCTTTTCCTTTTCTTTTCTTTTTTTTACCATGCTTTATTTTGCACTTTATTTGTTTTCATATATAATTATTATAATTAATAGAAAGGTTCCATTACATTCACCAGATAGAAGGTACATTACTTCAGAAATAGTGATACCCTTTCTCATGTCTTGGTCCTCATTTCCCTCCCCCCACCCCTGTTCCTCATCTTGTTTTCCCCTTCCCTGTCCAATTTCAAATAATCAAATAAGCATATATACAATATATCAGAAAACAAGATAAAATGCTATACCAATATGAGATAACCAAGGGGCAGCAAAAGAGATGAGAGATAACATAGTTCATTAGCTGTCCTTGCCTTTTCTTTAATAATTTCTTCAGCTTACTTCTGTAAAGTTTCCTCACAGGGGTTTCATAGAGCATAGAATATCATATCCATAGCTCTTCAAACAGAGGGTGGTTTGGGGAAATCCGGGTGAATGTGGGTAGAAAACTGAAGTTTGGGGTAGGTCTATGCTGATGTGAAGCTTGATTTATTGCCTCAAACCAGTCTCTTCTTTCTTTTCATTTTGTATGGCCTATGTTGTTTTGAATTCCTACCTCTTATCTGATCCTAGAAGTTCCTCTCAGTAAATCTAGTCTACATGTCAAGGGTAGCAAAGACTTATCTTCCCAAACTTATCCAAAAAAACTTTTTTTTTGTCAGTTGTGTGGCTTGAACTCTGGGTCAGGGTGCTGTCCCTGAACACTTCAGCTCAATACTAACACTCTACCACTGGAGCCACAGTGCCACTTTTGGTTTTCTGGTGGTTAATTGGAGATGAGTCTCACAGATTTTCGTTCCCAGGCTGGCTTATACCTCAATCCTTAAATCTCAGCCTCCTGAGTAGCTAAGACTACAGCGTGAGCCACCACACCTGGCTGGAATAAATCTCTTATTTCCTTCGCTTTCATCTGAGATCCTATGCTTCTCTCTTAAAGGCTTATTATGATTATTTTTACGGTCAGTTGTGAGGCAGGACTCTGGGCCTGGCTCTGTCCCTGAGGCCTTCAGCTCCAGACTGCCACCCTACCCTTTGAGCCACAGTGGCACTTCTGCTTTCCTAATAGTTAAATGGAAATAAGAGTCTCTTGGACTTTAGTTTCCAGGCTGGCTTGAAACATGATGCTCATATCTTAGCCTCCTGAGAAGCTAGGATTATAGGTGTGAGCCATCATGTCCAGCTTATTATTGTTTTCTTTTTTTTGTGGGTCATGGAGGTTGAACTAGGCCTGGGAGCTGTCCCTGTGGTCTTCATCTCAAGGATACTCCCCTACACCTGAGCTTGGGAATTGTCCCTGAGCTGTTTACCTCGATTCTACCACCCTACCCTTGAGCCAATCTCCATTTCCAGTTCTCTAGATTTTATTATGAAATAAGAGTCTCAGATCCTTGTGTGCCATGGCTGGATTTAAACCTTGATGCTCAGATTTCAGCCTCCTAAGTAGCTAGAATTACACGGGTGAGCCACCATTTTCAGCTTTATTATGATTCCTTACGCACAACATAATTAGGAAATATTGTGTAAGAAACTGTCATACCTGATATTCAGCCTTTGAGTTTTTGGTTTCTCATTGCCTTTTTTTGTGCACCTGAGCTATTCCACATGAAAAGGAAGATCATACATCGACTTGAACTTGACAACAGCTATAAAAAAAACTAATAATTTCTTTCCTTAAAAGAAAATTCCTCAGTGGCAAGAGAGATCATGCAAAAAGCAGGATGTTTTCAAGATTAGCTGTGCAGGGTAATTTTCCTTGTTCAAGGTTACATTTTGGATATACTTATTCCTAAGTATTGTATTGCTTATACCAGTGTAAAGAGAACTGACTCTCCTTACATTATTTCTAAATTGTAAATTTATCACAAATGTTTGCCTTAACCCTGGTTCTGGATTTTTTTCCCCGAGTTCTTCAATTCTATGCTACCACCGTGTCGCGACTCCCTCGGCCGGCAAGGAAGGACACGACAAAGATAACTTCTTCTCGAGCAGCAGTTTATTCAGCAAGCTAATACAGCCATGCTGGGTCGACCCCAACTTCCTCAAACATAGACCTTAAATAGGCCTATCAACCAATCACAATTATTTCCTTAACACTAACATCCAATCAACTACAAGCATGTCTCCAGCACACTCCGAACATACTTCCAATCACGCATTAGGGGCGTGAACAGTCAAATCTCTTCCTGGAAACTTTTAGACAAACAACTCAGAAAAACAACCACGGAGGCGGATGTCAGCGCCATCTTGTAATGGCGATTGCAATGGCTCTCTACACCACCGTACCCCTGGAGCCAGAGCACAACTTCCTATTTTCTAGTGGTTAATTGGAGATAAGAGTCTCTGGATCTTGCGGCCAGGAGTTTGGTCTAGTGGTAGAATGCTTGCCTAGCATGCACAAAGTCCGGGGTTCAATTCCTCAGTACCACATACACAGAAAATCCAGAATTGGTGCTGTGGTCAAGTGGTAGAGCACTAATCTTGAGGAAAGTCCAAGGGTAGTGCTGGGACCCTGAGTGTCCGCAGAACTGGCAAAAAAAAAAAACAGTGTCTAAGGATCCTCATTGCCTAGGCTGTCTTTGAAATGCAATCCTCAGATCTCAGCCTCCTCAGTAACTAGGATTACATGAATGAGTCACAGGCTCACCCCACCCGCACTTTAAGGATCTTGTTGATTAGAAAATTGAGATCTGGTATTTTAAGGCTCAAAGCAGTGGTTATTGGCTTAGATAAAATGCATCCAGTTTAGGATTTTCTTTGCTTTGGCTCCATTTTGGGGACAATTATTAGAAATTTATATGTGAAGGTCTACTGGTTTCAGAATCTTTGTCTGTCTAAATCCACTTGTGTATTTAGGTATCAAGAGGAAAGGACAGGGAAAACCTAGAAGTTCACGCATGGTGGAAGACAATAAATAAGCTGGCATGAAGACATTTCATCTAAACCTAGTGAGTTGGGCATACTGGACCGTCTTCATCTTGTCTCTTTTCCTTGCAAACTGAAACTGGAAATCTGATGTAGATGATGTGATTGTTATTTCTAGAAATAGATCCTTGGGAAACTTTTAAAGAGGGTTCAAAAAGATTTATCTGAGTGATTTAATTTGGTTTCAGTACTATTTGGTAATTGGTTATAGTTTTTAAAAAGAGGCACTTGCTAAGCCTGGAATTCTTGGTACAGTGTTGGTCCTTTACATTTTCTTTTTCATTAATGGGTCATGGGAAGTGAACTCTTGGCTTGGGCACTGTCCCTGATCTCTACAACTCCAGGCTATCACCCTTCCCTGGAGCTAAGGCCCAGTGTTTTACCACACTCCTCAGATCCTTGCCTCCTGAGTAGCTAGGATTACAAGAGTGAGCCAACATGCCTGGCACCAATTATATATAGTCCAAATTGTAAATCACAGCGTCCAGTTTAACCTGCTTGACCACCTGCATGTGGTGCTTACTTTTGAAAGCTCAGCCCCACTGAAGCTTGGGGCTGTTTCCAACCAGTTCCAAGATGGAAAGCAGTCTCTGTGCAGCTATTAAAATGACTCCTAACTGTATTCACTGAGTGCTGTTGACTTTAATGCTGTGGGTTTGAATCCCTCCTGAATGGCTTGGATTTAACATAATTATCTCACCCTGCAATCATAACATTTCTGGTCTCAATCATTGTGAATATGAAGACTTAGCACTAATTGAGAACTAATTAAGGAGTATTTTCAGTTTTAGTGCAGGTGTAATATTTTTTCATTGGTTTCAGTTATTGAATTTTTTTATACATGCAGTTGTTCTACAAATGCTGCATGTATATTTAGAATGGAATTGCTTTTATAAAACCTATCTCTAATAAACTGTGGATTCATCTTTAGTGGAGAGTATAATTCCCAACTTCAGTCATTAAATATTCTTTTGTAAGAAGGATTTATGCTTTTCCAACCCATGTATAATTTTTTTGTATTTTTATTGTAATTAATAGAAGGGTTACATTATATTCATCATATAGAAGGTGCATTACCTCACAAACATTGATACCCTTTATAATGTTATGGTTCCCATTTCTCTCCCCCCCTGCCCCTGCCTCCTATAATTTTTTTTTGTGTGTGTGAGACTTGAACTCTGGGCGTAGGCTTTGTCCCTGAGCTCTTCAGCTCGAGGCTACTTCTCTACCCCTTGAGCCACTGCTCTAATTCTGGTTTTCTGCTGGTTAATTGGAGTTCTCATGGACTAAAAAGTCTATTGGACTGTTTAATGTCAGGGCTTGCTTTGAACTGCAATCCTCAGGTCTCAGCCTCCTCAGTAGCTAGAATTATAGGGCTAAGCCACTGTACCTGGAGTTGTGTAATGTTTTGAGTAGGAGAATCTGGGGCAAAATCACACAGGTTCTTTCCTGACCACTTCATTTGCCTTCTCTGCCATCCATGCTTCCAGAATCTTCTGTTCAATGTCAACAGCAGGAAAGAATGGAAGAAGCTCTGGTGTATTGCTTTTTATTTCTTACCTTGTTTTTTACACTGTATTTTACGACTCTAATCTTGTCTAAGAATTAAAAACTGAAAAACAGAGTCAGCTTTGGAAACATGCTCATAAGCCAGATAAAGATGATTTCTAGCTTTAGCCGATTATAACATCTTACATTCTGTCTAAGTTAGTGCAGATTTGCTTCAGTTTGTTTCTAGTTTTTTTTAATGTGAAAAAAGTAGTCACACATGTTATGTAATTCAATTACATCTATTTGTTTTCTTCATTGTGTCCTTGATTTGTAGTGAATTTTATCAAAACTTTCACTATCAACCCATCAGAGATCACATCATCATGCCAAACATTAAATGATGTTACTAAACTTTTACTGCAGTTACTGAAATAGTGTGGTCAAACACAACTTTAAATGTTCTGGAGGAATGAGTTAGCTATTTGTCCTTAAATTATTCTCCATACAGACTTTTTGAAGTGCTTTGTTTACTTGATGGTATAGATTATGCTATTTCTAGAAATCCTTTCTTTTTCCTTTTTGTCAGTCTCAGAGCTTGGACTCAAGGCCTGGCCTCTGTCCTTTGTCTTATTCAATACTAGAGCTCTACCACTTGAACACCAGCACCATTTCTGGCCTTTTCTATGTATGTGCTACCAAGAAATCAAACCTGGTTTTTTTTTTGTTTCTTTTTTCTTTTTGCCTGCCCCGGGTCTTGAACTCAGGGCCTGAGCACTGTGCTTGGCCTTCCCAAGACTACAGCTCTGCCACTTGAGCCACAGCACCACTTTTGGCTTTTGTTTTCTATGAATGTGGTTCCAAGGAATTGAACCTCGGTCTTTGTGAGTGCTAGGCAAGAACTCTACCACTGGGCCAAGCTATCAGCCCCAAATTCCCTCCTTTTTCTTTCCGATGGTGTCCTCACAAGTTTTTCATTGACTTATTTTTCTCTTTAGTCTGTTTCCTTTCTCTCCTGTGTGTATCTATTTTTTCTCTTTTTCTCAGTCCCTCTTCCCTCCATATATGTTTTTTTTCTTTTATTCTTTTTCTTTTGTGGGTCATGGTTCTTGATATCTGGGCTTGGGTAGTGTCCCTGAGCTCTTCAATTCAAGGCTACCACTTTACCTCTTTAGCCACAGTCCCACTTTCTATTTTCTAGTGATTAATTGGGAGATAAGAGTCTCAGGTTTTTAGTGCCCTGGATGGTTTTGAACTGTGATCCTCAGATCTCAGCCTACTGAGTAGCTAGGATTACATTGGGGAGCTACTGAGACCAACATAAATGAAAATCTTATTTAAAATTATTTTAAGCACCTTCCACGTATCTTCTTTTTTGTAGCATGTAGCAATGTTCACAAAAGTTTGTGCTAGCAGTTCTTTTGCTTTGGAAGGATGCATCAGGCTACAGATGATCAGCCTTAATCTCTGGAAATTTAATATCAAAACTGATTAACATAGCATGTTTTTAGGCTACTTACTTTTTTTAGTATGTTTTGATTTTGGGACCTAAGTCAAACCTTGTAAGGACCAAATCAATCATTAGCTGCCTTCTTGAGTACTGCTACTCTCTTTAATACTGACCTGGAAATTATGCTTTTTGAAGATCTACTGATTCAGTTTGTATTCCCTGAGATGTCCTGTATATTTTGATTGCTTCAGAGGGCACTTTTTCATAGTAGCTCTAAATGACTTTTTCAGTGAGGCAGAATATGAAAATGCAGAAATTATTTGTTTCCTTCTTTGTTACCTTGATTTGTACTGAATTTTATCAAAATGAGTTGAAAGTACTCTTTCAGACACTTATTATAACTAATGTTGTCATGCCAGATTATAAGCTCCTTAGAATTTTAGCTTTTCACTATTCCTAGTGCTATAAATATGTTCTGATGTATTAGGGAAACTTGTATTGGTAATTGCCTATTTATATAGGTCAAACTATGTCTATTTTGAGTTTTCTTTCATCCACTCTATGGATAACACAGAAAGCTCCTAATAGTTTATGTAAGACAAAAGCATACATGTAGAAGAATGAATTTCCAGAATTGATGTGTTCTTGATACCGCGCTACTTACTTGATAGAAATGTGCCATTGCAGGAGATGGTTTCCTTTGGTGGTGTGGTTGTGGATTTCAGCTGTGAAGAGTGGCAGGCCCTTAGCGTTTCTCAGAGGACCCTGTATACAGATGTAATGCTGGAGAACAACAGAAGCCTGCTGTTACTGGGTGAGCAAAATCACCTTATCTTGAAAGAACAAGTGATTTGATTTTGCTGGATAGGTGAATTTTTACCACACTTTTAGTGCTATTTAGATGTAATATTCCTGATGATTGAAAGTATCATTTTTTTCTTTCTTTTTTAATTTTTATTGTTGTGGATGTTGTTGTTGTTGGTGGTGGTGATCATTGGGTATTATCTCTGGGATTTGGCAGCATCCTTGAGCTCTTCAGCTAAAGGCTAGTTCTCTACAACCTTGAGTCACTGGACAAGTTTTAATTTTCTAGTGGTTAATTGGAGATACAGAGTCTCAGAGAGCTATGTGCCTACACTGGGTTTGAACCCCAATCCTCAGATCTCAGTCTCCTGAGAAGCTAAGATAACAGGTGTGAGGCACCGACACCTACCAGGATGGTTTCATTCTTTTTTTTTCTTTTTTTAAATTTTTTATTGTAATTAGTAAAAGGGTTACATGATATTTGCCAGATAGAAGGTGCATTAATTCACATACATTGATACCCTTTCATATGTCTTGGTACCCATTAACCTCCCCCACGCCCCCCACCGGTCATGGTTTTCCCCCCTTCCCTATCAAATTTCAGATAACCAAGTACAAATAAATTCAATATATCAGATAACAAAGTGAGATACTGTAACAATATGAGGTAACCAAGGGACAGCAAAGGAGATGACAGACAACATAGTACATTAAGGACAACAATCATTCGTTATATGGCTTTTGATTCAATATCCTGGTGGTCCTATCAATTAGCTTCATACTATATGGCCTTATGTATAAAGATTTTCCTCTATTGCAGATCTCTGCTAGTAGAGCCCAAGGTTTCTACTGATTATGACAAATGAGGGAAACCATTGAGCCTAATTTCCTTTGAGTTTGGCTTACTTCACTTACTATGATTTTTTCTAAGTCTTTCCATTTCCTAACAAATGGGGCGATGTCATTCTTTCTGACAGCAGCATAGAATTCCATTGTGTACAAATACCACAACTTGTTGATCCACTCATCAACTGAGGGACATCTAGGTTGGTTCCATATCTTTGCTATGGTAAATAGTGCTGCAATGAACATTGTTGTGCTAGTGGGTTTAGTATGCCCTTGTTTCTGGATGATTGGGTAAATGTCAAGTAGTAGAATTGCTGGGTCATAGGGGAGTTCTATGTTTAGCCTTTTAAGGCACTGCCACACTGCTTTCCATAGTGGTTGAACGAGTTTGCACTCCCACCAACAGTGTAGTAGTGATCCCTCCTGGCCACATCCCCTCCAGCATCTGTTATTATTCGTTTTCCTGATCCTGGCCATTCTAACTGGAGTGAGGCGGAATCTTAGAGTTGTTTTGATTTGCATTTCTTTTATGACCAGAGATGTTGAGCATTTCTTCATGTGTCTATAGGCCACTTTTGTTTCTTCTTCAGAGAAGACTCTCTTTAAGTCTTTGGCCCATTTATATTGGGATGGTTGTTACTTTGGAGATTAGTTTTGGAGTGATTCGATTTTTTGAGTTGTTGATATATTTTAGATATGAGGCTTTTGTTGGTTGTTTGGTTGGTGAAGATCTTCTCCCACTCTGTAGGCTTCCTAATTAATTTACTAGCTATGTCCTTTGCCATACAAAAGCTCCGCAGTTTAATGCAGTCCTACTTATCCAGCCTTTCTCTGATTTGTTGTGATTCTTGGTCCTTATTAAGAGAGTTTCGACCTGTGCCAAGGAGGCCTAGTGTATCTCCTATTCCTTCCTGTAAAGTTTTCAGTGTGTCAGCTTTTACCTCCAGGTCTTTGATCTATTTGGAGTTTATTCTAGTGCAAGGTGACAAAGAAGGATCCAACTTTAGTTTTCTGCAGGTGCTTAACCAGTTGTGGAAGCACACTTTGTTGAAGAGGCTGTCTTTCTTCCATTCTATTTTTTTTGCTCCCTTGTCAAAGATTAGGTGGCCATAGGTCTGTGGTTTAACATCTGAGTCCTCAGTTCTATTCCATTGGTTTTCAGGCATGTTCTTGTGCCAGTACCAAGCTGTTTTGAGAATTAAAGCTCTGTAATAGAGTCTAAAGTTTGGAATTGAAATTCCTCCAGGTCTGTTCTTTCTGCTAAGCAGTTTTTTGCTATAAGGGTTCTTTTATTATTCCATATGACACTTTGAATTGCCTCTTCTATTTCTTTAAAGAATGCCATTGGGATATTGATGGGTATTGCATTGAATTTGTAGATAGCCCTTGGCAAGATTTTCATTTTCACAATGTTGATTCTTCCAATCCAGGAACATGGGAGGTTTTTCCATTTCCTTAGTTCTGCTTTAATTTAATTTTTTAGGGTTTTAAAGTTTTCATCAAAAAGGTTCTTTACATTCTTAGTGAAGCTAATTGCTAGGTACTTTATTTTCTTTGAGGCTATTGTGAAAGGAGTTTATTTCCTGATTATTGCCTCATTCCTCTCACTGTTGGCGTAAAGGAAGGCAGTTGATTTTTGAGGGTTAATTTTATAGCCTTCTATTCTTCCAAAGTTTTGAATCAGGTGAAGGAGCTTGGGAGTAGAGTCTATAGGATTGTTTAAATACAGAATCATGTCATCTGCAAAGAGGGATAGTGTTATTTCCTCTTTCCCTACTTGGATCCGCTTTATGCTTGCTTCTTGCCTTATTGCACTGGCTGGGAAATCTAGTACTATGTTAAAGAGTAGTGGAGAGAGTGGGCATCCTTGTCTTGTTCTGATTTTAGAGGGAATGGCTTTAGATTTTCACCATTAACTGTAATACTAGCAGTGGGTTTCTCATACACAGCCTTTATTACATTGAGGAATGTTCCATGGATTCCTAGTTTCTCCAGAGCTTTTAATATAAAGGGCTATTGGATCTTGTCAAATGCCTTTTCCGTGTCTATTGAGACAATCATGTGATATTTGTCCTTGCTCCTCTTGATGTGTTGAATTATATTGATTGATTTGCATATGTTGAACGAGCTTTGCCTCCCTGTGATGCATCCAGTTTGATTATAGTGTATAATTTTTTATGAGTTGTTGTAGACGAGTGGCCAGTATTTTGTTGAGAAGTTTTGCATCGATATTCATCAGAGAAATAGGTCTATAGTTCTCTTTCTTTGATGAATCTCTGTCTGGTTTGGGGATGAGGGTTATACTGGCTTCATAGAATGATTTGGTAAAGAACCTTCATTTTCAATTTTGTTGAAGAGCTTGAGGAGTATTGGTGTCAACTCTGCTTTGAAGACCTTATAGAATTCAGCTGTGAATCCATCTGGCCCTGGGCTTTTCTTAGGTGGAAGTTCTCTAATTGCCATTTTTATTTTAGTGCTTGAAATAGGCCTGTTGAATTTGGTTAGTTCTTCTTGGTTCAGTGCGGGTATGTTAATATTGACTAGGAATTCATCCATTTCATCTAGATTCTCAAATTTGTTGGCATAAAGGTTTGAGAAGTATTCCCTCATGATATTCTGGATTTTGGTAAGTTCTGTCGTGATATTACCATTTTCATCTGCAATTTCGTTTATTTCGATATGCTCTCTTCTTTTTTTGGTAAGATTTGCTACGGATATGTCAATTTTCTTAATTCTTTCAAAGAACCAACTCCTTGTTTTGTCGATTCTTTGTATACTTTTTTTGGATACCAAATCATTTAATTCTGCTTTGATTTTAATAATTTGCTTTCGTCTACTGGGATTAGGATTGGTTTGTTGCTCTTTTTCCAGTAGCTTAACGTGAGACATTAACTTGTTGGTTTGCAATTTTTCCAACTTGCTGTTGTAGGCACTCAGCGCTATAAATTTTCCTCTGAGTACTGCCTTTGCTGTGTCCCAAAGGAGTTGGTATTTTATGTGTTCCTTTGTTAAATTTCATAAACTGTTGGATTTCTGTTCTGATCTCTTCGATGACCCATTGGTGATTCAACAATATGTTGTTCAATCTCCATGAGTTACAGGGTTGTTGTTGGTGGGGATGTGTGTTCAGCTCCAATTTGATGCCTTTGTGGTCTGAAAGTGTACATAAATAATTTCAGTGTTTCTGAATCTGACCAGGTTTTTTTTATGGCCTAAGATGTGATCTATTTTGGAAAATGTCCCATGTGCTGCTGAGAAAAACGTATATTGTGTTGTTGCTGGATGGGATATTCTGCAGATGTCTGTTAGATCTAGTTGGTCTATCTAGTTGTTCAGTTCTAAAGTTTCTCTGTTGAGTTTTTGCCTTGTTGATGTGTCCATAGGTGAGAGTGGTGTGTTAAAGTCACCGACAATCACTGTATTTCGATCTATGTATGGTTTCAGTGTAAGTAAAGTTTGCTTGATGAAGTTTGGAGCTCCGGGATTGGGTGTGTAAATATTTAGGATCGTTATGTCTTCCTGGAGGAAAGATCCCTTTAGTAGTATGTAGTACCCTTCTTTGTCTTTTCTTACTAATTTTGGTTTGAAGTCTATTTTATCTGATATGAGGATGGCAACTCCAGCCTGTTTATGGGGGCCATTAGCTTGATAGAGTTTATTCCAACCTCTCACTTTCAAAAGATGCTTGTTTTTTTGGGTAAGATGTGTCTCTTGAAGACAGCAGAACGATGGCTCTTGCTTTTTGATCCAACTAGACAGCCTATGCCGTTTAATTGGAGAGTTAAGTCCATTGATATTGAGAGTTAGGATTGAGAGATCTTTATTAGGTCCTACTATTTTTAAAAGCTTTTATTTGGGCCTGTGTCTTGACAGTTCTTGTGGTCCTTAGATGGTATGCTGTTTAGGTGCCATTTCTTTCCCTATATTGCATTTATTTTGGTTTTGTATGTATAGAACACCTTTCAGAATTCTCTGTAGTGTTGGTTTTGTTGCGACATATTGTTGCAGCTTTTCCCTGGAATGGAATGTTTTTATTGTTCCCTCAGTTATGAATGAGAGCTTAGCTGTGTACAGTATTCTTGGTTGGTAGTTATTTGACTTAAGGGCATGACATATATGCTTCCAGTCACTTCTTGCTTGCATGGTCTCTGCTGAGTAATCTGGGGTTATTCTGATTGGTTTTCCTTTATAGGTTACTGAACCCTTTTCCCTGGCTCTCTTTAGGATCCTTTTTTTGGTTTCTATTGATCCAGTTCGGATTACAATGTGGCGGTGGGATGTTCTTTTCTGGTCAGGTCTGTTTGGGGTTCTAAAAGCTTCTTGTATCTGGATGGGTCTGCCCTTCTGGATATTTGGGAAATTCTCTGAGATGATTCCCTGAAGTATATTTCCAATACCATTGACCTCTTTCTCCAGGCCCTCCTCAATACCAATTAGCCTTAAATTAGGCTTCCTAATTGTATCTTGGACCTCCTGAAGCGCTCTCTCATTTTTCCTAGATTTGGATTGACTCATTTTCTGTTCTTTCTCTATAATAACTAAATTATCTTCAGCCCCGGAAATTCTCTCCTCTGCTTTGTCTAACCTGCTATCAAAGCTATCTACTTTATTTTTCATCTCCCTTGCTTCTAATTGCTCATTTTTTGATACCTTGCATCTCTTCTTTTAGATCATGCATGGATTTCTTTAGCTCCTTGATTTCCATTTGTGTGGTTAATTCTGTAGCTTTATTTTCTTTGAACATTTGCTAGAGTTCAGTCACCTTTTTATTTGTGGATTCTATGAATTCATCCAACTTTCTTTGAAAAACCTTTATTAAGGCCTTCTTTATCGCTTCTTCTTTTTCACTTATCACCTTGTTTATGGTTTCCTCTTGTTCAGCTATGGCTTCCTCCCTTATCTCTTTCTTTATATTTTCACATTTTTCATTAATGATGTTTATCAATTGCATTTGTATAGCACTTGGAAGACTCTCCTCTAGGTTTGTTCCATTGGCTGTTTACATTGGGTGGGGGATGTTGTTTCTTGATTTGACATTTTTCTTGAGTTTCTTGTTCTGCCCATTTGAAAATGGGAACAAGATTAATACTAAACACGGATTATAGTTTTTCAGATATAACCAACCTAGACCTCTGTAGCTGGCAGACACTAGATGTTCACAAGTTTTGATTGGTGTTATCACTCTTCTTTTTGTGCAGTTAACGACCAGTCTAATACATCCACTGATAAGCGATTTATATCCAAAACAATAAGCCTCTCAATCCAATCTCTATTGTCTTTAAGTCCCTCTGAGCCTAGAGAATAATTGAACACCTAGATATACAGTATTGCTCCACAGCCATCAAGTGTAGATCTGTGCAGTATTAAGGGTTGTAAGACGAACAGTGGTCCAGAGATAGAAAAATAGAATGAGAGAGGTCAGGGGAGGTACTAGAGGATTAACGTAGGAGTGTAAGAATATTGTAGTAATGAAGAAAAGGTATAGCGTAAGGATAACTGACCTAAGTTGGTAAGTAGGTAGCGTATTTGAGTACAAAATTTGGAAAGTATTAGAATAAAAGTTATTTGTTGCTGCAAGACTATCTCTTAGCCCAACCAGTGGCCTCACAGTGGACCATGCGATGGATCTGAGAGCTTCCGTCTGAGCACGGTTGGCAGACGTTTTCATGTGCTGCTTCCAGGGGCGGCCCAAGCCAAGGGTGTGGGGATTCAGAGTTTCCAGGGGCTCTCAGCAGGACCAGCAGGAGACCCCTCTGTTCCCAGGGGCGGGGCCCAGCTGAGGATGTGAGCTCCAAGGTCAGAGCCCCACCTTTTTGATTCTCAGAAGGGGAACTTGGCTGCTGGTTGGCCCTTCTGATCCCTGCTGTGTTTCCACTGCTTTAACAGAATCTGTGACTGTGGGGGGCCCCTCGGTGCTGTCTTGCTCAGGATTCCAGCTGGAGGATGCCCCGCTCAAGAATTGAGGGGGGGCAGATGTTGGCTCCTATTTTCGAGCACACCCTACCCGCTGTTGTAGGGCAGGGTCCCAGTGCCCTCCACTCTCCAGATTCAGTGGCCTGGGTGAGGAGCCTGGTGGGTGGGTGGAAGCTGTGATAGCCCCGCCGCCCCTGGTGGGGCGCTTAGTCTTAGGGTCCGCCTGCCTGTTAGTCTCCAGTCAGAGGGCTGGGGGTTGAGCCCGTTGGGCTGGTGGGAGTTGGGACAGCCCCGCCTCCCTTGGTGGGGTGCTGGGTCTTAGGTAGCCTGCCTGTCAATCTCCAGTCAATGGCCTGAGGGAGGGGGCTGTTGAAGGAAGGGACAGGATTCTAAATTCCTTGCCCCCCTGCTCCTTCCAGTCTTTCTCGGGCAGGGTGGAGGTGTCTGAGTTAAGTTCTATTGCTTGGCACCGCTCTGCTTTCCCGATGTGTTTGGGGATGCGTTGTATTACTCACGCCTCTGTGTCCGTCTGCGGGTGTTCCACAGTGGTGGGGAGTCTTTTACTCCCCTCGGGTCTCTGCAGCTGCCTGTGTCCCGAGTCTGGGTTCTGCTGCTTGCTGTTCTGGTTCCGCGTCTGGGTTCTGCTGCTTCCGCCATTCGCTGGCCTTGTTGTATATTGGTTTCTGCAGCAGTCGGGCTCCTGGCCTGGCCGCCTCCATCCGCCACCGCTTTATGTGGCTTAGAACTGGCGGAGGGAGGTGGGGGAGGGTTTCTTGCATTCCGAATTCTTTGAGAATGTTGGATGTGAGCTTTTTCTGGATTTCTTTTCCTGTTTGAGTCCTTCTCCATTGCTTTTTGAGTTTGTTGTTGTGGATTTCTTTACATAATTGGCTCGTGGGACTCCCTGGTTCTCTCTTTTTGTGAGAGAGAGCTAGGCAGCACCTCTATTGTCTCGGCGCCATCTTCCTTCCTCTGTAGTGGTTAATTGGAGATACACAGCCTCAGAGATTTTTGTTCCTACACTGGGTTTGAACCCCAATCCTCAGATCTCAGTCTCCTGAGAAGCTAAGATAACAGGTGTGAGGCACCGACACCTACCAGGATGGTTTCCTTCTTTTTATTTCTTTGGCAGTCTTGGGGCTTGAACTCAGTGCCTGAACATTGTCCTAGGACTTTTCCTCAAGGCTAGCGCTCTACCTTTTGGGCTACAGTATCATTTCTGACTTTTCTAGGTATGTGGTAACAAGAAATTGAACTGGGTCTTCATGCATCCTTGGTAAGAACTATACCACAACTAGGCTAAACTTCTGGCCCTAGTATCTTTTTCATTTAAGGAAAACTTTGACTTGATTATATAATTCTTGAGGTAATTTTATACTCATTATTTAAGCAGCCAAATCATTAGTTTGACAAAATTTTGAACTACGTTCCTGAATAAGAGATTGTTTTCACAAGCCAGGGATGATTATTGTAGTTGGATATAATATCTAGAGTAGAATGTATGTGAATTTTGGAAACATGATATAGGAATCACTGGTTGAAGTTTGTTTTCAAAATCCAAACCTGGCACTGGTGCATTCATTTATGCTTGTAATCCTAACTACTGATGGTGCTAAAATGTGAGGTTATCAGTTTGAAGGCATCAATGCCAATCAAGAGTCTCATGAAAGGCTCTCCTACTCTTCAAGAACAGAAATGGAACTTGGGCTCAAACAGGTAAAAGGATAGCCTGCAGTAAAAGAGCTGAGTTTCAGCCACGGAATGGGAAAAAGAAATCTACTGCTAGGGAAAAGTCAACCAAGGAGCCAATGAGAAATGGGAAGAAGATTTAGGTGTAACCTTGTGGACAGGATATGTGAGACCTTATAACACAGATGACACACCATTAGCAATAGTTCTCCACTATTTCTTATCAACAGGGTATTGTTTTCCCAAACCTAAATTGATTATAAAGCTGAGCAAGGTGCAGAACCATGGATAGGAAATGTCTCAGAAAAGAAATTTACAGGTGAGTTAACACATTTTGCATAGTGTTGGTGGAGCCACAAACCAGTAGACAAATATATCTGGCAATAATATTCCTGGTTCCCCTGAGTTCTGATTGTGGCAGAGGATTAGGTGATCTTTTTTATCAACAAATTATGAATCAAGAATTCATATGGAGGGCCGGGAGTTTGGCCTAGTGGTTAAAGTGCTTGCCTAGCATGCATGAAGACCCGGGTTCGATTCCTCGGTACCACATATGTAGAAAAAAGCTGGAAGTGGTGCTGAGGCTCAAGTGGTAGAGCTCTAGCCTTGAGAAAGTCCAAGGACAGTGCTCAGGCCCTGAGCTCAAGCCCAGGACAGGCAAAAAAAAAAGAATTCATATGGAGATATGTTGAATTTTGTGTGTCAATAGAGTTAGAGTTAGAAATTCTTTCTCTTAGTGGTAATCATTCTGAAGCAAAAATTTAGACATACAAAATGAGAGTTCATTTACTGTATAACTAGAATATGTATACTTTATAAAGGAATGTGCCAGTGCTGCTGTTCAGTGATAAGGAAAATGGCTTAACAGTGGTGGTCAGAGACTGTGAATCAGGATCAAAAATTTAGTGTATTGTGCATGATTGAGAACATCCTGAGCTGCAGTACTCTTCATCTTTCATGTTTCTGATGGTCACAATGGCCAGAAAAGGAATTTGTACTTGGACTTTGTCCCAGATTGACAGCAATGAACTTTAAAATTCCCACAAATACATGAAGGAATTGATAGTGAGAAGTTAGTATTGAAGAGATTCATATATATATATATATATATATATATATATATATATCTTTAATCTTGGGAACAATTATGGCTTTGGTGAAAGGCAAGGGGATGGATAAAATACTCCAGTGATCTCTGAATCTAGAAAATAATCCAGTTCCTTACCTAATGGTTGAGAAAGAAAGCAGCACAATATACATATTTCAAGAAAATAAAAGCAACAGCCTAAAGCTGAGTGTAGTAGCTCACACCATTAATCCTAGCTACCCAGGAGGCTGAGATCTGTGGATCAGGGTTCAAAGCCTACCTGGGCACAAAAGGATCTGAGACTCTAATATCCAATTAACCTCTAGAGAATGGGAAGTGGGGCTTGGTTCCAGAGTAGTGTGAGAAGTGGGGCTTGGCTCAAGGGTAGGGCAGTAGCCTTGACCTGAAGAGCTCAGGGACAGTGTGCAGGCTGAATTCTAGCCCTGTGACCCCCCCCCCACAAAAAGGAACAGCTTATGTCCCTATGAAAAATCAAAACAATATTTAAAAATCACAAACCCAATGGTAGTATAGAGAGATGGTAAGTACTCAGCCAATACATAGTAGAATTATTTGAGTAAAGGTTTCTTTCTCATATAAAAAGACTAAACATAGAACTCCCCTATGACCCAGCAATTCCACTACTTGGCATTTACCCAATCATCCAGAAACAAGGACATACTATATCCACCAGTAAAATGTTCATTGCAGCATTATTCACCATAGCAAAGATATGGAACCAACCTAGATGTCCCTCAGTTGCTGAGTGGATCAACAAGATGTGGTATTTGTACACAATGGAATTCTATGCTGCTGTCAGAAAGAATGACATTGCCCCATTTGTTAGGAAATGGAAAGACTTAGAAAAAATCATATTAAGTGAAGTAAGCCAGACTCAAAGGAACTTAGGCTCAATGGTTTCCCTCATTTGTCAAAATCAGTAGAAACCTTGGGCTCTCCTAGCAGAGATTTGCAATAGAGCAAAACCTTGATGCAAAAAGCCATATAGTAGGACGCTGAATGAAAGGATCTCTAGGATATAGAAACATAAGCCATATAATGAATGATTGTTGTTCTTAAGGTACTATGTTATCTCTCATCTCTTTTGCTGTCCCTTGGTTATCTCATATTGATATAGTATCTCACTTTGTTATCTGATATATCAGATATATTTTTATTTGGTAATTTGAAATTGGATAGGAAACTGGGGAAAGCAAAATGATCGCTGTGGGTGGGGGGAGGGAAATGGGGACAAAGACATGTGAAAGGGTATCAATGTATGTGAATTAATGCACCATCTATCTGTCAAATATCATGTAACCTGTCTATTAATTACAATAAAAATATATGAGAAAAATATATAAAAAACATAGAAAAACATTATTTCCCACTGTAAAATACCAGTATTAGTTAATATGTCATGGAGAAAGTATATGCATTTCTCGTAAGTCAATTGCTACTTTGATATTTTCAAATACTAACAATTAGGATGGGAGAAACTGTCTTTACCTTGATCTGCCATGTTAACTCATGCCTACAATCCTAGCTACTCAGGTTTAGATCTGAGGATCGTGTTTCAAAGCTAGCCTGGGCACTAAAGACCCTGAGACTCTTATCTCCCAATTAACCACTAGAAATCCAGACACGGCACTGTGGATCTAGGGGTAGCAAGGAAGCCTGCAACTGAAAAGCCCAGGGACAGTGCCCAGGCCCAGACTTCAATCCCCACGACAAACCAAAAAAATAGAGAAAAAAGAAACAAAGAAAATGTCTTTACATTAAAAATATTTGAATCTTATTTATGTTTTTGTCTTTTTTTCCCACTGAAACCTATTAAAGCTGTTGAAGAAATGGAAGACATAATCAAATTCAGCCAGAAAAATTCAGTTGAATGTCTATGTGAAGTAGCAGTGGAAGAAAGAGGGAGGTTAATAAGAACTTACGATTGGATTTCAAAATATAAGGCAGAGGTGGTTAGAAAAAATCAGTGTTCCTTCGTGACTGAGACAGAAGAATTCAGTGAGTGTCAGAACATGCTTCTTTATAGTAAGCCTGATGACATACATGCTGCAGATAAACCAGTTGTGTCTCTTGCAGTTGAAGAATCCTTTAGATATTCACAGCATTTTAGTCAAAAATTTGAGAGTCCTAATGAGCTACAGTATTTTGAATATGGTAAAGAAGGGAAGGTATTAAAATCAGAGAGCATATTTTTTAAGCATAATTTGTTTTTTATGGGAGAGTTTGACAATAACAATGACAAGCACAGGGAAGACTGAAAATTCACAGGGAACTCACTATATCCAAGCAGTAGTTCAGAGAGGGAAGAAAACACCTGAATGTACCCCATGTGGAACACCAGATACCCAGAAATCAGCTCTTAGAAGCCACTGGAGAATTCCTACAAAAGAGAAGCCATATGAGTGCAACAAATGTGGAAAGTCTTTCACCCAGAAGAGAGGCCTTAATAATCATCAGAGAACATACACAGGAGAGAAACAATGTGGATGCAAAGAATGTGGAAAGTCCTTCACCAGGGAGGCAAAGCTTTCTAGAAATCAGAGAATAAACATAGAAGAAAAATATTATTCAGGTAACATGTGTGGAGAGTCTTTTACTTCAAAAGATCACCTTACTACCCATCAGAGAATACACACAGGAGAGAAACCTTATACTTATAACACATGTGCCAAATCTTTCACCCAGAAGAATCACCTTACTACTCATCACAGAGTACATTCAGTGGAGAAACCATACACATATAACATGTGTGGATATTATTTCACCCAGAAAAAAAACCCTTACTACCCATCACAGAGTACATACAGGGGAGAAACCTTATAAATGTACCATGTGTGGAAAGTTTTTCAGCGACAAGTCAGGCTTTACTGTTCATCAGAACAGACACATAGGAGAGAAACCTTATACATGTAACATGTGTGGAAAGTCTTTCACCCTGAAGAAACACCTTACTAGCCATCACAGAATATACACAGGGGAGAAATCTTATACATGTAACAAGTGTTGAAAGTCTTTCACCTGGAAGGAAAGCCTTACTAACCATCACAGAGTACACACAGGGGAGAAACCTTATACATGTGTCATGTGTGGTAAGTCTTTCAGTGACAAGTCAAGCTTTATTGTTCATCAGAAAAGACACTCAGGAGAGAATCCTCATGGATGTATTGAATGCGGAAAGTCATTCGCCTGGAATACAAACCCTACTAATCATCAGAGAACACACACAGGATAGCAAACTCATGGATGTAATAAATGTGGAAAGTCATTTGCCCAGAAGACAAACCCTACTAACCATCAGAAGCACACATAGGATAGAAACCTTATGAATGTAACAGGTGTGGAAAGGATTTCAAAATGAAGTCCTACCTCACTTTGCATCAGAGAACAAAGTCAGGAGATAAGCCTCATGGATGTAAAAGGTCTGGAAAGTCTTTTTCCCAAAAGAAACAACTCAATGTCCACTAGAGAATACACACAGGAGAGAAAACTTATACATGTAACGTGTGGAAAAGCTTTCAGCCAGAAGGCAGGCCTTATTATATATCAGAGAAGACATACAGGAGAGAAACCATATGAATGTCTCTAATATGCAAAGTCTTCACATAGAAACTACATCGAAGCAACCGTAAAAGAATTGTCACTGATGAGAAACCTTACGAATGTACTAAAATATTTGAAGGCTTTTTCGTAGAAGAAAACTCAGTTTTCATCACAGTACCCACACAGACAGGAGGCTTATGAATGTAGCAAATGTGCAGTCCTTCACTCATAAGTCACAGCTCAGGGTTCCTCACTGAACACCACATGAGAAAAAGCCTATGAATGGAACAAATGTGCAAAGTACTTTTCCCTTGTTTGTTTGTTTTTACTTTATATATATATATATTTTATTGTAATTAATAAAAGGGTTACATGATATTTGCCAGATAGAAGGTGCATTAATTCACATACATTGATACCCTTTCACATGTCTTGGTACCCATTACCCTCCCCCCACCCACCACCCACTCCCCGTATTGGTTTTCCCCCTTCCCAATCAAGTTTCAGATGACCAAATACAAATAAATTCTTTATTTATCGGCTTGAACTTTGATTTTCTGGCAGTTAATTGGAGATAAGAGTCTCCCAGACTTTTTTGTGCTGGGGCTGGCTTTGAATCACAGTCCTCAGATTGCAGCCTGATGAGTAGCTTGGCATGAGCCACCGTCACCTGGCACGTTTTTTCAAGAAGTCCTACCTCAGCTCGCATCAGAAAACACACAGGAGAGAAATTGTATGAACGGAACATCTGTGGAATGTCCTTTACCAACAATTCATGACACTGTACTTACAAAACACAGTAGAGACAAATCTCATTACTATAACAGTGGAGGAAAATCTTTCATCTGGAAGGTACACCTCAGTGTTTATCACAGAAGTGATTCATATAGAAGAAAAGTAGCAAACAGAACAAATGTTCAATTACTTATTCAAGAACAAAGGAAGCATGGATTTCTTCACTACTCCTCTTAACATCTCCTACATATGTGTGGTCCATTAATTGAAGATAAGAGTCTCTTTGTTTTTAGTGCCAGGGCTGTTTGTGAACCTCAATCCTCAGATGTCAGCCTTCTGAGTAGCTAGGAAAACAGGCATGAATCATCATGCCCAGCTTGTCTTAACACCTTTTATCCCCTTGTTATTTCCTGAAACATTCATTGAACATGGAAAGACACACAGTTGGGGATACATTTTTTATGTGTGTTGGTACAAGTGTTGGCAGCTTGAACTCTGACCTTAGGCACTGTTCTTCAGCATTTTTGCTTGAGGTTAATGCTCTATCAATTGAGCCACAGCTTTATTCTGGTTCTTTGGTGGGTAAATAAGGATAAGAGTCTTAATAATTTTGATGAGTAATCCCAAAATGACTTTTAGTTTTTCATTTGATTGAATTAATCACTGGTGAGTCATTTTGATTGTTTACTCTTGCCAATTCTGTTTTTTTGTTACACTAAAGCACCATTGTGGATATTGTGAGGAGCCTGTGTTTTCTCCATGTTCTGAAGGTTGAAATAAAGTTCTCAGGAGGATGAATATCTCTCTGCCATGGCTACTGTCCCTTTCTCTATCTCTCTGAAAACAGCTATACCAAAACACAATTAAGACAGAGTTTTGTTCATCTTAATTCTGGTAGTAATGGAAAAAAATGAACTAAAGGAAATTAGAAGATGATTAGATGGAGCCAGTTGTGGCGTTTCATGCCAATATTACTGTCTACTGAGGAGGATGGGATCTGAGGATCATGGTTAAAAGCCAGTGGAACCAAAGGACCTGAGACTTTTATCTCCAATTAATCTGTAGAAAAAGGGATATGGAGTTTGGCTCCAGGGCAGAGCAATATCCTGTAGGTGAAGAGCTCAGGGACAATGCTCAGTCCCAGGAGTAGGGTGGTAGCCTTGAGTTGAAGAGCAAAAGGACAGGGTTGAAGCTAAGTTCAAGTGCAATAATCCACCAAAAAAAGAAGATAGTTATATGGCTAGAGAAATCCAAGGGATGAGAGATACAAAGGTAGGAAGATGCAAGACATTTGGTAAGGTAGAATTCAGGTAAAAAGTAATCCTTGGTGTGTCTCTGGGTGTCTCCTTGTGTATGTCTCTCTGGGTCTGTCTCCCATGAGATCACTCACACTGTTGGAGTGTGCCCCTACCCTTCCACGTGTCTGCTTTTTGTAGTTTTTTGTCAGTTTTGGGGCTTGAACTCTGGGCCTGACCACTGTCCTTGGGCTTCTTTCTCAAGGCTAGAATTTTACCACTTGAGCCACAGCAGCACTTTCAGCTTTTTTCTATGTTTGGGGTACCAAGGAATGAAACCTGCATCTTTATTCATGGTAGGGCAAGCACTCTATCACTAAACCTAACTCCCAGCCCCTAAGTCAACAATTATAGAATATGTGCCTAGTATTTCTATTATAAAGGTAATATTTCTCCAATAAACATAACATTTAGTGTGTGTTTCACAATAAATGACACAAGGTGTTTTCGGTGGGGATGACTGCATCCCTGTCTATCCCCACCTCTCATCATTCTGTCAGTTCCTACTGACAGAAAATGAAGTACCAACTATATGGGAAAATAGTCTGAACCTTGTTTAGTATATAAAAGTATATAAACTTCGTTGGTCATCAAAAAATAAAAGGGTAGAGCCAATGAAAGACTTTTATTTTTTTGGTTATGTGGTACTGAGGAATTGAACCAAAGGCCACCACTATTATTCATAGGTACACACAAGGCTCCTTACCCCTAAGCCCCGGCACAGCATTCATAACCAGGTAAATCGTCCACCTGTGGGGAGTTAGCTCCCCTTTCCCTGAGGTCACATCCTGGATTGTCTCAGTCACACCTCCATATAAACATGGGAGAATCCCAGATGCTGAGTTCACATTTGCATCTGCTAGAGCCACTCCTCCCCCATCCTCTTCCTACATCAACCGCAATCCCACCTAAAGCCACTCCCTTTTTCCCTTCCCTCCCTTCTCTCTTCCCTTCTCTCCCCAAACCTCTATCTCATGTGGGCTGGCAGCATGCTCTCCCAATAAGTGTTTTTCTGCCTGAATCCTGTGGTGGTTTCCTTTTTGCTGAACCTTCATAATGGTGCTGAAACCCGGGAGGGAACAGAGTCAGGAGCTGCTGGATCCTCTCCTCTTCTCTTTCCCAGGGATAATCATCTTCTTGACTACTCCTTACCAGACTAAACTGCTCAAAACCTACACTGGATTTCTTGCCATTACCACTGCTGGCCTTGAAATGTCTAACACTTACAGTAATTAACTGAAGATTAGACTCTCGTGGACTTTCCTGCCTTGGCTGGCTTTGAACCACAATCCTCAGATATCAGATCTTATGTAATAACCCAATGTTCACATGAGATTCTTCTCTTATAAAACCACAAAAAGAGCCACGGTGGCTCACACTTGTAATCCTAGCTATTCAGGAGGCTAAGGTCTGAAGATCAAAGTTCAAAGCCAGCTCAGGCACAAATATCTTGAGCCTCTTATCGTCAATTAACCTGTAGAAAACAGGAGATGAGATTTGGCTCAAGGAGAGGGCAATATCATTGAACTGAAGAGCTCAGGGACAGTGCTCAGGTCCAGAGTTCAAGCCCCATGATCCACAAAAAAAAAACCAAAAACAAAAGACAAAAAAAACCCTTCAGCTATCAGTTCAAGATCTAAGTACCAGTTTACTATTTTAAAATAAAAGAAGACTTGGAAATTAAGCTTTATCTCTGATTGTACTACCTACACACTGTGTGATGTAAAAACTCTTGGAAGATGATCATGCCCTGAGATCAAGCTCCAGCACAAGAATAAAAACACAAGAAAAAAATAAATGTTCTAGGTTCTTTTATTATAATCCTAGCTACTCAGGAAGCTGAGAGATAAGGATCAACATTCAAAGCCAGCCAAAGGAAGAAATTCCCTGTGAGAAACATATGTCCAATTACCACTCAAAATCCAGAAGTTGTACTGTCCCTCAAAGTGTTAGACTGCTAGGTTTGTACAAAACAAAACAAAACAAAAAACCAGGAACAGTACAATAAATGAAAAGGAAGGTGAAAGAGAGAGGGCCCCATTAAAGAATTTTGAAACATGGCTCCCATGTGGAATCTTACCTGCTCAGGTCCCTGAGATTGAGGATCAAGGTTCAAAGCCAGCCTTGGCAGAAAAGTCCATGAGGCATGTTTTAGTGGATAGCAGTGTTGGTCTTGAACTTGTTGTGTTTGGCTCATGACTAGAGCTCTACTGCTTCCTGGATCTTGGTGCTTAATGGGAGATAAGTGTCTCATGGACTTTTCCTATCCAGGCTGGCTTCCAACTGTAATCTTCAGATTTTAGGATACTTTGTAGTACCCTTGGTTTCTCATGGGATCCTTGTCTCCTATTAACCACTGGAAAAGAAAAAAAGTAGCAGAACTTGAGATGTGGCTTAAATAGCCAGACCTGCTAGCCTGGAATTTAATCAAAGAAAGCCTCAGGGAGAGACACCAAGCTGAGTTCAAACCCTAAGTACTAGCACACAAATGAAAAATAAAGACTGCAAAGTTAAATTTTACCTCCAATTGTAAATCCTGTTAGCTCCGAGAAAAAAAGTAAAATAATCCCCTAATGAACAGTAACCAGGCCCATAGTTCAAGACCTAGCAAAAGAACCAAAAGACCCAAAACCAGTAGTAGAACTGTGACCCAAATTATACAACCTGACTGCTATTTCCAGCTGAAGGCCTCAAACACACAAAAACAAATACACACACTGGGAGTGAGTGGCCATGCTCTAAGCCAAAAGACCTGAATTAAAAATTAAATAAAATGTGAGGAAGTGGTGCTGTGGCTCAAGGTGGTAGCCTTGAGCTTCATAGCTCAAGGACAGTGCCCAGGGAGAGAGTTCAAGCCACGAAACTGACAATAATAATAAATTTAAAATAGCTAAATGAAATGTGAAAGGAGAGGAACCAATTAAAGGAATTTAAACCTCACACCTGTGATCCTACCTTCTTAGACTGCTGAAATCTGAGGGTCATGATTTGAAGCCAGACTGGACAGGAGAGTCCATGAGCCCTGTTTTAGTGATCAGGAGTGGTGGGCTTGAACTTGCTCTGTTTGGCTCATGACTAGAGCTATACTACTTTCTGCTTCCTGGTGGTTAATTAGAGGTAAGAATCTTATGAACTCTCCTGCCCAGGATGGCTTCCAACTACGATCCTTAGATTTCAGTCCTCTATGTAGAGCCCTTCTCTTCCCAGGGAACTCTCATCTCCTATGAGCAACCATAATGAATAAATAAATAAATCATAGAAGGAGGGAGAGGTGGAGGAGGAGGCTAAATGACAGACTGGGAAGGAAGGTCCATGAGACTTGTTTTAGTGAGTGCCAGTGGTAGGCTTGAACTCCAGGTGTTTTACTCAGGGCTAGAGCTCTACTACTTCCTGGTTCTTGGTGGTTAGAGATAAGAGTCTCTGGGATTTTACTGCCCAACTGTTTTCAAACTGCAGGCTTTAGATTTTAGGATTCTGTTTAATGCCCTTAGTTTCTCTGTGGACACTTCTCTCATATTTACCAACATAAAAGAAAAAAAGAGGCTGAAGTTAAGTTGTGCCTCAAGTAGACCAGCCTGCTAGCCTAGAATTTAAAACAAGAAAGCCACAAGGAGAGTTACCAAGCCTTCAGTTCAAGTCCAAAGTACAAGCACACAAATGAAAAAATAAAAAGACTCAGAAGTCGAGTTTTGCCTCCAATTGTAAAAACTAGCTTTGAGGGAAAAAAAATGGTCCTCTCATGAACCAGGCCCAGAGTTCAAGCCCTAGTATAGGAATCAAAAGACCAAAAGACAGTAGTTGCTCCGTGACCCAAAGTGTACACACTATATTCAAGATAACCCCTCAAATAAAAACAAAAAGAAAAAGTGAGATTAAGTGGCTACCTTCTAATATCAAGCCACAAGTCCTGAACTAAATTTTTTAAAGAAAAATTAAAAAATAAAATTTGAAAGGAGAAAGAAGCCAATTATAGAAATTGAAATCATGGTTCACACCTGTAATCCTACCTACTTAGCCAACTGAAATTTGTGGATCCAGGATCGAAGCCATCCTGGGCAGGACAGTCCATGAGACCTGTTTTAGTTAGTGACACTGGTGGATTTGAACTTTCTGTGCTTTGTTTCTGGTTAGAACTCTACTACTTCCTCTCTCTTGGTGGTTAATTGAAGAAAAGTCTCATGGTCTTTCCTGAACAGGCTAGCTTTGAACTATAATCCTCATATTTCTAAGTTTTTGTATGCCCCCATGTTCATATGAGACTCTTTCTCCTATAAACCACCAGAAAAAGCAAAGAAGGAAGGAAAGGGGAAAGTAAGTAGGGATGGAAGTCTGGAGGAGGGATGGAGGGAGCAAGGGATGAGGGAGGGAGGAAGGAAGTAAAAATAAAGAAAGAGGATGAGGAGATTGGCCTGGTGGTAAGAATGCTTGTCTAGCATGCACAAATTCCCAGGTTCAATTCCTTGGTAGGACATATTTTGAAAAAAGCCAGAAATGCTGCTGTGGCTCCAGTGGTAGAGCTCTAGCCATGAGAAAGCCCAAGGACAATGCTCAGCTCTAAGTTCAAGGCCCAGAACTGGCAAAAAAAAGTGAAGGAAGGAAGGAAGGAAAGAAGGAAGAAAGGAAGGATAAAAATGATGAAGGAAAGAAAGCCTGAAGTTGAGTGGTGACCCCAGTTGTGAATACTGCTAGCGATTAGGAAAAAGCAAAGCAAAGCAAAACACCTCAGAGAGAGGAGCCAATCCATAACAAGCTAGAAGATCAGAACAAACGACTTTTTTGCCAGTCCTGGGATTGGGGTCAGGGCCTGAGCACTGTCCCTGTATTTTCTCAAGTGTAGGGCTCTACCACTTGAGCCACAGCACCACTTCTGGATTTTGCTATGTTTGTGGTACCAAGGAATTGAACCCCGGTCTTCGTACATGCTAGGCAAGCACTCTACCACTAGGCCAAACTCCCAGCCCCAGAACAAATGAATTTTTAAAACAAACAAACAAAAAAAAGATGAATTAAAAAAGGAATAAGAGCCAGGTAAAATGGCTCAAGCCTGTAATCCTAGCCATTCAGTAGGCTGAAATCTGAGGATCCAGCTTCAATACCAGCCCAGGAACAAAAGGAGGTAAGACTCATCTCCAATTAACCTCTAGAAAAATGGGAAGTGGGGCAGTAGCCTTGAGTTGATGAGCACAAGGGCAGTGCCCAGGCCTAGTTCAAGCTCCATCACCCACCAAAAAAAAATAGATAGGAGAAGATATCCAATAGACAACTCAAAATTTTCTAAACTTGGTTCATGCATATCTACTAAGATCACTAAAAGCAGAGGATGGTTGTTTGAAGCCAGCCTATGCAAGAAAGTCCATGAGACTTGTTTTAGTGTGTCTGCCAGTGTTGAGCTTAAACTGATGGTGTTTGTTCATGATTAGGGCCCTACTAGTTGTTTTTTTCCACGAGGGCTTTAACTCAAGCCCTGGGCACTGTCCTTGGACACTTTTTGCTCAAGGCTTGTGCTCTGTCACCTGAGCCACAGTGCAACTTCTAGATTTTTCTGTGTTTGTAGTACTGAGGAATTGAACCCAGGGCTTTGTGCATGTGAGGCAAGCAATCTACCACTAGGTTACTCTTCTGGCCCAGTCTCTATTACTTTCTCCCTGTGGGTAGTTCATTAGAGATAAGAGTCTCATGGACTTTCCTGCCCTGGCTGGCTTCAAACCACCATCCTAAAATATCAAGCCTCTGCACTGCCCTTGTGTTCCCAGGGCACTCTTATCTCCTATGAATCACCAAAAAATAAAAAGGCAGAAGTTGAAGTATGGCTTATGTGGTAGAGCCAGGGAGTCTTAAATTAAAAACAAAATCAAAACACCAAACTCTGTAAATCATTTACCTCAAATTACCACTCAAAACCCAGAAGATGCATTGTGGAGCAAAGTCGAAGAGTGTTCACTTTGAGCAAAAGAGCTCAGGAATACTGCCCAGACTATAAGTTCCAGCCCCACGATAGAGTAAACAACAAAGCCAATAGTTGACCTGTGGCCCAAGTAGCAGAGCATCTATATGTTGAGGGGTGAGAAAACAAAAACAAAAACATCTAAACTGTAAAAAAAAATATTGAGGGAGAGTGGTTAGTCCCAACAAGAAACTAGAGGTCGTGAAATCAACTGTAAAACTACCAAAAATTGTATATATACAGAAATAATAAACTAGATGAAAACTTCTGAGGATTGTGGTTGAAAGCCAGCCTTGGCACGAAAGTCCATGAGACTTGTTTTAGTGAGTGCCAGTGGTGGGCTTGCATTTGTATTTTCCTGACTAGAACTTTGGTACTTTCTGTCTGTTGGTGGTTGATTACAGATTAGAGTCTCATGAACTTTCCTGCCCAGGCTGGATTTGAATCATAATCCTCAGATTTCAGAGTCTGTGTAATGCCCCCATGTTCACATGAGACTCTTTCTACTATAAACCACCAAAAGAAAACAGAAAAGAAAGGGAGAGAAAGACAAAGAGAGAGAGAGAGAGAGAGAGAGAGAGAGAGAGAGAGAGAGAGAGAGAGAGAGAGAGAAAGAAAGAAAGAAAGAAAGAAAGAAAGAAAGAAAGAAAGAAAGAAAGAAAGACATAAAAGTAGGAAGGAAAGAAAGCCTGAAGTTGAGCTTTTGCTCCAGGTATGAATCCTGCTAGTCTGGAGGGAAAAAAGCAAAGCAAAGCAAAGCAAAACAAAGAAAAAAAAAGTTAGGGAGACTAGCCAATCCCTAACAACAAATTAGAGGACTTGACAGAAGAAGGAGGAGGAGGAAGAGGAAGAGGAAGACGAAGAGGAAGAGGAGGAGGAGGAGGAGGAGGAGGAGGAGGAGGAGGAGGAGGAGGAGGAGGAGAAAAGAAAGAAAGAAAAAAACGAATTAATAGGGTGGCCAGGAATTTGGCCTAATGGTAAAGTGCTTGACTAGCATAAAGACCGAGGTTCGATTCCTTGGTACCACATACATAAAAAAAAAGCTGGAATGATGCTATGACTCAAGTGGTAGATATCTAGCTTGAGAAAGCACAAGGATAGTGTTCAGGCCATGAGTTAAACCCCAGGACTGGCCAAAAATGAGTTGAAATGAAGAAGAAAACTAAAAATTTAGAAAATAACTTTCATACCTGTATACTATTGTTGCTCAGATCACTGAGATAACAGGATTGTAGTTAAAAGCCAGCCTGGGCAGGAAAATACATGAGAGTTGTTTTAGTGTGTGCCTGTCAGTGGTGGAGTTAAACTGGTGGTGCTTTGTTCATGATTAGAGTTCTACTACTTTCTGCCTCTGAGAGGTTCAGTGGAGATTAAGAGTCCCATGGACTTTCCCGCCCAGGTGGGTTTTGAACCATGATCCTCAGATGTCAAAACTATGTGTAGTGCCCTTGTGTATCCAGGGGACTATTATGTTTTCTGGACTACCAAAATAATAAAAAGGAAAAAGTTGAGCTGAGCTTAGGTTGAAAAGCCAGGGAGCTTTGAATTTAAAACAAATAAACAAAAAAAAATGGTTTTGCCTCTAAATGGTACTCTTTGCTATCTTTGAGGAAAAAATATTTTGGACAATGACCAGGCCCTGAGTGTTAGCTTGAAGTAAAAAAGCTCAGGAATAGCACAAGATCTTAGGTTCAAGACCCACAGTGGGATAAACAACAAAGCCAGTAATTGACCCAAGTAGCAGAGCTTCCACATGTTAAGCTAAAACAAAAAGCAAAAACAAAAACCCAACACTAAAAACAAAAATGAGGGTGAGTGAATAATCCCAAACAAAATGCTAGAGAACAAGAAATAATAATTAGCAATTATTTTAGAAAGTAAGGAGAAACTAGAGAAGAGTCAATTAAAGACTTCAAATCATGTGTCACATTGGAATCCTTACTTACTGAGATTGCTGAAATCTGAGCATCGTGGTTCAAAGTCAGCCTAGGCAGGAAAGTGCATGAAACTCTTTTAATCAGTGGTAGTGGTAGGGCTTGAATTTGATATGTTGGCTCAAGGCTAGAGCTCTAGTATTTCCTGTCTGTTGATGGTTGATTACAGATAAGGGTCTCAAACTTTCCTGCCCAGGCTGGCTTTGAACCACTATCCTCAGATTTCAAAGCCAATGTAATGCCATGTTCACACGACACTCTTTTCCCATAAAGTACCTGAAAAAGAAAAGAAGGAAGGAAGAAAGGAGTGTGAGAAGTTCCAAAGGCTAGAAGGAGGGAGGGAAGGAGGGAGGGAGGGAGCAATCGAGAGAGGAAAGAAGGCAATCCTAAATTTGAGCAATGGTTCAACTTGTGAAGCCTGGTAGCTTTGAGGGAAAACAAAAGTAAACCAATACACCCCTGAGAGAAGAGACAATCCATAAGAAACTAGAAGACCTGAACAAACAAACTTAAAAAGGAACAAAAAATGAATTAAAAAGGAGAAGATATGAGACAATTCAAAGTTATCAAAACTTGATGGGCGAGATGGCTGATGCCTATAATCCTAGTTACTTAAGAGGTTGAGATCTGAGGATCGCAGGTCAAAGCTAGCCCGGGCACTAAAGACCAAGAGACTTTTATTTATTTATTTTTGATTTATTTTTTTTTGCCAGCCCTGGGGCTTCAACTCAGGGATTCTGTTCAGGCCCAAAGTTCAAGCCCCAGCTCAAAAACCAAAAACAAACAATTCTTTTTAAGTGCCAGGGGCAGCCACCAATGCCTCACACATTTAATCTTGGCTGTTCAGGGGTTGCAGACTGAGGATCGTGGTTCAAAGCCAGCCTGCATAGTAAATTTCCTGTGAGACCCTTACTTCCAATTAACCACTCAAAAACTAGAATTTGCACTGTATTACAAACTGGTGAAGTTGTTGTACCCAAATTCCTAGAACCCTGAAAAGACCACCAGAGGCCATAGTCAAAGCTAAAATGCAAGGGTCATTTATTATGAGGCTAAATTCGGACCTCCACGTACCCATAGCTGGGAATGCTAAAAGGTCCTGAACAAGGATTTTACACAGCTTTTATAGGGAAATTCCATGGTTAAAATCACCTGATTGGCTATTTGGTAACTCAAACCACTGGTCGCTTTAAGATTAATCAGAGCTCAGGTGTCTAATCACTGAGCATCAAGATGTTGCCACCTGGGGTTCAAGTACATGGGCCCTAAGCAAGGGGAGGAGGGGGCCATTCCCAGAACATGGGACAAACTTGGCACAACATTCCCCTCTTTCACATGATACTTTTAGAGCCAATCTTGGATCTATCTAGTTAAAATCACACAAGGGCCTAAGGGTCCAGCTAAGGAAGAAAACAGGGTTGTCAACCAAGGGGAAAAATTCCTTCACTTTGCTCCCTTTTCCGTTTTAACACCATTAGGTGGGAATGCACAACTATGAGTATTTGCCCACACAGAGTCCCTGTCCAGACATTGCCATATCTGTTGTTCCCACATACACTAGGAACTATTATTGGTTTGGGCAGTGCAACTTAATTTTTAGTGGGCTGCTTTTGGTCCAATTGATATCCATATTTCCCTGGTTTTACTTCAGTAAAGCCAACCTCCCAATAAGCTCCTGGTTTGTCCACTTGCTGCCTTGACCCTGGATTTTGCCGATTTCTTCCATACATTGTTTAGCTGACATACTCTGCAACCTGCGATAATCTGATCGATTTTGACAGCTGCTTCAATTTGTAATCTGGTTTCTGGCTCCCAGATGAGTACTATGGTGAATTTTTTGTAGCACCTTCATCCCTAATTTTTCTGGGAGTACTATGTGACTCCTGGAAATCTCTCCACCATCCATCGAGGATCTGTGCCATAGGTAGTTTCTAAATTCATTTCAAGTCTTCCTCCATATACCCTGGGATCAGTGGTAAGCTCTGGGCCCTGGGTCTGGGAGCTGGAGGGCTAGAGCTGGGGTTGGAGCTAAGGCCACATCCTGGGCAGTCTGGTCAGCCAGATGATTACCCCTGTACACAAGATCTACAGGTTTCTGGTGTCATGGGCAATGGATTATTGCCAGTCCTCTTTATTTTTGATAGTTTTTCCCTTCTGCTGTAAGGAGGCCCCTCTCTCTGTACATTGCCCTGTTTATGTGGGTGGTGGCAAAGGCATACCGACTGTCTGTATCAAACTGTCAGTCTTTTATTCTTACTCAGTCTTAGAGCTTGGGTTAGAGCCACCATTTCCGCTCTTTGTGCTGACATTCCTGTAGGCAGAGACTAAGCCCACATTATTTCAGTCTGAGACTACTGCAGCCCCCACATACACCTGGCCTTGGTGCATAAAGCTGCTTCCATCAGTGAACCAGACAATCTCCGCATTTGGCAGAGGCTCATCTTACAAATCCTCTTACTCCATGAACTTGGGCCAAAACCTCAGCACAGTCATGAAGTGGAGTTTTCAGGTCTGGATCGGGCATTCGATGCTGGGTTAAGGGCAGTTGGAGGCTGGAAGAGAATCAGCTCCCAGGTCCACTGTCCTTTGAGTTGTCCAGGGGTATTTCTTTATTCTTATAGCCCCTGCACTCACCGTGTAGCTGTGGAGAGTTGACATTGAGGCTTAGTAAGTACCGAATGCTGAGCACCTGTGTCCACTAAAAACTGGACAGTAGTTCCTTCTACCTGCAAAGTTACCCTAGGTTCAGGGAGGGGATCCAAACCCCGTCTCCCCTAGTCCTCTGCGTCATGAGTGTGCCACTGGTCTGACCTGTTCTTTTCTGGGCAGTCCCAAGCCCAGTGACCAAACTCTTTACAGTAGGCACATTGATCTTTGCTCAAATTTCGACCTGGGGGCCTCGAAGGTTGAGGGCCATGTGAACCTCTTTGTGGTGGTCTTCCCTACTTCAGTTTTCTGAGTTTGAATTTACTCAGATCAGCACTCATATTTTTCTGTACTCAAAGATGTCTTCTAAATTTAAGCTTGCACCATCTCATAATGCTGCCAGGACAGTGACAGACCTTAGCCACTTCTTCCCCAATATTTTGATACGTTGCTTTCACTAGCACAATGCTGCCAAATTAGACACCACAGTCTCACAGGGACTCTGATTATCCCAGGCTGGCTCAAAACTGCAGCTTATAGATCAATGAGTCATTTATAAGGCCATGTTACTCCAATTAGAAGCAACAAGGTGGTCATCATAGAAATAAGTCTCTAAGCATGATCTTACCTGGAATTTGGTAAGGGCCAAAATTACATCTAAATAAGGACCTGCTGTTCTTTTCTGTGGGCCCGCTGGAAACTGTTACAAACTTACAAGGGCCAATTGAAATAGCAATTAATCATTTTGTTAGCCCTAATTTTCCTTTTTCTTGAAACAAACATTTTCACATTTTGTTCAGAAACATATTTCTAATATTCTTTAAAAATTTTACTGATCATCTCTCTGTACACACACAGACACACACACACACACACACACACACACACACATATATATATATATATATATATATATATATATATATATATATATATATATACATATAGTTCTAGCATCCATGTTACACAAGGCTGGCAAGTTTAGGCTGCCTGCATGGCTATGTAAGCAATTGCCTGTGAAGCCTCTCCAGATGGCTGTTAATACCTCCCAACAATTCTTATTTCATTAGCTCCTACAACAAAATCCTTCTCTGAGTTCTTAATCAGTTATTCCTATCTCCAAATCTTTGCAGTTGACTGATTACTCAGTGAAATGGCTCCTCCATCTGTTTTTCCACATAGCCTGAGTTCAGCACATACATGCCTCCATAGGGCTCAAGAAACTACTTTTGTCTTCAGGCCTCCTAGGCATCAAGGCACTCCGTTTCTATTCTGCAGTTTAGATTACTGCCCAGCCAATATCAGTTTCTATAATACATTCAATTTCAGTCCAGTAGCATGGAACTAAATCATAGGGAGATAAACCTTTAAAACCCTTTTTCCCAATTTGATACATTTTAAGGGGCAGTTTAAGACTAATCACATCAACACAATTTACCCTCAGATTTCTACAGATAGGTAAAGTTTCTGACATCGATAAATTCACATTTAAAATGTAAACAGCTCTACCCAACTGCGTTTAAAGATCGCAAAATTAATATCAGCTGTTCATTTCCAGGAAGTTTAAGGATTTTGCCAATCTTACTCTTGCAGGTGAGAACCAAGTTCTTTTACAAGGTAATTTATTTTGTTACAACTGCAGCCATGCGGGAGTGGATATACCAGGCCCAAGACCCAGAAATACCACACAAAACAAGACAGAAGCAGAAACCTTTAAGTACCCCCAAATTTTGATGGCATACCTGGCAGCAGTCAGAGTGAGGAAAACATCTGGGGCCCTGAAAACTCTCAGGGTGTTCCTCCCCATGGAGACTTCCATTCTCTGGCCAAGGCCATCCTACCTGCAAAAACTGCTATCAGGGGGGCAAGAGTTTTTCAGGACTGGTACAGATTTCAAGAACGACACAGGACCAGACAAATCACCTCAGGGGACCATAAAATGGGGGCAGTGAAGCAGAGACCTTTAAGTAAGCAAGACCAAGTCTAACAGTAAGGAATTTGACCAGGGTGGCCAGATCGTCCCAGTAAGAAAATATTCTCCCTAACCTTCTGAATCATGGGGAGGCTGAAGGTGCCCTCTGGGGCCACCCAGCTTCAAGGGCTGGCCACCCTGTTTGGCAGAGATCAATTAGTCTCCCTTTCCTGAGTTCCACGCTCAGTTCAGAGCCTCTTCCCTTGACATCCTTAAAATGTAGGCGAGCAAGGGGGGGGTAATCTGAGCCTGACCCATCTCGGCAGGGAGCACCCAAACTACAAGAGGCTCTGCTGCGGGCCTGTCACACCCTCCCCCTCATGCTCCGGGTGGCAGCAGCCTACCCAGGGGAAAGTATGGGGGTGGGGGTCTCCTGCAACAGTCTGAAAGGGTGAATAACTCCACTCAAGGGGCCCAGAGTCAGGTATGAGCAGAGTCTCTCCCTCTTGGTCCAGGATTGTTGCAATCTGAAAGTGGAACTGTTAACAGAACATGCAGACACAGACACTGACATAGACATGCTTCAGGCCAATCCCTTCCTGACCAGTCAGGCTATGATAAATACAGAACATAGCCCCAGATGGGGTCCAGGGGACGTCTCCCACCAGGCCTGCCAACAGTCTTATAGCGTGTCCACCAAGACTCTTTGCCGGCCTAAATACAGAACCTGCAGGCAACCCAGATTAACAGATTACACAGAGACACAGAGACAGACAAAGCCGGCCTATATACCGCGGTTTTTCCACGACCCGTTGACTAGGCATCTGGGTGGGCTTGGGGGTTCCCGGCCCGTGCACCCAATGTTGTACCCGAATTCCTAGAACCCCGAAAAGACCACCAGAGGCCACAGTTAAAGCTAAGTTGCAAGGGTCGTTTATTACGACTCTAAACTCGGACCTCCGCGTAGCCATAGCCGGGAACGCTAAGAGGTCATAAACAAGGATTTACACAGCTCTTAGAGGGAAATTCCATAGTTAAAATCACCTGATTGGCTATTTGGTAACTCAAACCACTGGTCGCTTAAAGACTTTTTTTTGCCAGTTGTGGGCTTGAGCTCAGGGCCTGAGCACTGTCCTTTGACTTTCTCAAGGTTAGAGCTCTACCACTTGAGCTTCAGCACCATTTCTGGCTTTTTTTTTCTATGTATGTGGTACCGAGGAATTGAACCTGAGTCTTCCTGCATGCTAGGCAAGCACTCTACCCCTAGGCCAAACTCCTGGCCCCTGGTTGCTTTAAGATTAATCAGAGGTCAGGTGTCTAACCATTGAGCCCCAAGCTGTTGCCACCCGGGGTTCAAGTACATGGGCCTAATCAAGGGCGGGAGGGGGTCACTCCCAGAACATGGAACAATCTTGGCACAACAGAGTGGAGTGCTAAATTTGAGCAAACAAGCTTTCAGTTCAAGCCACACAATAGGGGCAAAAAAAAGCCAGTAGTTGACCTCTGCAGAGACACCATTTTTTTTTTACATTTTCTTTTTCTCCTTGTCAGGTTGGGGGCTTAAACTCAGGGCCTAGGCACTGTCCTTGGGCTTTCCTCAATACTAGCACTTTACAACAGGAGGCACTACTTCCACATTTCCTTTTTAGAACTGAGGAATGAAAGCTAGGGCTTCCTGAATGCTAGGTGTGCACTCTACCACTAGGCCACAAGCCTCTAAATTGTGAGTTTAAAAAATAAACAAAACATGAGGGTGGGTGGTTAGACTAACGACACACCAGATGACCTGCAAAAAAAAAAAACACAACAAAACGAAAGAGTAAAATAAATGAAAAAAGAAGGTGAAGGAAAAGAGCCAATTAAAGATTTTTTTCCAGTCCTGGCTTGAGCTCAAGTCCTGAGCACTGTCCTTGGACATTCTCAAGGCTAGAGCTCTAGCATTTGAGTCTCAGCACTATTTTTGGCTTTTTTTCTATGTATGTGGTACCGAGGAATCGAATCCATGTCTTCATACATGCTAGGCAAGCACTCTACCAGTAGGCAAAACTCCAGCACCCAATTAAAGATTTTTACATCATGGCTCACACCTATGTCCTAGTTGTTCAGGTGGCTGAAATCCGAGGATTGGGGTTCAAAAGTAGCCTGTGGGCCAGGAGTTTACCTTAGTGGCAGCCAGGATAGATTCCTCAGTACTACATACATAGAAAAAGCCATAGTAAGCCAGCCATTGTGGCTCACACCTTTAATCCTATCTGCTCAAGAGGCTGAGATCTGAAGATGGAAATTCAAAAGACCAGGCACTTAACACCGTGAGACTCTTACCTTCAATTTACCACTAGAAAAACATTGTGGCTCAAGAGGTAGGGTGGTAGCTTGGAGCTGAAAAGCTCAAGGACAGCACCCAAACCAAAGAGTTCAAGCCCCATCTCTCTCTCTCTCTCTCTCTCTCTCTCTCTCTCTCACACACACACACACACACAATCCTAAGTGGGGCTGTGGCTCAAGTGGTAGAGCTCTAGTCTTGAGAAAGTCCAAGGACAGTGCTCAGGCCCTGTGTTCAAGTCCCAGGACTGGCAAAAAAAAAGCCTGCCTGGGCAGAAGTCAGTGAGACTTCTTCCAGTGAGTGGCAGTGGTAGGCTTGAATTTGCTGTTTGGCTCAAGGCTAGAGGTCTACTACATCCTGCCTACTGCTGGTTCATTAGAGATGAATCTCATTTCCATGGGACTCTATCTCCTAAAAAAGAATCTCTGAAAGAGAGTGATTTCTCTAATTGTCAAAGCTGCAAGACTTCAGAAAAATTTTAAAACAACAAATAACCCAACCAGGCTCTAAGTCAAGGCATTAATATCAGTACCATTAAAAGGAAAAAAATCAAAGAAAACAAGAAAGGGGGGGAGAGAGAGAGAGAGAGAGAGAGAGAGAGAGAGAGAGAGAGAGAGAGAGAGAGAGAGACAGACAGACAGACAGACAGACAGACAACAGAGACAGACAGAGACAGAGGCAGAAACAGAGAAGAAAAGATGAAAGAAATAATTATATTGCCAGGCACGGGGCTCATGCCTGTAAACTTAGGCTGAGATCTGAGGATCAAGGTTGGAAGCCAGCCCTGGCACTGAAGGACTTGAGACTCTTATCTCCAATTACCCTCTGGAAAATGGGAAGTGGGTCTAGCTCCAGGGGAGGGTGATAACCTTGACCTGAAGAGCTCAGGGCCAGTCCCCAGGCCAAGTTTAACTTCTATGACTCACACAAAACAGAAAAGAAATAATTTTTCAAAGCCAGAGACTAGGCCCTGAGTTCAAGTTGTAGGACCATCTCAGGAAAAGCAATACAAAACCAAAAGCCAAACTTGACATATGGTGCAAGTAATAGCACCCAGTAGACTTGAGAAAATAAACAAAAAATTTCAGATAGAAGCACCACCCCTTGGGTTTAAGGTGTAGTACCAGCACCCAAATTTAAAAGATAAACATGAGAAATAAAGGTTTGACTCAAATTCTACAGCCTGCTAGCTCTGAACAAAAACTTTCAGGGAGAGTATACTAAGCCCTGATTTAAAACCCTAGGAAAAGCACTAAAGAGCAACACAAATCAAAAAATAAATGATAATTTGCAGCTAAAGAATTCTAGCTGCTCATCTCGCTGAAATCTGAGGATCACAGTTCTAAGCCAGCCTGGACAGGAAAGTCTATGAGACTTCTTGCATTGTATACCAGTCCTGGGGCTTGAACTTGTGGTGTTTTGCTCATGCCTAGACCCTTACTACTTCCTGACTTTTGGTGGTTAATTAAAGAGTCTCATGGATTCTTCTATGAGACACTTATGGTCCATTAATGAAAACAAAGCACACGGGGAACCCGAAATTGGCCTGTTGCTCTGGCTCTAGAACCTGCTAGCGTACAGGAAGGAAAAGAAAGAAAGAAAGAAAGAAAGAAAGAAAGAAAGAAAGAAAGAAAGAAAGAAAGAAAGAAAGAAAAAAGAAAGAAAGAAAGAAAGAAAGAAAGAAAGAAAGAAAGAAAGAAAGAAAGAAAGAACGAAAGAAAGGAAGGAAGGAAGAGAGGAAGAAAGGAAGAGAGGAAGGAAAAAAGAAAGAAAGGAAGGAAGGAAGGAAGGAAGGAAGGAAGAAAGAAAGAAAGAAAGAAAGAAAGAAATGAAAAAAGAAAAGAAAAGAAAATGTTAGACACATGTTAATGCCTTCAGTTCAAACCCTAGGAATAAAACCAACCAAAAAGCCAACCAAAGTCAGAAACTCCCTTGTGGCTTATGAAGAGGTTGTTAGTATTGAGGGAGGAAAATTAGGAAAAGAAATAAAAAGAAAAACAGAAATTCAGCTGTGGATCAAGGTGTGAATATGGCTAACACATTGAGCAAATAAAACAAAAATCAAACAAAAATAAAAGTGCCAATTCAGGGAGACTTGCCAGTGACTCCTGAGATCAATCCTTTCAGTTAGCAAAATTCAGAGTCTTAACCAGCACTGATTTAAGCTACAATTTTCCTTTCTTCTTTTTAAAAATATATTGTTATTGTAATTAATAGAAGGGTTACATGATATTTGCCTGATAGAAGGTGCATTAATTCACATACATTGATTCCCTTCCAATTGTCTTGGTCCCCATTTCCCTCCCCCCCACCCCCACCCCTCATCTTTTTTTCCCCCTCCCCTATCCAATTTCAAATAACTAAATACAAATATATCCGATATATCAGGTAAGAAAGTGGGATACTGTAACAATATGAGATAACCAAGGGACAGCAAAAGAGATGAGAGATATCATAGTACCTTAAGGACAACAATCATTCATTATATGGCTTTTGTTTCTATGTCCTAGAGATCCTTTCATTTAGCATCCTACTATATGGCCTTTTGTATCAAGGTTTTGCTCTATTGCAAATCTCTGCTAGGAGAGCCCAAGATTTCTACTGATTATGACAAATGACGGAAATCACTGAGCCTAAGTTCCTTTGAGTCTGGCTTACTTCACTTAAGATGAATTTTTCTAAGTCATTCCATTTCCTAACAAATGGGGCAATGTCGTTCTTTCTGACAGCAGCATAGAATTCCATTGTGTACAAATACCACATCTTGTTGATCCATTCATCAACTGAGGGACATTTGGTTGGTTCCATATCTTTCCTATGGTAAATAGTGCTACAATGGATATACTAAATCCACCAGCACAACAATGTTCATTGCAGCACTATTTACCATTCTTTCTTTTTTTAAGGGAAGGGTCTGGTTATGTTACACTTATACTGATATAATTCACAGATATCTACCATGAGGAAAATATGGATTTTTCTACATTCTATAAGTAAAATTAGAATTAAAATGAAATTCAAGCTTAAAAGATTCAGCCACTTAGCTACATTTTAAAGAGGGAACACAAGTACCTCTAAACTATTCCTAAGTGTGCCAGAGAATGGGGCATACAGAGAGGAAAGTAATTGCAAGCCATCCATAGACAGTTTGGCTTCATTGTTTTCTTGTCATGATTTATCATGTTTTTTTCTTTGGAGAACATTCACTCTTTTATTTCCTGAGAAAACCAGTTGTGTTTTCTGGTAGTATAATTTGAGACTACCTGAGCAGTGATCTTTCTACTGGGCTCACAGTGCCGGAGACTCAAGCTCCTCTCTTGCATGCCCCTGGTGTTACAAAGCCCCTGGCTGGAGTGGTTCTGGTGTGACCAAATGGGTGGGTGAAAAGCTTCCCTCTGTCAGTGACAGGGCTTCCAGCTCTCTGTGGCCTTGGTGTCTTTCAGGGCTCTTCACTCGCATCTCTGGAACTGGTTGTTACGGGGGCTGCACACAGCAGCACAATCTCCTCAAAGCAGCCATCATCCTGCTCACTCCCCCCTTCCTGCCCCATTTTCTTCTGGATCTAGAGGCTCTGCCATCATGCTGTGTCTGCTCCAAGGGAAGGACAACATCCTCTGAGGTGTTGTGTCCAGGAGCAAAGCAAGAGCAGCCAGGAGGCTTTGCCGAGCATGCTGGGGGCTCAGCAGCAGGAACTTTGTGCACAGCCTCCTCTGGCAGCTCCTTGCAGCCATACCAGGCATATCTCTGAAGCCTCATTCCAGGCTCCTTGCAGCCCTGACTTTTGGTAGCCTGCAAGACTCTGTTCTCATTCTGGGGCTGAACAGAGGGCAGGGATTTTGCTTTACCTCTGTGGAGCAAAGTCTCCTAATGGCTCTGTGGCAGGGAGGAGACTTGGAGGGCAGCCACTGACTCATAATATGCCATGAGGCTGTGGATGGAGCTCCTGTGCAGGAAGCAGAATGGAATGGCAGGCAGAGAGGCGCTTCTGCCTGTCTGCTTCACATAAGAAGTCAGCAGACACTGAGAGGGAAATGGTAAAGAAGAAATCTGGGAAGGAAACCTCCTCTCCTCCAGTAGGTAGGTGGAAGGTTTTGGGACAGTGACATATGCCTGAATTCCCCAGTCCAGGGTTTGAGATGTCACAGGGCTGACTCTCTCTGCCTTCAGGCCATCTTGAATGAAAAATTAGGTTTCCATCACATCACCAAAGAATCTGTGCAGAACTGATGTGTGGATTTGCGATTCACTGTATCCCATTGAATACATCCTGCTCACCGCTGTTGGGTTTAACTGCTTGGGCAGGGGCTCAACCAGATACTGGGAGCCTTCCTCAACTCCATCAAACCACATGTGTGACATGACTTATTGTATATCAGGCCTCTGCTGAGGGTCTAAAATTAAGAGCTGGAAAAGGATGTGATGTCCTCTGGCAATGCTCCCTTTAAATGGGAATTGTCCCGTAATCATAAACAATAGGATGGTGCCCTGACACCAGACATCTACCTTGAAGCCATCTTAGGCTTCTTTCAGGTATATTTCAGGGACACAGAACACATAGGTACCATGAAGATCTGTGATCACCTCCCCTGGGGCAATCTTGAGGCTCAACTAAAAGTCACAGACCTTGATATTGCTGTGTTCATCCAGAAGGATGTTGTCAGGCTTCAGGTCCAGGTGTGCAATGCCATGCCGATGGAAGTACTACGTCACACTTTCCATCTGCTTCAGCAACTTCCTGGCTTCCTTGTCATAAAGCTGGCATGATGCTGTGATCCAGCTCTGAAAGTTTCCCTTGGTGGCCATTTCCATCACCAGGTAGACATGTTCCACTCCGTGGTTCACTTGATAGACCCTGAACACATGGGATGATTCAGAGACTTGACAATATCCACCTCACTTTCCACCAGCATTGGGCACTCTTTCGTCCTTAATATTGTCACTGCTACCTCACTGTCTGTGAGGCAGTGATAGGCCTTCTTCACCTGCCCAAAGTGCCATACCCAATGGTCTGCTGTACATCATATTGACTGGCAAGGTAGTCCTCCTCTGGGGAGGAGAATATAGGGCACTTGCTATTTGTTGACTCAATTTTCCTCAAGGGATGGCAAGCAGCCAACTACTACCAAACAGGTAAGAAAATAGGGTGGCTAGTAAATTTTAACTATACTTAGCTAAGTTATTATGACAATAAATATAAATATTAATAAATATGACAATTTCATAAATCAATGGAGTAGGTATCAAATCTTAACGAAATTTAGCCAAATCAATTTAGTGGTAGCATATCTTAAATTAGCACAATCTAAACCACAGAATAATGGAAATCCTCAAACCAACACAACCCAAAGCCTTCCTTCCTCCCAATCCCCCAATAATAGCACCAGTCTAGATCTGATTTACTCCAGCACTGCAAAATAGCTCTCTCAGCACTTTAACTGAAAATGCAAAGCAACTAACTGCCTCCTGTAAACCCTGAAGGCACCTCACAATGGCATGTGAGGTCGATGGGGAAATGGCCCAATCACAGTGAGGCCAATGGCATCATGGAAGAATGGACCAATCATAGCCAGGCCTCGTGTCTCCAGGATTGAATGGACCAGTCATAGCCAGGCATAGACCCATTGAGGTTCTAGCTTATAGGAATGTTGGAAAAGACTTCAGATGGACCCCTATGGACATCTTCATGGCAGCATTTTGGGAACCATGAGGACTGGACAAGTGCCTTCTTCCTTCTCCAGGGCCATGACATCCTAGGACCTTCACATGCAAGACCTCAGCCTTCTTGTGGGTGGTCTTGGGACTTGCTCCCACAATCCCTGAATTCATGGTGAATCAAAATGATCTCTGGAACATATAGGGCATGGCAAAAGCTACCAGAGTGGAATCAAGTTTTTAAAAAAAAACATTTCATGTGTCAGGTTTGGTACCATATTATTTTACTGATTATTTCTAAAAACTAAAATTATTTGTTACAACTTGATGGAACAATTTAAAATTAAAAGGCTTGGACTGAGAGTTTGAAATAGTGGTAGAGTGCTTGCATAGCATGCACGAAGACCCAGATTTCATTTCTCGTCACCACATACATACCAAAGCTGAAAGTCATGCTGTGGCTCATGTCGTAGAACACTACCCTAGAGGAAAGACCCAGGACTATGTTCAGGACCTAGGTTCAAGCCTCAGGAGAGTCAAAATAAGGAAAATATTCTAGCTGCGTGGTGGCTCACGTCTGTAATTCTAGCTACACAGGAGGCTGATATCTGAGGATCAAGGCTCAAATCCAATTTTTCTCTAGAAAACGGGAAGTGGTGCTCAGCTCAAGGGTAGGATGGTAGCTTTCAGCTGAATAGCTCCAGGACAAAGCCAAGGCCCAGAGGTAGGGTGGTAGCCTTGAGCTAAAGAGCTCAGGGACCCAGGCCAAGTTCAACTCCCATGACCCACAAAAAATGAAATAAATAAAAATAAAAATAAATCACTAAGAAAATCATAGATAAAATCACAAAAAAACTGACAGTAAGAGAAACTTCAAATTTGTAGTTGAGTGTTGCAACAAAAAGATACATAGTGACAAACATGGCCAAGAAAGTCTCAGTCATGAGGTGGGGTGAGGAAGGGAGAGTCAAGAGTGAAGCCAGGGGCAGGCTGCTTCTCTCTGCCCTCTGTGGATTTCCATCATTTGCATGTACATTTTTTTTCATTTTATGCAGGACTTCTTGCACTGGATCACAGGGTCTTGCTCCATCTCACCCACTTCAATTGCTGGTATAAAATGAGCGACATCTGTTCCATATCCACTTCCTCTAGGATTTACAATCATCTGTGAGGTAAAAGGAAAGATATTTTCCCAAAAGATTCTTCCTTTGTAATCCAGAGTTACTTGGATGAAATATTGAAGTTGATGGACTAGAAGAGGGAGTTTAATTGCCAGAACCCTACCTAGAAAGATGGACGTAGTGCCGGAAGTTTGGCCTAGTGGTTAAAGGGCTTGCCTAGCATGCATGGAGACCCGGGTTCGATTCCTTGGTACCACATATATAGAAAAAAAGCCAGAAGTGGTGCTGAGGCTCAAGTGGTAGAGTTCTAGCCTTGAGAAAGTCCAAGGACAGTGTTCAGGCCCTGAGATCAAGCCCAGGACTGGCAAAAGAAAGAAAGAGGGATGCAGTTTTGAACTAGAGGCTCTCAATTTGAAAGCTGGAATTTCTCTTTTAAAAATCTATAACATAGGCCAAGAGGTTGGAATAGTGGTAGAGTTATTGCCTAGAATGCTTGAAGACCCAGATTTGATTATTTTGTACCACACTGAGGACATGGTGCCAAGGAATGGAACGAGGGCTTCTTGCAGGCCAGGCAAGCACTCTTCCATTAGGTTGCACTCCCCACTCCGGGGCTGTCTTTGAAACTGCAATCCTCACATCTCATCTTTCAGACTAGCAGGGATTACAAGGGTGATCTACTGGGCCCAACCAGGCCAGGTCATGTTCCCACTCATGAGAACTAGGAAGAGAATCTGCATTCACACACAAAAACCTGAAAAGAGTCTCTCTTAATTTCAAAGCATGCCTGGAGTTATACCCAGGAAATTCAATGACCAGAAACTTTCCATCCATGTAACCTCACATGGAATAAAGAGTCTGAAGAACTGATTCAGATGCAATTTATTGATAGAAAAGAGTGCCATTGGTAGAAAAAAATCATATTAAGTGAACTAAGCCAGACTCAAAGGAACATAGGCTCAATGATTTCCCTCATTTGCCATAATCAGCAGAAACCTTGGGCTCTCCTAGCAGAGATTTGCAATAGAGCAAAACCGAGATACATAAGGCCATATAGTATGACACTAAATGAAAGGACCTCCAGGATATAGAAACAAAAGCCATAGAATGAGTGATTGTTGTCTCATCTCTTTTGCTGTCCCTTGGTTATCTCATATTGTTACAGTATCTCACTTTGTTATCGGATATATTGGATATATTTGTATTTGGTTATTTGAAATTGGGTAGGGAAGGGGGAAATGGGGACCAAGACATGAGAAAGGGCATCAATGTATGTGAATTAATGCACCTCCTATCTGGTAAATATAATGTAACCCTTCTATTAATTACAATAAAAATATATGAAAAAAATAACTATCGGAGTAAGAGTCACAAAGTAACATGATTTCTTTTTTTTTCATTGATCATAATATATATTTCCGTGTCAGTTTTTATTTTTTTTCTCTTAACTTTCTTTTTTTATTTTATTTTTTTATTGTAATTAGTAAAAGGGTTACATGATATTTGCCAGATAGAAGGTGCATTAATTCACATACATTGATACCCTTTCATATGTCTTGGTACCCATTACCCTCCCCCCACACCCCCCACCCGTCTTGGTTTCCCCCCCTTCCCTATCAAATTTCAAATAACCAAATACAAATAAATTCAATATATCAGATAACAAAGTGAGATACTGTAACAATATGAGGTAACCAAGGGACAGCAAAGGAGATGAGAGACAACGTAGTACATTAAAGGACAACAATCATTCCTTATATGGCTTTTGTTTCAATATCCTGGAGGTCCTTTCAATTAGCTTCATACTATATGGCCTTATGTATCAAGATTTTTCTCTATTGCAGATCTCTGCTAGTAGAGCCCAAGATTTCTACTGATTATGACAAATGAGGGAAACCATTGAGCCTAAGTTCCTTTGAGTCTGGCTTACTTCACTTAATATGATTTTTTCTAAGTCTTTCCATTTCCTAACAAATGCGTCGATGTCATTCTTCCTGACCGCAGCATAGAATTCCATTGTGTACAAATACCACAACTTATTGATCCACTCATCAACTGAGGGACATCTAGGTTGGTTCCATATCTTTGCTATGGTGAATAGTACTGCAATGAACATTGTTGTGCTAGTGGATTTAGTATGCCCTTGTTTCTGGATGGTAGGGTAAATGCCAAGTAGTGGAATTGCTGGGTCATAGGGGAGTTCTATGTTTAGCCTTTTGAGGCACTGCCACACTGCTTTCCATAGTGGTTGAACGAGTTTGCACTCCCACCAACAGTGCAGTAGTGATCCCTCCTGGCCACATCCCCTCCAGCATCTGTTATTATTCGTTTTCATGATCCTGGCCATTCTAACTGGAGTGAGGTGGAATCTTAGAGTTATTTTGATTTGCATTTCTTTTATGACCAGAGACGTTGAGCATTTCTTCATGTGTCTATAGGCCATTTTTGTTTCTTCTTCAGAGAAGACTCTCTTTAAGTCTTTGGCCCATCTTTTAATGGGATGGTTGTTACTTTGGAGATTAGTTTTGGAGTGATTCAATTTTTTGTTTTTGATATATTTTAGATATGAGGCCTTTGTCCGTTGTTTGGTTGGTGAGGATCTTCTCCCACTCTGTAGGCTTCCTAATTAATTTACTAGCTATGTCCTTTGCCATACAAAAGCTCTGCAGTTTAATGCAGTCCCACGTATCCAGCCTTTCTCTGATTTGTTGTGATTCTTGGTCCTTATTAAGAAAGTTTCAACCTGTGCCAAGGAGGCCTAGTGTATCTCCTATTCCTTCCTGTAAAGTTTTCAGTGTGTCAGCTTTTACCTCCAGGTCTTTGATCCATTTGGAGAGTAACATGATTTCTTACAGAAGAACATCATTTTTTTAAAGAGTGCCGTTGGAAGAGCCAACATTTAAGAAGGCATAGGCTCAGGAGAATATTTTTGATCCATCTTGTTTCTTTGGAATATCATCTGGCCTTCTGCAGTGGCAGAGGGTTCTTCTCCAGAAATTCCAGAGAACTGCTGAGAATGAGATTATAAAGGTGATATCTGTTGGGGTGTTCCCCAATACTGGGGTCCTTGATCAAAGGAACCAGACTGACAGAAACCAAAGTTAAGCAAAGCATTATTTCACACCAATCACAGAGAATGAAACTGACCATTCAGGTTCTCTCTCTACGGAGAGAGAGCGACCCCTCCCAGCCTCACAGGCTAAGTTCTGTACAGCAAAACCACAAACCCCAAATTTATGGCACTATCGCACCTGCCAGAGGCTCATTGGTTACAAAGTACACAGTTACACATGTGAGGACCATGTCCTCTGAGGTGTTTTGTCCAGGCCCAAAGCAAGAGCAGCCAGGGGTTTTTGCTGAGCATGCTGGGGGCTCAGCAGCAGGAAGTTTTTGTGCAGCCTCCTCTGGCAGCTCCTTACAGCCATACCAGTCATATCTCCTAGGCCTCATTCCAGGCACCTTGGAGACCTGACTCTTGGTACTCTGCAAGACTCTGTTCTCATTCTGGGGCTGTGCAGAGGGCAGGAATTTTGCTTTTGCTCTACAGCTCTGGGTCTCCTCATGGCTCTTTGGGAGGGACCAGCCTTGGAGTGCAGCCACTGACTCATGTTGTGAGATGAGGTTGTGGCTGTGGGTGGAGTGCATCTACAAAAAGCAGAATGCAGTGGCAGGTGGGGAGGCTCTTCTGCCTCTCTGCTTCACATCACAGTTCAGCAAACATTGAAAGGGCAATGGTAAAGAAGAAATCTTGGAAGGAAACCTTGCTTTCCCCTCCGGTAGGAAGGTGGAAAGTTTTGTGACAGTGGCTTAATGCTTTGAACCACAAGCCTCAAATTTCAGCAACCTCAGCAGGTATGTTTCCAGGTGTAAGACATTATTTGAAAGTCTTTAATTGGCTCTTTACTTTCCTCTTTGTTTTTGTGTATTCACTATTTCTGTTTATATAATACTTTCAGAGTTGTTCAGTTTATTTCTGGACCTCTTCTTTCTTGTTGGGGATTAACCCTTAATTTTTTAAATTTAGTTTTCTTTGTTTTCCCTCTCAACATTTAGAATCTCTTATACTTAGAACACAGGTCAACTACTGGCTTCGTTTACCACACCATGGAGCTTAAACTTAGGGTCTGGGCACTGTCCCTGAGCTCTTTTGCTCAAAGCTAACACTCTACAACTTTGATCCTCAATGCAAACTTTGGGTTTTGAGTAGTAATTGGAAGTAAGTGTCTTCCAGAGAATTTTCTGCCTGGGCTGGCTTTGAACCAATACTATCAAATATTTGCTTCCCAATTAGCTGAGATTACACACATGAAACAATATTGCACTGACCGTTTGCTTACTTGTTTGTTTTTCTGTGTGTGTGGGGGGAAGGTTCTTCTACTAGAGCTTGAACTCAAGGCCTGCTCAATTTCCAAAATAAATTTTCCCTAAAAGTTTCAGGTAATATCAGTGAAGTCAATACTGCACTTACAAGTTTGGTGTTTTGTTTTTCATTCAAGGCTCCCTGGCTTTACCCCACAAGCCAGAGATCAACTTTTGCCTTTTTATTTTATTGGTGGTTCATAGGAGATAAGACTGCCCCTGGAACACAAAGGACACCCCACAGAGCCTTGAAATCCAAAGATTGTGGCTGAAGCCATCCTGAGCAGGAAAGTCCCTGAGACTCTTTTCTCCAATGAACCATCCAGATGCAGAAAGTAGTAGGGCCGTAATTATGAACAAAGCATCACCAGATTAAGCCCAACACTGTCAGACACACAGTAAAACTAGTCTCCTACACTTTCCTACACAGGCTGAGTTTAACAACAATCCTGTAATTTCAGTGACCTTAGCCAGTAGGAAAGAGACATGAACCAAGTTTTCAAATTTCTGAGTTATCTCTTTGATGTCTTCTTCCATCTAATTCATTTTTTGTTGCTTTTAAATTTTTTTGTTCCAGTATTCTAGCTTATTATGGACCCCCCTCTCTCTGGGGGGTTGCTTTCTTGTCTTTTTCCTCAAGGGAAGCTGGCTTCGCACTTGGAACCACTGCTCAACTTTAGGGTGGCTGGCTTGCCAGCTTGCCTGCCGGCCTCCTTCTCTCCCTCCCTGCCTTCCTTTCATCCTACATTTCTCCAGACTTTCCTTCCTACTTAGTTTCTACCTTCATTCCTTTTTTTCTTTTTCTGGTGGCATATAGAACGAGGCTCACATGAACTTGATGACATACACAGGCTCTGAAGTCTGAAGATTATGGTTTGAAACAAGCCAGGGCAGGAAAGCCTATGAGACTGTTTTCATCATTAATCACCAAGAGACAGGAAGTAGTAGAGCTCTAGCCATAAACAAAATACACCAAATTCAAGACCACCAGTGCCACTCTAAAACAGATTTCACATATTTTTCCAGTCTGGCTTCAAATAGTGATCCTCAAATTTCATTAGTCTAAGTAGGTAGGATAACAGGTGCGAGCCATGATTAAATTTTCTTTACTTGGTTCTTTTCTTTCATATTTTATTTTTTCATATATGTTTATTGCAATTAATACAAGGGTTACATTATATTCACCAGATAGAATGTGCATTACTTCACAAACATTGATACCCATTTTCATGTCTTGGTCCCTATTTCCCTCACGCCACCCCATCCCTCATCTTGTTTCCCCCCCATAACTATCTTATTTCAAATAATGAAATAAACATATATAAATATATCAGATAACAAGGTGAAATACTGTGATAATATGAGATTACCAAGGGACAGCCAAAGAGATGAGAGATAACATAGTACATTAAAGACAACAATCACTATGGCTTTTGTTAACATATCCTGGAGGTCCTTTCATTTAGCATCATACTGTATGGCCTTAAGTATCTAGATTTTGTTCTAGTGTAAATCTCTGCTAGGAGAGCCCAAGGTTTCTACTGATTATGACGAATGAGGGAAACCAGTCTGGCTTACTTCAATTACTATGATTTTTTCTAATCTTTCAATTTCCTTACAGATGGTGCTATGTCATTCTTTCTGACATCAGCATAGAATTCATTGTGTTTAAATACACGTTTTGTTGATCCACTGAGGGGCATCTAGGTTGATTCCATATCTTTGCTATGGTAAATAGTGTTGCAATGGACATAGTTGTGCTAGTGAATGTAGTATGTTCTTGTTTCTGGATGAGTGTGTAAATGCCAAGTAGTGGAATTATTGAGTCATAGGGGAGCTCTATGTTTAGTCTTTTGATGAACCACCAAACTGCTTTCCTTAGTGCTTAAACGACACCAACAACACATTTTTTTGTTTCTTTTTCTTTTTTTAAATAAATTAGTTCAGGTCTTTGGGCTTGATATTAGAGGCTAGCCAATGAAATGCCATTCATGATTGTTTTTGTTTGTTTGATGGATTTTCTTGAAAATAGCAATCTCAGGTGTGGCACTGTGGCTTAAGTGGTAGAGTGCTAGCCTTGAGCTGAAGAGTTCAGGGGCAGTTCCCAGGCTTAGAGTTCATGCCTCCTGCCCACAAAAAATGTATACATATAAATGTATTTATAAAAAAGAAAAGTATTAAAAAATAGCAGTCTCCATTGTGAAGAAAGAGAAACCCTTCTACACTGCTGGTGGGAACTAGTACTGCCACTCTGGAAGGCAGTTGGAGATTTCTTAAAGAATTGAAAATGGATCTTCTCTTTGATCCCAACATACAACTTCTGGGCATCTACCCTGAGCATCATAACCCAGGATATAATAAGAACACCTGCTCAGCCATGTTCATATCTGCATTATTCACAATAGCCAATCAATGGAAAAAACCCAGATGCCCTACTGAAGATGAATGGATACAAAAATGTGGTCTATATACACAACGGAATTCTGCAGAGCCAACAGTTAAGATAAAATAATGCCATTTGCAGGGAATTGGATGAAATTAGAGTGAATCATACTGAGTGAGATAAGTCAAGACCAAAGGAAAAAAAGGCTCATGGTATCCTTAATATGTGCATATTAGATCCAAACAGTACAAGAGCGATGATTCGATATTTGGGTACCCAAGGTCATGGACATGGTCTTGGAGATATAAACATAATTACATAGACATAAAAATGTGTCTATGATGGGCTGTATACTCTATAGACATAATGTTTTATTATGTATATTAATATGTATCTATGACATACAAGCCCTCAGCTTAATATTAATTATGTTCAAAATCTAAGTGCCAGTGATTATATATAGAGATTCCCTTCTTGAATACTTGTTAAAAGTGACATTTGAAATATGATGTAAGAATCAGCGTTAATAAAATCTAACAAAAGTTTAAAGGAATTAAGATAAAAGAGAAATAATATAAAAATTACTCAGGATTACCAACTTTGAAAATATTACAAAATTGACAGACAAACAAAAGCTAGTATAAATAAGTAAAGAAAATATGAAACAATAAAAAAAGTAGCAACCTCTGCTGGGAGTTTGGCCTAGTGGTAGAGTGCTTGCCTAGCATGCACAAAGACCTGGGTTCAATTCCTCAGTACCACATACATAGAAAAAAGCTGGAAGTGGTGTTGTGGCTCAAGTGGTAGAGCACTAGCATTGAGAAAGTCCAAGGACAGTGCTCAGGCCCTGAGATCAAGCCCAGGACTGGCAAACAACAAAAAAAAAAGTAGCAGTCTCACCAGTGGTGGTGGCTCATGCCTCTGACGCTAGCTATTCAGTAGCCTGAGATTGAGGATCAAGGTTCAACGCCAGCCATCCTGGGCAATACAAAGAGGAGAGACTCTTATCTCCAATTAATCACTAGAAAATGGAAAGTGGGTTTATGGCTCAAGGGTAGGGTGGTACCCTTGAGCTGAAGAGCTCAGGAACAGTGCTCAGGCCAGAGTTCAAGCCACATGACTCTCCCCACCACAAAAAAATGACAAGTTTCTATAATTTGGGTTATGTCAACTACTCTCTTTGGCTCTTTTGATTCTTGTGCTAGGGCTTGAACCCTAAAACTGGTCATAGTTTCTGAGTACATAATTCTTTTCCCACAAAGCTAGTAACATTTACAATTCAAGGCAAAACTAAACATCTGAGTCCTTTTGTATTTTTCATTTAAAAAATAAAATGAATATGATCATGAATTGTATTTTCCAACGTTTATATGGGTTCTTTGCTATATTCTCCTTTCTTTTTATTCAATTTTGTTCCTTTTTAAATTTTTCTTTCTTACTTTTTTAAAACATATTCTAGCTTGTTGTTGTGGATTGGCAACTCTCCCTGAGGTTTTTTTGCTTTGCTTTGCTTTTTTCCCTCAAGGATAGCAGGCTTCACACCCGAGCCACAGCTCAACTTCAACCTGCCTACATTGCTTCTTTCCTTCCTTCCCTCATTGCTTCCTTCCTTCCTTCCTCCCTCCCTCCCTTCCTTCCATCCTCCTTTTATTCCATTCCCTGCACCCCTTTGTCTTTTCTTTCTCCTTTTCTTTTCTTCCTTTCTTTTCTTCCTTTCTTCTTTCTCTCTCTTTGTCTCTTTTCTTCCTCCTTCCCTACCCCCATCTTCTTTCTTCATCCATTCTTCCCTTCCTCCCTCCATGATTCTGGATCTCCCTCCTTTCTCTCTGTCTTCTTTCCATTTTATCTTCCTCCCTCTCTCTCCTTTTCTTTCTTTTCTGGTGGTTTCCAGGACATCGTCTTGTGTACAGGGCAGCATACACAGGCTCTGATCTGAGGGTTGTGGTTCATAGCCATCATGGGCAAGAAAGTACTTGGGACTCTTACCAGTAAAAGTAACCACCAAGAGGCAGGAAGGAGTAGAGCTCTAGCCATGAGCAAAACACAACTAGTTCATGGCCACCATTGCCACTCACTAAAACAAGTCTCATGGACTTTCCTGCCCAGGCTGGCTTTGAACCATAATCCACAGATTTCAGTGACCTGAACAATTAGGATATAGGTTTCAGTCATGATTTTAAAATCGTTAATTGGCTCTTCTGTCTTTTCACTTTCGTTTGAATTTATTATATGTTTTCTGTCATTTTTTTATTTCAGATCCTCTGGCTTGTTGTTATGGACTAAATACTCAACCTCATTTTTGCTAGGTTTTTTGTTTGTTTTTAGCTCAACATTTGGAAGCTCTGCCACCTAAGCCACAGATCAATTACTGGCTTCAGGTATTTTGTTTCTAATGCTAGTGTTAATGCCTGGGCCTTTTCACTGTCCATAAGTAGTTTAATTTACTGAGATCTTTTGTTAAATAGCACTCCACCATTTTGTTCCATTGTGCAACTTCTGGGTTTTGAGTGCTTCATTGGAAGAAAATGTCTCATGGAATTTTCTGTCTGTACTCCCATTGATCTGTGATCCTCACTTTGCAATCCCCTGGCCCCTATTAGCCAAGATTACAGGTGTGTAAGCTACTTGTTCTTTTTGGTTTTTGTGTGCTAGGACTTGAACTCTGGGCCTGTTCAATGTCCAGAATTTTCTGTCTTTCTGTCTTTCTGTCTTTCTTTCTTTCTTTCTTTCTTTCTTTCTTTCTTTCTTTCTTTCTTTCTTTATTTCTTTATCTCTGTCTTTCTTTCTTTCTTTCTTTTTTCTTTTTGCTCAAAGCTAGAAGAGTCTACAATTCAAGGTAAAACTCAACATCTGAGTTTTTTCTTCAAAAAAATTGAGTGTTGATACTTAGGACCTGAACTCAATGCATGGTGACTCTCCCTAACGATTTAAAAATATATATTTAACACAAGGCTCACTGACTCTACTACATGAGCCACAGCTCAACTTCTGCCTTTTGGGGGGTTTGTTAAAAGGAGATAAGTGTCCCATTAAAAAACCAAGTGCACAGAAAGTATCATAAAATCTGAGGACTGTGATTCAAAGCGCGCCTAGGTAGGAAAGTGCATGAGATACTCATCTCCAATTTAACATTAAAAAGCAGCTAGCTAGGATTACAGGCATGAGCCACTGGCAGCCACTTGGCTTTTTTGTTGTTGTTCTTGTGCTAGGACTTAAAGTGTGGTCTTGCCCAGTGTCAAGGAATTTCTTATCCCAAAAATGCTAGAGCTGAAATGGATCTTAGAAATTTTTCTTCAATTTAATGTTCCCAGGATCTACTATATGAGCCACAGTTGAACTTTTCAATTTTTTGTTGGTTTATAGGAGATAAGAGTGCCTGCACAGATATGCAGAGTGGTTCACACCTGCCAGAGTAAGATGGTAGCCTTGAGCTGAAGAGCTCAGGGACAGCGTCCAGGCTGAGTTGAAGACCCATAACCCACAAAAAAAATTAAAAATGAGTACCTACACAGAGTCTTGAAATCTGAGGAACATGGTCTGAAGCCAGCCTGGCAGGAAAGTCCAGGATACTCCAATGAACCACCAAGAGGCAGAAAGTGGTAAGGCACTAAACATGAACAAAACACCACAACTTAAGTCCACCACTGGCAGGCACACACTAAAATGATTCTCATGGACTTTCCTGCCCAGGCTGGCTTCAAATTACAATCCTCTGATTTTAGTGACCTGGGCAAGTAGGATACAGGAATAAACAATGTTTTCAACTTTTTGAGTTGGTTCTTTGATATTTTCTCCTTTGTCGTTCATTTTTTATTCCTTTTTTGTTTTTGTTTTTCTTGTACAGATTCTTTAACTTGTTGTTATGAGCTAGTGACTTTCTCTGAGGTTTATTCCTTTCTTTTCCTTTTTTTCCCCCCTGAAAGCCAGCAGAATTTACATTTGGAGCCAAAGCTCAACTTCTGTGTTTTCTTTTTTTAAAATTATTTATTGCATTTTGTTATTGGGGTAAGAGTTACATTCACCAGGTAGTGGGTACATTACTTACCCTGTCCCATGTTTTTCTCCCACTTCCCCACCCCCTCCTGCCTCCCAATCATCTGTTTTTTTCCCTTCCCTCTGTATTTCAAAGAAACAAAGAATCATGTATACAACATACCAGGTAACAAACACAGATACAGTAACAATATAAGATAAACCATAAAGGGGGAAAAAAGAGAGAAGATGTAACCTCACATAGTACATTAAGAACAACAATCACAGAGAAAAACCTTATTTCTCTATCCTGCCTTGTCACTGTCTTTCTTTCTTTCTTTCTTTCTTTCTTTCTTTCTTTCTTTCTTTCCTTCCTTCCTTTCTTTCTTTCTTTCTTTCTTTCTTTCTTTCTTTCTTTCTTTCTTTCTTTCTTTCTTTCTATCTTTCCCTTCCTTCCTTCCATCTTTCCCTTCCTTCCTTCCATCTTTCCCTTCCTTCCTTCCATCTTTCCCTTCCTTCCTTCCTTCTTTCCTTCCTTCCTTCCTTCCTTCCTTCCTTCCTTCCTTCCTTCTTTCCTTCCTTCCTTCTTCTCTTCCTCTTCCTTCCCTTCTTCTCCTTCCCTTCCTCATTCCCTCTCCCTCTCCTTATCCCTCTCTCCCCTCTCCTCCCTCCTCCTCTCTCTCTGCATGTGTGTGTGTGTGTGTGTGTGTGTGTGTATGTGTGTGTATGTGTATGTCTCTCTCTCTTTCAATCTCTCTCTTTCTCTCAGTTTATAGGAGAAAGAGTTTCATGTGAACACAGACCCTGAAATGTGAAGATTGTGGTTTGAAGCCAGTTCAAGCAGGAAATGCCATGAGACTTATCGACAATTAACCCCTAAGATCCAGAAATTAGTAAAGTTCTAGCTATGAACGAATCACAGCAAGTTCAAGTTCGCCAGTACCACTCATTCAAATTGGTGTCCTGGACTTTCCTGCCCAGTCTGGCATTGAACCACGATCCTCAGATTTCGGGAAGCTAAGCAGGTTACAAGTGTGGGCCATGATTTTAATTTAAATTTCTTTATTTGGCTCTTCTCTCATCTTTTATTTTTTTTGCCTTTTTTTGGTCTTCTTTTTTCTTTTTAGTTCAGGTCTTCAGATGTGATATTAAGGCCTAGCCACTAAGCCTGTTTGTTGGTTTTGTTTGAAAATAACTGGCAGGGGTACAGTGGCTCAAACCTAAATCCGAGCTGCTCAGGAGGCTGAGATCTGAGGATCGAATTTCAAAGCCAGCCTGGGCACTAAAGTCTGTAAGACTCTTATCTCCAATTAACTCCTAGAAAACTGGAAGTAGTGCTGAGACTCCAGGGATAGTGCATTAGCCTTAAGCTGAAGATATGTGACAATGCCCAGGCTATGTGTAGAGTGGTAGCCTTGAGCTAAAAAGCTCAGGTACAGTGCCCAGGCTCAGAGTTCATGCTGCACAAGCAACAATGATTGCAAAAAAAGACCTTGATGAAAATAACTGGCAGGCTCTACAACTTGGGCCAACTTGGCTTTGGGTCACTTAGTTCTTGTGCTAGGACTTCAACACCAGGCCTGGTCAATGTCCAGGATTATTTTTATTTTCTCAAAGCTAGCAGGGTTTACAATTTGAGGAAAAACTCACTTCGGACTCTGTATATAAAGTTGTGTATTGGTACTTAGGGTTTGAACTCAAGACCTCGTGACTTTGAGGCTTTTATTTTCTTTTATATTCAAGGCTCACAGGCTCTACTACTTGAAACAAAACTCAACTTCAGTCTCTTTATTCCCCTTTTCTTTTTCTTTTCTTTTCTTTTTTTTATTAATAGCAGATAAGGGTTCCATGATAAATCCAGGGAATTATACAATATCCAAATATCTAAGGACTGCAATTTGGAGACAGCCAGGGCAGTCAAGTCCATGAGACCCTTATTTTCCATTAACCACCAGGTGTTTTGTAACAGGGATACCTGTGGCTGCCCTCTTTACCACATCCCCAGCATGCCTAGGGCTTCATTGGGATCTACCATAGTTTCACAGATTGTTGGTTCCAGGACCTACCCACAAGAAGGCTGCAGTCTTTGAGCCTGGAGCACAGTGGCAGTGTTCTTGTGGGAAGCAGGTCCTAGGATCTCATGGACCCAGAAAATGAGGGTGATGTTTTGCCACTGATTACCATAGCAGTCCACCTGGAGTCCTTGAAAACAGTCCTCAAGGTCTAAGAGCTCAAGGGATCCATGCCTGGATGTGATTGGTCCATTCCTCCCCAATATTACTGGCCTGGCTGTGATTGGCCCATTCCTCCCAGCTTTCAGAAGGCTCAGTTTTAATTGGTCCACTTCCTCACTGACCTCATGTGCCATTGTGTGGTCACAGCAGGGGTTATTAGGGGAAGTTTGTTGCTGTACCTTTGATAGTTACAGTGCTGAGCTCTTTGCATGACCTGCTGGAAGAAATTAGAGATAGGTGAATATTTTCTTTTTGGTTATTTGGCTGGGGGAAGGGGACGGTAAGAGGGAGGCTTTGTATTGTGTGGGTTTGGAAATTTCCCTTAATCTGTGGTTTAGATACAGCTAATTTTACTTAAGATTTGCTACCCATCAAATTGATTCCATTCATTTCAGATAGGATTTGCTACCCACTTTGCCTGGCACAGTGGCTTGCACCTGTAATCCTAGCTCAGGAAGCTGAGATCTGAGGATTGTAGTTCAAATCCAGCCCAGGAACTAAAGACTGTGATGCTTTGATCTCCAACTAATGACTAGAAGAGGGGAAGTACAGCTATGGCTCAAAGGGTAGGGCAGTAGCCATAAGCTGAAAGGTTTAGGGACAGTGCCCAAGCCCCAGTATTGAAGCCCCATGATCCCCCCCCCAAAAAAAGATTTGCTACCCAACTTATTTGAGTAAAACTTAATTATGGTTTACTCCCCCACCATATTTATGTAGTTAAGTTATTAAGACGGACTGCCTGACACACTATATTCAGATGGAGCACATTTGAGTACATATCATACTATGTCCTCTGGAGACGATCTTTTCAGACCAATATGATGGCAATGAGATCATTGGGGATGGTAGCTATGGTGTGGTGGTGAAAGCCTATCACTGCCTCACAGAAAGCGAGGTGGCAGTGTAGACCCATAGCTGCTCTTACTTTGGACACAAAGCACATCAGAGGATAATGTCCTTTTCAGCAACCAGAGAATAATAGTAGAGCCTCTAGCTTCAGGAGAAAATGGGGCAGGAAAGGGGTTGTTAGCAGAATACTAACCAGGAAGAGAGCAGTTCAAGGAATGGCAGTGAAGATCCCTGAAAGGCACCAAAGCCATGGAGAGCCAGAAGCCCTGTCACTGACACAGAGAAGTTTCTCACCCACCCATCTGATCACAGCAGAACCACCACAGATAGGAGATTTTTAACCCCAGGGGCATGCCAGAATCTTCAGAAACTGCTCATGGTTTATGGCGGGTTGGCTGGGGTTCCTGGGAGGGATTTCAGAACTGCTCCCCAGCCACACATGGCTTTGCTCCCCAGCAAGGGTCTGCTCGCTGTTTTCCATCTTTTCCTCTTCTTGGCTGTCTGAGTTGCTAGGTCTTACCATAAGTCTGTTTGTAGTTCCGATGCAGTGGGATTCGTGATAGACAGTGTACCCTCAGTCCCTACACCTCTGTTTAGTATGAGAGAAGTGGGGCATTTACCTACAAGATGTCACCATCTTGGTCCTGGTATTCCCAATCTTTTATTTTCATTCATGCATATAAAATCTCTAATATTTTGGTAGAATGTATCCAAAAGCAACAGAAATCAGATAAAAACTTTCATATGGCATTTGATTTCCAATTGTACACACACATACACACACACACACACACACACACACACACACACACACACACACAAAACCAAGATAGGAAAACCATGATTTATGGAACAAACCCAGCCTGTTTTGTTTTGTTTTGCTGGATCATGGAGATTGAACTTAGCCTGGGAGCTGGCCCTGAGCTCTTCAGCTCAAGGATACTGCCCTACCCCTTGAGCCACAGCCCCACTTCCTGTTTTCTAGTAGTTAATTGGAGATAAGATTCTCAAGTTCTTTTGTGCCAAGACTGGCTTTGAACCTTGATCCTCAGATCTCAGCCTCTTGCTTAGCTAGGATTACAGGCATGAGCCACTGTGTCCAGCTTATATATATATATTATAGATAATATATTATATTTTATATGTAATATATATATTAAAATTTTCTGTGTGTCAAGTTACTAAACAGTGATTAAATAAATTTAAAGATAAATTTAAAGATAAATAAATTTAAAGATAAATAAATTAAAAGATAGATTTGAAGATAATTTAAAGATAAAACCAACATGGAGGAAGAAACTACTATTCATTACAAATGTTAATCTCAAGAGAAAAGTAGTGTCCAAGGAGAGACCTGAAGCCCTGAGTTCTAGCCCCAGGACTGGCAATAAATAAATAAATAAATAAATAAATAAATAAATAAATAAGGAGAAAGAGAAAAGTAAAAATTCTTATGCATTGTAATCATAAATTGGAGCATATTTTTATAGCTTATGCAATTCTTCATAAAGCCATATGAGGGAAGCAGAGTGAAAGGCAAGAAGAAGAGAGAGGCAAATGGAGTCTGGCAAAGAGAAAGAAAAACAGAGACATGTAGAAAGGCCCCCAAAACAGATTCAGGATTATTGCAAAAGGCAAATGTGTGAGTTGAAATTCAACAAAACAGTCTGTAAGGGTCATGTTAAAAGGTTAAACTGGGGCTGGGAGTTTGGCCTAATGGTAGAGTGCTTGCCTAGCATGCACAAAGGCCTGGGTCTGATTCCTCAGTACCAGAGGAAGTGGTGCTGTGGCTCATGTGGCAGTGCACTAGTGTTGAGGAAAAGCCCAAGGACAGTGTTCAGGCCCTGAGTTGAAGCTCTAACACTGGCGAACACAAAGCTAAAACTTTCTTGGGAACATAGCCTAATGGTAGATTGCTTGCCTAGTATGCACAAAGCCTTAGGGTGGATTTCTCCGTATCACATATGCACAGCAAAAAAAAAAAGCCAGGAGTGGGACTGTGGCTCAAGTGATGGAACAGCTCAAGGGCAGTGCCCAGGCCCTGAGTTCAGGCCCCAGAACTGGGAACAAAAAAAGGTAAAATTTTGCGAAGAGCAAAATAACTAATGAAATGTATTAGAATGATATACAACATGATAGTGTGCAGATAGGGAGTTAGTATACTTTAAAACTTAGAAAAGTGGGCTGGGATGTGACCTAATGGTAGAGTGCTTACTTAGGATGAACAGAGCCCTAGGTTCCATTCCTTCATTTCCTTCATACCACATGCAAACAAAACCCCAGAAGTGGTGCTGTGGCTCAAGTGGAAGAGTGCTAGCGTTTAGAAAGGTGAAGGACAGTGCCCAGGCCTTGAATTCAATCCCCAAGACTAGCCAAAAAAAAATCAGGAAAGTGATTGAAAAAGACAACAGTGGGGACTGGGAATGTGGCTTTGTGGTAGAGTGCTTGCATAGCATGCATGAAGCCCTGGGTTTGATTCTTCAGTACCACATAACAAGAAAAAGCCACAAATGATGCTGTGGCTCAAGTGGCAGTGAAGTAGCCTTGAGCATAAAGTCCTCAGGAACATTGCCCAGGCCCTCATTTCAACTCCCAGGACTGGCAAAAAAAGACAACAGTGAAAAGACACAGAGAACAGAGGATAATAAGATTAAATGCAGATTAAATACAAAGAACCAAAAATCTACAAGAAAAAAATCCAGTTTAAATGGGAGTCACCATCACTTGTGACTATGAGAAAAATGAGCAATATATATTCACTAAAGTATTAGTATTTCACAATACAACTAATATAGCAATGGAAAATTACTGTAGATTTACATCAGACCTATGTACTCATCAAATGCAGATGAGTTTCAACTTAAGAATGTTTATTTATTTCTCCTAAAATTTCTTTTATCCTTGAAGCCATGCCAAAAGTTTCTGTTTTGCATTAGCAAGATAACATAAAATTTTCAGTGCAAAAATGTAGCCTAAGAGCCCTGCACCAGAAGCCAAGATTAAGAACACCTCCACAACCACCATAACTTTCTCATTGGCACCGTGGTAGACCAGCAGGAAGGTGAGCCAAACACTGCAGAATACCAGCATGCTGAAGGTCAGAAGCTTGGCTTCATTGAATGTGTCAGGCAGTTTCCTGGCTAGAAAAGCCTCGGTCAAGCTGGCCAGGGCCAGCAAGCCCAGAAATGCCAGGACACAGTAGAAGGCAGTGAGGGATCCCTTGTTGCACAGAATGATGGCAAGGCCATGATCAGTGTGTGCATCTTGGTCAATGAAGGGAGGACAGTTTCACAGCTGGAGTCCACAGTCATCTGGGTGAGAATGCAGATAGGGGTGATGAGTTTAGGAGCCACTGATGCCAGAAGTCACCTCATTCTTCTCCCTGGAGAAGAAGCCTTAAAAGCCAGAATCACAGTCACAGTTTTGCCCAACACTGTAGGAACAGCCACAGTAAACACAATTCCAGATGCAGTTTGCTGGAGGATGCAGTTGACTGTGTTGGGATGGGCAATAAAGAGCAGGGAACAAAGGAAACCGAATATGAAGGAGATGAGCAAGGTACAGCTGAGATCCTGGTTAATGGCCTCGACAATGGCAGTGTCCTGGCATTTCACACACATCTCAAGTATGACAGCAGTGAGCACAGAGAGCCAAGCAGGTCAGAGCCATGCCCAGGGCATCTCCAAAATCCAGGAAACTTGCAGCTCTCAGGAGGCACTGATTTCTTTGTGTGTTGCCATACTAATGAGGTGGACACTTCACACACTGGTCTGTATCTAGTGAGAAGTACAAAAAAAGCTACCACAACTTCTTGGTGTATACTTAACATTCTAAGAATTTAGGAAACTGTTCCCTTACATATCAACCTAACATGTTAGCGTTTGTTATCATAAAAGCAATTTTGTTTCATTTCTAAACCATAAACCTTCTCATTGCCATCTTTTCTGTTTATTTTTTTGGACTAGTTCTGGGGCTTGAACCAAGTGGGGGTAGGGAAATGGACACAAAAACTTGAGAAGGTGTATCAATGAGTGTGAAGTAATACTCCTATCTGGTAAATATAACTCTAACCCCTCTACTTTTACAATAAAACATATATGAACAAAAAGAAAACAGTGACTTTGAAGAAAATCTAATTGAACATACACATATGGAGAAGTAAACTGAAAGCTAGAATGAAGACATGTGAAAAAATGTTATGTCAAATGTTCACAGTAGGCTTCCGGAAAGATTGTGATACTGTTAGTTGTCTGTGACCAAGCAGAGATTTAGGGTCCAAACACACACATTACCTCCAAAGAGTGACATCAATCAAACTATAAACGGAGACACATTCTAGCAAAGATGAAATTGTACTACTGATGTGTAAGGTCAGAAATCGGCCAACAGGCACTGCAGCAAGGTGATCCCTGCTGCACAGCTATGCTGGGTACCACACACCTGATCCCAACTACAGGAACTGTGAGTAGATCATCAGGTATCACTCCCCAGAGAAGAGCTCCTGGCATGATCCAGAGTACCTGGTCCAGATCCCCAGCACCAGAAGGGGAAGACAAATCTGGAGAAGCAAACTTTTCCACACCTTCCATACCTACTCGGGAAAGAAGGCAGGATTTTATTCCAGCCTTCTGGAATAAACTCCTGCCTTCTTATACCAAAAACTCCCAGTAGTGGACAACAACACTCCTTGTACCTGGGAAAGGAAGACCAGAGAACGTGAACTTCCAAGCTGAATATCCTGTGTTTACTTATCTGATGATTTGAGCTATCTATACACATAGTATATAATCTGTTCTTTGTGATATAGAGATAGACCCTACATTAACCTATTGTTCTCTATACTGACTTTCTCTGCCCAAAGTAAAAGTTTAATTAGATAGGAGAGTGTTAGCTTAGGCTTTTGAGAGTAGTTATCATAAGGTCTCAGTGTGTTTGACCCAATTCTCTTTACTTGACTTCAGCATGCAAGAATGTTTTCCTCTCTCATTTTACTCCTCAATCAAATTCATTTGCTATCCTCCCTTCTTTTCTCCTCTAACTCACCTACAAAGCTGTACACTTCTCTTACATATCCCTGAAAACTACCCCCAACATTCTAGGTTTACATTAAAATCTCAATACTTTTATGTGACAGTCAATTTTTTTATTTATTTTTTATTGTAATTAGTAAAGGGGTTACATGATATTTGCCAGATAGAAGGTGCATTAATTCACATACATTGATACCCGTTCACATGTCTTGGTCCCCATTTCCCTCCCCCCCTACCCCTTTCCCTATCAAATTTCAAATATCCAAATACAAATAAATTCAATATATCAGATAACAAAGTGAGATACTGTAACAATATGAGATAACGAAGGGACAGCAAAGGAGATGAGAGACAACATAGTACATTAAGGACAACAATCATTCATTATATGGCTTATGTTTCTACATCCTGGAGGTCCTTTCAATTAGCTTCACATTATATGGCCTTATGTATCCAGATTTTGCTCTATTGCAGATCTCTGCTAGTAGAGCCCAAGGTTTCTACTGATTATGACGAATGAGGGAAACCATTGAACCTAAGTTCCTTTGAGTCTGGCTTACTTCACTTAATATGATTTTTTCTAAGTCTTTCCATTTCCTAACAAATGGGGCAATGTCATTCTTTCTGACAGCAGCATAGAATTCCATTGTGTACAAATACCACAACTTGTTGATCCACTCATCAACTGAGGGACATCTAGGTTGGTTCCATATCTTTGCTATGGTGAATAGTACTGCAATGAATATTGTTGTGCTAGTGGATTTAGTATGTCCTTGTTTCTGGATGGTAGGGTAAATGCCAAGTAGTGGAATTGCTGGGTCATAGGGGAGTTCTATGTTTAGCCTTTTGAGGCACTGCCACACTGCTTTCCATAGTGGTTGAACGAGTTTTGCAGTCAAACCAACAGTGTAGTAGTGATCCCTCCTGGCCACATCCCCTCCAGCATCTGCTGTTATTCGTTTTACTGATCCTGGCCATTCTAACTGGAGTGTGGTGGAATCTTAGAGTTGTTTTGATTTGCATTTCTTTTATGACCAGAGATGTTGAGCATTTCTTCATGTGTCTATAGGCCATTTTTGTTTCTTCTTCAGAGAAGACTCTCTTTAAGTCTTTGGCCCATTTTTTAATGGGATGGTTGTTACTTTGGAGGTTAGTTTTGGAGTGATTCAATTTTTTGAGTTGTTGATATATTTTAGATATGAGGCCTCTGTCCGTTGTTTGGGTGGTGAAGATCTTCTCCCACTCTGTAGGCTTCCTGATTAGTTTACTAGCTATGTTCTTTGCCATACAAAAGCTCTGCAGTTTAATGCAGTCCCACGTATCCAGCCTTTCTCTGATTTGTTGTGATTCTTGGTCCTTATTAAGAAAGTTTCGACCTGTGCCAAGGAGGCCTAGTGTATCTCCTATTCCTTCCTGTAAAGTTTTCAGTGTGTCAGCTTTTACCTCCAGGTCTTTGATCCATTTGGAGTTAATTCTAGTGCAAGGTGACAAAGAAGGATCCAACTTTAGTTTTCTGCACGTGCTTAACCAGTTCTGCCAGCACAACTTGTTGAAGAGGCTGCCTTTCTTCCATTCTATTTTTTTGGCTCCCTTGTCAAAGATTAGGTGGCCATAGGTCTGTGGTTTAATATATGGGTCCTCAGTTCTATTCCATTGGTCTTCAGGCCTGTTCCTGTGCCAGTACCAAGCTGTTTTGAGAATTATAGTTTTGTAATAGAGTCTAAAGTTTGGAATCGAAATTCCTCCAGCGCTGTTCTTTCTGCTAAGAAGTGTTTTTGCTATAGGGGGTCTTATATTATTCCATATGAAATTTTGAATTGCCTCTTCTATTTCTTTAAAGAATGCCATTGGGATATTGATGGGTATTGCGTTGAATTTGTAGATAGCTCTTGGCAAGATTGTCATTTTCACAATGTTGATTCTTCCAATCCAGGAGCATGGGAGGTTTTTCCATTTCCTTATTTCTGCTTTAATTTCCTTTTTTAGGGTTTTAAAGTTTTCCACAAAAAGGTCCTTTACATTCTTAGTTAAGCTAATTCCTAGGTACTTTATTTTCTTTGAGGGTATTGTGAAAGGAGTTTCTTTCCTGATTATTGCCTCGTTCCTCGCACTGTTGGTGTAAAGGAAGGCAGTTGATTTTTGAGGGTTGATTTTATAGCCTGCTACTCTTCCAAAGCTTTGAATCAGCTCAAGGAGCTTGGGAGTAGAGTCTATAGGATTCTTTAAATACAGAATCATGTCATCTGCAAAGAGGGATAGTTTTATTTCCTCTTTCCCTACTTGGATCTCCTTTATGCTTGCTTCTTGCCTTATTGCACTGGCTAGGAATTCTAGTACTATGTTAAAGAGGAGTGGAGAGAGTGGGCATCCTTGTCTCGTTCCGGATTTTAGAGGGAATGGCTTTAGATTTTCACCATTAAGTGTAATACTAGCAGTAGGTTTCTCATACAGAGCCTTTATTACATTGAGGAATGTTCCATGGATTCCTAGTTTCTCCAGAGCTTTTAACATGAAGGGGTGTTGGATCTTGTCAAATGCCTTTTCTGCGTCTATTGAGACAATCATGTGATTTTTGTCCTTGCTCCTGGTGATGTGTTGAATTTTATTAATTGATTTGCGTATGTTGAACCAGATTTGCCTCCCCGTGATGAATCCAGTTTGATCATAGTGTATAATTTTTTTAATGAGTTGTTGGAGACGGTTGGCCAGTATTTTGTTGAGAAGTTTTGCATCGATGTTCATCAAAGATATAGGTCTATAGTTCTCTTTCTTTGATGAATCTCTGTCTGGTTTGGGGATGAGGGTTATACTGGCTTCATAGAATGAGTTTAGTAAGGAACCTTAATTTTCAATTTCGTTGAAGAGCTTGAGGAGTATTGGTGTGAGCTTTGCTTTGAAGACCTTATAGAATTCAGCTGTGAATCCATCTGGCCCTGGGCTTTTCTTAGGTGGAAGTTCTCTAATTTCCATTTGTATTTCAGACCTTGAAATCGGCCTGTTGAGTTGGGTTAGTTCTTCTTGGTTCAGTGTGGGTATGTTAATATTGGCTAGCAAGTCGTCCATTTCTTCTAGATCTGTCCATACGTGAGAATGGTGTGTTAAATCACCGACAATCACTGTATTTCGATCCATGTATGTTTTCAGTGTAAGTAAAGTTTGCTTGATGAAGTTTGGAGCTCCGGGATTGGGTTTGTAAATATTTAGGATTGTTATTTCTTCCTGGAGGAAAGATCCCTTTAGTAGTATTAGTAGCCGTCTTTGTCTTTTCTTACTAATTTTAGTTTGAAGTCTATTTTATCTGATCTGAGGATGGCAACTCCAGCCTGTTTATGGGGGCCGTTAGCTTGATAGAGTTTATTCCAACCTCTCACTTTCAAAAGATGATTGTTTTTTGTGTAAGATGTGTCTCTTGAAGACAGCAGAACGATGGCTCTTGCTTTTTGATCCAACTAGACAGCCTATGCCGTTTAATTGGAGAGTTAAGTCCATTGATATTGAGAGTTAGGATTGAGAGATGTTTATTAGGTCCTACCATTTTTAAAAGCTTTTATTTGGGCCTGTGTTTTGACAGTTCTTGTGGTCCTTAGATTGTAATGTGTTTAGGTGCCATTTCTTTCCCTATATTGCATTTATTTTGGTTTTCTATGTATAGGACATCTTTCAGAATTCTCTGTAGTGTTGGTTTTGTTGCGACATATTATTGCAGCTTTTCCCTGGAATGGAATGTTTTTATTGTTCCCTCAGTTATGAATGAGAGCTTAGCTGGGGACATTATTCTTGGTTGGTAGTTATTTGACTTAAGGGCATGACACATATGCTTCCAGTCACTTCTTGCTTGCATGGTCTCTGCTGAGAAATCTGAGGTTATTCTGATTCGTTTTCCTTTATAGGTTACTGAACCCTTTTCCCTGGCTGCCTTTAGGATCCTTTTTTTGGTCTCTATTGATCCAGTTCGGATTACGATGTGGCGGTGGGATGTTGTTTTCTGGTCAGGTCTGTTTGGGGTTCCAAAAGCTTCTTGTATCTGGATGGGCCTGCCCTTCTGGATATTTGGAAATTCTCTGAGATGATTCCCTGAAGTATATTTCCAATACCATTGACCTCTTTCTCCAGGCCCTCCTCAATACCAATTAGCCTTAAATTAGGCTTCCTAATTGTATCTTGGACCTCCTAAAGCACTCTCTCATTTTTCCTAGATTTGGATTGACTCATTTTCTCTTCTTTCTCTATAATAACTAAATTATCTTCAGCCCCGGAAATTCTCTCCTCTGCATTGTCTAACCTGCTATCAATGCTATCTACTTTATTTTTCATCTCCCTTGCTTCTAATTGCTCATTTTTGATGCCTTGCATCTCTTCTTTTAGATCATGTATGGATTTCTTTAGCTCCTTGGTTTCCATTTGAGTGGTTAGCTCAGTAGCTTTATATTCTTTGAACATTTGCTGGAGTTCGGTCACCTTTTTATTTGTGGATTCTATGAATTCATCCATCTTTCTTTGAAAAACTTTTATTAAGGCCTCCTTTACGGCTTCTTCTTTTTCACTTATCACCTTGTGTATGGTTTCCTCTTGTTCAGCTATGGCTTCCTCTCTTATCTCTTTCTTTATATTTTCACATTTTTCATTAATGATGTTTATCAATTGCATTTGTACAGCACTTGGAAGACTCTTCTCTAGGTTTGCCAGTGACTGTTCCATTGGCTGTTTACATTGGGTGAGGGGGGTGGGGGATGTTGTTCCTTGATTTGACATTTTTCTTGAGTTTCTGGTTCTGCCCATTTGAAAATGGGAGCAAGATTAATACTAAACACGATTATAGTTTTTCAGATATAACCAACCTAGACCTCTGTAGCTGGCAGACTCTAGATGTTCACAAGTTTTGATTGGTGTTATCCCTCTTTCTTTTTGTGCAGTTACCAACCAGTCTAATATATCCACTGTTAAGCGATTTATACCCCAAATAATAAGCCTCTCAATCCAATCTCTATTGTCTTTAAGTCCCTCTGAGCCTAGAGAATAATTAAACACCTAGATATACAGTGTTGCTCAACAGCCATCAAGTGTAGATCCATGCAGTATAAGGGTTGAATCACGAACAGAGGTCTAGAGATAGAAAAATAGAATGAGAGAGGTCAGGGGGTAAGTAGGTAGTGTATTTGAGTACAAAGTTTGGAAAGTATTAGAATAAAACTTATGTGTTGCTGCACGACTAGCTCTTAGCCCAACCAGTGGCCTCACAGTGGACCATGGGATGGATCTGCGAGCTTCCGTCTGAGTGCAGTTGGCAGACGTTTTCCTGTGCTGCTTCCAGGGGTGGCCCCAAGCCAAGTGTCTGGGGATTGAGAGTTTCAGGGGCTCTCAGCAGGACCAGCAGGAGATCCCTCTGTTCCCAGGGGCGGGGCCAAGCTGGGGATGTGGGCTCCAAGGGCGGAGCCGCGCCTTTTTGGTTCTCAGAAGGGGAGCTTGGCTGCTGGTTGGCCCTTCAGATCCCTGCTGTGTTTCCAGTGCTTTGTCAGAGTCTGTGACTGTGGGGGGGCCCCTCGGTGGTGTCTTGCTCAGAATTCCCAGCTGGAGGATGCCCTGCTAAAGAATTGAGGGGGGGCAGATGCTGGCTCCTATTTTCCCATACCCCCTACCCACTGTTGTAAGGCAGGGTCCCAACGCCCTCCACTCTCCAGATCCAGTGGCCTTGGAGAGGAGCCTGGTGGGCGGGTGGGAGCTGGGACAGCTCCTCCTCCCCTAGTGGGGTGCTGAATCTTAGGGTCAACCTGCTTGTCAGTCTCCAGTCAGAGGGCTGGGGGTTGAGCCCCTTGGGCGGGTGGGATTTGGGACAGCCAAGCCTCCTTTGGTGGGGTGCTGGGTCTTATGGGTAGCCGCCTGTCAATCTCCAGTCAATGGCCTGAGGGAGGGGGCTGTTGAGGAAAGGGACAGGATTCTAAATTCCTTGCCCCCCTGCTCCCGCCAGTCTTTCTCTGGCAGGGTGGAGGGATCTGAGTTACGTTCTATTGCTTGGCACCCGCTCTGCTTTCCCGATGTGTTTGGGACGCGCTGTATTACTCACGCCTCTGCGTCCGTCTGTGGGTGCTCCACGGTGGTGGGGAGACTCACTCCCCTCAGGTGTCAGCCGCCGCCTGTGTTCTGCGTCTGGGTTCCGTTGCTTCCACCATTCGCTGGCCTGGTTCTGTGCTGGTTTCTGCAGCCTTTGGGCTCCCAGCCTGGCGCCCTCCACTTGCTGCAGCTTTTCGTGGATTAGAGCCGGCGCCTGCCACCGCTTTCCCAGCGTGGAGCTGGCACCCACTCAATCTGCTTTTCGCGGCTTGATCCTGCACCAGCTGCCGCTTTTCGAGGCTTTCCGGGGCTTTCGTGGCTTGGATCCAGCGGCGAGAGTTGGGGGAGGGGTCTTCGCATTCCGAATTCTTTGAGAAAGTTGGATGTGAGCTTTATCTGGATTTCTTTTCCGATTTGAGTCCTTCTCCATTGCTTTTTGAGTTTGTTATTGTGGATTTCTTTAGGTAGTTGGCTCGTGGGACTCCCTGGTTCTCTCTTTTTGTCAGAGAGAGCTAGGCAGCGTCCCTATTATCTCGGCGCCATCTTCCATCCCCCTGACAGTCAAATTTTAACAGTACAACTAACTCCTCTGCAAAGAACTCTATGGGTTTGCTCAACAGTGTCTATAAGCCCTGAATGTAGATACATAAATCTCTTCTTTGTCACCCTGTACTAGAATTAACTCCAAATGGATAAAAGACCTGGAAGTAAAAGCCGACACTCTGAAAACATAGAGCTCCCCCATGACCCAGCAATTCCACTACTTGGCATTTACCCTACCATGCAGAAACAAGGACCTACTAAATCCACCAGCACAACAATGTTCATTCAGCGCTATTTACCATAGCAAAGATATGGAACCAACCTAGATGCCCCTCAGTTGATGAGCGGATCAACAAGTTGTGGTATTTGTACACAATGGAATTCTATGCTGCTGTCAGAAAGAATGACATTGCCCCATTTGTTAGGAAATGGAAAGACTTAGAAAAAATCATATTAAGTGAAGTGAGCCAGACTCAAAGGAACTTAGGCTCAATGGTTTCCCTCATTTGTCATAATCAGTAGAAACCTTGGGCTCTCCTAGCAGAGATTTACAATAGAGCAAAACCTTGATACAAAAGGCCATATATTAGGATGCTAAATGAATGGACCTCAGGATATAGAAACATAAGCCATATAATGAATGATTGTTGTTCTTAAGATACTATGTTATCTCTCATCTCTTTCGATGTCCCTTGGTTATCTCATATTGTTATAGTATCTCACTTTGTTACCTGATATATCGATATGTTTGCATTTGGTTATTTCAAATTGGATAGGGAGGGGGGAAACAAGATGAGGGTTGGGAGTTGGGGGGAGGGAAATGGGGACCAAGACATGTGAAAGGGTATCAATGTATGGGAATTAATGCACCATCTATCTGGAAAATATCATGTAACCCTTCTATTAATTACAATAAAAACATATGGAAAAAAATCTCAACACAGGGACAGCACACCAGCTACCTTGTCAATCAAAGTTGAAATCAGAAACGCAATTCCATTTACAATTGCTCCCTCCCACCAAAATAAAAAATACCTAAGAATTAACCAAACAACTAAAGGAACTCTACACTGAAAATTTAAAAATCTGAAAAAGGAAAGTGAAGAAGACTTAAGAAAACAGAAAGATAATCTCTGCTACTGGGTTGAAAGGATTGTGAAAAAGGCAATACTCTTTCAAGTGTTTTTTTTTAATATCAATATCAAGTCATTTTTCTTTTTTACCTCCTTTTGTTCTAGTCTATTTTTTGAATGACAATGTCAGTAAAATGTATGCATGAGGAATGATAATATTAAGAAAACACTTCAAAGAGGTGATGACAATCAGATGCAATGCATTGTATTTATAAACTGCTTTGTTGAATGGCAAATCCTTCGTGAAACTCCTTTTAGGAAAATGGCAATACTGCCAAAAGCAATTTACAAATTCAATGCAATACTCAGCAAAATCACCCCCAAAATTCAAATACATAAGGAAATCAATGCAAAAATTCATACAGAATAACAAAAGATCAAATAGCAAAAGTAATTCTTAACAGGAAGAACAGTTTTGAAGGAATAGCAATACTTAACTTCAAACTCTATTACAGAGCCCTAGTCATGAAAACAGTTGGTTGCTGACACAAGAATTGGCCTGAGTAACAATGGAACAGAATTGAAGATACAAAAATTAGCTTACACATTTATAGCTATCTACTATTCAATAAAGAAATAAAAATATAGGCTGAAATGAAGACAATCTTCAACAATTAGTGCCAGAAAAACAATATTCCTGTATAGAAAATGGAAACTACATACACATTTATAACCTTGCACCATCAACAATTTAAAGTGGATCAGAGATATCAATGTAAATCCAGAAGCCATGAGACCTCTACAGGAAAGTGTATGGAAAACTCTAGGGCACAGGTGCAAACTTGGTAAATAAAATTCCAAAATCACAACCAATCATAAAAAGAATTGATAAATGGAACTATATCAAGCTTAAAAGTTTCTGCACAGCAAAGGGCATAGCTAGCAAATTAAATAGATCACAGAATGGGAGATTATTTTTTTTACAAAGTATCCATCAAAGGTCTCAATATCCAAAATATACTTAGAGCTCAAAAAACTGAGCTCTCAGCCGGGTACAATGGCTCATGCCTGTAATCCCAGCTTCTCTGGAGGCTGATATCTAAGGATCAAGGTTCAAAGCCAGCTAGGGCATAAAAGAACCTGAGATTTTATCGCCAATTAACCACCAGAAAGCCAGAAGCAGTGCTGTGGCTCAAAGGGTGCAGTGATAGCCTTGAGCTGAAGAGCTCAGGGACACTGCCCAGGCCCAGACGTAGGACACTAGTCTTGCACTGAAGGGCTCAGGAACAGTGCCCCGGCCGAGTTCAGGCCCCATGACCCCCCCCCCCAAAAAAAACAACTTTGAGATTTTACCTCTCTCTAGTTAATTGGCCATTATCAAGAAATCTAATAACAGCAGATGCTGGCAGGGACCTGGCAAGAAGGGAACACTGTTGGTGCAAGTGTAAATGTGTACAATCGTGGTATGGTTATTCTTCAAAAGACTAAACATAGAGCTCTGCTACAACCCAGCAATCCAACTCCTTAGCATTTACCCAAAAGTCCATATACAAAGACATACAAAAGCTACCAGCACAACCATGTTAATTGCAGTATCATGTACCATAGCTAAGATATGGAACCAACCCAGATGCCCCTCACTAGATGAATTGGTCAAGAAAATATGGTATTTACACACAATGGAATTCTATGGTGCCATCAGAAATAATATATATGTGTGTGTGTGTGTGTGTGTGTGTGTGTGTGTTTATATATGTATGTATATATGTGCTACTAAAGAAAAGTTCTCAGACTACTGGCCTAGCTGGGTAATGGGAAATGGAGCTGTATCATTTCAGTACAGAAGTTGTGCCAGTGATTCATTTGTTTGTAATAACATCACTTTATTTTCAGCAATGATAACTGGGATGGAGAAGATGCAGGAATGCCAGAGTAAAGTGAAGAACTTACAGAGCTGGAAAGGAAAAGCTACACAGAAAGAAATAGAATCCTCTCTTACTAACAGACTTTAAAAAAATCACTCAACAGGGACCAGGATTTTGGCCTAGTGGTAGAGTGCTTACCTAGTATCCATGAAGAACTTGGTTTGATTTCTACATATGACCTTCATAGAAAAAACTGGTACTGGTGCTGTGGCTCAAGCAGTAGAACTATAGCCTTGAGAAAAACCCAAGGACAGTGCTCAGGCTCTGAGTTCAAGCTACAGGACTGGCAAAAAAAATCACTCAACAGTAGATAAAAGTCAAAATAATGACACTGAGCTGTTCCTGGAGCAATTGGGAGAATGGTGTAGAGGGGGAAGAAAACATGGAAGTGTGCACCCAAAGTTCCCTCAGTCATTACCCATCCCCAGAATAAAATAGTAAATGAGACTAAACTGATGAGTTACATATGGCATGTTCTCTTCATGCCCAGAAGCATTGCTGTGCCTGCAATCTGTTCCCAAAGTGTACAGAGGAAAAAAAAAACAAACAGAAATCATCACCTCTCCATCCACCCGTGTATGGTGCTTCATTGGAGATAAGTAGGTAGTGCCAGCCAAGGACCTGATGAGGGGATAAAAAAGAGTGTAAACATCAAAGGGTACATCCCTGGAGCATCTGCCAATATAAAATTCTGGCTGCAACTGAGGCCCAGGGTGTCAGAATTGAATATTAATATATCTTGGCAGATGTGCATATGTGTCTTTATTGAAAGAGATCTACACAATAGCTCAACTTTCATGAAAGCTTCTTGCGAGTCCCCACAAGCAGTGGGTCTCTGCACCTAGGAGGAAAACATGAGTTGGAAAACATGTTTGCAGATTTGCCTACTTCACGCCAGATGCTATTATTTCATCCAAGTCCACATATAATGAAGCCCCAGAAATGGAGTTATCTTTGGATGTATTTTGTGCAATATCTGTGTCAAGACATTATTAGCATAAAAGCCATTTGGGATAATGCAACTAGATTGCCTCAGTGTACAGTGAAATAAAAACAAAGAACTCTATGCCAATGAGATGTCAACTGGAAGTTATAAAGGTGTCACAGAGAGGGTTGATTCACATACACACAATATCCATAATAGCAACAGAACATTGCTGGTTGATCCAGGCAGGTTTCAAAAGGAATTCCAAATGCAGAGCCCTACATAAATACACCCATTTAGTACCACCTGAGGAAGAAATGATTCTGATGCTGTTACATATCAATAACTCAAGGTCCTGAATGTTCACCTCCAAATCGGTAATTATGACTAACCAGGCATATTTACATGATGTACTAGACTGAGAATATATGGTGAAAGAGAAAAGGATTCTCTATCACAAACCCAATTCAATATCAAAACCAAGTCTATGATTTCTATTTAACATACGTTAGACCCAAATTCCCTACAGACACTTCATTGGACCTGGAATCCAGAGATACTTTAGGGCAGGGAAGATAATTTGTTCAAGACTGTAGTAGTGGGTTCACATTTTGGTAAGAGATGCCTACAATCATGAATTGTGTGTCAGAAAATATGCCTTTTTTGTGGGTCATGGGGCTTGAACTTGGGCTTGGGCCCTGTCCCTGAGCTCTTCAGCTCAAGGCTACCACCCTATCCACTTCCCATTTTCTAGAGGTTAATTGGAGAAGAGTCTCATGTCCTTTTGTGCCTGAGCTGGCTTTGAACCTTGATCCTCACATCTCACCCCCCTGATTAGCTAGGATTATATATGTGAGCCACTGTTCTTTTTTATTTTTTTAATCTTTTTTAAAGCTTTACATTGCAAAGGTGATGTACAGAGGAGTTAGAGTTACGTAAGTCAAGTAATGTGTGCATTTATTTCTGAACATTGTAATCTCTCCCTCATTGTCTCCTGGATTTTTACCTCTTGACCCACTGCCACATTATGTAGTTTATTTCCAACATGGTGTCTAGTGAGTATAACTACTAATTAGTTCACACTTTGTCCCACTTTTTCTGTGCTTCCCCTTATCCTCCCCAAGTCAGATAAACTTACATACAAGACAAAGATTTCAGAAATCAAAAAAGGAGAAATAAGGTGGAGGAGAACCACAAACATTACCATAAGAACCCCATTTCAAATTTTTAGAGCTCATTTAGAAAAGCATCATTTTATATGGTCATGTATACATAGCTATTGGGCCCTTGTGATCCTCTCATAAAAATACACTCCTCTGGCCTCACTATGTGAAAGTACAGAGTCCCATTTAGTTTGTCATGTACAAGTGTGGTCTTTTTGTCTAGATTCATAGGCATATTCTAGTTATCAAAACAAACAAATGAGGGAAACCATGAAATTTGTTTCTCTGGATCTAGCTTTCTTCACTTAATATAATTGTTTCCATTCTTTCCATTTCATTCTGAATGGGGCAATCTCATTCTTTTTAATGAAAGCATGGAATTCCACTATGAATCTACAACACATCTGAGTTGATATTCCATATCTTAGCTCTGGTACACAAGGCTGCAACAAACATGGTTGTGCTAGTGACTTCATTATGCCTTGGTTGGTAGTTAATTGGATAAATGCTCAGGTATAGAGTAGCAGGGTGATAAGGAAACTCTTATGGTAAGTCTTCAGAGAAACCTCCATATTGCTTTCAAGAGTGGCTACAAAAGTTTATATTTCCACCAAAAATGTAGTAGTGTTCCCTTTTGGCCACATCCCAGCCAGTATCTATTACTGTGAGTGGCATAACTGGTATGTTGTGGAATCTCAATATTGTTTTCATTTGCATTTCTTTTATGGCCAGATATGTTAAACATTTCTTCATGTGTCTATTGGTCATTCTTATTTCTTTCTCAGAGAAGTCTCTCTTTAAGTCTTTAGTCTATTTATTGTGTTGTTTCTTTGAGCATTTGTTGGGGGGGTTAATTTTTTTGAGCTCTAAGTATATTTTAGATATGAGTCCCTTGTTTGATGCATAGCTAGGAAAGATCTCTCAGTCTGTGAACTTTCTATTTATCTTCCTAGCTATGCCTTTGATATGCATAAACTCTTCAGTTTGATGAAATCAAATTTTTCCAGCCTTTCTTGTATTTGTTGTGATTCTGAATCTTTATTTAGGAGGTTTCAACCTGTGACTAGGAGCCACAGTGTTTCCCCCTATCCATTCCTGTAATGTTTTCAGAGAATTTGGCCCTGAACTGGGTTATCTGATCAGTTTGGAAAGGATTCTGTTGGAGGGTGAAATATGACGATCCAGCTTCAGTTTTTGCATGTGTGTAGTCATTTCTGCCAGCACCATTTGTTCAACTAGCTAACTTTCTTCTATCCTGTGTTTTGGATCCCTTCTCAAATATTAGGTAGCTATATGTTTGTGGGTTCATTTCTGGGTCTTCTTCTCCATTCAATTGGTGCTCAGACTTAGTCTTGTGAGAAGTTTTAGTAGGTTTTTTACTGAGAAATTATTTGGTGGGTTGTTTTTATACGGAAAGATTGTACAGAAACTTAACAAATTAATGAAAGGTCAATGCAATTCTGTTAGACACTGGAATTTGGAGCAAAAATGATTATGAAAATGTCAACGATGTGCCAGGAGTTTGGCCTAGTGGTAGAGTGCTTGCCTAGCATGCGTGAAGACCTGGGTTCGATTCCTCAGTACCACATACATTGATAAGTTGGAAATGGTGCTGTGGTCAAATCGTAGAGCACTAGCCTTGAAGAAATCCCAGGGACATTGCCCTGAGTTAAAGCCCCAAGACTAGCAAAGAAAATGTAAGTAAAAGATCAGGATTTTGGCCTAGTTTTAGAGTGCTTATCCAGCATGAAAATGACCGGGTTCAATTTCTAAATTCTACATGTATAGAAAAACATCAGTGGTGCTGTGGCTCAAGTGGTGGTGCTCTAGCCTTGAGAAAGCCCAAAGACCATGCCCAGACCCCAAGTTCATGCCCCAGGACTTGCAAGAAAAGAAAAGACATCAGGCATGGTGGCTCATGCCTGTGATCCAAACTACTCAGGATACTGAGATCTGAGGATTGTGGTTCAAATCAAGCTCAGGCACTAAAGACCATGAGACTCTTATCTTCAATTAACCATTAGAAAATAGGAAGTGGGGCTGTGGCTAAATGTTAGGGTGGTAGCCTTGAGCTGAAGAGCTCAGGGACCGGGCCCAAGCCCAAGTTCAAACTCCTTGGCCCAAAAATACACACACACACACACACACACACACACACACACACACACACACACATGTAAGATGAAGTCTGAGCAAGAAATGGCAAGATGGAAAAATTCCTACATAACTTTTGATGATAACACTGAATGCTGATACTCATTTATTCAATAAAATATATTGAATTGAGAGTTTAAGTGAATCTCTCAACTAATTGTTGCTTATTTTAAAAAACAACAATAACAGCAACAACATACTGCCACCAAATTGACATTACCTCAAATGAAATCATGGAGAAAATAAATCTGCAAAAAATGCCTATAATTAGGCAGGAGGATCTATCCTCAAATTGGATAAAGAAGATAGCAAGGCAAATTTAGCTGAAACAGACAGATCAATTCATATGCACACAAGTTATAAGCAATCAAGAGAAAATAATTGTTAACACACATACACCTAATTTTCATAGAATAAACTTGTTAAAATCATTAATGAACTTAAAACCTTTTAGAAGGAGGGCCATGAGTTTGGCCAATGGTAAAGTACTTGCCTAGCATGCATAAAGACCAGTGTTCGGTTCCTCAATACCACATACATAGAAAAAAGCCAGAAGTGGTGCTGTGGCTCAAGTCGTAGAGATCCAGCCTTGAGAAAGCCCAACGACAGTGCTCAGGCCCTGAGTTCAAGGCATAGAATTGGCAAAAAAAATTTTTGAGGAGTTTTTTAAATAATTTACTTTATTTTTATTTTTATTGTAGAAGTGATGTACAGAAGGATTACAATTTCATGACTCAGGTAATGCATACGTTTCCATTAATACGGTATCTTGTGTTCCCTCACTCTCTCCCAGTTCCTCCCTCCATTCCCACAAGTTGTATAGTTCACTTTCATCAGTGTCCAGTGACCTCTACTGTTGAACTTTTCACCCATTTTTCCTCCAGTTCTGTACCCTTCCCACACCCTCCCAAAGATATGTAAAAAATATGAAAAACAGGGGCCAGGAGTTTGGCCTAGTGGTTAAAGTGCTTGCCTAGCATGCATGAAGACCCGGGTTCTATTCCTCGGTACCACATATAGATAAAAGCTGGAAGTGGTGCTGAGGCTCAAGTGGTAGAGCTCTAGCCTTGAGAAAGTCCAAGGACAGTGCTCAGGCCCTGAGATCAAGCCCAGGACTGGCAAAAAATATGAAAAACAATATAGAGATCTCTTATTTACATATCTTGGAGTTCATTTTGATATGTACATATATATATACAATTTTATGTAACTATTTAGAGTCACCTAGGCCTTGCACATTCATGATTCTTTTTTTAATTTTTTTTAAAATTATTTTTCCTTTTTTTTATTGTAATTAGTAAAAGGGTTACATGATATTTGCCAGATAGAAAGTGCATTAATTCACATACATTGATACCCTTTCACATGTCTTGGTACCCATTTCCCTCCCCCCCAGCACATTCATGATTCTATCTTGAGTATCCTCTTTTTGTCTCACTGTGTGAGTATCTAAAATCCTGTATAATTTATCATATTCCAGTGTATTTTTTATCTAATTTCCACAATATCATCAGGAACATATGTCTTTGTCTTACATTGGCTTGCCGCAAAGTTATTTATTCTAGTTCTATCCATTTCCCTGCAAATGAAAGTTTAATTTTTCTAATGGCTGTGTAAAATTCCTTTGTGTATAAGTACCATATTTTTTGGATCCACTCATCTATTGTGAGCCATCTGGGCTGTTTCCATTATCTTGGCTATAAGGAATTGTGCAGCAGTGAACATGGATATGCAGGTGTCTTTATGAGATTCTGACTCAGAGTAGATACCCAGAAGTGGTGTGACTGGGGTATAGGAAGAAATCTATGCTTAGTTATTTGTTATTTTGTCTTTTGATGCATTTTTTCCCAGTCCTGACACTTGAACTCTGGACCTGAGCACTGCCCATGAACTCCTTTTTGCTCAAGTTTAGGATTCTACCACAAATCTACAAGCATTATCAAAACACTGCATGTCCCTTTCTTAAAAGACAAGGCTGAAGATAAAGAATGCTGTTTGCAATATGCACAAACTATAATACTATTTGAGAAGCACTTAGTGAATCTCACAGCTATTCCAGTGGGAATGCCATTACTGACAGACTAAAGAGAACAAGGTAAGTTATAAAAGCCTCTAACATAAAATCTAATACCATGTCTAACAGAATAGCAGCAGTAAACATAGATACACTAAAACACAGTGTAATTTTGAAATATCTGGATTCTATCTGAGAATATGCTATAAAAATATGAGAAGTAATATACTCACTACCTGACAAATGTAACTGTAACCCCTCTATATATTACCCTGACAATAAAACACAAAAAAGAAAAGAAAAATGGAAAGGGAAAGGGAAAATAAGCTAATATTATAAAGTAATAATATTTTTTGTTTGGCCTATGCTTTGGAAAAATTCATGGACAGGTTCAAGCTATAGGATCATACATACTGGAGAGGTAAATTAAAAACATTGTTCCTGGCATCTTTTTATAAATCCCCTGCTTGCCCATGTTTGAAGTTGAAATGTACTTTTCGTATAATTCAAAAAAAGAATATGCTATAAAATATGAACTGAAGGTTCAAAAAGACCCAAAAGTGTAGACTTAGCTAAGCAAATATAAGACATGCAAACATGCTGACGTGATTCCCAAGAAGGTAGGAAATAGCCCTAAGAAAATGGAGACAACTTTCTGACAGTCACTCATCCAAATGCGCATAAAAGAGACTGATTTTCTATACATATATAATATAAAATGTAGAAATCTATAGTATACAGTATATATAATACATAATCAAAATATAATGAATAAATATAATCTATAAAGCATAATAAATAATAAATTACACAATACAATATCCTATATTAATATGCATAAATACATATCACATATTCACATATCATATACTATCACATATGTATACATATTTTATACATATGAATACACATTTATTTTTTTATGAATACATATGTATATATACATTTTATACATATAAATATGGTTTGTGTGTTTTATATGTATGTATAAATACTTTGTATTTGTGTATATTACAACATATAATGTGTTTTATATATTTATAATAAATGTATTTATACTTTCACATCTTATATGTTTATATTTTAACTATAGTTATATATTTAGGTATAATCATATATTTTAATACATATACGCATATATATGGGTTAACTGGTACTGGGGCTTGAACTCAAGGGCTGAGTTCATTAGTGTATTGACTCAAGTCTACCACTCTAACACTTGAACCACAGTTCCACTTCAAATGATGGTTTGTTCGTTTTTTTTTTGAGTCATTGGAGGTTAAAAATCTCACAGGGGCAGCTTCAAGTCTCAGCCTCCTAATTAGATAAGATTACATGTGTGAACCACAGGGTCTCAACTGGACACTTCTTTTTCTTTGGTCAGTCATGGGGCTTGAACTCAAGGTCTGGGCTCTGTCTGTCCCTGAGTTCTTTCACTCAAGGCTAGTGCTCTACCCCTTGAGCCACAGTGCAACTTCTGGTTTTCTGGTAATTAACTGAAGACAAGAGTATCACAGACTTTCGTGCCCAGGCTGGCTTTGAACTACAGTCCTCAGATCTCAGTCTCTTGAGTAGATACGATAGCAGGGGTGAGTCACCAGCATCCAGTTGGACTTGAAATCAGGGCCTGGACACTGGCCCTGAGCTTTCTCTACACTAGAACAATACCATTATGGGCCACAGCACCACTTCCGGCCTTTTCTATGTATATGGTATGCTGGAATTGAACACAGGGCTTCATGCACAACAGGCAAGCACTCTACCAGCAGGGCCCTAGTCTTTATCTCTGTTGTGGCTATGTTTCTGCATGGGAGCAAACAAAACAAATACTTAATTGTAAATATTTTTCTTTAGTTATAATCCCCAAACTGACATTTAAGAATACATAGTAGTGTCTCAAGAATCTCTATAACCCTCAGGAATGGGTGCCCTGTTTGTATTCAGTTTTACAAGTGTGTTAGATAAATGATCAATAAGTAACACAGAACTGCTAAAGCTAAATTATTCAAAGAATGCCTATCCTTGTTCTTATTTACTGCATAGATTTCAAGTGTTTACAACTGACAAATGGATGGAGACAGGGCTCAGTGAACTAGATAGACACAGTAAATCCTGCATTCACTTTGATGATTCTTAATATAGACAAGGCACATTTTACATTTCCTGTGTCATTTTGCACTGATTACAAAAAAATGGGAGCACATATTAACACACACACACACACACACACACACACACACACACACACACACACAGACTGGGTGCTGGTAGCTCAATTGCCCCGCCCGCGGGACCAGTTATTCGGGGGAACCGAGGGGAACACAGCCTGAAAATAAGAAGGGTGAGAAAGAAGAGCGAGACCAAGCAATATGTTGTCAAGGTCTGTTTATTAAAATTTTTAGCAGGCTTTTAAGCAGTAGCTAAGAGGAAATAGGGAGGGAGAAGCAGGGCAGTGACGTTCAGCTTGCTGACGTTTACGGTGAGTCTCTACCTATTTAAAACATCTTGTGCTTAGGTCATTGTGACAATTCTCAGAATAATATGACTCATGAATGTTGCCAGATGAACGGCCAGCCAGTCTTTAAGGTTAAGCAAGGCCTTGAGGGAAATGGCTTCCTACCCAGGCTAGGGTCTCCAACACTCAATCCTACAATCCTAGCTACTCAGGAGGCTGAGATCTGAGGATCTCGGTTCAAAGATAACCCAGGCAGGAAAGTCTGCGAGTCCCTTATCTCAAATGAACCACCAGAAAACAGAAGCAGTGCTCTGGCTCAAAATGGTAGAGCATTAGTCTTGAGTGAAAGAGCTCAGAGAGAGCACCCAGACTCTGAGTTCAAGCCCCATGACTGACACAATACATACACACACCCCCACACAGAAAATTTTATCTTCAAAAAAATTCAAATATTACCTATGTATATGCTATATATGTGGCTCAAAGTAGTACATATCATCTCTATATAGTATATATGTGTGCATATATAGAGATACATATGTATATATAGGTATATATATTATATATTGGATATTATACAATATCTATTATTATATATTGTTATATACATTGCATATTCTTATATTATATGTGAATCATTTCCAGATATTCTCATTCAATATATTCTTGAGTTTCTGAGAATCAAAATGCTATATTTCAAGTATAACCTGGGCCTTGTAATGGTCCAACACATGCATTTGTAATATTTCAAATTAAAGTTATGTTATCTGTATCTACTCTAGTGATTTGATGATTGTTGGCTTTTGTCCCCAGGAGACAGTACAGAAGGGGGGTGTGGCTCTTTTTGTCCCTCAGATTCAGATGGGTTCTGTATTCTAGGAGAATACTCAAAAAGTTCAGACTCCATGCTTTCATACTCTGTTGAGAATGGAACAGGAAACAAATCATCAATCATTCAAGAAAACTTAGGGCTGGGAATGCAGCTTAGTGGTAGAGTGCTTGCCTAGAATGCATGATGTCCTGGGTTTAATTCCTCAGTGCCACAGAAACAGAAAAAGCCAGAAGTGGCGCTGTGATTCAAGTGATAGAGAACTAACCTTGAGCAAAACGAAGCTCAGGGACAGGGCCCAGTCCCTGAGCTCAAACCCAGGACTGACAAAAAGAAAGATCAAAAGGAAAAGAAAGAAAGAAAGAAAAGTTTAAAATGCACCAGACACCAGCAAACTCTGTGGCTGAGTAGTTTGACACTGGGGAATCTTCTCTTACCCTAAAACTTCTTCCAAGACAGCCCCGATAGTTCTAGAGTATGTGGAAAACATTGCAGACACACCAACCTGAGTGCCAAGTCACTGGGGTGAACTAAAAAACAGGCTGCAAGGCCAGAAGTGGACTTAAAGTGTGTAATATACTGAACCGTCTGCCATGTATCAATTGTCAGTTACAGTCGGCCTCCTGGTCATTGAACCAAGCTGACCTCAGGTCCTGGATACATACACACTGCTAACCTTACAGGACTGCACAGGAGCTGGCTAATCTAGGGAACTGGAAGATCCAGTTCTAGGTGGCACAAGGTTATCATCAAAAAAAGTAGAGGGGAACAGAAGGAGTAGGAGAAAGTCATTATTTTTCTCTTTTTTAATGCAAGAATATAGCCTCCTGTCCCCTTGATCGGAAATGTTTCTTGACCATATTAGAGTCTGAGGTTGATAACATTATTTCAACATTTTTCCTCATGATTGACTTTTTTTTTGCCAATCCTGGGCTTGAGCTCAGGGCCTGAGCACTGTCCTTGGACTTTCTCAAGGCTAGAGCTCTACTACTTGAACCTCAGCACTACTTCTGGCTTTTTTTTATGTATGTGGTACCAAGGAATCGAATCCGGGTCTTTGTGCATGCTAGGCAAGCACTTTAACCACTAGGCCAAACTCCTGGCTCTGTCACCGGATTTGAAAGTGACTCCATTGTGAGAACTTGCTGGATTACTAAATTGTGTGTGTGTGTGTGTGTGTGTGTGTGTGTGTGTGTGTGTGTATGTGTGTAGCATAGATTTGTAGATTTGTCAGTGAAGAACACTAAAATGATCTGAACCCTAAACCAAGTCTGCCCTGCTGCTAAAATCTGCCTGGGCCTGAGGCCTCTCCGAGGTGTGCAGGGCTAGAAGCCTAGGGTGGGAAGAAAGCTTAGTGGCTTGGGGGGGTCTCAGCCTCCCCTCTCCGATTCCCCCCAGTCTGCCCTCTCTTTCCCTACCTCCTTCTCCTGGGCCAGCTGGAGAAAGGGGGCGCTGCCCGCCATGACCCTACTTCCCTGACCCCCATCCTTGCCTGGTCTCGTAACCTCCTCCTGAGCCCCGTGTCCTCCACGAGGTAATCCGGCCTCAAGGGCTGCTCCAGGCGGCCAGGTGGAACCAATTGCCGACCAGGGCTTGCACAGATCCCTGGGCTTTGTTCCATGCACGCCCTGGAGCAGGGATGGGGGGAGTAGGAGGGGTGAAAGAGATAGTCCAGGAACTTCTGCACCAGAGAAGAGGGAGGAGCCAGCAGACACCACGCATACTCAGAAAGCCCAATCCTTCCATATTTGGCAGGCAACCTTGGTAAAAACAGGGCTGGGCTTCACCTGAGCGAAGAGAAAACACTCTGTGGGTTAGTACGCTCATTGGCCAATTTCAGGAGGCCTAACACCCACAGCCTAGCTGAGCTGTCCAATACAAGGCTGCCAGAGCTGCTGTGTACCTAAGTGACTTTGTCCTAAAGGGCTTGGCTTGGAAGCCGATAGTCCTGGACTAGGCATGTTCACCACAACCCCGTCCCAAGAGTGGTGACAGCCTAGCGCAGCACTAAACGCAAAGTCCAGAGGGAAATCACATTATATACCGTGAAGATCTTCTTTGTCTATGTCTCTTTCCCTCCCTCCCTCCCCCACTCGTCTCATCGATATATAGATGGATATATGCGTGAATAGATGGAAGGATGGATGGATACATACATGCAGGCATATATACATAAAATACATAGATTAGATAGATTGATCAAGAGATACATACATACATACATACATCAATTAAATCAACAGATAGGTACGTAGGTAGGTAGGTAAGTAAACAGACAGACATAGGTAAGATACATAGAGAGACTGACAGATCTCTTGCAGTATTACGGATTGAACTCATGGCCTTTTTCATGTTAGGCAAATGCTCGATACTTCCAGCCCAAGTTTTTATGTCTAAGACAGCAATATTAGTTTCAAATATATATTTCCTTTCTATTACAGGCTGACAGTCAAATTCAAAAGAAAAACATTTTTGTAAAGGTGATGTACAGAGGGGTTACAGTTACATGAGTGAGGTATTGAGTACATTTCTTTTTGAACACCGCTTCCCTTATTTTCTCCCAGTTTTTCCCCTCCCAACCCCCCAGATCCCCCAATTTGTATAATTCATTCCCAATATAGTGTCTAGTAAGTATCACTGTTGAATTGGTTTATCCTTTGACCCACCATTTCTGTGCTTCACAAATCTGATAAACTTACATACAAGACAAACAGTGCAGAAATCAAAAACAGCAACAAAAGGGGGAAAATGCAAAGAAAATAATAAAGAACCACAAATAGCACAATTTTAAAAACTATTATGTTTTCATTTCTTGGAGTTCATTTTATTAAGCATCATTTTATGGACTACATGCACATAGCTGTCAAGCCTTTATGATCCTCTCCTAAGAATGTCCTCCTTTGGGTTTTTCTATTGTACTGTTTGCAGTTATTTCTCCGCCCCCCTATCTTTAGTTTATTCCCTGTGGTCACTGTGTAATTTTTTTTGTCTTCTACTATCCATTGGGCTTACTTGTAGATCAAAAAATTTTAATATTCTAAGTTTAAATTTAGGAGATAGTCCTATTAATTGAAAATTAGGATGTTACTTTGCATACTGTCTGAGTTTAAAATATATAAAAACTTCCATGTGTGCTTTACGGCCATACTCCACTTGTGTAAGGAAAGAGCTTTAAGGAAAACATTCTGTTTCTATGCAGAAATAATTGTCTCTCAAGGGACTCAAAAATCTCCCATTCAAACCAAGTCTTCTGCTGGGCACCAGTGGCCAATGCCTGTAATCCCAGCTACTCAGGAAGATGAGATATCAGCATCATGGTTCAAAATCAGCCCAAACAGGAAATTTCATGAGATTCTGATCTCCTGGAAACCAGTAAAACGCTGTCAGTGAAGCTGTTACTCAAGTGGAAGAGCACCAGGCTTGAACAGAAAAGTAGGGTCAAGCATCCATGCCCTGAGTTCCAGCTCTGGCAATAAACAAAACGGAGTCTTCATGAAAGCCAATCTGAAAGTTATTTAAGGTTGAAAAAACACTTATTTGTCTATTAGAGGCTATGCACTAATGATTGTACAGAAATTACCATATGGACTATACAGGCACTATTGACTACATCTGGATCCTAGCTCCTCAGGAGTCCCAAGATCTCAGGATTCTGGTTCAAAGCAAGCCTAGGTGAGGAAAGTCCCTGAGACTCTCACGATGTCCTAGTCCATTTGTTGTCTTTTACCCTCACAGAGTGCCTGAGGCTCTGTAACTTAAAAAGAGTTTATAAAGGTTCCTGCACTCATGGCTCTGGAGACTAGAAAAATCCAAGAGCCTTGGGAGAATTGCCTGCTGCTGTGTTACTGCTGGTGGAAATTGGAAAAGACTGCAAATTGCATGTCATTGTGCCAGCAGATGGCAGTGTCTCCCTGCAACTACTTGCTCTCCTGCTATCCAAATCAGCACTAGGAATGAAGTCTTCCCACCCAGTGAACCCAATCCCATGAGAAAGAAATGAAAACCTGAAGTCCTCACCAAAGAGCTTCACCTCTATATCTTGCACATGCATTTTAATGAGATTAACCTATTCTATGTCTCTTTCCCCATCCCCTTAGTCATATTGTTTGACAATACTCAGTGACACTTCACAGACACATATAAAATGTGTGTGTGTGTGTGTCTGTGTGTCTGTGTGTCTGTGTCTATGTTTGTCTGTGTGTCTGTATGAGAGAGAGAAAGAGAGAGAGAGAGCATACTCTACGTTCCACAAATGAGTAAAAACGTATTTAGTTTTCTGATCTTGATTTATCTTACTCTACAGGATGGTCTCCAGTTATACTTATTTCCCTGCAAATGCTGTCATTTTGTTTATCTTTACAGCTCTACAATATTCTGTCATATTCAGATACCACTTTTTTATCCACTCATTGCTTGGTGGACAACTCCATTGATTCCACCATTTGGCTCTTATTGAGAGCTTCAATAAACACTGTGTGTAGGAGCCTTTCTCATATATCGTCTAAATTTATTTATATGTCTATGAATGGTATAGTTTAATCATAAGATAGGTATGTTTTTAGATTCTTCTGAAATCTCCACACTGATTTTCATTGTGATTTCACTAGTTTACATTCCCAACAAGACTATGTAATTGGTCCTTCCCACTGAAGACTGTCATTTTGTCCAGAGGTCAGATGAATCAGTTTTTGTTTGGTTGGTTGGTTTTTGTTCGTTGTGGGGTTTGAATTCAGGCCTTGGGTATTGTCCCTGAGCACTTCAATCAAGGCTAGTGCTCTATTGAGGAGCATAGAAAATATCTATATATTTTCTATAAACCTATGTTAGCCATTTGTACTTTCATACTTGTATTCATTTGGATGGTTATACTTGTATTTCCTTGACTTGCCTTTCTGCTTCTGTATATCTGCTTGCTAAAATCCTGAGAAATGCAACTGCTGTCCTTGTGGCTAATCTACAACCACCCATTTGTCCTTGGTTCCCAGACTGAGCTACACTGTAGTAAGGAGTATACCCATTCCAAGCCGGGAGCTAGAGATAATAGCCATCTGCTACCTAGAAGGTCGGACTAGTAAGGGCCAGCAAACTAGGGCAGATGTCAACCAATGACAAGTCCGTTACCATGGAGATCCCCCTATACTCATATCTGGCATAAAACCATCCTCCTAAAATGACAGCCAGCTAGACTGACCAGTGATTAGCCACGACCCCTTTCCTGCTTTGTATTGCACCAATCATTTAATGGAATTATAGTATAAATTTCCCGCGTGGCGTATTGATTTGTTGCTATTACTTGCTGGGGCCTTCCCCCTACCAAAAAATGTATAAAAGGGGCTGTAATCTTGTGCTTGGGGCCTCTGGTCTGCACTCGACTATCAGTGCGCAGAGACCCGTGCTCGAGCTCATTAATAAATGACTCATTGCAATTTGCATTGATCTTTGGTCTCTGGCTATCAGGGCGGGGGGGGCTTCAAGTTTCTGGGCACAATACTACCAGTTTGAGCCACTTGCACCACTTCCGGTTTTCTGGTTGTTCATTGGAAATAAGAGTCTTGTGGACTTTCCTGCCCAAGGTTGACCTTAAAACACAGTCCCCATATCTCAGTCTCCTTAGTAGCTAAAAGTGACAGGTATGAGCCACTAGCATGCAACTTATTTCCTTTTATTTTTATGGCCCATCTACTTGGGGATAAACTGGATATATTGTAGTGCTTTTAATTTTCATTTCTCAAATGACTAATTAAGTTGAGCCTCTTTTTCTATGCTGGTCAGATATAGATCTGATTTGAGTAAATATTTACTCCATTTCCCTTTTTCTTTTTGGTGCTAGGGCTTGAACTCAGGACCTTAAGGTCTGGCTTAGCTTCCCTTCATCCAAACTACCACTTCAACCACAATTTCATTTCTTGGTTTGCTGACTCATTGGAGAAAGGGGTCTCGGGGACTTTCCTGGCTTTGAGCCACAGTCCTCAGAGTTCAGCCTCCCATGTAGCTAGGATTAGAGATGTGAGCTGCCAGTGTCTGGCTTTTTACCATTTTTGAGATGAGCTCTTTGTGGTTAGAATACTAGATGGAAGCCACAGTGTTTTCTCCCATTATTGGGTTTCTGTTTGTGTGCATGTGGAGTTGATTGCCTGTCATGCCATCTCTTCCCCTCTGCTACTCCCATCCTTGTCTTTTCTTTTTTTCCCTCCTTCTTTCCTTCATTCTTTCCATCCTTCCTTCTCCTTTCTTCTTTTGGCAGTCCTGAGGCTTGAACTCAGAGCCTAGACACTGTCCTTTTGCTTTCTCAAGGCTAGCACTCTACCCCTTGAGTCACAGCACCACTTCCGGCCTTTTCTATGTATAACGGTACCTGGGAATCGAACCCAGGGCTAATTGCATGCTAGGCAAGCACGCAACCACTAGGTCAAGCTCATTTCTTCATACCACATTTGGACTCACAGTTGTATTCATTTTCATTATATCCTGTTTATATGACTTTGTGTGTCTGTGTTTGCTTATTGGGGGGATTTGTCTCTTGTTGGGTGCTTAATGTTTGGAGCTTGAGTGTTGTTTTTCTCTGCTATACTTAGTGTCTTATTTAAAAATATGGTGTGAGTCAAGTGCCACTAGCTCACACCTGTCATCCTAGCTATTCAGGAGGCAGAGATCTGAGGATCACAGTTCAAAGCTAGGCAGCAAAGCCTCTAAGACTGTCATGTCCAATGAACCATTAGAAAACTGGAAGTGGTGTTGTTACTCAGTGTGGTAAATAAAAGCTCAGGGCCAGTGCCTAGGCCTTGCGTTCAAGCTCCATGACTGACATAAAAATAAGAGAAAGGAGGGCAAGGGGAAGGAAGGAGGAGGGAAAGAAGGAAGGAAAGAAGGAAATTAGGAGGGAAGTTAGGAGGGATAGAGAGAAGGAGAAAGGGAAAGGGGAAAGGAGGAAAGAGGGAGGAAGGGAAGGAGGCAGAGATGAAAGAAGGAAGGGAGGGAGGGATAGATTACATGCTAGGCTCTCACACCTGTAATCCTAGCTACTCAGGAAGCTGAGATCTGAGGATTAAGGATTGAAGCCAGATCAGTCAGGAAAGTCCATGAGACTCTTATCTCCAATAAACCAGCAGAAAACTAGATCTGCTGTGTCTCAACACGGTAGAGCACTAGCCTTGAGCACAAAAGTTCAGGGACAGTGCCTAGGCTCTGAGTTCAAGCCTCAGGTCTGCAAAAGAAAAAAGAACAAAAAAGGGAGTGAAAGAGAAGGGACAGGAAAGGGTATAGAGAAGCAAAAGAATATTTGTGAGTGCTACTATGCTTATCATCACAGTAATGATGAAACTGGCATTTCATCTAAAATGGTTGACATCTGATACTTCCATCAAGCCAGGCATGATAGCAAAAGTTCTACAACACTATCTATACACAAAGGCATGTTTTTGTTATCTCTGCTTTAAAAATGACAAAAATGGAATCCATCCATGGCTAAGGTTATCAAATAAGAGACAGAAGTGGGATTTGAACCCAGGTATTCTAACTCAGGGTTTGCATTCCTCAAAACAATGCTCCCATGATGTGAGGGACAAGCCAGATACTATCCGTAGGGTCTCTGGTGACTCACACTGTCATCCCAGCTAACCAGGCTTCTGAGGTCTGGGGAATCCCTCTTCAAATCCCAGCACTGGCAGAAAAAAGTCCAGGAGACCCTTTATCTCCAATGAACACAGCATGCAATCAGATGGAGGGACTGGGAATGTGGCTTAGTGGTAAAGTGCTTGCCTAGCATCCATGAAGCCCTGGGTTCAATTCCTCAGTACCACATATACAGAAAAATTCCAGAAGTGCTGCTGTGGCTAAAGTGACACAGTGCTAGCTCAAGAGCCGGGAGTTTGGCCTAGTGGTAGAGTGCTTGTTAGGCATGCATGAAGACCCAATTCAATTCCTCAGTACCATGTAGAAAAAGCTAGAAATGGTGCTGTGGCTAAAGTGGTAGATCTCTAGCCTTGAGAAAGCCAAAGGACAGTGCTCAGGCCCTGAATTCAAGGCCCTGGACTGGCAAAAAAAAAACAAAACAAAGAAAAAGAAAAGAAGCTCAGGGACATACCGAGGCCCAGATTTCCAACCCCAGGACTGGCCAAGGAAACAAACAGAGAGTTGTGGCTCAAGTGGTAGAGTACCAGTCTGGAGTAAAAAACACAGGGACAGCACCCAAGCCTTGGGTTAGAAGCTTAAGTACTAGACACCACACACACACACACACACACACACACACACACACACACACACACACACACTTTTCCTCACAGGTCTGGAGGCCCATTATTGATTATTGTTATTAATATTATTATTATTACTACTACTAAAACTACTGCTATTTATTTACAGACAATGACCCCTCTCACTGTGTCCTCACAGTGAGGTCACTGGGTCCACTCATGACTACCTCTGGTTCACTGCCAAGATCCTGCCTGCCCCGTCTGGTTTACACCACCATTGTTTTCTGGGAGAGGGGGTAAGAGCAGTCCAGCACCTGCTTTCTTCAGAACCAGGCCACAGTGAGGTGCTACATGGAACTGGTCTGCACACAGTAAGTGCACACCAGATCTATGCATCCTGTCTGAGGGTCTGCAGGCTTCCTCTCTCTCTCCTAACTCCTGCAAAGCTGCTGATTGTGGCCACATGAGGGCACATGCCACCTTCTGATTCCTCACCTCCTGTCAGGTGGTTGTGCCAGAAAAGCTGCACATTTCCCCAGTGAAGGACTTGGGAAAAATCCATTCCAACTTCAGCTCATGTCCTCCTGTGTGAATGAGATGGGGTGGGGGTGTGATTAGAGCATTTGATCTGTCGGGGACCACAGTTCTTCAGAGAAGGAAGCCTGAGTCTGTGTCCTCTTGGGCTGAGTGACCATCAAAGACACCAGCCCCAAAAAGTCAATGGCCTTTCAGGGAGTCCCATGACACACAGGGGCCCTAAATACTCAGATCACAGAGGAGGCGCCCCAAGTCACAGAGGCTATGTGTGAACTTCCACCACAGGGGCCCAGGGGAAGCTGAGGAATCCATGCTAGGCTTGGATGTCAGGTATAGTTCTGAGAGATCCACCCAAGAGGATGAAGAGGACACATATAAAGAGAAGTAGAAGTTCTTTTTACATCCCACCTCTGAAATATGGATGCTCACAAGAAAATAAGATTTTCTTCCATTTATATTTCCATTTGGGCCTCAAAATGGATTGAAATCTTATCTCTGTTTTTAAAGCGCTAGCCAATGAGGGAAAGGAGAAAGTACTGAGTTCAAGTTCTGGTCTCAGAGAAAAAGCGAAAGGAAAAGAAAAAAAATGAAGGGAGGGATGGAGGGAAGGAAGTAAGGACGGAAGGAAGGAAGGAAGGAAGGAAGGAAGGAAGGAAGGAAGGAAGGAAGATCAAAAGGAAGCAAGATAGAAAGGAAGGGAGGTAAGGAATGAGAAAGAAAGGAAAGGAAAAAATAGGAGGAAGGAGAGGAAAATCGAGAAAGGAAAGAAAGAAAGAGAGAGAGAAAGAAGGAAGGAGGGAAGGAAGGAAGGAAGGGAGAAGTAAGGAAGGGAAAGGAACGGAAAGAAAGATTGAAGGAAGGAAAGAGAGAAATAAACAGAAAGAAAGAGAAAGGAAGGAAAGAGTGAAGAAAGAATGAAAGAAGGAATTAAAGAAAGAAAGAAAGAAAGAAAGAAAGAAAGAAAGAAAGAAAGAAAGAAAAAAAGAAAATGGAGGGAAGGGGAAGTGAGGGAGGGAGGGAAGGTGGAAGGAAGGAAGGAATGAAGGAAAGAGGGAGATCAAGAGAGAAAGGAAAGGAAAAAACAAAAAGAGGAAGGAAGGGAAATGAAAGAAAAATGAATTGAAGGAAGGAAGGAAAAAGAGAAATGAAGAAAGGAGGGAAAGAGTGAAGAAAGAGAGAAAAAGAAAGAAAGAACAAAAGAAAGAAAGAAAGAAAGAAAAAGAAAGAAAGAAAGAAAGAGAAAGAAAGAAAGAAAGAAAGAAAGAAAGAAAGAAAGAAAGAGGGAAGGAGAAAGGGAAGAAAGAAGGAAGGAAGGAAGGAAGGAAGGAAGGAAGGAAGGAAGGAAGGAAGGAAGGAAGGAAAAAAGAAAACTGAGTTTCCTACTCAAGAGGCTGAGATCAGATTTGAGGATCAAGAGTCCAAATCAGCCCAGGTACAAAAGCCCCTGACTCTACTCTCCCATGAACCACAGAAAACTGGAAGTGGCACTGTGGCTCAAAATGGTAGAGTGCTAACCTTGAGCTCAGGGACAGTGGCCAGGCCCAGAGTTCAAGCCCCATGACCACCACCACCAACAAAAAGCTTAGTGATAGCACCCAAGACCCTAGTTCAAGCCCTAGGAACAACACACACACACACACACACACACACACACACACACACGTAAAAGGGTTGTGCAGGAACCATTTCTCACCTGGTATCAGACCCTACAAAACCTTGAACTCATGTCTGAGATATTCCCCCTCTCCTATATATTCAGTTTTGTAAAATGGAGAAATCTGATAAATATACTCATTAAAAGACATCTAACACATCCCACCAACCAGTGGTCATGCCTGTTATCCTAGCGACTCAGGAGGCTGAGATCAGAGGCTCGTGGTTGAAAGTTACTCTGGGCAGGAAAGTTCATTAGCCTTTTATGTGCAATTAACCACCCCCAAACCAGAAGATGAGGTGTGATTCAAGTGGTAAAGAATCAGCCTTGAGTCAAAAAGCAAAGGAGCTCAGGCTCAGGCCTGAGTTCAAGCCCTACGATAGACACAAATGATTTTTTTGAAAAATTCCCTTCATATTGGGACTGGGAATTTGGCCTAGTAGTAGAGTGCTTGCTTAGAATGCACAAAGACCCAGTTTCAATTCCTCGGTACCACATACATAGACAAAAGCCAGAAGTGGTGCTGAGGCTCAAGTGGTAGAGCTCTGGCCTTGAGAAAGTCCAAGGACAGTGCTCAGGCCCTGAGCTCAAGCTCAGGACTAGCAAAAGTAAATTCCCTTCATATTAATTTGAATTTTGTCATTCTGAAGCATGTGTATTCTACCAACAGCATAGAAATTAAATTTCTCTTCATTTCCAAATCCAACAGATATTGTGACTTATTGGAAGTTATTTGCAGATACCAAAAACATAAAAATAAATTTGAACTCGAATCTTATTCCCAAATCCTACAAACGTTTTCTGATCTAAAGATGGCATTATTTTCAGCTATAAGGAAATTCATACATTATTTCTTTTTATATAAAAAGTTAGGGAGAGAGAGAGAGAGAGACAGACAGACAGACAGACAGACAGACATAGAGACAGAGACAGAGAGAGAGAAACAGAGACACAGACAGGGAGAGAGAGACAGAGACAGAGAGAATCCTGGGCTTGATCTCTGAGGCTTGAACTCAGGGCCTGAAGACTGTCTGCTCAAATCTGGTACTGTATCACTTGATCCACAGCTACTGTTCCATCTTTTTTAGTGCTAAATTGGAGATAGAGTCTCACAAACTTTCCTGCCAGGGCTGATGTTGAACAACAATTCTCAAATCACAACCTCCTGAGTAGCTGATATTAGCAGTGTGAGCCACTGAGCCTGGCAGTGGTGGGTGTCTTTTAATGAGAATCTTTATCAGATTTCTATACTTTAAAAAATGGAACACAGGGCCAAGAGTTTGGCCTTGTGTAAGAGTGCTTGCCTAGCGGGCATGGAGACCGGGATTCAATTCCTTGGTACCACATACATAGAAAAAAGATGGAAGTGGTGCTGAGGCTCAAGTATTAGAGCTCTAGCCCTTGAGAAAATCCAAGGACAGTGCTCAGGCCCTGAGCTCAAGCCGAAGAGAGACAAAAACAAAAACAAAAAAACCCAGACATATGGGAGAGGCTTGGGGGAGGGGTCAGATATGAATTTATGGTATTATGGGGTCTGACACCTATGGGAAAAATGGTTCCTTCACAAGGTTTTTACCAATTTTTGTGGTGTGGTGTGTGTGGGGTGTGTGTGTGTGTGTGTGTGTGTGTGTGTGTGTGTGTGTGTGTGTCACTAAGCACAGGCATGAGTCACTGGCACTGGCACCTGGCTCCACACACACCTTTCTTCTGTGATGTTTCTGCTCTTTATTTTTTGGACTGTGAGTTATCTTTTTCTAAGAAATTACACCAGTGGACTGGATGCCAATGGCTCCCGTCTGTTATCCCAACTACTCAGAATGCAAAGATCTGAGGACCACGGTTCAAAGCAAGCCTGGGCAGGAATGTTCATAAGACTCTTATCTCTAATGATGATGATGATAATATTAATAATAATAATAAAGCAGAAAAAAGCCCAAAGTTAAGTTGTGGCTCAAATGGTAGAACACTAGCCTTGATCAAAAGAGCTCAAGAACAATGACCAGACCCTAAATCCATGCCCCAAGACTTTATTAGTTAGTTCAACTTCCACCTAGGAGAGAAAGTATACATTTCTTTTAAAGCTCTGGGCCTGTTTTACTTCACTTAACATAAAAAAAAACAATCCCAGGTGATTTTATTCAGAGGGATCAGTCGTAGGACTTGAACTCAGGTCTGGGTGCTGTACCTAAACTTTTTCACTCCAGACTAGTGCTCTGTCACCTAACCCACAGCTCCACTTCTAGATTTCTGGTCATTCATCGGAGATAACAGTCTCACAGACATTCTTACCCTGGTTGGCTTCAAACCACAATCCTCAGACCTCAGACCTCCTGAGTGGCTAGTTGGCAGGCATGAGCCTTGCTTCCAGGTAATTTAAAAACAAAACAAACCATCCATCCACCCACCTCCCTTCACCTGAATAACTTCAGAATCACTTTTGTCTCAGGATGCCTCAAGCTTCCAGAAATTTCATCAGCGCTGAGGCAAGACTGTGGAGAGGATTCTTTCCTAAAGGAGAGAGATGGAAGTGGGGGTAAGTGGTTGCAGCCACACAAGAGTCCTCCCTTCCCATTTGAGTGTGCCCCTTGTGACCCCTGCCCCCAGGGACTGTGCAGGGTGAGCAGCAGCCTGAGCTCACAGATGCCACTTCTGAATAGTCATTTAGTTGCTGCTGCTACTTTCCACCATGTAAATGTTCATTTCATGTTTCAAAATTGTTTCAATGAATGAAATCAGAAGACATCTTCCTTGGGTGTGGAAGAGAGAGTCAGGACAAAAACACCATAGGTGAGATTAATGTCACTTAAGACACCCATCCCCTACAGCTGCCCCTTCACAATTCAATGGAGATCCCTGCCAGGCTTTTCCTATAGACTTAACAGTCAATTCTCAGCATCCCAAGGGACTTGGTTTAAAGGCTAAGCCCCACCCCGCAAGCAAATGAGCCATTCCACATTTGCATCCACTTTTGCATATCACCCACACATATTCTCCTACCTATGTTCAAGAATCTCCAGGTATGGAAACAAGATGTTTATCTTGGGTGGTTGCTGTTCTTAATGTACTATCATATTTCTCTTCTCTTATTTTTGCCCTTATGGTTAATCTCATGTTGTTAGTGTATCTGGCTTTGTTACCTGGTATATTGTATAAACATTTATTTGTTTATTTGAAATAGGGAAGGAAGGGGGAAAAGAGTATGATTGGGAGTGGGTGGGAGAGGGAAATGGAGACAAAAACATGAGAGGGGTTATCAATGTGTGAGAAGTAATGCACCTACTACCTGAGGAATGTAAATGCAACCCCTCTTTATATTATTCAGACAACAAAATAAATAAATAAGTAAGACTCTCCAGGTGACTTGTAACACTTAACTCAGTGACAATTACAATTCACAAACCAGTCAGTTTTCCAGAACTCTGTTTTGTTTGCTTGGGTTTGCTCCACGTTGGGCTGTGTCCCTTAGGGAGAGGGGCAGTCCTGAGCATTGCTGTGTACTCAGGGCTTATTTCCTTGTGGGGGGCCTGTGTCCCACCTAGGGTTAAGCAGTCTTGAGCTGGTCCCTGCTGCCTGACAGGTGAGTGCCTTGTGTGTGGTGGGGCTGGACATTTCCCACCCCTCCCACAAGTCCCCTTCCCCTCCCTGACTGGGTTTGCTTCAAACCTTCAGCTCCTTCCCCTTCCTCCCACTCCTCTTCCCCCCTTGCTCCTCCACTTCCTCCTCTGAGCCCTCAATGGCAGCTCTGAGTCACTGCTTCTTCCCCCTCCCCCTTTTTGGCAGGTAAATTGAGTTACCCTGAACTAAGTGCAGCTTCCCAGGTTTTTTTGGTGGTTAATCAAAGAGCCTTAGGTCCTTTTGTGCCGTGCTGGCTTTGAACCTTGATCCTCACATCTCAGCCTCCTGACAGGCTATTATTACAGTTGTGAGCCACTATCCCCAGCCTTTCAAAGGATATATTTATGTATATATTATTTTGTCAGTCATTGTGGGTTGGAAATCTAGGCCTGTGCACTGTCCTTGAACTCTTCAGATCAAGGATACTGCCCTAACCCTGGGCCTGGATTTTTCCCCTAATCTCTTCAGTTGTAGGCTACCACCCTACCCCTGGATCTACAGCACCACTCTTGGTTTTGTAGTGGTTAATTGGAGCTAAGAGTCTCTAGATCTTGTGTCCAGGACTATGGTCTAGTAGTAGAGAGCTTGCCTAGCATGCACTAAGACCGGGGTTCGATGCCTCAGTAACACATATATAGAAAAGGCTGAACTGACGCTGTGGTTCAAGTGTTAGAATCAGCCTGGTTATAGTTTTTAAAAAGAGGCACTTGCTAAGTCTTGAATTCTTTTTATAGTGCAGGTCCTTTACATTTTTTTTATTAGTGGGTCATGGAACTTGAACTCTGGGTCTGGGACACTGTCCCTGACTTTATAGTGTTCCCTCTGCTAAGCTCTGTTAAATCAATAAACTATGTTGCATCATATACCTGCCTATTGCTGAATTACTTCCCCTGCTCATGACACCTGGAGTCATGGGCAGGCACTGTCTGTTTACAAGACCTGGCATTCCCACCCATTCCTTGAGTTCCTTTTCTTCTTCTTCTTCTTCTTCTTCTTCTTCTTCTTCTTCTTCTTCTTCTTCTTCTTCTTCTTCTTCTTCTTCTTCTTTTTCTTCTTCTTCTTCTTCTTCTTTCTCTTCCTCCTCCTCCTCCTCCTCCTCCTCCTCCTCCTCCTCCTCCTCCTCCTCCTCCTCCTCCTCCTCCTCCTCCTCTTACTTCTCCTTCTCCTCCTCCTCTTCCTTCTTCTTCTTCTTCTGAAGTCTTGAACCCTGGGCATGGGCCCTGTCACTGACCTTTTAAGCTCAAGGTCACTACCCTAACCATTGAGCAACAGTGTCACTTCCTGTTTCCTGGTGGTAACTTGGAAATAAGAGTCTCATGGACTTTAGTGCCTGGGCTGGCTTTGAACAACCATCCTCACATCTTAGCCTCCTGAGTACCTAGGATTATAGTTGAGAGCCACTGCATCCATTTTCCTCCTCTTCCTCTTCTTCCTCTTCCTCTTCTTCTTCTTCCTCTTCCTCTTCTTCTTCTTCCTCTTCCTCTTCCTCCTCCTCCTCCTCCTCCTCCTCTTCCTCCTCCTCCTCCTCCTCTTCCTCCTCCGTTTCCTCCTCCTCCTCCTCCCAGGTTTTATGACTTGCTATTGAAGGCTTGGCCACTCACCCTGAAGTCCTTTCCTTTCTGTTGCTTTCTCTTTAAAGGATTTGTACCTAGAAAGTATTTCCTACCCAAGAATCTACATTATTGGACAACTCTCATGCTGCCTTTCAATGATGTTTGGCTACATTTTCTTTCTTTTTAATATAATTCTTTTTGTTTATGTACTACTAAGAAATAAAATCCAGGGCTTCATGCTTCATGCTTGCCAGCAAAGCAGTCTAAGCTACATACTCTCTCTGTCTGTCTCTGTCTCTGTCTCTCTGTCTATCTGTCTCTGTCTCTATCTCTGTCTGTCTGTCTCTGTCTCTGTCTCTGTCTGTCTGTCTGTCTGTCTCTCTCTCCCTCTCTTTCTCTCTGTGTTTTCTCTCCCCCCTTTCTCTCTCTGGTTCACACCTTGAAACAGCTCAACCTCGCTATAATTTTGGTAGATATTCTAGAGTTTGAAATTAAGGCATGGCCCCAATGTCTAAGTCTGCCTGCCTGCCTGCCTGCCAGCCTTCCTTCCCCTTCCTTCCTCCCTTCCTCCCTTATTCCCTCCCTTCTTTCCTTCCTTCCTTGCTTCCTTCCTTCCTCAAGGCTAGCATGCTCTAGTTCTTGAGGAACAGCTTCACTTCTTTTTTTGTGGGCCTTATGTTGTTTGGATGATTAATAGGAGATTACAGTCCCATGAGTAGTCTAGGGGAATAAAGAGAATCCTGAGCATGAACCTTAGGGTTCAAAGCCAGCATGAGCAGGAAAAGCTATGGGACGCTTATCTCTAATTTACCACCAAGAGGCATGAAGTAGTATAGCTTGAGCCTTGAGGAAACACCTCAAATTCAAGCCCATTTACTGACACTAATACTAGTCTCATGGACTTCCAGGCCTAGACTGGATTTGAACCACAATCATCAAATTTCATCCACTGTGAACAGTTTGGATTACAGATGTGACTCTAGATTTTAACATCTTTAACTGGCTCTTCTTGGCCTTCATTTTCATTTGTTATTTTGGTTGTTGTTGGTGGGGCAATTTGATGGCGTGTGATTTATCACTTTAGGACAGGCTTTATACCTTGAGACAAATCAAAAGGGCAGTAGGACAATTTCTTAATCTTTCTGTCTTTCTCTTTCTTTCTTTTTTTCTGTCTTTCTTTTTTCCATCTTTCTATTTTTCTTTCTTTCTTTATGCCTCCTTGCCTTCCTTCATTCCTTCTTTCCTTTCTTCCTCTCCCCACCCCCTCTCTCTCTTTCAGGCTTCACATCTTGAGGCAGAGTACAACTTCTATTTTTTTTAAATTTTTGTTAGAAATACTTGGACTTGAAATCTGAGCATTACCACTTGGTTTTTTTACCCCTCAAGGATACCGAACGCTATTACTTCTGTCTGCTTTTTTTGGGTAGTTAATAGGAGATTGGTGTCTCAGGTGTAGTCATGGACATTACAGAGAGACTTGAAATCTGAGGATCATGGTTCAAATCCAGCCTGGGCAGGAAATTCCATGAGACTCTTATTTTTAATTAACTACCAATATGCAGGGTGTAGCAGCCTCCTAGCAATGCACAAAACACCTCATGTTCAAGCCCTAGTACTGAACACACCAAACTAGTCTCATGGACTTTCCTGCCAAGGCTGGCTTCCAAACATGATCCTCAATTTAGGAAATTGAGTAGGTAGATTACAAGTGAGAGCTATGTTTTAAAAATCTTTAACTGGATCCTCTCAACTTTCTTTTCATTTTCATTTATTGTTTCTTCTTTTTCTAGTTAAGTTGTTTAAGAGCCTAAACACTCTTGTTTTCTTTGATTTTTTAATTTCTTTTTTTTTACTTTCTCTTTTGCTTGAAAGGAGCAGATGGTACAACTTGAGCCCTAGGTGGACCTTGGCTTATTTTTATTTTAGTTTTTATGCTTAAATCAATTAAGGATTACCATTAGAATCATATCTGAAGGTTCAGGTCTATTTTCCTTAGATAGAAAAGTTCTGTTGGTACCTGAGTGTGTCTCTTAAAGGCCTGCCATCATATCTTCAGAGCTGAATCCCTGGAGACAGGGTGGGCACTGGGCTAATTGGTTACTAGACATGTCAATCCAGTGCCTGGGACTGGGAACTTTTCTGTGACCCTGCCCCCCTGACTTGAGACTACTTAGGCCTGGACCAGCTCAGAGGTGAACATACCATGCCACTTGCCAAGGAGCTCCTGTCCAGTCTTCTGCCTCCTGTCGCTTGGCTCTTCTCTGGTCATCATGGCATCCCACGTCAGCTCTCCATTTGAGCTGAGGTGGTTTGTTGGTATTTTTGTTCTTTCTTTCTGGCCTGTTTCCTTACTATTTTAAGTGCATTTGCTGGCTGCTCATCTTTGTGACAGGAGTCCACCTCCAGGTTCTGGCCTTTTAATAAAGCCTTCAAGATTATACCCCTCAAAATATGACTTCTCTGTATTTCCACCTTATAACTCTGCTACTTGAGCCACAGCTCAACTTCTGCTTGTTTTTTTTAATTTCTTTGTTTGTGTTTTAGGTTAATAAGAGATAAGAAACTGGGCATGGTGACTCATCCCTATACTCCTAGCTAATCATGAGGTTGAGATCTGAGAATTCAGGTTCAAAGCTGCTCAGAGCACTAAAGTCCCAGACTCTTATCTCCAATTAACCATCAGAAAACCAGTAGTGGTGCTGTGATTTAAGGAGTAGGGAGGTAGTCTTGAACTGAACAACTCAGGGACAACACCTAGGCTATATGTTCAATTCCTGAAATAAGAGCGATAGAGATAGAGAGAGAGAGAGAGAGAGAGAGAGAGAGAGAGAGAGAGAGAGAGAGAGAGAGAGACAGAGACAGAGACAGAGAGAGACAGAGAGACAGAGACAGAGAGACAGAGACAGAGAGACAGAGACAGAGAGAGACAGAGAGAGACAGAGAGAGACAGAGACAGAGAGAGAGAGACAGAGAGAGAGACAGAGAGAGAGACAGAGAGAGAGAGAGAGAGAGGAGTCCCAGCGTAGCCAAGTGCACTAAAGAAAGGATTGAAGCCGGGTGTGGTGCCTCATGCCTATAATCCTAGAAACTCAGGAGGCTGAGATCTGAGGATTAGGGTTTAAAGCCAGCCCCAACACTAAAGAACAATGAAGAATGAGAGATTCTTTTATCCAATTAACTACTAGAAAAATGAGAAGAGGCGCTGTGCCTTCAGAGTAGGGCAGTAGCCTTGAGCTGAAAGAGCTCAAGAGAAATGCCCTGGCTCAGGGGCAGGGCAGTAGCCTTGAGCTGAAGAGCTCAGGGACAGAGCCCTGGCACAGATTTCAAGCCCCATGACCCACAAAATATAAAAAAAGAAAAATGTTTGAAAGCTGAAGATTGTGGTTTGAAGCCAGCCTGGGCAGGATATAGTCCATGAGATACATATTTCCAATTAATCACCAATGGGCAGGAAGTAGCAGAGCTCAAGCCATGAGCAAACATCTCAAATTCAAGCCTTAGTCCTGAACACTCTCCAAGTTTCATGAAACTCACATGTTACTCACCATGAGCAGCTTGAATTACAGGTCTGAGTCTCCATTTCAAAATCTTTAATTGGCCCTTCTTTGCCTTCCTTGTCATTTATTATTGTTCTTGATTTTTTTTGTTAGTTCAGGTCATATGACTTGTTATTAAAGACTTGACCACACTCCTTAAAGTTCTTCTCTCTCTCTGTCCCTCTCTCTGTCTCCCTTGCTCTCTGTGTCTCTGTCTCTCTCTGCCTCTCTCCCTCTCTCCCTCTTTACCTCCCTCCTTCTTTAAAGGATTAGTACCTACAAAGTCTTTCTTCAATAAGAATTTAGAGATTGTGAGAAATCTATCATATTGCTTTTCTTTGATGTTTGTGTAAATTTTTTTCTTTCTAATATATTTTTATTATTTTTTGTTTATGTATACTGAGGAATCTAACCCAGAGCCTCATGCATGCTAGCCAAGCAGTCTATCACTAAGGCAACTGTCCCTCCCTTTCTCCCTCCCTCCTTCCCTCCCTCCATCTCTCTCTCTCTCTCTGTCTCCTCCTCCCCCCTCTTTTTCTGTCAGACAGGTTTTGGTGCTGGGAGTTTGGCCTAGTGGTAGAATGCTCACCTACCATGCAGGAAAGGCCAGGTTCTATTCCTTAGCATTACATACATAGAAACAACCAGTACTGTTGCTGTTGCTCAAGTGGTAGAGCTGTGGCCCGAGACAGTGCTCTGTCTCTGAGTTCCAGCCCCCATAATGGCAATATATATATATATATATATATATATATATATATATATATATATATATATATATGTGTGTGTGTGTGTGTGTGTGTGTGTGTGTGTGTGTGTGTGTGTGTGTGTGTGTGTGTGTTTCTGGTTTGTAAGAGGTGAGCCCTCTGAAAAGCCAAAGACACTTTGTAGAAGTTTCAAATATAACCCTCTTCAGTTGCAATCCAGCCTTGCCAGGAAAAGTCAGTGAACCTCTTATCTCCAAATAACCTCCAAGAGGCAGGACAGTATAGAGCTCTAGCCATGAGCAAAACACAGCAAGTTCAAGCCCACCCATGATACACATGAAAAGTATCATGGAGTTTTCTTCCCAGGCTGGATTTCAACCTCCTCATCCTCCTTTTGGTGCTGGTACTTGGACTTGAGCCTAGAACCTGATCAGTGTCATCGAGTTTTGGTTGCAAGCTCTAAACATTCAACACACCATGCTAGAATACAATACCACACCCTATAATTAGAATATCTTAACTGAAAATGGACAAATAAAATGAAGTCATGTTTTTAAATTATAATATGTGGTATAGCTTTTCTCCTCAATTATTCAAACCATGGTTTAGGTTATAGCATTGACAAATACAATGCGATGGCTAAGGTAGTGATTTGCATAGGATTGTGTGTGTGTGTGTGTGTGTGTGTGTGTGTGTGTGTGTGTGTGTGTTTTCCTTATGGTGGAACTCTTCACCAGCCATATATTCAACTTATTTATTTATCTATTTATTTATTTATTTTTGGTGCTGTCTGGGCACTCTACCACTTTAGGGAATTACTTGGAAATAAAGCCCCTCATTAGACTTTCCTGCCAGGGTTGGCTTGAATTCATAATCCCCACATCTCATCTCCCTGAGTAGCTAGGATTATAGAAGGCATGACCAATGCTTCCCCACCCAGGTAGGATGGATATGACTTACAGCAGTCCAGAGCACTTTAGATGGCCATGGCGCTAGTGGACTCAGACACTGGCAGGAGCTGGGAGCAGTCCAGTAGGTCCCATACCCGGCACCTCCGGACTCAACTCAGCATCTAGACTCCAAAGAATCCCCAGAGGAAACTCGAGATGGAGGTAAACTGGTAGGCTCCTAAATCCTGGGGTTATGGCTTGTTTGCTTTTAGAACTGGGGTTTGACTTTGCTCTGAGGGGGGATGATCTCACAATCTTTATGAAGGGCTCAGGTCTTTTCCCTCTAGTTATTTTTTTGGGTCACACAGATTTGGCTGGGGACAGCCTGAGTCACAGAGACTCCCATTTATACAAGGTTACAAATAATGGAGAGGACAAAAGAAGGGGCTGCCCTGGCCTGCAGGGTAGTCAACTGGAACTCGAGGAGGAGTAGACCTGAATGAGAGACAAACCAGACACGAGAAAGGAGACCGAAACAGTATTCTGATCAAGGTCTCCATCTTTATTTTTGCACAGCAGAATATATATGTTTAGCAGAAAGGTGATTGACGCAAGCAGATTGCCTAGTGATATTGCTTAGTAACCATCTCTATACAACATGTACCTGAAACAAATCTGGGGAGGGAGTCAGGAGGTGGTCATACTGTTTTTGCCAAGCGGGATACATGAATCAAGTTCTTTTTGCTTACAGAATATTGCATTTGGGTCATCATGGAAGGGGTAGTAGAAACAATAAGCAATTCTTTCAAGTTGCAGACAGAGTCTTACAGTTACTAAGTTCTTTTAGTCTACAGAAACTTATAGCTTTGGATATCATAGTAACAGCTATTTGGTTCCCAGCATCTCCTCCCTTTTTATTTAATTTATTAAAAGCCAAATATTGTTATAATACAGGTTAAGCAGCTTGAAGCAAAACCATATCTCAAGGAAATCAAATTTTAAGCAAGTTTGTCATTAACCCATGGAAGAAAGTAGGGACTCATCCCCCTGAAGTGTTTTACAGGATCCTTTTTGAGGGGATGGGATCTTTAAGCAGATCCAACCCCTATGCAGATGGGTTTGATTCCACGAACCTGAAAGGTGTTTTTGCATTGAGCCCTCATCGGTAGATACCGCTTGGTTCTACCCTTCCATAGGTGACCATGGCCTACATCTAACCGGTTCGGGTTCCGGCCACCTTGGTAGAACTGCTGTTCTTTATTGATCTGCTTGGATAATGAGAGATGGTGGCCTCCGTGCCTTCACCCGCCTCTTCAGCAGCTAAATCTAACCTATGATAATGAATTTGAAGGGATTTAGATGCCAGGGAGTTGATTTGCTGTTTTACAAAGCTCATAATTTTATTGAATATGCAAGGTCCTATGGATACATTAATCAAAATACCAAACAAAGACCTAGGAGGGGAAGGAGATAAGGTAACATTCCATTTAATCCAGTCCAAAAGGGGTTATCAAACAATTCTCGGCGTTGTTTGATCAAGTCCTCATGTAGGTTCTTCATCTTGTCTCATCTTGTCTTGCACAATCCCAGACTTGTTTGTATAAAAGCAGCACCGCTCCTGTAAAGCCAAACAAATTCCTTCCTGTTCTGCGGTGAGTAGATCTAGTCCTCTTCTACTCTGAAAAGCTACCTCAGCCAGGGAGTCAATCTGATCCTGAAGGTCATTGATAGTGCTGGACATGCCTGAACATCCTCTATTAACTGATTGGACAATTTAGTGTAAGAGTGTAGTGACACTCCCAATCCTGCTGTTCCTGCACCTAGGGCTGAAGTGATTCCCAATCCTGCCAGGAGGTGAATAAAAACAGCCAGCTATGTCTTCCTCCTATCATTTCTAAGCTGGGAATTGGCAAAGGTTCACCTCCAGGAATAATGTCTATATCGGGGAGCAATGAAGCAAGCACACAAACTCCGGTCCAATTTATAGGAAGTTGGGTAAAAGTCAGGTTGCCTCCACAAACAAATACCATTCCTACAGGAGGGCAAAGGGAAATAGGAGAAGAATAATTAGTAACTGGTAAACAATCGCTAAAAGAAACTACTCCTACATTCATATCAAAGGTATTATTCTGAGATTGACCAAAAAAGCACAAAGAAGCATTAAAGCCAACAGGTTGAATTTTAAAGAAATGGTTAAGACTGCAATTTAAGGTAAATTTAATAGGGCTAAGGGAGTTATTGCTTGGAATAGCGATTGGGATTGGTGTGCCCATTGACATACACAACCAACAATTTTCTGCTAATGAAGGACTGGAATAATTAAACATGCTATGAGTAGCTTCTAAAATATTAGCAGTATGTACATCCAAATCTGTCTGTTTAGGCTTTGGGAGGGCTAATGGATGGTAATTAATTTTACGATATAATTTTCTTTTTAATTTTATTAACCTTTCATGAACTTTGGCATCTCTGATAACATCATTTGGGCCTCCTCCATCCGAACTGTGAATTGGTGCATGCTTGGGCCAATGGCTGTATTGTCCTGCAACTCCCAAACACTAGGCCTGGGTATATTTATTAGTGGAACCCAACACTTGAGGGTTATTACTCCAATTGCCACCCACTACAGCATTTTTTGTTTGTTTTAAAATAGCAATGAAATAATAATTATTATTAGAAACACATTCCTGTACTTTATCATAGCAGGAGGAATGCATCTGGGTTACATAACATAGGTACATGAAGGAGGACAAGATCCCAATTTGTCTTTTAGGGGGAATGGTCTTAGGCTTATCAGCACACTGCCATTCTGCTTGCTGAAATCCTCCCACACTACTGCTTATGAGTGGCAAATAAGAATCAAAAGCACCACAGTCTACATGTTGAAGGTATTTAGTGGGAATACTACTAATCCATCCCCCATGGCAATTACAGGGGTTACCATAAAGGGAATGTAGGAGGCCTTCTTTATCTAGTAGAGGTCTGAATCCTCTGATGACTGATGACGGCAGCAACAGCAAGACTGACATTTGTAGGATCCACAGCATTTTTGATGATTTTTCTAGAATAGAAGAAAGGGTTTTTGTTCTCAAGGAGCTAGCTTTCCCTGGAAAGTGAGTCGTTCTGGGAGCCAATGAGCCACTCCTTCTTTATTGTCAAATATACAGGCTGATCCTCTTTCCCAGATTAACACTGGGTCAGGGCCCTTCCATTGGGAGGTCAGAAGATCCTTCCACATGACAGTGGCATAATTATTAATGGTTTGGGGGTGCCAAAGGCGATCAGCTGCAAATCTTTCATTAATGTCCAGTGTTAAAAATTAATAACAAATAGAGCATGATGAAGAATATTTTTTGGAGTTCCTTTTGTAGGATAAAAGGCTTGGTTTTTAATTTTTGAAAAGTATTTTTAAGGGTTTGATGAGCTCGTTCAACAATGTTGAAATTTTGAAATGTTGAAAATTTTTGCCAGTACATCCGGGGCATTATCAATCTTAATAATCTTAGGCTTTCCCATAACTGCCATGCAATTACGTACATGGGCAATGACATTCTTGGAGGCCTCACCAGAATGTGGTGTGGCAAAAATAAATCAACTAAAGGTATCAACAGTAACATGAAGACATTTAAGAGTACCAAAATTGTAACATGAGTGATATCCATTTGCCACAATTCTTTAGGAACCAATCCTCGGGGATTGACACCTAAATGGGGTGTTGGCAACAGGGTAACACAATTTTGGCATTGTTTGACAATTTGCTGTGCCTGCTCTCTGGTGATTTTAAAAAGAAGATGAAGGTCTGGGCATTAAGGTGATATAGCAAATGAGCTTCTCTAGCTTGGGCTATTGGATTATCTTCAGCTAAAAGTGCCAATTGGATAGCTCGGTCTATTGTTTCATTGCCTTTTGTCAAAGGTCCAGGGAGGCCAGAATGGGCACGGATGTGGCCTATAAAGAAAGGGCAACTTCTAGTGTGAATATATTGTTGAATTAAGAAAAATAAGGGAGCAGCATTTGTAGTGGCTTAATAAAAGTCACTGTTTCAAGCAAAGGTATAGAATGAGTAATATAAGCACTATCAGTGTACAGATTAAAAGAGGAAGTAGGTAACTGAGCAAAAACTTGTAAAACTGCAAGCAATTCAAACAACGGGGCAGAACAATAGATGGATTTTTTTGCCAGTCCTGGGCTTGAGCTCAGGGCCTGAGCACTGTCCTTGGACTTTCTCAAGGCTAGAGCTCTACCACTTGAGCCTCAGCACCATTTCTGGCTTTTTTCTTTGTATGTGGTGCCGAGGAATTGAACCCGGGTCTTCATGCATGCTAGGCAAGCACTTTAACCACTAGGCCAAACTCCAGGCCTAGAAGTAATTTTGCCATTAATAGGAAAGGCAGCTTGCCCATTGAAGGAGCCATCTGTGAACACAAGGGAGGCATTAGGAAGGGGCTTTTGGTAGGTCTGTACAGGGAAGGTAATGGGTTGATATCACAAAAATTGAAGAAGTTTATCAGCAGGATAATGATTATCAAAGGTGCCTAAAAAGAAATGCATGAAACAGCCCAATTATCATCATTTTGAATTAACCATTGAATCTGAGAGGGGGTATATGGTAAAATTATTTTATCTGGATCTTTGCCAAATATTTTTCTGCTTTGTTCCCTTCCTATTTTAATTAGCTCCATCACCCACGTAGGTAGGGTGTAAGGACCTTAACTGGTGCAGCAGGCAGGTGTAACCAATAAAGGGGTCCTCTCTGCCAAAAGACTCCAGTATATGTGAAACTAGAGGTCATAATTAACAAAGGTAATTTACTGGTTGGAAATGGCTGCCTTACTCTGGAGAGACCTTCTCGAGCAGGAGCATACAAAGAGCATTTAGAAAGGGGGTCAGAATCTCCTCTAAGAATGTCAAACAAGGGTTTAAGCTCACCCATAGTCAGTTTCAGATAGGGGCAGAGCCAGTTGATGTCACCTAAGAGTTTTTGGAAATCATTTAAGGTTTTAAGATGATCAGTCCTAAGTTGAATTTTTGGGACAATATTTTATTAGTGAAAAGCTCAAAGCCTAAAAATAGATATGGAGGCTTTAACTGAATCCTATCTGGTGCAATTTGCAGACCTGCACTGGTAAGAGCATTTGATAATTGCTAAGAAAAATGAAGAAGGTAATCAGCATCTGGTCCAGCAAGAATATCATCCATATAATGAATTATATATAGAGAGGGATCCTTTAATCTGAATGGACCTGTAATTTGAACAACAAATTTTTGACATAATATAGGACTATTGGCCATCCCCTGGGGCAAAAATTTCCACTGAAACCTAGGCATAGGGCCTTTAAAATTTACTACTGGTAAACTAAAGGCAAGATATTGGCGATCCTCCGGATGGAGAGGGATGGTGAAAAAGCAATCCTTTAGATCAATGGCAATTTTATAATATCCCTTAGGAATGGCAACCGGAGTCGGAAGGCCAGATTGAAGGACACCCATGGGAATCATGGTTTTATTAATCTCCCTAAAATCTTGAAGAAGTCTCCACTTTCCTGATTTCTTTTTTATTACAAAAATCGGTGTATTCCAAGGGGAAGTGTTAGATTCCATGCGGCCTGCAGCCAAGCAGTTCCTGTACTAAAAGCAGTTCCTGTACTAACGCTGTGGCTGCAGCCAACTTTTCAATTGTTAGAGGCCACTGATCAACCCGCACAGGCTCTGTCCTTTTCCAATAAATCTTATCTGCATGGAGTATAGGCATGTCAATGGCCACTAAGGAAAATTTTCATAACCTATGCCAGCACGACCAGCCTTAACATCGACCTAAATGGATGACGTACCCTGAGAATTTTTTCCTAGCCCTTGGCCTGGGTAATATCTTTGATTAAGCATCTGTTGAGTAATTAATTCATTGAGGCTGCACATAATGAGTCCCATCTGAGAAAGAATGTCTCTGTCCCATAAGTTAACTGGGAGGCCGGTGACCACATAAGGCTGCACCGTGCCTTGGTTTCCTTCCTTGTCTTCCCACAGAATAATTTTAGAGCTGAAGAGGGTTAGAAGTTTATCTAATTCCTTTTAGATGAGTCATAGAAGGGTTGAGGGGCCAGGCTGAAGGCCAATCCCTATTGGAAATAATAGTAGCATCTGCTCCTGTATCAACAATGCCCTCAAAAATCCTTCCATCTAACTTTAACTTTAATAAAGGTCTCTTATGTGTAATTTCCTGTGCTCAATAGGTATCTGAGGAACCAAAATTATGTGTGTCTCTCTGGCGTTTGTGACTAGGGTTGTCAGCAATGAGAGGTAGCAATGCCAATTGAGCAATCCTCTGACCAGAGAAAACAATTATAGGTCCTTGAGAAGCAGTTGTCACTATTTTTATTTCCTCAGTATAATCATTATCAATAATGCCTGGTGAAATATTAAGACGTGGAGCTTCCACGTCCCAAAATTAAGCCAAATGTGTTTGGGGAAAGAGGGCCAAAAATTCCAGTGGACAGGATCTGAGTCCTGGAATCAGGAGTTAATATTGATTGGGAGGTGGCACAGAGTCCAGTCCTGCAGTACCTGGCATTCCTCGCATGAGGGAGATGACATTAGATGAGCTGGAGATTGGGGGAGGAACCTGACAGCTCCAGGGTTCAATCCCATAGTTGGCTTGGGGCCCTGGGATGGGCCCCTCATCATGTTTCCCTGTTTCAGATTAATGGATTTCCCTGATTATCAGTTTTTGATCGACATTCCGAGGCCCAATGTTTCCCTCTTGTGCATCGTGTACAAAGAGGCGGGGGAGGACGCCACTCTGTCTTAGGGGTTGGGCATTCTCTCAAAAAGTGGCCAGGCTGAGGACAAATTCGGGTGGTAGCTGGCAGCAGTTCAGGGTGAGAAGTACTGAGCTCCTGCCAAGATTCATGTACTGGCAGTGCAGGAGACAGTCCTCTAACAGAAATTGATCCTAAGTAAGCTTAAGACCACAGAGAACTCAGGCAGAGAGGAAAAAAGGGAAGGATACCAGCTCGAAAAGAGAGCGTGGAGCTCCACCACGGAGCGGCCAGGGAAACAAAGGCTCTTCTGAATCAGAGCAGAGAAAGAGCTCCACAGCAGCGTAGACCCACCGGCTGCAGACAGAGCCACACAGAGCCTGCACAAGCCCATGCACAGACCTGCCAGCTTTACAGTACTAGAGAATGCAACAATTTGTGAGTACCTCCGAGAAGTTTCCACTTCTGTTCAGGGAACGGCATTGGGAGGGAGACCCTCCCCCTCCAGCTGAGAGCAGTGCCATCTTAACTGCTGGCAACGACTCAGGCAAAGCAATTGGAACGTGAGAGGTGATGCTGACAGCGCCATCTTTCCCAGAGATCCGTTAGCCAGAAATCCAGCCCTAGCGCTGCTGAAGTCCGTCCCCTGCACCTACCGCAGACCTGATAAACGAAGCCCTCAGGTCTTTCAGCTTTGTTTTACCAAACAAGCAATCTCAGCCAAAAAACCGCAAAGCCAAATCACAAGAGAAAAAGACTTTGTGAAGTGTTTAGGTCCCGAATTTAGTGGAGACACAAGTTTCCTATCCTGCCATCCCCCCCAAAAAAACCATGAAGAATACCCTTTTTTATTTTTTTTCTTTTACCCCATTTCATTTGCATTTTCAAATATTCTTATTTTTCTCTTTGCCATTTAACCTACACCTTTTTTTTCTAATTCATGATTCATTCCTTTTTTTTCTCCTCTCTTTTCCCGCAATCCTGCTGTCACTGTGGTTGTTCCTAGAAACACAGTGAGAGCTCTGGGTACAGTCTTTATAAAATGATATCCATATTGATACAGTCACCTGCTTTTTATAATCCTCGTTCTCAACCCTAGTATCTCCAGGGTAAGAACTCAGAACAGTGAAGAATCTCCCCCCACCTTTTCTTGTCTTGTCTTTTCTTTTTTGTTTTCGTTTTGTGTGTGTGTGTGTGTGTGTGTGTGCATGCGTGTGTGTGTTCTGTTTTCTTTTATTTTGTTGCTGTTTTGTTTCTTTTTTTCTTTTTAAAATTTTGAAATCTCCTATATCACCCTCTCTCTTTTCTCTACATATTCTTCTTATTACTTTTCTTATTTTGATAAGTTTTATCTCAGTTCATCTAAACTTCCTCCACAAATACTCTACCTGTCTATCCCCTTAGGTCAGATATCCTTACACAATACCCTTTCTTCATTACTATAATATTCTTACACTCCTGTATTATTCTTTTCCTACCTCCCTTGTCATCATTCATATTATTTTTCTATCTCTGGTTCTCTGTTCATCCTTCAACTCTCATAATGCATGGATCTACATTTGATGGTTGTTGAGCAATGCTGTGTATCTAGGTGTTCAATTACACTCTAGGTCCAGAGAGACTTAAATACAATAGAGATTGGATTGAGGGTCTTATTGTTTTGGCCATAAATTGCTCATCTGTGATTGTATTAGATTTGTATGTAAGTGTACAAAAAGAAAGAAAGAATGCTATTACAAATCTAAAAGACATAATATCTATTGTCAGCCAACTAAAAAGGTCTAGGTTGGTTATATATGAAAAATTATAATCTTTTTTAGTATTAATCTTGCTCCCATCTTCAAATGGGCGGAACAAGAAACTCAAGAAAAATGTCAAATAAAGGAATAGCATCTCCCACTCAACATAAACAGGCAATGGTGCAGTCAGTGGCAAATCTAGAGGAGAACTTTCCAAGTGCTATACAAATGCAATTGATAAACATCGTTAATGAAAAATGTGAAACATAAAGAAAGAGATAAGGGAGGAAGCCATAGCTAAACAAGAGGAAACCATAAACAAGGTGAGATGTGAAAAAGGGGAAGCCACAAAGGAGGCCATAATAAAGGTTTTTCAAAGAAAAATGGACGAATTCATAGAATCCACAAACAAAAAGGTGACTGAACTCCAACAAATGTCCAAAGAGAATAAAGCTGCTGAGCTAACCACTCAAATGGAAATCAAGGAGCTAAAGAAATCCATACATGATCTAAAACAAGAGATGGAAGGCATCAAAAATGAGCAATTAGAAGCAAGTGAGATGAAGAACAAAGTAGATAGCTTTGATATCAGGTTAGACAATGCAGAAGAGAGAATTTCCGGGGTTGAAGATAATTTAGTTTTTATAGAAAAAGAACAGAAAATGAGTCAATTCAAATCTAGGAAATATGAGAAAACACTACAGGAGGTCCAAGATACAATTAGGAAGCCTAATTTAAGGCTAATTGGTATTGAGGAGGGTCTGGAGAAAGAGGTCAATGATATTGGAAATATACTTCAGGGAATCAACTCAGAGAATTTCCCAAATATTCAGAAAGGCAGGCCCATTCAGATACAAGAAGCTTTTAGAACCCCAAACAGAACTGACCAGAAAAGGACATCACACTGCCACATTATAATCTGAACTGGAACAACAGAGGCCAAAATTAGGATCCTAAAAGCAGCCAGGGTGAAGAGAACAATCTCCTATGAAGGCAAACCAATCAGAATAACTCCAGATTACTCAGCAGAGACCATGGAAGCAAGAAGAGATTGGAAGGATATATGCCATGCCCTGAAGTCAAATAACTACCAACCAAGAATACTGTACCCAGGTAAGCTCTCATTCATAACTGAAGGAACAATAAAAACATTCCATTCCAGGGAAAACCTGCAACATTATGTAGCAACAAAACCCACATTACAGAAAATTTTCAAAGATGTTCTACACATAGAAAGCCAACACAAATGAAATACAGAGAAAGACATGGCACGTAAAACTCATAACATGTAAGTACCACGAAAACTATCAAAACACAGGCCCTTATGAAAGCTAGTAAAAGTGGCAGGAACAAATAAATATTTCTCAATCCTGACTCTCAATATCAATGGACTTAACTCTCCAATTAAACAACATAGATTATCTAGTTGGATCAAAAAACAAGATCGATCATTCTGCTGTCTTCAAGAGACAAATATTACCCAGAAAAACCAAACATCTTTTGAAAATGAGAGATTGGAATGAATTCTATCAAGCTAATAGCCCCCATAAACAGGCAGGAGTTGCCATCCTCATATCAGATAAAATAGACTTCAAACTAAAATTAGTGGGAAAAGACAAAGAAGGTTACTACATACTAATGAAGGGATCTTTCCTCCAGGAGCAAATAACAATCGTAATATCTAAACACTGAATCCAGGAGCTCCGAATTTCATCATGCAAACTTTACTTTCACTGAAACAATACATAGATCGAAACACAGGGATTGATGGTGGCATTAACACACCACTCTCACCTTTGGACAGATCAACAAGGCAAAAACTCAACAGAGAAACCTTAGAATTGAACAATTATATAGACCAACTAGATCTAACAGACATCTGCAGAATATTCCACCCAGCAACAACATAATATACATTTTTCTCAGCAGCACATGGAACATTTTCCAAAATAGACCACATCCTAGGCAATAAAACAAGCCTGGGCAGATTCAGAAACACTGAAATTATTCCCTGCACTCTCTCAGACCAAAAGGGTATCAAATTGGAACTGAACACACATCTCCACCAACAAAAACCCTCTAACTCATGGAGATTAAACAACACATTGTCGAATCACCAATGGGTCATCGAAGAGATCAGAATAGAAATCCAAAAGTTTATGAAATTTAACAAAAAGGAGCACACAAAATACCAGCTCCTTTGGAACATGGTAAAGGCAGTACTCAGAGGAAAATTTATAGCTCTGAGTGCCTGCAATTTCAAATTGGAAAAATCCCAAACCAACAATTTAACCTGTCACCTTAAGCTCCTGGAAAAAGAGCAACAAACCAACCCTACTCCCACTAGAAGGAAGCAAATTATTAAAATCAAAGCAGAATTAAATGAATTGGAGTCTAAAAAAACTATAGAAAGAATCAACAAAACAAGGAGTTGGTTCTTTGAAAGAATTAATAAAATTGACAAACCTTTAGCAAATCTTACCAAAAAAAGAAGGCATCATACCGAAATAAACAAAATCACAGACAGAAATTACCAAGATCAAGAGTATCATGAGGGAATATTTTACACCAACAAATTTGAGAATCTAGAAGAAATGGATGAATTCCTAGCCAATATTAACTTACCCACACTGAACCAAGAAGAACTAACCCAACTCAACAGGCCTGATTTAAGCACTGAAATAGAAATGGCAATAAGAGACCTTCCAACTAAGAAAAGCCCAGAGCCAGATGGATTCACAGTTGAATACTATAAGGTCTTCAAAAAAGAACTCACACCAATACTCCTCAAGCTCTTCAATGAAATTGAAAATGAAGGTTCTTTACCAAACTCATTCTATGAAGCTAGTATAACCCTGATCCCCAAACCAGAGATTCATCAAAGAAAGAGAACTATAGACCTATTTCTTTGATGAACATTGATGCAAAACTTCTCAAGAAAATACTGGCCAACCATCTACAACAACTCATCAAAAAAATTATACACTATGATCAAACAGGTTTCATCACAGGGAGGCAAAGCTGGTTCAACATACGCAAACCAATTAATATAATTCAACACATCAACAGGAGCAGGGACAAAAATCACATGATTGTCTCAATAGATGCAGAAAAGGCATTTGACAAGATCCAACATCCCTTTATGCTAAAAGCTCTGCAGAAACTAGGAATCCATGGAACATTCCTCAATGTAATAAAGGCTGTGTATGACAAACCCATGGCTAGTATTTTACTTAACGGCAAAAAGCTAAAGCCATTCCCTGTAAAATCAGGAATGAGACAAGGATGCCCAGTATCCCACTCCTCTTTAACATAGTATTATAATTCCTAGCCAGTCAATAAAGCAAGAAGCAAGCATAAAGGGGACCCAAATAGGGAAAGATGAAGTAAAACTTTCCTTCTTTGCAGATGACATGATTCTGTATTTAAAGAATCCTATAGACTCTACTCCCAAGCTCCTTGAGCTGATTCAAAATTTTGGAAGGGTAGCAGGGCATAAAATTAATCCTCAAAAAATCAACTGCCTTCCTCAACACCAACAGTGAGAGGAATGAGGCAACAATCAGGAAAGCAACTCCTTTTGCAATAGCCTCAAAGAAAATAAAGTACCTAGGAATTACCATAACTAAGAATGTAAAGGACCGTTTTGATGAAAACTTTAAAATCCTCAAAAAGGAAATTAAAGCAGAACTGAGGAAATGGAAAAACCTCCCACGTTCCTGGATTGGAAGAATCAATGTCGTTAAAATGACAATCTTGACAAGGGCTATTTACGAATTCAACACAATACCCATCAATATCCCAATGTCATCCTTTAAAAAAAAAAGAAATAGGAGAGGAAGAGGGCGCCGAGACAATAGGGACGCTACCTAGCTTTCTCTGACAAAAAGAGAGAACCAGGGAGTCCCACGAGCCAACTACCTAAAGAAATCCACAACAACAAACTCAAAAAGCAATGGAGAAGGACTCAAACTGGAAAAGAAATCCAGATAAAGCTCACATCCAACTTTCTCAAAGAATTTGGAAGGCGAGGACCCCTCCCCCACCTCTCGCCCAAAGCCTCAGAAAGCAGCGCCAGACCAAGCCACGAACAGCGGCTTGAGCAGGCACCAGCTCCACGCAGGGAAAGCGGGGGCGGGCACCGGCTCTAACCCACGAAAAGCGGCGGCAGTGGAGGGCGCCAGGCTGGGAGCCCAACGGCTGCAGAAACCAGCACAGAACCGGGCCAGCGAACGGCGGAAGCAGCAGAACCCAGACGCGGAACCAGAATAGCAAGCAGCGGAACCCAGACGCAGAACACAGGCGGCGGCAGAGACCCGAGGGGAGTGAAAGACTCCCCACCACCGAGGAGATCCCGCAGAGGGACACAGAGGCGTGAGTAATACAGCGCATCCCCAAACACATCGGGAAAGCGGAGCGGGTGCCAAGCAATAGAACTCAGACCCCAACACCCCGCCCGAGAAAGACTGGCGGGAGCAGGGGGGCAAGGAATTTAGAATCCTGTCCCTCCCCTCAACAGCCCCCTCCCTCAGGCCATTGACTGGAGATTGACAGGCGGGCTACCCATAAGTCCCAGCACCCCACCAAGTGAGGCGGGGCTGCCCCAACTCCCACCCACCTAAGGGGCTCAACCCCCAGCCCTCTAACTGGAGACCGATGAGCGGGCGGACCCTAAGACTCAGCACCCCACCAGGGGAGGCGGAGCTGTCCCAGCTCCCACCGGCCCACCAGGCTCCTCACCCAGGCCACTGGATCTGGAGAGTGGAGCGCTTTGGGACCCTGCCTTACAACAGTGGGTAGGGGGTGATGGTAAATAGGAGCCAGCATCTGCCCCCCCTCAATTCTCGAGCGGGGCATCCTCCAGCTGGGAATCCTGAACAAGACACCACCGAGGGCCCCCCCCCCACAGTCACAGACTCTGACAAAGCAGTGGAAAAACAGCAGGGATCTGAAGGGCCAACCAGCAGCCAAGCTCCCCTTCTGAGAACCAAAAAGGCGCAGCTCCGCCTTTGGAGCCCATGTCCCAGGTGGGCCCTGCCCCTGGGAACAGAGGGGCCTCCTGCTGGTCCTACTGAGAGCTCCTGAAACTCTCAATCCCCACACCCTTGGCTTGGGGCCGACCCTGGAAGCAGCACAGGAAAACTTCCGCCAACCACGCTCAGACGGAAGCTCGCAGATCCATCCCATGGTCCACTGGGAGGCCACTGGTTGGGCTAAGAGCTAGTCGTGCAGCATCACATAAGTTTTATTCTAACACTTTCCAAACATTGTACTCAAATACTCTACCTACTTACCCCCTGACCTCTCTCATTCTATTCTCTATCTCTGGACCTCTGCTCCTCTTTCAACCCTTATACTGCATGGATCTACACTTGATGGCTGTTGAGCAACATTGTATATCTAGGTGTTTAATCATTCTCTAGGCTCAGAGGGACTTAAAGACAATAGAGATTGGATTGAGAGGCTTATTGTTGTGGATATAAATCGCTTATCATTGAATAATTAGACTAGTCGGTAACTGCACAAAAAGAAAGAGTGATAACACCAATCAAAACTTGTGAACATCTAGAGTCTGCCAGCTACAGAGGTCTAGGTTGGACATATCTGAAAAACTATAATTGTGTTTAGTATTAATCTTGCTCCCATTTTGAAAAGGGCAGAACAAGAAACTCAAGAAAAATGTCAAATCAAGAAACAACACCTCCCACCTCCCCCACCCAACGTAAACAGCCAATGGAACAGTCACTGGCAAACCTAGAGGAGAGTCTTCTAAGTGCTGTACAAATGCAATTGACAAACATCATTAATGGAAAATGTGAAAATATAAAGAAAGAGATAAGGGAGGAAGCCATAGCTGAACAAGAGGAAACCATAAAGAAGGTGATAAGTAAAAAAGAAGCCATAAAGGAGGCCATAATAAAGGCTGTTCAAAGAAAGATGGATGAATTCATAGAATCTACAAATAAAAAGCTGACCGAACTCCAGCAAATGTTCAAAGAAAATAAACCTACTGAGCTAACCACTCAAATGGAAATCAAGGAGCTAAAGAAATCCATACATGATCTAAAAGAAGAGATGAAAGGCATCAAAAATGAGCAATTAGAAGCAAGGGAGATGAAAAATAAAGTAGATAGCTTTGATAGCAGGTTAGACAATGCAGAAGAGAGAATCTCCGCAGCTGAAGATAATTTAGTTATTATAGAGAAAGAACAGAAAATGAGTCAATCCAAATCTAGGAAAAATGAGAGAGTGCTTCAGGAGGTCCAAGACACAATTAGGAAGCCTAATTTAAGGCTAATTGGTATTGAGGAGGGTCTGGAGAAAGAGGTCAATGGTATTGGAAATATACTTCAAAGAATCATCTCAGAGAATTTCACAAATATCCATAAGGGCAGACCCATCCAGATACAAGAAGCTTTTAGAACCCCAAACAGACCTGACCAGAAAAGAACATCTCACCGCCACATCGTAATCCGAACTGGATCAGTACAAACCAAAAAAAGGATCCTAAAGGCAGCCAGGGAAAAGGGTTCAGTAACCTATAAAGGGAAACCAATCAGAATAACCCCAGATTACTCAGCAGAGACCATGCAAGGAAGAAGTGACTGGAAGCATATATGTCATGCCCTTAAGTCAAATAACTACCAACCAAGAATACTGTACCCAGCTAAGCTCTCATTCATAACTGAGGGAACAATAAAAACATTCCATTCCAGGGAAAAGCTGCAACAATATGTCGAAACAAAACCAACACTACAGAGAATTCTCAATGATGCTCTATACATAGAAAACCAAAATAAATGCAATATAGGGAAAGAAATGGCACCTAAACAGCATACCTCCTAAGGACCACAAGAACTGTCAAGACACAGGCCCAAATAAAAGCTTTTAAAAATGGTAGGACCTAATAAATATCTCTCAATCCTAACTCTCAATATCAATGGACTCAACTCTCCAATTAAACGGCATAGGCTGTCTAGTTGGATCAAAAAGCAAGAACCATCGTTCTGCTGTCTTCAAGAGACACATCTTACCCAAAGAGACAAGCATCTTTTGAAAGTGAGAGGTTGGAATAAACTCTATCAAGCTAACGACCCCCATAAACAGGCTGGAGTTGCCATCCTCATATCAGATAAAATAGACTTCAAACCAAAATTAGTAAGAAAAGACAAAGAAGGTTACTACATACTACTAAAGGGATCCTTCCTCCAGGAAGACATAACGATCCTAAATATTTACACACCCAATCCCGGAGCTCCAAACTTCATCAAGCAAACTTTACTTGCACTGAAACCATACATAGATCGAAATACAGTGATTGTCGGTGACTTTAACACACCACTTTCACCTATGGACAGATCAACAAGGCAAAAACTCAACAGAGAAACCTTAGAACTGAACAACTATATAGACCAACTAGATCTAACAGACATCTGCAGAATATTCCACCCAGCAATGACACAATATACGTTTTTCTCAGCAGCACATGGAACATTTTCCAAAATAGATCACATCTTAGGCCATAAAACAAACCTGGACAGATTCAGAAACACAGAAATTATTCCATGCACACTCTCAAACCACAAAGGAAACAAACTGGAACTGAACACACATCTCCACCAACGAAAACCCTGTAACTCAAGGAGCACACAAACTACCAACTCCTTTGGAACACAGCAAAGGCAGTACTCAGAGGAAAATTTATAGCGCTGAGTGCCTACAACAACAAGTTGGAAAAATTGCAAACCAACAAGTTAATGTCTCACCTTAAGCTCCTGGAAAAAAGAGCAACAAACCAACCCTAATCCCAGTAGAAGAAAGCAAATAATTAAAATCAAAGCAGAATTAAATGATTTGGAATCCAAAAAATCTATATAAAGAATCAACAAAACAAGGAGTTGGTTCTATGAAAGAATTAACAAAATTGACAAGCCCTTAGCAAATCTTACCAAAAAAAGAAGAGAGCATATCGAAATAAACAAAATTGCAGATGAAAATGGTAATATCACGACAGAAATTACCAAGATCCAGAATATCATGAGGGAATACTTCTCAAAACTTTATGCCAACAAATTTGAGAATCTAGATGAAATGGATGAATTCCTAGACAATATTAACATACCCACACTGAACCAAGAAGAACTAAGCCAAATCAACAGGCCTATTTCAAGCTCTGAAATAGAAATGGCAATTAGAGAACTTCCACCTAAGAAAAGCCCAGGGCCAGATGGATTCACAGCTGAATTCTATAAGGTCTTCAAAGCAGAGCTCACACCAATACTCCTCAAGCTCTTCAACGAAATTGAAAATGAAGGTTCCTTACCAAACTCATTCTATGAAGCCAGTATAACCCTGATCCCCAAACCAGACAGAGATTCATCAAAGAAAGAGAACTATAGACCTATATCTTTAATGAACATCGATCCAAAACTTCTCAACAAAATACTGGCCAACCGTCTACAACAACTCATCAAAAAAATTATACACTATGATCAAACTGGATTCATCACAGGGAGGCAAAGCTGGTTCAACATACGCAAATCAATTAATAAAATTCAACACATCACCAGGAGCAAGGACAAAAATCACATGATTGTCTCAATAGACGCAGAAAAGGCATTTGACAAGATCCAACACCCCTTTATGTTAAAAGGTCTGAAGAAACTAGGAATCCATGGAACATTCCTCAATGTAATAAAGGCTGTGTATGAGAAACCTACTGCTAGTATTACACTTAATGGTGAAAATCTAAAGCCATTCCCTCTAAAATCAGGAAGGAGATAAGGATGCGCACTCTCTCCACTACTCTTTAACATAGTACTAGAATTCCTAGCCAGTGCAATAAGGCAACAAGCAAGCATAAAGGGGATCCGAGTACGGAAAGAGGAAATAAAACTATCCCTCTTTGCAGATGACATGATTCTGTATTTAAAGAATCCTATAGACTCTACTCCCAAGCTCCTTGAGCTGATTCAAAGCTTTGGAAGAGTAGCAGGCTATAAAATCAACCCTCAAAAATCAACTGCCTTCCTTTATGCCAACAGTGAGAGGAACGAGGCAATAATCAGGAAAGAAACTCCTTTCACAATAGCGTCAAAGAAAATAAAGTACCTAGGAATTAGCTTAACTAAGAATGTAAAGGACCTTTTTGATGAAAACTTTAAAACCCTAAAAAAGGAAATTAAAGCAGAACTAAGGAAATGGAAAAACCTCCCATGCTCCTGGATTGGAAGGATCAACATTGTGAAAATGACAATCTTGCCAAGAGCTATCTACTAATTCAATGCAATACCCATCAACATCCCAATGTCATTCTTTAAAGAAATAGAAGAGGCAATCCAAAATTTCATATGGAATAATAAAAGACCCCGTATAGCAAAAACACTTCTTAGCAGAAAGAACAGCGCTGGAGGAATTTCAATTCCAAACTTTAGACTCTATTACAGAGCTATAATTCTCAAAACAGCTTGGTACTGGCACAGGAACAGGCCTGAAGACCAATGGAATAGAACTGAGGACCCAGACATTAAACCACAGACCTATGGCCAACTAATCTTTGACAAGGGAGCCAAAAAAATAGAATGGAAGAAAGACAGCTTCTTCAACAAGTTGTGCTGGCAGAACTGGTTAAGCACCTGCAGAAAACTAAAGCTGGATCCTTCTTTGTCACCTTGCACTAGAATTAACTGCAAATGGATCAAAGAACTGGAGGTAAAAGCTGACACACTGAAAACTCTACAGGAAGGAATAGGAGATACACTAGGCCTCCTTGGCACAGGCCGAAACTTTCTTAATAAAGACCAAGAATCATAACAAATCAGAGAAAGGCTGGATAAGTGGGATTGCATTAAACTGCAGAGCTTTTGTATGGCAAAGGACATAGCTAGTAAACTAATCAGGAAGCCTACAGAGTGGGAGAAGATCTTCACCAACCAAACAACGGACAAAGGCCTCATATCTAAAATATATCAACAACTCAAAAAATTGAATCACTCCAAAACTAACCTCCAAAGTAACAACCATCCCATTAAAAAATGGGCCAAAGACTTAAAGAGAGTCTTCTCTGAAGAAGAAACAAAAATGGCCTATAGACACATGAAGAAATGCTCAACATCTCTGGTCATAAAAGAAATGCAAATCAAAACAACTCTAAGATTCCACCTCACTCCAGCTAGAATGGCCAAGATCAGGAAAACGAATGAGCACAGATGCTGGAGGGGATGTGGCCAGGAGGGATCACTACTACACTGTTGGTGGGAGAGCAAACTCGTTCAACCACTATGGAAAGAAATGTGGCAGTGCCTCAAAAGGCCAAACATAGAACCCCCCTATGACCCAGCAATTCCACTACTTGGCATTTACCCAACCACCCAGAAACAAGGACATACTAAACCCACTAGCACAACAATGTTCATTGCAGCACTATTCACCATAGCAAAGATATGGAACCAACCTAGATGTCCCTCAGTTGATGAGTGGATCAACAAGTTGTGGTATTTGTACACAATGGAATTCTATGCTGCTGTCAGAAAGAATGACATCGCCCCATTTGTTAGGAAATGGAAAGACTTAGAAAAAATCATATTAAGTGAAGTAAGCCAGACTCAAAGGAACTTAGGCTCAATGGTTTCCCTCATTAGTCATAATCAGTAGAAACCTTGGGCTCTACTAGCAGAGATTTGCAATAGAGCAAACTCTTGATACATAAGGACATATAATGTGAAGCTAATTGAAAGGACCTCCAGGATAGTGAAACAAAAGCCATATAATGAATGATTGTTGTCCTTAATGTACTATGTTGTCTCTCATCTCCTTTGTTGTCCCTTGGTTATCTCATATTGGTATAGTATCTCACTTTGTTATCTGATATATTGAACTTATTTGTATTTGGATATTTAAAATTTGATAGGGAAGGGGGGAAAACCAAGACGGGTGGGGGCTTTGGGGGGGGAGGGAAACGGATACCAAGACATGTGAAAGGGTATCAATGTATGTGAATTAATGCACCTTCTATCTGGCAAATATCATGTAACCTTTTACTAATTACAATAAAAAAAAGATATAGAAGAGGCAATCCAAAATTTCATATGGAATGATAAAAGACCCCGTATAGCAAAAACACTTCTTAGCAGAAAGAAAAGCGCAGAAGTCTGCTCAGTTAGTAGAAGTGGAGGCTATAATTGTAGCCTTATAACGTTATCCTTATGTTCCTTTAAATATTTTTTTTCTGATAGCTTGTATGTTGTTTAACTTTTTCCTTCTCTGGAAACTGCTGTACCTATCTTACCACAAACCCCGCTTTTTCTATGTTTTTCTAAATTCAGAAAATTTTGTGGAAACATAGTGATCCTGTTTTTATCGGGCATCTACGAGCTCATACAGGATTACCAGGTCCATTAAGTAAAACTATTTTCATTTTTTCAGTAATGGAACAGGCTTCTCGTTTTCATTCTCAATTCCACATTAATAGTATGACTCTTAAACAGCGCTTTAACATTACAAAGGAGCAAGCCCGAATGATTGTTAGACAATGTCAAAAGTGTGCTCCTTTCCTTCCAGTGCCTCATTTGGGTACAAATCCAAAAGGTTTACAACCCAATCACATTTGGCAAATGGATGTTACTCATGTGCCTAGCTTTGGTACTCTACTGTATGTGCATGTGTCTATTGATACCCATTCTGGATTCATATTTGCTTCCTCTCGTACTGGAGAAAAGGTTAAGGATGTCATATGTCACGTGCTACATGTATGTGCATCCATGGGGATGCCTAAAAGTATAAAAACAGATAATGGTCCAGCATATACATCTGCTTTCTTTGCTCAGTTTTGTACAACTTACAGGTATACCTTATAATCCTCAAGGACAAGGGATAATAGAGCATGCACATCAGACATTAAAATTATTATTTTTAAAACAGAAAGGGGGAGAATGGAAGACTCCTAAGGATAGACTTGCTGCAGCTCTTTTTACTTTAAATTTTTCTAACTCTTGATGCTGAAGGACGTTCTGCTGGAGATAGACATTTTAATCCTTCTAGAAGTCATAAACCTTTAGTATTGTGGAAAGATATTCTTTCTGGAAACTGGAAAGGAACAGACCCTGTCCTCATGTGGGGGCAAGGAAGTGTTTGTGTTTTTCCACAGGATGCTGACAGTCCCATTTGGGTGCCGGAGAGACTGATACGTCAGACGGTGGAGACTGCTCGGAAGCACATCGGTCAAGATGAAGACGCTTCTATGAGTGCGGTTACCCAAGTGAATCCATGCGGCAGTGACAACCCTATCAACGTCGCTGAGGATCACGCTGCTGGGACCTGAACATTCTTGGTGATTTCCTCTCACCAATACTTCTTCAGTATTTCTAATTCTTCTATTTCTTTGCTATACAGTTTGCTTGTGTGATAGTCTTTGTTTTTCTGTTGATTTCAACTTCTATTAATAATGTTGTTCTAGTTAATGTTGGAATGCTTCCCTGTTTTCTCTGGCTATTGTAGTCAGAGCCCCTCAGTATATACCAGTGCCTGTACAGGCAGAGGAGAATGCTTTCCTGCTCATCAGTAAAAAAGACTTTGTTATTTTCCTGACCGTGGTGGTGGCCATTGCCACATCTGCAGATGCTGTTACTGCTGTGAGGATTGCCCTTGCCACTGCAGTTTCTACAGAGAATGAATACTGTGTTGTAGATCTCAGAAGCCATTGATCAGCATGTGAGAACTGGAATTGTTATGCTTGATCAATGAATTGATTTATTGTGAGAACAATTGAATATTGTGGAGCAGGTGATGAGCACCTTTTGTATAGCTGCTTGTTCCAGATTTTGCTTGATGGAACTGCTGTATAACATTTTCAGTTGAGTGATTAATCTGTCTAATGTTTAGTTCAACTTGAAGATTTCTCTATGTACACAAATAATTATTGTTAATCAAATACATGTATCTTTGCTAGAGACTATTGTAGGACTTGATCAAAGATGGACAGGATTGATCAGTTTGGATGCGCTATAATTGTAATATGTCTGATATTGTTTGCCTAAAATAATACAAAGTCAACACAGAAAGTGAGTGCTAAGGCGACAGGCATTTGCTCCCATGGAAATAGGTGCATCCCCTCAAGTCTGGTTTGCTTAAATAGACGGCAGGTAGTAAAAGAGGGGAAAGTCCCAGCTATTAGCCTATCAACCTAAGACAGGAGCCAAGTAAAAAGGACATGGTGATCCCATGACAGGTAAGAAGACTAACAAGCTTGGAGACACCTAAGGCAGGCACAGCCGATCTAATATCATGGTAGCCCCACATATCCTAAGTTTTGTCTTTTTTAAGATAAACACAGGGGAGATATTGGGGGCCAATTAACACCATGTCTAATAACTTTCTGCTGAGGCTTGTAGTAGAGATAAAACACGTGGATCTCTTTGTCCTGTCCATCTTGTATACTGATAGGCTCCCTCACCCAATATAAGGAGGAGGGATTTAGGGAATAAAGAGAGAGATCTTCCTGCCTTGATGAAGCTGCATGTCATGTCTGTTCGTGCTCCGGGGTAAGAAGGCTGGGTGCGGGAGGACATTGGGCCCCTTCCTCTCGAGGCTTGGCCTGGTCGGGGTGTGTTTTTCCCCATCCCCCTACTAGTAGAGGGGGACCAGGGACGAAGGACCCCGACACAACTCTAGTAAAAAGGAACTGTAAAGGGATCCCTGGGAAAATCAAAGAACAAATTCCTTACTAATTTGTTAGCAGGGAGGAACTGTAAAGGTATCCTTAAGAAAGTTGAAGGACTGATATGGTTGACAAACTCCTTACTGATTTGCTAACGCCACTTGGGGTGTCTGAGGAAAATATATGCTTAACTTCAGGGTTCTGCTCTAAGCAAACACCATCTGTGGCGCCTTTCTATATTTTGTCTATTTTTGCAAGACACTCTGCCCTGAGTATCATCCTGGTATCAGGGCAGAAAGTGGGGGAAGGGTCACAACACAACTTTGGGCCTCAGCAACAAGGCAGTGAAGCCAGTTACAGAAGTAGAATTAGCAATTAGTACAAAATGGTGGTTACAATTTTTAGCCTTCCATTTCCCCCTTTTCTGATTTATACCTTAAGAGCAAATCCTGGTTCTTCTTTAAGATCTGTTTTTAATTGTGAATTAGTATGAACAGGTTGGTATTGTGTCCTCAACACCATTAGTTGTATAGTGTTTATTCTGTTTTTAACAAAGTCCACAAATTTATTTATAACATAGAGTCCTATTATTAGGACTAACAATAACGTAACCAGGGGGTCTGCCAGGGCAGATAGTAGGGTAGTGAGCCGGGGGAGAAATCAAACCAGGACTCGAACCCTCCATTTTGTTGCTCCGTCTCATGTCTCCTTTTTTTTTAGCCCCTCCAACAACTTTCCCATGAATTGCCGAATTGTTCCTGAATGTTTTATGTAGAAACAACACTCCTCCCCTAATGCAGCACAGACTCCTCCTTGTTGAAGGATCAGTAAGGCCAGCCCTCTCTTATTCTGTAGCACAACTTCTGCTAGAAAGGCATGTAACTCCTCCAGATGTTGGATCTCATTGGAGCTCCTGTATGTCCTCAACTATAGCCTGTCTTAAGTAGGTAAAGTGGTATTAAGGATGCTGTATTAAGGATGAGGCTCCGGTCCCTACACCAGCTATTCCTAGCAATGCTCCTATTGTTAACACTGTGGCTGTTACTAGTTCTCTTTTTGCCCTCAAGTGAAGGCCCATTTGTACTTTGCTTTCTACTGTGGACAAGACCTCATTTTCTGAGTGGTAGATTAACCTTGGGACAAACTGGACCATAACACAGAATCCTTGGGTATTGTTTATGACTCCTGTATGGACACAAGAAGTTAACCCAGTTGTACACGCCCACCAACTACTGTCCACTGTGAGGAGATACCTGACATCCATGAGGCTTGAAAGGGTCTGATTGCAAAGGTGAACGTGGGTGGGGGGGAGGGGGTTCTACACATTTTCCTTACCCGAACATGGAGGTCAGTGTTTGTCCTGTCAGTGCAGGTTCCCACCCACAGTCCCATGCTCTAGTGACTTCAGTAAAGTTGTCATTTAAGGCTATCCTTCATAAAAGGGTAGGTACATATCATAATATATCCAGAACGAAGTAGTAACTTCAGGTCTATTTCTGTTTGCAGCTAGATAGGTTCCTTGAAGTAAATGCCAAAGTGGGGTGCATAGGGGGTCTCCTAGGTTAGGTTTTAGGGAGGGCTCTAGGGTCTTGCTTATGTTTACAGGAGTGGGAGATGTCATCTTGGCCTCCAGTTGAACTCCTTCCATTGGTAGAGTAATGGAGGTCGGCACCTTAGGAGTTAGTCAGGTGGCATCTTTGGGTGTTAAAGCCTTGTTTGGCCCTATTACAAATAAGGCTATAGGGGGTTTTAGTATTTTAAGTAAAACAAAATTCCTTTATCATATCTGTCTTGGTCATAAAGTCTTAACCCCGAAGGCTTTCCCAGTTCCCACCCTTTAGCCATTCTTCCTGCCTCAGTGAAAGTAGGCTTTATATTAGCCTCACCTATACTGGTGGGAGAAGGTTACTAGATCCTGTTGCCTCCTTGGCGTCCGTCCTTGGGGGTAAACCCCTTGCCCCACACTTGTTTCATATCCATAGCTTTTAAAATAATACTCTGTTACTCCTCCATATTTGGAAGTATATTTGTCCACAGGGCATATATACCAGGTAATACACCTGCAAGAGGTTATGGAGGTCCCTGTGCAGTCATCAGTGTCCCAAGATCCTTTAGCTAGTGCACATAAATCAAACATCAAGTCAGGAAACCAAATCTGGGGTCCTGCATTTTCCTCTCCCCCATGTGCGTGGACTGGTGCATTCTTTGTAGAAATTTGTCCCCCAGCCTCTCAGGTATTATTACTTTGCCTTGTTCATTATGCCACCATACATTTGGGCAATGCGATTTAAGGCGCAGTTCTTTAATCCAATTGATATCTCCATGTGAATACTGCAGCTGCTCTGGCAAAATTGGGGGCACTGGGTCAGGTAGATTAATCACTCCTACTGTCTCTTTTTGTAAGGCCACTTTACGGGCGGTCTTGTCTGCCAGGTTGTTTCCTCTGGAGATTGAGTCCTTAGTTTTTTGGTGCCCCAGGGAGTGAACTATTGCTAGCTTTTTAGGTAATCACAGGGCTGGCAGGAGAGCGAGTATTTCTTCTTTGTTTTTTTATATTTTTTCCTTCAGCTGTTAACAGTCCTCTCTCCCTATAGATGACACCATGCATATGGGCCGTGGCAAAGGCAGAGTACACAGTGTCAGTGTACAGTTAGTTTCCTGTCCTTGTCCAGCATGATTGCTTGGGTCAAAGCTACTAGTTTGGCCCGCTGGGCTGATATCCCTATTGGGAGGGGTTCAGCCCACACTACTTCAGTCTCTGTCACCACTGCCACACCCACATACCTCTGACCCTGTTGAATGAAGCTGCTTCCATCCATGAACCTGACAGTTCAGCATCTGGCAATGACTGGTCCTTGAGATCCTCTCTAATTCCATGGACTTGTGCTAGAATCTGTGTGCAGTCGGGAAGGGGAGCTTCCAAGTCTGGGTCACTTAGCAGGGTCACGGGGTTGAAAGCCAAGAGTGTCTGAAAAGTAGTTCTGACAGGATTTAGTAACAGTCCCTGATCATGAGTTAGCCAGGCATTGCTTAGCCAGCAATCTGGAGGTTGCTTCAGAATCCCTGCAATGGCTCGAGGGGTGATTACATACAACTCTTGCCCTAGGGTTAATTTATCAGCATTCTTTACCATCAGGGCTGTGGCTGCTATCTTCTGCAGACAAGGTGGCCGGGTGGCCGCCACTGGATCCAGTCTTTTAGACAGGTAAGACACTGGCTGTTTCCAGAATCCTAGGTATTGAGTTAAGACCTCTTTTGCCACTCATTTGCTTTCATCTATATACAGATAGAATGGCTTGGTGATGTCAGGCAGTCCCAGGGCTGGTGCTGACAGCAGGGAAATTTTGATTTCTTTAAATGCCTTATCTCTTTCCTCCATCCATAGGAAAGGCTGCATCACTTTTGGGCTCTCATAGAAGGGATGGGCCAGTTCAGCAAACCCAGGAATCCACAGTCTACAGAAGCCTGCAGACCCTAGGAACCCTCACATCTGTTGAGGGTTTTTAGGCACAGAAATGTTCAGTACAGTTTCTTTTCTGGCCTTGGACAGCTACCAGTGGCCTTCCTTTAATGAGGAACCCAAGTAGCTAACTTTGGGCTTGCAGATCTAGGCTTTCTTAGCAGAGGCCCTATACCCTAGCTCCCTGAGAGTCCAGAGGAGGTTCTCAATCCCTTGTAAGTATGTCTTGTGGTCCACAACTGCTGTAAGGAGATCATCTATATACTGTAGGAGGGTCAGAACCAGGTGGTTGGAGCAAAACTCACACAAATCCTCATGCAATGCTTCATCAAAGATAGTAGGAGAATTTTTAAATCCTTGTGGCAGCCTGGTCCAGGTCAGTTGCCCATTGATTCCCTTTCTGGAGTTACTCCATTCAAAGGGAAACAGTATTCCCAGTTTTTACAGATGCCGGATGTGAGGTGTTATTCCCACTTGAGCCTGGGATACTGGTGGACTCTGAATGTGTCAACACCGGGTTTTATCTCTATATAGATGGCAGGCCTATGTTTTTCCAGCTCCATCTCCCTAGTCTCTTCCCTGGCCCCCGGGTATTTCTGTAACCAATAGCCTGTATCCTGCCTAATTGGCTGTGGTCGCTGGTGTAAGCGATATTCGTCCTCTAAGGCCATAGTTAACAACTGAATTGGCTGTCCTTGGGCATCCAGTACAGGGCCCCCCCCCCCAGGCTGAAAGTGAATCTGTGCTCCAAATTTTGTAAGTAAGTCTCTTCCCAACAGAGGGTAGGGGCATTCTGGAATGACCATGAACGAGTGGGATACCCGGCCCACGTCAAGGTCCACTGTTCTTCGGGTAGTCCATGTATATTTACTCATTCCGGTGGCCCCTTGTACCCATGAGGTTTTTCCTGACAGCTTTCCAAGGAGTTTTTGTAGCACTGATTGTTGGGTGCCAGTGTCAACCAGGAAATGAAAAGGAGTCCCCTCTACTTTCAGAATTACCCGGGGCTCAGAAATGGATGTCGAGCCCTGAATGTCCTAGTTGTCTGACCTGTCCACCATAAGTATGGCCAGAGCCCTATTTTGCGGGGGTCCTCTCTGTCGCCTTTTGTTTTCCAGGCAGTCTCTGGACCAATGTTCTTTTTCCTTACAATAAGCACACTGATCTATGCCCTAACTCCGTTCTGGGCAGTCCTTGGCCCAGTGGACTTCCTCTCTATATCGGGCACCCTGGCTTTTGTTCACACCCATCTTTTGGTTTCTAGACTGAGGGGACGGCCTCGCTCCTTCTGTTTTGATTGCTTTCACCAGGACGTTGGCCATAGCCTTTGCCTGCCTTTCTTCAGGAGGATGTCTGTTATTAAGGACTCTCTGAACAATTCTAAGTAATCCAGAAATACTCTGTCCCTCTAAGTCTTCCAATCTTTGTAACTTTCTTTTAATATCTGCAGCAGCCTGGTTAACAAATGCCATGACTACTGTGGCCTGATTCTCCTGAGCCTTGGGGTCTATGGGAGTAAACTACCTAAAGGCTTCCATTAATCTTTCTAGGAAAGCTGCTGGCGACTCCTCTCTATCTTGCACTATCTCATACACTTTGGCCAAATTACTTGGTTTTTGGGCCGCCACCTGGAGACCCGCCATGTGAGTCTAGTGATAGACCCGCAGCCACTCCTTACCTTCTGAGGTATTGTAATCCCATTTATCCTGGGGGGACAGTGGCTTAGGGGAAAGGCATCATTAATTAAATCAGGGTTAACAGTAGGGTGCCTGTTATCCCCTGGGATAAGTCTTCTGGCCTCAGTCTAGATACTCTCTTTTCTCTGTGGTGGAAAGAATGTGAAGAAGCTGCTGAAAATCATGCCAGCTTGGGTGGCTTGGAAACATCACACTATCTAAGAGATTAATCAAACCTTTAGGGTTATCAGAAAATGGAGCATTTTGACTTTTCCAGTTGTAAAGATCACTCGTAACAAAGGGCCAATACTGCTTCTTCTTCCCAGAGTCATCAGGCAGGCCAAACACTTGGAGGGGCAGGGTTATGGTGGTGTCTGGCTGCTGGGGCAGACTAATAGCCCTCTGTATTCTACCTCACTCCCCACCATCCCCCGCTGGTCCCTGGAAACTTCCTGGCCCTTAATCTCCTCCAGCTGTGCCCTGGATTCCATCAGCTAGCTTCCTTTCAAGCCAGCTGGGGAGAATAGGACAGGCAGGATAGGGAAGTGGATCCAGGAGGAGCAGATACTCTGATGACTCCCCCAGGATGACTGGAGGGGCAGTGGGCCTAGAATTTTTGGGTTTCTTAAGGGTTAAAACCTTAGTTTTCAAGGCAGGTCTAAGAAAGAAGGAGGTCAACCAGGAAGGGGGGTCTTCTACCAGGTCAAGCCAGACCCCAAAATATAAGGAATTTGATCAAGTTGCCCCACACATCCTGGGAGGAAAGTCTTGATTTTTACCTTGAGAAATGTTTCTTGATCAAAGGTGCCCTCTGGAGGCCATCTGACCCCTAATGTGGGCCATTCCGCAGAGAAAAAAGTAATGTTTATCCTTTTTAATTATTATGCTCAAGTTACATCTTTCCCTAACATCTTTAAAGTGATCAGTCAAAAGCATCAAGGGTATCATCTGAATCTGTCCCACTTTCCAATTTTCTCAGAACCATAGCCCTCCTATCAAGCAGGCAATGGCTGAAAGAGAAACTAGAGAGGTTACTAGCCGAACCCTTCCACAATGGCTCTGAGATGAGATGTTAGAACATAAGAAAACCTCAAGAAGCCAGTTAGCGATCTCCACCCTATGTGTGATCCCGAAAGGGTGGATGGAGACATGGGACACTGGCCTTGCCTGTCTGTCCTGAAAGAGGTCTCTGGAATCCAGGTTCTCTGTAATCTGATAAGAACTGAATTCCTCAGTAGGCAACAGTCTGTATGGGCTGCCAAATCAAAAACTAAGAGCAGGGGCCCTTAGTAGGTGGCAGCTCACTTGCCAAAGGGGCTTGGGATGTCAGCCACAGACCCTAGTTGGTGGCCCTATAGGTGCATCCACCAGGACCCTCTACCGACCCCAAATCCTGCAGGCAACCAAACCCAAATCAGCAATGCCTTGTCCCACAAGTCACTGACTGGTTTCCTCTCCACTCCTTGATTAAGGTGTCTGACAGAACTTGGGATGGATTCCTGGCCAACGCACCAAATGTTATACATGAGTTTTGAATCCTTACCCAAAAGACCACCAGAGACCATCACCAATGCAAAAGCTAGGGAATATTTATTGCAAGCTCGATCATGGTCTCTCGCGTACATGTCTGCAACGGGTGACACTGAGAACACCAAGCCTAGGGTTACAGCATTTTTATACAATTTTTTTGAAGTAGGCAGGGACATTACATATATCATAGTGATTGTTACTTATTATGGGAAATTCATAAAACAACTCTAGTAGGAGGAATTGTAAAGTGATCCTTGAGAAAGTCGAAGGATTGATGTGGTTCACAAACTCCTTACTGATTTGTTAGTGCCACATGGCGTGTCTGAGGAAGATATATGCTTAACCGTAGTGTTCTGCCCTAAGCAAACATCATCTGTGGCACCTTTATGTCTTAGACAATTAAACCATTTTTCTATTTGCAGGACACTTTTCCCTGAGTAAGTATTATCCCGGTATCAGGGCAGAAAGTGAGGAAAGGGTCATGGCACAATTAGGCCCTCAGCAATAAGGCAGTGAAGCAGATTACACAAACAGAATTAGCAGTTACTTAATACAAAATTGTGGTTACAATTTTTAAACTTCAGGATCCTCAGATCTCAGCCTCCTGAATAGCTAGGATTACATGTATTGGCCACCATGCCTGACTTTGAGGACTGATTTCTGCATTTAGGTTCTTTGTGTCACTCAATGATAAAGTCACCTAAGATAACACATACATTCACTCATAGCCTTTCACTAAGAAGTCTGACCTAGCATGGTGGATATTGCCTGTGTGGAATGTAGCATGCAATATGGGAAGAGAGGCATCCCAGTGCAGGCTTCAGGCTGCAGCAACTCACTGTGGTTGAACTGATGTCCCTGGATTTGTAGATGTTGAAGGCCTCACCACTAAGCTTCCAGGGTTATGTGGTAGGGCAATCCCTTCCCCTCTATATCCATATAGTAATGGAAAGACTATCTCCTTCTTTTCCTTTGGAGTAAAGAAAGCTCATCAGTTTCTTCCATTATATTTGTTTTCAGACTATGACTGTACCAGATTAGATTAAAAAGGACCAAAAATCACTGAACATTCCATTACACTAGAGAAAACTGTTCTCTTTTCATCCTACACACAGATATAGGGAGAATTCAAAAGGGTGAGTTGTGGTTGGGATATAGGCAAGTACAAACAAAGTGCTTGTCTAGCAAGTGAAAACTTCTGGGTTCAATTCCATTTGACAAAAAACAAAAGAGAAAACCATACAGCTAAAATAAATATTCTTAATTCTGACAATTTTTAAGATATAACACATTTACTTCATTTGATATACAAAACAGAAATCACATCAAAATTAGCATCAGAAAAGAAATGTTCTCAAATAAAAATTTCTGATAGTTCAAAGCCGGCCTAGGCAATGAAGTTGAACATAAGATTCATTTCCTGTTATCCAGCCAAAAGCCAGAAGTGGAAGTGTGGCTCACGTGGTATTTTGCTAACCTAGAGCAAAATGTTAAGTGACTCTGCTGACTTCAAAAGATATGGGCACCAAAAGAGATGGATTTTACTTTCAGCATTTAAGAATAAGGTAGTATAGGAATTCTTATGACAAAATTATAAGGTTTCCAAAGCAAAGATTTCTTTAGTAGACAGCAATCATTTTGCTGAATGAATAAACTATAGCTGAACCCTGTTTAACTTTTGGTGATTTATTGTGCTTTTGCCTTTTTGTAGACAAGTACCAGAAATGTTGGATGTTTCAATATGTTAAAGAAATACTTTAGCTCTTGGGGGTGAGGGGAGGAAAATTTGGACAAAAACATGAGGAGCGGTAGCAATGTTTGTTAAGTAATGCACCTTCTATCTGGTGAATGTAATGTAACCCTTCTATTAATTACAATAAAAATGTATTTAAAAAGAAGTACTATAGCACTTATACTAAATATGTGCATTAAAAAGGATATTATACAGGATCCGTTTCATTTCGTGTGTGTGTGTGTGTGTGTGTGTGTGTGTGTGTGTGTGTGTGTGTGTGTGTGTGGAATAGCACCAACATTGTTTCTTGGTGTTTTCACTCAAGGCTGGAGTTATAGCAGTAGAGCTACATGTTCAGTTCTGGATTTGGGGTTGTTAATTGCAAATAAAAGTCACATGAACTTTTCTGCCAAGGCTGGGGTCAAACTGTAATCCTCAGATTTTAGCTTTCTGACTAGCTAGGGTTACACAATTGAGCTGATGCCCAATTTAGGCTAATTCTTTGTGGCAAGAAAAGTCATGGCTGATGGTGGATAGAAAAAGAAAAGGGACAGCATGTAATACTCAAAAGTTAGGACACAAGAACAAGTTATCTGTGTATCCTATAAAAAATTCTGCTTGGGGCTGGAATTTTACCTAGTGGTAGAGTGCTTGCCTAGCATGCACGAAGACAGGGATTCAATTCCTTGGTCCCATATACATAGAAAAAAGCTGGAAGGGATGCTGTGGCTGAAGTGGCAGACCACTAACCTTGAATAAATAACCCAAGGATAGTGCTCAGGTCCTGAGTTCAAGCCCCAGGACTGTCAAAAAAAAAGTCTGCTCAACCAACACTTCAGAACTTAGTAGAATTTATAGGTAAACAGTTTTTCCTGGACATTCCAAATTATCACTCAATACTGATGCTTTGTCTAGGTATACAGCAAACCACAAATGCAGTCACTCTATCAGGACATTTATACTGTTTTCTAAGTTGTTATTACTCTGTGTGTGTATTTAGGTTTTATTGCAGTTTGGAATATAATGATCTAATATAAATAGGTCATTTATTATATAGGTGTTGTTATTATATAGGTGATGTATACAGGGATTACAGATACATATAAGTCATGTAAAGAGTACATTACTTTTTATGTTGTTTTTATTTTATTTTTTGTGGGTCATGGGACTTCAACTCTGGGCCTTGGCAGCTCTGAGCTCTTCAGCTCAAGGCTACCACCCTGCCCTTGAGCCATAGTCCCATATCCTGTTTTCTAATGATTAATTGGTCATAAGAGTCTCTTGGCTTAGTAGAGCCTAGCTAGGATTTCATGTGTGAGCCATGGCAGCCAGCAAAGAGTAGATCTCATTTTAGACAGCATCACCCCTTCCCTTGCTCTCTCCCAGTTTTTCCCTCTAATCTAACCACAAGTTTTATACGTGTTTTTCCCCTGTATCCATGGGGCTTGAACTATGGGCCTGGGCACTGTCCCTGAGCTCTTTAATTCAAGACTACCCCCTACTTCCCATTCTCCACTGTTTTAATTGGAGATCATAGTCTTGTGTTCTTTAGGTTCTTTTGTGTCCTGGCTGGCTTTGAACTGCTATTCTCAGATCTCAGCTTCCTGAGTAGCTAGGATTACAGGCGTGAGCCACCAGGCCTGGCCTTATAATCCACTTTCAACATAATGTCTAGTCAGTACCACTGCTGCATTTGCTCACCCATTGTCCCTGGATCTATTATTTTCTTTTTGGTGTATTTATTCCCAGACATGGGGCTTGAACTCAGAGCCTGAGCATGGTCCTTGGGCTTTTCTCAAGGCTAGAGCTCTACCAGTTGAGCCACAGCACCACTTCCAGCTTTTTCTATGTATGTGGTACTGAGGAATTGAACCTGGGTCTTCGTGCATGCTAAGCAAGCACTCTACCACTAAGCCAAACTCCCAGCACCTGGTTCTATTTTTTAAAAATACGAAGACAGAGCCAGCCTCGGTGGCTCACTCCTGTAATCATAACTACTCAGGAAGCTGAGATCGAGGTTGAAAGCCAGCCCAGGCATGAAATCCCTGAGAACCTTATCTCCAATTAGCCACTGGAAAATCACAAGTGGCACTGTGGCTCAAGGAGTAGGGTGGTAGCCTTGAGCTGAAAAGCTCAGGGACAACACATAGGCTCGGAGTTTGAGCCCCCTGTGAGACACAGACAGAGACACAGACACACACTCTCTCTTTCTCTCTCTCACACACACCCAAACACACAAATACACAATACCAAGACAGCAGAAAATTTTACCCTTGAATTTTACCCTGAAATTGGACTTATCTCCTTTGTAGAACTCAGCAGTCAATAGAACTAAGGGATAATGTAATGGACAGGTACCTAATTCACAATGATAGGGCATAGAAGGAATAACCAGAAGTCACTGAAAAAAATAAATGAATTAAAAGCCACCATAAGGAAATAACTAGGCAAATATGATATATGTAATTGCTTGTCACACACCCAATTCAGAATCTTTCATTTGAAAGGACAACATTACAGATGCACAGGTGACATTTTGGTACCACATACATAGAAAATGCTGGAAATGGGGCTGTGATTCCACTGGTAAAGCTCTTACCTTGAGAAAGCCCAAGGATGTCATTCAGGCCCTGAGATCCCACCCCAGATCTGGAAAAAGAAAAGACGATGATCTCTTTGGTAGTATTGTGGATGGACCTCAGATACTCATGCATGTACATTAAGCTATGAAAAAGGAGCAAAAATATTTGTTACAGACAAAAGCAAATAGTTCATTTGGGTGGCATGTCAAAGCTAGACAAGGCTGTAGTACATATTTTAAATCTGGAAATAAGTTTTATATGTAATTTTATTGTTATTAAGAGGTTGTACAGAGGGTTTACCATTTCAAAATTGAGGTAATGTCAACATTTCTCTTGGGAACAATGTCACCTCTTCCTTCATTTTCCAAGATTTTCCTTGAAAAAAAATTAAGTGAATTTGTGGCTGGTTGGAAGTGGGTCCTCCCTATAATTCAAGCCACTTAAGAGTTTGAGATCTGAAGATCATCATTCAAAGCTAGCCTATGTGGGAAAGTTGGCATTTTAATCTCTAGTTAACCACCAAAAGTTGGAAGTCAGCTGTGGCTCAAGTGGTACAGTGCTATCCACGTGGAACATAAGCTCAATGGCAATGCTCTGAGTTCAAACTCTATACCAGCACAAAACCAACTTCTCAGTTCTGAATTTTACTCCTCCGGGCATACTAATTCTACCAAGTCTTCCAGATGATACTGCTGTGTGTATAAGTTTATTAACTCATAATTAAATACACCCAGACATCACAGTCAGTGTGCAGAGCACTCAGAAACAGTTCTTACTTGTTGGAGTAGGTGTCATACAATCCTATTTTCCTATCCTCAGTTCCAAAAGCTGAGCAATCTTCCTCGTTTGGTTGCAGAAGTACTTCTGATGGTCTAGCTTTCTTCACCAGTCGACCTTGAGGCTAGCAAAGCCCAATGGCCAAACCAAAGCATGGAAAAAGGGAATTTCGGGGGTATCTTCTTGGGTTTGAGTACTATCTTTAAGATCAGGGGTTTTCTGGGGTGCCCTTGCTCTCTCTGTATCCACCAGTCTTGGGACTTCAACACAGTGACATCCTGTCTTGGTTTTCTGTTTTTCTCTTGACTGCTGCACTCCTTTGCTGTCTCTTGGGTATCTCATATTGTTACAGTATCTCACTTTGTTATCTGATATATTGAATTTATTTGTATTTGGTTATTTGAAATTTGATAGGGAAGGGGGAAAACCAAGATGGGTGGTGGGTGGGGGGTAGGGTGATGGGTACCAAGACATGTGAAAAGGTATCAATGTATGTGAATTAATGCACCTTCTATCTGGCAAATATCATGTAACCCTTTTATTAATTACAATAAAAAATTATTAAAAAAAGAAAAAAGCTGGAAGTTGTGCTGAGGCTCAAGTGGTAGAGCTCTAGGCCTGAGAAAGTCCAAGGACAGTGCTCAGGCCCTGAGCTCAAGCCCAGGCCTGGGGAAAAAAAAGATCTCTCTCCTTTGTGTGTTCTCTGATGATTATTAAAGCCTGTCTTCTGGGTGAAAGACTTTCCACATTTGTTGAATTCATATGGATTCTCTTTTGTAGGAACCCCCCAATGGCTTCTAATAGATGATTTCTGGGTGTATGTTTTTCCACATCTGGTACATTCAGGTTTTTTCTTCCCTCTCTAAAATACTGCTTGGCTATGGTGAGTAGACTGATCATAGTCTTCTCTATGTTCATTATGGTTCTTGTCAAACTGTCCCACAAAAACCCAGTTCTGCTTAAAAAATATGCTCGCTGAGTTTAATATCTTCCCATCTTCACCACATTGAAAATACTGTAGCTCATTAGGACACTCATTTTTTTGTATAATATGCTCTAAATATCTGAAGGATTCTTTACCTAGAAGAGACAGACCTGGCATGCATGCCACATGTATGTCGTCAGGCTCACTATAAAGCAGCATGTTCTGATACTTGCTGAATTCCTTAGTCTTCATTCCTAAGGAATCCAGATTTTTCCTACTCAGCTGTGCCTTAAATTTTGAACTCAGATCAAAAGTTCTCAATAATCTCCCTCTTTCTTCCACTGTATATCTATTCTTGACTGCAATATCACATAAACATTCATCTGAATTTTGCTGGCAGGTCTTAATTATGTCTACCATTTCTTGGACATCTAAAATGAGTTTAATGAAGAAAAAAGACAAAAACATTAAGATTCAAATATTCTTTAGTGTAAAGACATTTTCTTTAATAAAACTTTTTTTGGTGGGTGATGAACCTTGAAGTTGGCCTGGGTGCTGTCCCTGACCTCTTCAGATCAAGGCTACCACCCTGCCCCTGGTTCTGGCCATTGTCTCTAAACTCTTATGCTGAAGGCAACCACTTTAGCCTTGATCCAACTCATACTTCCAGTTTTCTAGAGGTTAATTGGAAATAAGAATCTCCTTTTGTGCCCAGGTTTGCTTTTAAACTTGATCCTCAGACCTCGGCCTCCTGAGTACCTAGGATTACAGGTGTGAGCCACCACACCCAGCTTTTTTTTTCTGTTGGTTGGTTGTGAGGCTTGAAATTTTAGCCTGGACACTATACCTGGGCTCTGTAGCTCAAGGAGACCAATCTACCCATGGAGACACAGGGCCAGGTCCTGTTTTCTAGTGGTTAATTTGGAGATAAGAGTCTCAGGGTCTTTAATGCCCAGGATGACTTTGAACTATGGATCATTCGATATCAGCATCTTGAGGAGCTAGGATTACAGGCGTGAGTGTTGACCGTGCCAGCTCAAGGAAAAGATATTTTCTCTCCTCCTAACTGTTAGGACTTTAAAACACCAAAATAGTAATGGATTTAGGATATATATATATATATATACACACATATATATGTATATACAATGTATATATGTTTATATGTATATGCATATATATGTATATATATTTCTGCCTAACATATTAACTAATACTGATATTTTACAGTGAAAAATATTATTTTTCTGTTTTTTCTCTTTTTATATGAGAAAGAAACAATTACTCAAATAATTCAACTATGAATTAGTAGTTTTAAATTGAGTACTTACCATTTCTTCTACAACATGCTTATGGTTCTGTTTTCAAATAATGCTTTGATTTATCCTAGGGGAATAAGCTGTTTCTGTTATTTTCATGAAATATGAAAGTTTTGCTGCTTTCCTTCTCAACCTTTAGGTGAGAAAAAGGAATATTTAATACATTCAGAGGCCATGGGAGTGTTTTATCCATCCCCTTGCTTTTCACCTAAGTGGGAATGGTTCCTGAGAGGAAGGATTTATACACGAATCTCTTCAGAACTTATCTCTTACTAACAATTACTTTATGTATTCGCGGGAATTTTAAAGTACATTTTTATCAATGTTAGACAGAGTTTAAGTAAAAATTCTTTTTTTGGAAAAACTGATCATCAGAACCATTGTGAATCACGGTCTCTGTCCACCACTGATAAGCCATTTTCCTTATCAAAGGGCACCAGCACTGGCATATTCCTTTTTATATTATACCTGTGTTGTCCTAGTTATAAAGAAAACCAATTCTCATTTTCTATATCTCTAATGTTTTCCTTCAGAATGATTTCCACAAAGAGAAAGAGAATTTCTAACTCTACTGGCACACAAAATTCATAATGTCTACATATAAATTCTTGATTCATGAGTTTTTGAGAAGAAGGAACACCTCATTCACTGCCATACTCAGAACTCAGGTAAACTAGGAATACTATTGCTCAGTATTGCACAAGATCTATTTAACTACTGCGTTTTAGCTCCAACATCACTATGAAAAATGCATTAACTCACCTGTAAAATTCTTTTCTGAGACTTCTATCCATGGTTCTGCACCTTGCTCCAGCATTATGATCAATGGAGGTTTGGGAAAACAATGCCCTGTTGATAAGGAATAGTGCTCATGATGTGTCATCTGTGGTGAAAGCTCTCACCGATCCTGTTAACAAGGTTGATCCTAAATGTTATTTCTCATTTCACACTGGGTACATGGTTGAATTTTCCCTAGCTTTATATTTCTTTTTCTATTTTGTGGCTTGAACTCAGCTTTTACTCCAGGCTATCATTCTTCCTGTTTGTGTCAAAGCCCCACTTCCACTTCCGGAGGGGTTAATTGCTACTAAGAATATCATGAGGCTAGACACCCTGAGACTGTTCTAGAGTTGTCTTATTTGTATGATGTTACTGGCCATTTCAACTGGTTTCTACCTAAGGTTTAAAATTTATGATTTTTTTATAATAAATTAAAAGTATAACTGGAAAGAAAAAAAAGAATATCATGAGGCTTTTGATTGGCATTGATGCTTCAAATGAAAAGCTCAGATTTCAGCCTCCTTAATAGGTAAGGATTACAAGCATGAACCAATGCACCAGTGCCAGGTTTAGATTAGAACACACACTTTAACTAGTGAATCCTAGATCATACTTACATAGTCACATACATTCTACTGTAGATTGTATATCCAACAACAGTAATCACATTGGGCTTGTGAAGACAGTCTCTTCTTAGGGAACATAGTTCAGAATTTTTGTCAAAATACTAACTTGGATGTTTAAATAATGAATATAAAATTACCTCAAGAATAACATAATTGCTGGGAATGGTGGCTTATGCATATAATCCCAGCTACTCAAGAAGCTGAGATTTGAGGATAAAGTTTCAAAGCCATCTGAGGCACTACAAAACCAAGAGACACTTATCTCCAATTACTCAGTGAAAAACTGGAAGTGGGGCTGTGGCTACTGGGTAGGGCAAAGACTTATTCTTCAGAGATCAGGAACAGCGCCCAGGCCCAGGGATATGGCAGTTTCTTTGAGCTAAAGATCTCAGGGACAGCACCCAGGCCCAGAGTTCAAGCCCCTTGTCCCACAAAAAAGCAAAAGAAGAATCACATAATCAAGTTGAAGTTTTCCTTAGAAGAAAATGACACTGGGGCTGGGAGTTTGGATCTAGTGGTAGATTGCTTACATAGCATTTATGAGGATTCAGTTCTGATTCCTTGGTACCACATACATAGAAAAGTCAGAAATGGTGCTGTAGTTCAGGTGGTAGAGCGCTATCTTTGAGGACTATCCCAAGGACAGGGCTCAGGTCCTGAGTTCAAGACCCATGAGTGGAACAGAATAGAACAAAATAAAGACGCAAAAGTGTGTATGACTCACACCTGTAATCTTAGCTAATAAGAAGGCTGAGATCTGAGGATTGAGGAGCAAAGCCAGTGCAAAGCCAGTGCAGGCTCCAAAGTTTTTGAGACTCTTTATCTCCAATTATCTATTAGGAAACAAAAAGTGGTGCAATGGCTCAAATTGGCAGAGAACTACCCTTCAGCAGAAGTGCTCAGGGAAAGTGCTCAGTCCTAGAGTTTATACTCAATGACCAACAACAACAAAACTAAAAAAAAGGAAGAGAGAAAAAGGAAAGAAAGAAATGACACTTCCCATTGACAGATATATTATATCTAAATAGAAATATTCGAACTAACTTCACCTATCCACTAAAAGAAATCATTTGGTCTTGCAAGATACAGTGACTTTTGCTCACCAAGAGACACCAGGTTGCTGTAGTTCTCCAGCATTACATCTCTGTACAAGGTCCTCTGAGCAATGTTTAGGTGTGCCACTCTTCACAGCTGAAGTCCACAGCCAGATCATCAAATGTCACCATCTCCTGCAATGGCATATTTCCACCAAGTAATTAGCCTTGGGTCAGGAACACATCAATTCTGGAAGTTCATTCTTCTACATGTATGCTCTCCAGAATAGTTGAAGGTGTATTTGACAACACTATTTCAGTAACTGCAGTAAAACTTTAGTAACATATTTTAAGGTTAGACTTGAGGATCTGATCTCACATACATTGATAGTGAAACTTCACCATCAATGTGAAGTTGTTTCCTAAGTGTCATTGAATCACATAACATGTGTGACTACTTTTTCTCACATTAGAAGAACCAGAGACAAACTGAAGCAAATCTGCATAAACTTAGAATGTATGATGTTCTAATCTGCTAAATCCACAAACCTTCTTTTTCTGACTTATGAACATGTCCCCAACGCTGAATCTGTTTTTTCTGTTTTTAATTCTTGAACACCCTTAGATGAATGAACTACAAGATAAAAAACAAAGTGAGAAATAAAAAAGCAACTCACCAGAGATTCTTTCATTCTTTCCTGCTGTTGACAATGAACAGACGATCCTGGAAGCATGGCTGGGAGAGAAGGCAAATGAAGTGGTCAGGAAAGAACCTGGATGACTTTGCCCCACATTTTCCTACTGAAAACATTATACTAATCTAGGTGCAGGTGCTCATGCCTGTGATCTCAGCTACTGAGGAGGGTGAGACCAGAGGACTTTGGTTCAAAGCCAGCCCATGAGGATCTTACCTCCAATTAACCACTAGAGAACAAGATGTAGGGCTGTGGCTCAAGGGGTAGGGCAGTAACCTTGAGCTAAAGAGCTCAGGGAGAATGTCCAGGCCCAGGGTTCAAGTCCCCGCCTACACACACACATAATTATACATGGGTTGGAAAAGAATAAATCCTTCTTATGGGAAAAGAACCTTTAATGTCTCAGGTAGAGCATTTACTCTTCACTAAAGATGAATCCCCAGTTTATTGGAGACAGGTTTTATAAAAGCAATTCTGTTCTAAATATACATACAGAATTTGTAGAACTAATTCTCCTGTGCAAATAATACAATATCTGAAACCAATGAAAACTATAAACCTTCAATAAAACTAGTTATTAGTGAAAATACTCCTTAGGGATGTATAAACTACTTCTCAATTAATGTTACATCTACATATTCACAATGATTGAAACCAGAAATGTTATGATTGCAGCGTGGGATAATTTCTTATGTTAAACCCAATCCATTCAGGAGGGATTCAAACCCACAGCATGAAAGTCAACAGCACTCCGTGAATACAGTTAGGAGTCATTTTATTTTATTTTATTTTGCTTGTCCTAAGCTTGAGCTCAGGGACTTTTTCAAGACTAGAGCTCTACCACTTGAGCCTCAGCACCAATTCCAGGTTTTTTACTATGTATGTGATACCAAAGAATCAAACCTGCACTTTGGACATACTAGGCAAGCACTCTACCATTAGGCCAAACTCCCGGCCCAGGGAGTCTTTTTAATAGCTGCACAGAAACTGCTCTCTGCCTTGGGACTGGTTGGAAACAGCCCCAGGTTTCCGTGGGGCTGAGCTTTCAAAAGGTAAACACCACCTGCAGGTGGTCAAGCAGGTTAAATTGGACTTCTTGATTTAGGATTTAGACTATTGTCATAGACATTAGCAACTAAATATCCCACCTTCAAATCTCAATTTTTCTAGTTTGGATTATTTAGTGGAAATATAATTTCTGCCAGGTACAGGGGCTCACTCCTGTAATCCTAGCTACTCAGGAGACTGAGATCTGAGGATTGCCATTAAAAGCCAGCCCAGTCATGAAAGAACATGAGACTCTTATCTCCAATTAATACCTAGAAAACAGGAAGTGAGGCTGTGGTTCAAAGGGAAGGGAGAGCAGTTGCCTTGAGAATAAGAGCTCAGGGACAGGGCTCATGACCTACAAAACAAAGAAAGATAGGAAGAAAGAAAAATGTTAGAGAGAAGTATAATTTGTATTTAAAAAAGGGTATTTTAGGGCAGGCAGTTTGGGTTAGTGCTAAAGTGCTTGCCTACCATGCATGAAGACCTAAGTTGGTTTCCTTAGTACCACAGACATAGAAAAAGGCAGAAGTGGTGACATGGCACAAGTGTTAATACTCTAGCCTTGAGAAAGTTGAAGGACAGTGCTCAGGGCATGAGTTCAAGCCCCAGAACTGGCAAAAATAGAAAAGAGTGAAAAACTACTCACAGGTTTTTGGCTTTGTTTGGTTTCTTTGTTTTTAGCATATTACATCACCTCTATTGTTCTTCAAAACAGGTAGTGGTTGAGGGTGGGGGGTTGGGGGGATGGAGAAAGTGTGAATGTGAGTGTCTGTAGAGGAAATAATTTTAGAGGGGGTTTTTGTAGATGTGAAGCTTGATTGCTTGCTCCAAACCAAGGTATTTATGTTTGCCACTTTTGCTGGCCCTAATTTGCTTGTAATTCCTACCTCTTCTCTGATCCTAAAAGATCTTCTAGGCTACAGACTTCAGACTTGTCTTCCCAGACCTTATCCATTACTCTTTGGAATAAATCTTTCATCTCCCAAACCATTGCTGTGTGAGAAGACCAGCTGGCCACTTCTAGAAGGCAGGTGTGTGCCTGCCTTCTGGCATTTGCCTCACAGTCAGAATTTGGAACAACAGAGTTTCTTTTATTGGTAATGCAGCTTTGACAGAGAGTTCTGAAATTTCCAGTAAAAGGTTCCAAGAAAGCTTATAGAAAATGAATATTTTCCATTTAAGCTTAATCTCCCACAACACAGTGGTACCACTACAGGGCCGACACCTTGGAAGGCTGAATGGGGAGGATCATTCATTTAAGCTCAGAACATAAAGGCTAACCTGGATAACAGGAAGACCAAGACTCAAACACAGGTGCAGCACTTTTTCACCAGAGATTGGGGGTTTGATCACAAGTACTTGAACAACAAAACTACCCTAATGCATAGCATTTAATTTTTTTACTAATAGTACGTCTCTTTTAATACTGAATGCCTAAGTTCCAATTTTTCTATCTAAATCACAAGAGTAATCAGCAAGATTATATAATTGCTAGCTCATTGTAGAGGAAAAGCAGTCTTAGTTTCCTAGTTCTGTGAAGAAACCTTGGAGTTTGTAGCAGTTTTAGGCCATTTCTTACCTCAATCCAGTGACAAAGATCTATGCCAAGCTTGTCATCTATTTTTTTTGTTGGTCCTGTGGCTTGAACTTGGCTAAGCAACCAGGCACTTCCCCTCAGCCCTTCAGCTCAAGGCTCCTGTCCTACCCCTGGACATGGGTGTTGTTCCTAAACTCTTCAGCGAGAGTAATACCCAACCCTTGAGCCAATCTCCACTTCTGGAATAGCTAGGATTATAGGCAAGTATCTAAGTATCCAGCATTAAATGACTATTTTTTGTTAATGCAAGAAATACAAGCACCAGCCAGGCAGATGTGCAGGTGGCTCTAGCCTGTAATCCTAGCTACTCAAAAGGCTGAGATTGAAGTCCAAAGCCAGCCCAGGCACAAAAGGACCTAAGACTTTTTTAAAATATATTTTTATTGTAATTAATAGACGGGTTACATGATATTTTCCAGAAAAATGGTGCCTTAATTCCCACACATTGATACCCTTTCACATGTCATGGTCCCCATTTCCCTTCCCCCTCCCCCACCCCTCATCTTGTTTTCCCCTGTTCCCTATCCAATTTCAGATAACCAAATACAATTATATCTGATATATCAGATAACAAAGTGAGATAGTGTAACAATATGAGATAACCAAGGGACAGTAGAAGTGATGAGAGATAACATAGTACCTTAAGAACAACAATCATTAATTATATGGCTTATGTTTACATCATATTTTTAATGACAAGTTTAACGAACAATTGTTCAAGGAGGAAATCTCTAATTACATTCTCTGGGACTTAGTCTTTAGAACTTAATCAAAATTAGGCTAATGGTTTGTATGTCATAGAAAGATATCAGTTTATGAAATAAAACATTATGATTATAGAGTCATAGGTTTTTTTGTCTATATAGTTATGTTTGTATTTCCATTACCATGTCCATTGCTTTGGGTATGCAGTTATTGAGTCCTCGCTCTTGTACACTTTGGATTTAATAACCGCATATTAAGGATACCATGTGCCTTTTGTTCCTTATGTCTTGACTTGTCTCACTCAGCATGATTTGCTCTAGATTCATCCACTTCCTTGCGAATGCCATTATTTTATTTTGTCTATTGGCTATGTAGAATTCCATTGTGTATATATACCACATTTTCTGTATCCATTCATCTGCAGTAGGGCATCTGGGTTGTTTCCATCGCCTGGCTATTGTGAATAGTGCAGAGATGAACATAGCTGAGCAGGTGTCTTTATAATATCCTGGGTCATGCTGTTCAGGATAGATGCCCAGAAGTGGTATGGCGGGATCATAGGGAAGGTCTATTTTCAGTTCTTTAAGGAACCTCCACATTGCTTTCCAGAGTGGCTGAACTAGTTTACAGTCCCACCAGCAGTGCAGTAGGGTTCCTTTTTCTCCACAACCACACCAGCAACTGTCATTGTCTGAGTTCAAAATCTTGGCCATTCTTGTTGGGGTAAGGTGGTATCTTAGGGTTGTTTTTATTTGCATTTCCTTTATGACCATAGATGATGAACATTTTCTCATATGTTTTTCTGCCATTTTAATCTCTTCTTCTGATAGGTCTCTCTTTAGTTCCCTTGCCCATTTAGTGAATGGTTTATTGTGTTTTGGGGGGATTAGTTTCTTGAGTTCCCTGCAGATACTGGATACTAAGCATTTGTGAGATATATTGTTGGTTAATATCTTTTCCCAGTTGGTTGGCTGTCTCTCTACTTTTGCAACTATGTTTTTATCTGTATGGAAAATTTTTATTTTTAGGTAGTCCCATTTATCGAGTCTCTCTCCAATCTGTTGTGACCCTGGGATTCTGTTCAGGAATCTGTTGCCTGTGCCTATGAGTTCCAGTGTCTCTCCTACATTATCATGTAGCAATTTCACGGTTTCCGGTCTGACGTTGAGATCTTTGATCCACTTTGAGTTAATGCTTGTGCATGGCAAAAGGCTAGGGTCAATTTTTAGCTTTCTGCATGTGGCTGCCCAGTTTTGCCAGCATCAATAATTGAATAGACTGTGTTTGTTCCATTGTATATCTTTGGCTCCTTTGTCAAATACAAGTTGCCTATAGGTATATGGTTCTATTTCTGGGTCTTCTATTCTGTTCCACTGATCTTCTGGTCTGTTTTTGTGCCAGTACCAAGCAGTTTTTGTTACTATGGCTCTATAGTAGAGTTTGAAGTCTGGTTTTGTAATACCTCCAGCATTGCTCTTTTTGCCTAGAATTGTTTTGGCTATTCTAGGTCTTTTCTTGTTCCATATGAATCATTGGATTATATCTTCAATTTCCGTAAAGAATGTCTTTGGGATTTTGATGGGGATTGCATTGAATTTGTATATCAATTTTTGGCAGTATAACCATTTTCACTATGTTGATTCTCCCTAGCCATGAGCATGGAATGTCTTTCCAAAAGCGGCGGCAGTGGAGGGTGCCAGGCTGGGAGCCCAACGGCTGCAGAAACCAGCACAGAACCGGGCCATTGAACGGTGGAAGCAGCTGAACCCAGACGCAGAACGAGAACAGCAAGCAGCGGAACCCAGACGCAGAGCAAAGGCGGCGGCGGAGACCCCAGGGCAGTGAAAGACTCCCCACCACCGTGGAGCACCCGCAGATGGACGCAGAGGCATGAGTAATACAGCGCATCCCCAAACACATCAGGAAAGCGGAGTGGGTGCCAAGCAATAGAACTTAACTCAGACTACCGCCCGAGAAAGACTGGCGGGAGCAGGGGGGCAAGGAATTTAGAATCCTGTCCCTTCCCTCAACAGCCCTCTCCCTCAGGCCATTGACTGGAGATTGACAGGCGAGTTACCCATAAGACCCAGCACCCCACCAAGGGAGGCGGGGCTGTCCCAACTTCCACCCGCCCAACGGGCTCAACTCCCATCCCTCTGACTGGAGACTGACAAGCGGGAGACCCTAAGACTCAGCACTCCACCAGGGGAGGCGGGGCTGTCCCAGCTCCCACCCGCCCACCAGGCTCCTCTCCCAGGCCACTTAATCTGGAGAGTGGAGGGCGTTGGGACCCTGCCTTACAACAGTGGGTAGGGGGTGCTGGTAAATAGGAGCCTGCATCTGCCCCTCCTCAATTCTTGAGCGGGGCATCCTCCAGCAGGGAATCCTGAGCAAGACACCACTGAGGCCCCCCCCCACAGTCACAGACTCTGACAAAGCAGTGGAAACACAGCAGGGATCTGAAGGGCCGACCAGCAGACAAGCTCCCGTCTGAGAATCAAAAAGGCGCTGCTCCGCCCATGGAGCCCAAGTCCCCAGCTGGGCCCCGCCCCTGGGAACAGGGGGGTCTCCTGCTGGTCCTGCTGAGAGCCCCTGAAACTCTCAATCCTGAGACCCTTGGCTTGGGGCCGCCCCTGGAAGCAGCACAGGAAAACGTCCGCCAACCGAGCTGAGACAGAAGCTCGCAGATCCATCCCATGGTCCACTGTGAGGCCACTGGTTGGGCTAAGAGCTAGTCGCACAGCAACACATAAGTTTTATTCTAATACCTTCCAAACTTTGTACTCAAATACGCTATCTACTTACCCCCTGACCTCTCTCATTCTATTTTTCTATCTCTGGACTTCTGCTCGTCTTATAACCCTTATACTGCATGGATCTACACTTGATGGCTGTTGAGCAACACTGTATATCTAGGTGTTTAATTATTCTCTAGGCTCAGAGGGACTTAAAGACAATAGAGATTGGATTGAGAGGCTTATTGTTTTGGGTATAAATCGCTTATCAGTGGCTTATTAGACTAGTCAGTAACTGCACAAAAAGAAAGAGTGATAACACCAATCAAAACTTGTGAATATCTAGAGTCTGCCGGCTACAGAGGTCTAGTTTGGTTATGTCTGAAAAACTACAATCGTGTTTAGTATTAATCTTGCTCCCATTTTCAAATGGGCAGAAGAAGAAACTCAAGAAAAATGTCAAATCAAGAAACAATATCCCCCACCCCCCCCACCCAATGTAAACAGCCAATGGAACAGTCACTGGCAAACCTAGCGGAGAGTCTTCCAAGTGCTGTACAAATGCAATTGATAAACATCATTAATGAAAAATGTGAAAATATAAAGAAAGAGATAAGGGAGGAAGCCATAGCTGAACAAAAGGAAACCATAAACAAGGTGATAAGTGAAAAAGAAGAAGCAATAAAGGAGGCCATAATAAAGGTTTTTCAAAGAAAGAAGGATGAATTCATAGAATCCACAAATAAAAAGGTAACCGAACTCCAGCAAATGTTCAAAGAAAATAAAGCTACTGAGCTAAGCACTCAAATGGAAATCAAGGAGCTAAAGAAATCCATACATTATCTAAAAGAAGAAATGCAAGGCATCAAAAATGAGCAATTAGTAGCAAGGGAGATGAAAAATAAAGTAGATAGCTTTGATAGCAGGTTAGACAATGCAGAGGAGAGAATTTCCGGGGCTGAAGATAATTTAGTTATTCTAGAGAAAGAACAGAAAATGAGTCAATCCTAATCTAGGAAAAATGAGAGAGCGCTTCAGGAGGTCCAAGACACAATTAGGAAGCCTAATTTAAGGCTAATTGGTATTGAGGAGGGCGTGGAGAAAGAGGTCAATGGTATTGGAAATATACTTCAGGGAATCATCTCAGAGAATATCCCAAATATCCAGAAGGGCAGACCCATCCAGATACAAGAAGCTTTTAGAACCCCAAACAGACCTGACCAGAAAAGAACATGTCACCGCCACATCGTAATCCGAACTGGATCAATAGAAACCAAAAAAGGATCCTAAAGGCAGCCAAAGGGTTCAGTAACCTATAAAGGAAAACCAATCAGAATAACCCCAGATTTCTCAGCAGAGACCATGCAAGCAAGAAGTGCCTGGAAGCATATATGTCATGCCCTTAAGTCAAATAACTACCAACCAAGAATATTGTACCCAGCTAAGCTCTCATTCATAACTGAGGGAACAATAAAAATATTCCATTCCAGGGAAAAGCTGCAACAATATGTCGCAACAAAACCAACACTACAGAGAATTCTCAAAGATCTTCTATACATAGAAAACCAAAATAAATGCAATATAGGGAAAGAGATGGCACCTAAACAGCATACCATCTAAGGACCATAAGAACTGTCAAGACACAGGCCCAAATAAAAGCTTTTAAAAATGGTAGGACCTAATAAATATCTCTCAATCCTAACTCTCAATATCAATGGACTCAACTCTCCAATTAAACGGCATAGGCTGTCTAGTTGGATCAAAAAGCAAGAGCCATCGTTCTGCTGTCTTCAAGAGACACATCTTACCCAAAAAAACAATCATCTTCTGAAAGTGAGAGGTTGGAATAAACTCTATCAATTTAACGGCCCCAATAAACAGGCTGGAGTTGCCATCCTCATATCAGATAAAATAGATTTCAAACTAAAATTAGTAAGAAAAGACAAAGAAGGTTATAACATATGACTAAAGGGATCTTTCCTCCAGGAAGACATAACGATCCTACATATTTACACACCCATTCCCGGAGCTCCAAATTTCATCAAGCAAACTTTACTTACACTGAAACCATACATAGATCGAAATACAGTGATTGTCGTTGACTTTAACACACCACTCTCACCTATGGACAGATCAACAAGGCAAAAACTCAACAGAGAAACCTCAGAACTGAACAACTACATAGACCAACTAGATCTAACAGACACCTGCAGAATATTCCACCCAGCAACAACACAATATACGTTTTTCTCAGCAGCACATGGAACATTTTCCAAAATAGATCACATCTTAGGCCATAAAACAAACCTGGTCAGATTCAGAAACACTGAAATTATTCCCTGCACATTCTCAGACCACAAAGGCATCAAACTGGAACTGAACACACATCTCCACCCATGAAAACCCTGTAATTCATGGAGACTGAACAACACATTGTTGAATCACCAATGGGTCATCGAAGAAATCAGAACAGAAATCCAACAGTTTATGAATTTAACAGTAAGGAGCACACAAAATACCAACTCCTTTGGGACACAGCAAAGGCAGTACTCAGAGGAAAATTTATAGTGCTGAGTGCCTACAACAACAAGTTAGAAAAATTGCAAACCAACAAGTTAATGTCTCACCTTAATCTCCTGGAAAAAGAGCAACAAACCAACCCTAATCCCAGTATAAGAAAGCAAATTATTAAAATCAAAGCAGAATTAAATGATTTGCAATCTATCATTTGAGGTACACTTCTACATTCACCATTTCGGTGTTTCATTGGAGATAGAATCTCTTGGAATTTCTCACTAAGACTGGCTTTGAAATATATTCCCCATATTGCAGCATGTTGAGTAGCTAAGATTGCAGGCTTAAGACATTGGTGCTTGGCTAAAAGAAATCTTTAAAAAGATGAAGTTTGTCGATTCACTATAAATATGTTGTTTAGGGGCCGGAGTTGGGCCCAGAGGTAGATTCCTTGCCTAGCATGCAAGAAGATCCAGGTTTGGTTCCTCAGTACCACTTGCATAGAAAAAGCCAGAAGTGGTGTTGTTGCTTAAGTGGCAGAGCATTAGCCTTGAGACAGCCTGAGGACAGTGGTCACATCCTGAGTTCAAGCCCAGGACTGGCAAAAAAGGAAAATACATTTGTATTATTTATTATATTTATATGAATAGACACTTGGTGGCGATGTTGTTTCACTGATATTTTACTGTGATGATCAGAGGAGAAAGGAGGGAGGGATGAAGGGAGGATGAGGGGTATAGATGGGCAGGAACAGGGAGAGAATGTGAAGAAGGAGAGGGAGAAAAAGGAAGGGAAGGAGAAGAGAAGAGAGTGGAGGGGAGGGTAAGGGAAAGAGAAAGGAACCATCACTGCCACATTAGAGATAATCTTATGATTTGTTCTTTATAATTAATTAGTGGTTTAAAGGCTATATTTGTTGGGTACTGCTGGGTCTTGCTTGTAATCCTAGCTCCTCAGGAGGCTGATATGTGGGGCTCACAGTTTTAACCTAGGCAGACAAACCAGAGAATCCATATGTGTAGTTAAGCAGCAAAAATCTGGAAGTGAGTGCAGGGTAGAAGATGGTGGTGGTTAAGTGTGAGACGTACTGAGCTCCCGCCAAGATTCAAGTTCTGGCAGTGTAGGGGACAGTTCCTTACCAAAAATTGATCTTAAGTAAGTTTTAGCACCACAGAAATCTCAGTTAGAGAGGAAAAAGGCAGAATACTGGCACGAGAAGACAGCGTGGAGCTGCACCAGCCATGGGACAGACAGCGCTTCAGGGTAGTGCAGACCCGAGTGCTGCAGACAGAACCTCACAAAGCCTGCACAAGCCAGAGCCGACACCAGGCCATTCAGGACCCTGCCAGCTTTATGGAACCAGAGAATCCAGCAATTTTGAGTAACTTCAAGGAGAAATTTTCACTTCTGCTCACGGAATGGCATTGGATGGGAGTCACTCACCCTCCAGCAAGAGCAGCATCATATTGACTGCTGGCAAAGACCAGATCAAAGCAATTGGAGCCTGAGAGGTGTTCCTTACAGTGCCATCATTCTTACTGGCAAAGAATTTCCCCAAAATCCCTTAGTCAAAAATCTGATCCCAGCACTGCTGAAGTCCGTCCCCTTCGCCAGCCACAGACCTGGTAAAGAAAGCCCCATTCAGATCTTTCAGCTTTGTTTTACCAATCAAGCAATCTCATCTGAAAAACCGCAAAGCCAAATCACAAGGGAAAAAGACTTTGTGATGTTTTTGGATCCCAAATTTAGTGGAGACACAAGTTTCCTATCCTGCCCCTACTGAAAAAACTGAAAAATACCCTTTTTCTTTTTTTTGTTTGTTCTTTTACACCTTTTCATTTGCATTTTTAGATGTTCTTATTTTACTCTGTGCCATTATACCTACACCTTTTTGTCTAAGGTTATGATTCATTCCTTTTTTTTCTCCTCTTTTTTCCCCGCATCCTTTCTATCACTGTGGTAGTTCCTAGAAACACAGTGACAGCGTTGCGTACAGTCTGAATTAAAATGATATCCATATTGGTACACTCACTTGCTTTTTAAACTCCTGGTTCTCAACACTAGTATCTTGTGGGTGACAACCCATAATAGTGAGGAAACTCCCCCCAAATTTTTTGTTTGTTTGTTTGTCTTGTTTTTGTTTTTCTGTTTTTTGGGTTTCTTTGTGTGTGTATGTTCTGTTTTCTTTTATTTTATTGTTGTTTTGTTTCTTTTTTCTTTTTAAAATTTGTATCATTGAAATCTCCTATATCTACCTTCCTCTTTTCTCTATATATTCTTCTTTTTACTCTTCTTATTTCATAAGTCTTATTCAAGTTCATCCAAACTTCTACTCAAATATTCTACCTATCTATCACCTTAGGTCAGTTATCCTTACACAATATTTTTTCTTCATTACTATAATAACCTTACATTCCTGCAGTATTCTTTTCCTACCTCAATTATTGACTTTCAGTTTATTTTTCTCTCTCTGGTCCTCCATTCATCCTTCAACTCCTATAATGCATGGAACTACATTTGATGGTTGTTGAGCAATGCTGTACACCTAGGTGTTCAATTATACTCTAGGTCCATAAGGACTTAAATACAATAGAGTTTGGATTGAGGGAGTTATTGTTTTGGTTATAAATTAGTAATCTGTGGTTATTTTATGTACCATTTTTATTTCTATATTTTAATTTTCTCATGTAGCTTGTCACATATTATATTGGCAATGAAGGCTTGGATATTTTATTTTTGCAAGAATAAAGACAGATCTAAACTCATTTAAATAATAATATTAATTCCTCAGTGAATAAAAGCAAGCAAACAGTGATTGGTGGCATGAAAGAGGTTGGGGTTATTTCTTCAGGCATATTCTCCAGTTCTTGGAACTTAAAGGTTTTTAAAAGTCCCCAAGTTTCATTGGATCTGCATTTGCATTCCTGCAGTCTCGGTGAGGGTAGAGGCAGGGAAGCCAGAGTAGACCAGGCTGCTGAGCCTGGGGGACTGACTGGTCTCTGCTTTGTGTCTGGGCAGGAGTTCTTCAGGTGAAAAGTTTGTCAGCCCAGGGGCTCTTACAAAAGCTCCACACTAAAGAATGGCCACCCAGGGAGCAAAACGCAACTCCACTCTGTCATCTGATTTCTGCTTGGGATTAGAGAAGTCTTTTAAACAGCAGACTTGTTTCCTTAGTGCTTGTGCATGCTCAGTTGTATTGCTTCCTTTAATTGCCATTGAACTGAATGGAGGTGGGGCGGAGGAACCTAAACAAGAATTTCCTTAGCAACCCTGAAAGGTCCTCAAAGCACTTTCCTCCCCCAGAATTTTTTCTAATCCTTTCTCTATTAATTTCATCTCTGGGGCCTTCTCAGCATGAAGAAAAAAATATTTACAAAAGTGCAAAAGGCTGGCCCACTCACCAAAAAGAGGAAAAGTAAAAAAGACCCATTGGAAGAAACACATTACTAATGATTCCAACAATTTTATTCCCACGGTCAGCTCCTAATCAGTTCAACAATTCTAAAGCCTGTGTGCACATGTCAAGTGTCCACAAACTGAGTAGCATTGTTTAAAACAAGCAGACTTTCATATATAATTAATTGCCATTCAGGAAAATAATACCTTGTTTGGGTTTTGGTTTAGTTTTAGTGTTTCTTGTTTTGGGATGTGTGTGTAAGAGTGTGTGTGTGTGTGTGTGTGTGTGTGTGTGTGTGTGTGTGTGTGAGAGAGAGAGAGAGAGAGAGAGAGAGAGAGAGAAGATTTTGCAATACAACCTAGTCTACTTTGATCTTTGAGACTTCCTACCTCCAAAATGCTATGATTATAGGCATGCACTACTTCATGCAGCTTTAAATGTATATATATATATATATATTTATATGTGTGTGTATGTATATATAATACACAACTTTATTTTAATAGTATATATGAAATTTTAATACTTTTAATAATAATGTATATAACCCCGCTCTTTTTTTGACAGTCCTGGATTGAACTCACGGCCTGAGCACTGTCCTTGGGCTTTCTCAAGGCTACAGCTCCACCACCTGAGCCACAAAACCAGTTCCAGCTATTTTTCTATGTGATATCTAGGAATGGAACCCAGGTCTTCATGTGTGCTAGGCAAGCAGGGTACCACTAGGACAAAATTCCAGCCCTATTTAACCTTTGTTTATATATAATATATAAAGTATATATAATATATCTAATATAAATAAGGTTAAATATCAGATTACATATGCAATGTGATAAGTTTCATATATGTATATATAATTATATAAAATATAATGTAATGTAAATATATAACATGTATATATAATATACATGTTATATATATATATAAATGTAATAGAAATATATAATATAAAATATATTATAAATGTAATAACATAATGTATATGTATAATATATATGCATAAATAAAACTATTTATATTATATCCCCGTCCTTTGTTTCAGTTTGTTTAGTTTTTGTAGTTGTTATTTTTTAATGTGCTAGTTCTAGGGCCTGTGTTCTGTCCCTGAGACTTTGTTTTCTCCCTCAAGTCTGGTGCTCTACCACTTGAGCCGTACCTCCACTTCTGGCTATTTCGCTGGTTCATTGGAGACAAAAAAATCATGGACTTTACTGTCCAGGTTGGCTTTGAACTTTGTTCCTTAGATCTCAGCTTCCTGAATAGGATGAGGGGTTGGGGTTCGGGGGGAGAAAAATGATGACTAATACATGAGAAAGGGTATCAATGTATGTGAATTAATGCACCTTTTATCTGGCGAATATAATGTACCCTTCTATTAATTACAATAAAAATATATGAAAAAATAATCATGGACCTTACTATCCAGGTTGGCTTTGAACTTTGGTCTTTAGTTCTCATCTTCCTGAATAACTAAGACTGCAGGTGTAAACCCCTTTTAAAGAAGAGTACTTAGGGCCATGAGTGTAGCCTACTGGTAAGCGTGCTTGGTACCACATACTAAGAAAAAGCCAGAAGTCGAACTGTCCCACACTGGTAGAAATCTAACAAAAGAAAAGAAGAGAGAATAAAAGAAAAGAATAGTACTTATTCTGATCACTATCCATGATGAAGAATAATATTATGATTGCTATTCCTATAATGGTAAATATATTAAAAGCCTGTTTCTAAAAGGCAATATTCTAGTTGTATGTGATCTTTAGATACTCCAATATTACATTTTATATAGTATATATGTCATGTAACATGTATATTACATTATTTTTAAAAAATTAATATTAAACACTTCTATTTATTAACACTGGTATACCTAGTTTGTCTTTCCTCTTAAATAATGTATATGGGTTTCCATTCTGACAGCCTGGGCTCAGATTCATACTGTATATTATGTATGGCCTACTACAATTCGCTGTGCCTGAAGCAAACAATTCTGACTTGCAAATAAGTGTGTTTGTTTGGTTTGGTTTGAGTTCAGTACTAAGAACTTAAAACCAGGATGTGGGCACTGTCTAGCTTTTTCACTCAAGGCTGATGCTCTACTATTTAAACCATAGCTCCAGTTCCAGCTTTGCTGTAGTTCATTGGAAATAAGAGTCTCATGGACTTCCGTGACTGGGAGTTTTGCCTAGTGGTAAAATGCTTGCCTAGTAAGTATGAAGGCCTGGGTTCAGTTCCTAAGTATCACATACACAGAAAAGGCTGGAAGTCGTGCTGTGGCTCAAGTGGTAGAGCCCTAGCCTTCAGAAAGCCCAAGGATATTGGTCAAGCCCTGAGTCCAAGCCCCAGGACAGCCAAAGAAAAAGAATGAAGAAGAAAAAGAAAGAAAGAGAGAAAGAAAGGAAGAAAGAAAGAAAAAGAGAGAGAAAGGAAGAAAGAAAGAAAGAAAGAAAGAAAGAAAGAAAGAAAGAAAGAAAGAAAAGAAAAGAAAAGAAAAGAAAGAAAAAAGAAATTCACATGGGCTTCTTAACTGAGCTGACCTGAGCCATGAGACTTAGAGCTTAGATTGCTGAGTAGCTGGGATTACAGGTGTGAAACATCAGTCCCTGCCTGGTGTGGCTTTCTATGGATTTCTCACCTCCCTGATTCAGATGACAGCTTAAGCATCTTCAAAGGACCCATGACTTCATGTCAAACTCTAATAAACTCAAGGTACAAATATGTGATACAGAGCTTGATCTCACTTCTGATATAAAGCATCAAAGCAGGAGTAAATTGGCTTGTAATCATCCTGACACAGGTTAAAATTCATGCACTGATGCTTAAACATCTAAATAACCTTGGACACGTTATTTTACACTTCTCTGGCTTCCTGAAATAAAATTAATCAAGTGGACTTACTGATGTCTTTATAGTCATGACAATACAAAATAATGCTTCAGTTCAAACCTGGTCTGATATTTCTTTAAAAATTATAGAACTTAAGCAACCCAGTATGAATAATTCTTTATCTAGAGTCCTTTATTTGCAACATGAGGATATTCATATGATTTCTCAAAGGACTTTTATATCAATACTTGCTGGAATTTATATTGAAGCAGCAACACTTTCGAATTCCTTTTACTGGCAAATACTTCTGACCACTTCTTTCTACACTGGCTATTTCAGGGGAATTTTCAGCGAAAGTGAAGTTTGACCCCATGGCCAAAAGGCTCTTTCTTTTCTTCCCATTTTTGGCCTTTTTCTTCTCTGGTTTCTTTGCTTCCTTGCTTGCTTTCTGGGTTTAGGGGCTTGAAATCTGGTGCCCCATCCCTGAACTCTTCAGCTCATGGCTACTGCCCTACCCCTGGAGCCACAGCCCAACTTTCCATTTTTCTAATGATTCCTTGGAGGTGCAAGTCTCAGGTCCTGTCGTTGCCAGACTGGCTTTGAACTGCAGTCCTCAGATCTCAGCCTCCTGAGGAGCTAGGATGTTCAGACTTGAGACGCCCCTCCCCAAACCAACTTTTTTCCTCCCTCCTCCCCCAACTCATTTCTCTCCATCTCGTACTTTATGACTTAACCACACAACGTGGGCAAGCTCACTGGAAATATCCATCCTACCTTGTGTTTCCTAAGGATAGCTGAGGGAGTGTATGTCATGGTATTGGGGCATCCTCTTACAGTTTATTTTTGGAACTCTTTAGGAACCTCTGTTGGGCAGGGTCTTCACCCTTGAGCCCTGCCCTCCTCTCACAAGTTATCACCAACCCAACTCAACAGATAGGGAAGCCAGGAACACTAGAGCCCTCAGGGATCTAGGGTCAACTCAGCTATGTGAAAAGCATGAACAGGAGGATCTCATCCAGGTTTGTCTAGGAATGTGATCCCAAGGAATGGGATCAAGCTAGGCAAGCACTCGGTTGCAGTGGGCCAAACGACCGGAGCCTGTCTTGCCTTGCATAGTTGTTGCTTTCTTTTGGTTGTGGTTACAGTTTTCTTTGTTTTTCCTTTGGTGTCCTTGTTGTTCCATTTAGGGTTTTGGGGAGAGGAGTCGATCCCTTTTTGGTTTTTGGTTTCATTTGTGGTGGGGTGTGTTGTTGCTTAATTATTGCTTTCTTTGGCTTTTGTTTCTGGAAGAGCCTCTTATATTTTGGCATATTCTCTTCTGGACTGTCATCTTCCTGTTCACCCTTTCCCTGTAGCTAAGAGGACAGGCCAGAGAACCCCTGGCTTACCGGTTGGTTGACTTGGGATGGCAACAGCTTGTGAGCTGGGTTCTTGGGTGTGGAGTTCCCAACACCTGGAAAGGCCCTCCACTCAGTGCAGTGGGTTGCCCCTGTGAAAAACGGACCTGACCGGAAATTGCAGAGTGCCGTTGGGGTATCTCCAGATAAGGGAACTCTTGGCGACATTCCAAAAGCTCACACTCCCACTGTCCAGATCAAGGAAGACCCCAACCAGGTCCAGAAGCATCTCCATGTAGTGAGACCCAAGTGGAGAAGTGGTGAACAGACAGTCGTAGGTGTTGGATTTCATAGTTCAGAGAAGAAAGAGGTCCTGAGATTCATCCCTGGGGAGATCTCTCCCTACCGCTGAGACTCATACAGCCCAGGTGGAAGAACTGTTGGCAATGAGCTCCCAGTAATGTTTCCCTGAGCTGAAGACCTGAGCCCTGAAGGCGGTCGAGTTGATGGAGTGTTCAGCAGGATTCCCAAGCGCGTCTCCACAGGTGGCTCCAACCTCTTGCGGAGGAGCGAGCGGCTCATCTTGATTGCAGGCAGCCTCTCTCAAGGAAATGCCCACTCGGTACCTGTTGAGTGTCTCCAGTACTCCAGGGACTGGAAGAGCACAGAGCTGTGGCCTCACAGGGCCAGGCATGAAGGCCAGGACTTCCTTACAACGCTCCAGTGTGAAGTCGACAGCCTGGAGAAGTTCCAGGTCTGGCTTCTGGTACGTCTGGATCAACTCCTCATAGGTTTCTCTGAGCTGGCGCCTCTTCTGAATCATCTGGGTCTCCATTTGGCTGAGTTGCCCTTAAACCTATCTGCCTTGGCTGAGAAATCTCTCTGCATGCTGCTTTTCCTTCTCGTGGCGTTCCAGATCCAGCATCGCAAAAACCTCCTTGGTGTCCCCTGGTATAGGTTCACATAGCGAACCCATTTGATGTTGTTCCCCAGCCTTCAGAATAGTCATCTAGAGCTGGAGGAGGAGTAGACCGAAATGAGAGAGAAACCAGACACCATAAAGTAGACCAACACAGTATTCTGATTATGGTGTCAATCTTTATTTTTTCACAGCAGAATATATAGTTTTAGTAGAAAGGTGATTGTTGCAGCAGGTTGCCTATTGATATTGCTTAGTAACCATCTCTATACAAGGTTTAACTGAAACAAACCTGGGGAAGGGTTCAGGAGGTGGTCAAAGTGCTTGCCAACAGGATACATAAATCAAGTTCTTTTTGCTTACAGAATATTGCAGTTGGGTTGTCTTGGAAGGGGTAGTAGAAACAATTAACAATTCTTTCAATTTACAGAGTCTTACATTAATAAGTTCTTTCAGTTTATTACTTAATTCTTTCAGCTTAAAGAATCTTATGGTTTCAGCATGTCATAGCAACAGCTGTTTGGTGCCCAGCCTCTCCTCCCTCTTTATTTAATTTATTAAAAGGCCATATATTGTTATAATACAGGTGAAGAAGCTTTAGGCAAAACCATATCTTACAGAAATCAATGTTTTAAGGAAGATTGGTGTTAACCAATCCCCCTGGAAAGCTTTACAGGATCCTTTTGGGGGGATATTTTTTATCCGAATCCAACCCCTATGCAGATGTGTTTGCTTCCACGGGCCTGAGCGGCACTTTTGCATTGATCCCAATCAGTAGATACTGCTTGATTCTACCCTTCCATTGGTGCCAATGGCCTACATCTAGCCGGTTCGGGTTCTGGCTGCCTTTGTAGAACTGCTGTTTTTTGTTGATCTGCATGGGTAGTAGGAGATGGTGGTCTCTGTGCCTTCACCTGCCTCTTGAGTGGCCAAATCTAGTCTATGATAATGAATTTGAAGGGGTTTAGATGCCAGGGAGTCAATTGGCTGTTTTACAATGCTCATGATTCTATTAAATATGCATGGTCCTATGGAAACAATAATCAAAATACCAAACAAAGGCCTAGGAGGGGAAGGAGGTTAGGCAACATTCCATTTAATCCAGTCCAAAATACCAGATTTGTTTGAATAAAAGCAGCACTGCTCCTGTAAAGCCAAACAAATTCTTTCCTTTTCTGCGGTGAGTAGATCTAGCCCTCTTCTATTCTGAAAAACTACCTCAGCCAGGGAGTCCATCTGATCCTGAAGGTCACTAAAAGTGCTGGACAATGCCTGAACATCCTCTATTAACTGATTGGACAATTCGGTGAAAGAGTGTAGTGACACTCCAAATCCTGCCGTTCTTGCACCTCGGGCTGCAGTGATTCCCAATCCTGCCAGGAGGGGAATAAAAGCAGCCTGCTTATGTCTTCCTCCTACCATTTCTAGTCTGGGAATTGGCAGAGCTTCACTTCCAGGAATAATGTCTATATCAGGGAGCAGTGAAGCAAGTACACAAACTCCAGTCCATTTTACAGGAAGTTGGGTAAAGGCCAGGTTGCCTCAACAGAGAAATATTTTTCCTACAGGAGGGCAAAGGGAAATAGTAGGAGAAGAGTAATTAATTACTGCTAAAAAATTGCTAAAAGAAATTACTCCTACATGTATATCAAAGGTATTATTCTGAGATTGACTAAAAAAGCACAAAGAATTAATAGGCAGAATTAATAGGGCTAAGGGAATTATTGCTTGGAATGGCAAACGGGATTGGTGTGCCCCCATGGCAATCAAAGGGGTTGCCAAAAAGGGAAAGTAGGAGGGTTTCTTTATCTAGTAGGGGTCTGTGTACTCCGAGGATGACAAGAGCAACAGCAAGACTGACATTTGTAGGATCCGCAGCAGTTTTGACGATTTTCTAGAATAGAAGAAAGCGTTTTTGTTCTCAGGGCGCTAGCCTTCCCTGGAAGGTGAGTTATCAATAGGCTTTATGAGTCATTCTGGGAGCCAACGAGCTGCACCTTCTTTATTATCAAATATACAAGCTGATACTCTTCCCCAGATCAACATTGGGCAAGGGGCCTTTCATTGGGAAGTCACAGGATCCTTCCACATAACAGTTGCATAATTATTAATAGTTTGGGGGTGCTAAAGCTATCAGCTGCAGAGTTTTCATTAATATACATTGTTAAAAAATTAATAACAAATAGAGCATGATGAAGAATATTTTTGGAGTTCCTTTTGTGTGAGAAAAGGTTTGTATTCTTAACTTTTGAAAAGTATTTTTAAGGGTTTGATGAGCTCATTCAACAATTTCTTGACCTTGACGATTATAGGGAATACTAGTGATGTGTTTTATTTGCATTTGGCGGCAGAAATGTTGAAAATTTATGCCAGTATATCTGGGGCCATTATTAGTGTTAACAATCTTAGGCTTTCCCATAATTGCCATGCAATTAAGAACATGGCCTCACAAGAATGTGGTGTGGCAAAAATAAATCCAATAAGGTATCTACAGTAACATGAAGATATTTAAGAGTACCAAAAAAGGGAACCTGAGTAACATCCATTTGCCACAATTCATTAGGAACCAGTCCTCAGGGAGTAACACCCAAATGTGGTATTGGCAACAGGGTAATAGAATTTTGGCACTGTTTAACAATTTGCCGTGCCTGCTCTCTGGTGATTTTAAAAAGAAGACAAAGGGTCTGGGCATTAAGGTGATGTAGCGAATGAGCTTCTATGGCCTGGGCTATCAAGTCATTTTTAGCTAAAAGTACCAATTGTGTAGCTTAGTCTATTGTTTCATTGCCCCTTGTCAAAGGTCCATGGATGCCAGAGTGGGCACGGATGTTGCCTCTAAAGAAGGGGCAACTTCTAGTTTGAATATATCATTGAATTAAGAAAAATAGGGGAGCAGTGTTTGTAGTTGGCTTAATAAAAGGCACTGTTTCAAGCAATGGCATAGAATGAGCAATATAGGCACTATCAGTGTACAGATTAAAAGAAGAAGTATGTAACTGAGCAAAAACTTGTAAGACTGCAAACAACTCAACCAACTGGGCAGAACAATAGGTGGACTTAAAGGAAGTAATTTTGCCATTAATAGAAAAGGCAGCTTGCCCATTGGAGGAGCCATCTGTGAACACAAGGGAGGCATTAGGAAGGGGCTTTTGGAAGGTCTGTACAGGGAAGGTAATGGGTTGATATCGCAAAAACTGAGGAAGTTTATCAACAGGACAATGATTATCAAAAGTGCCTAAAAAGGAAATGCATGAAACAACTCAATCACCATAATTTTGAATTAACCATTGAATCTAGGAGGCAGTATATGGTAAAATTATTTTATCTGGGACTTTGCCAAAATTTTTCTGCTTTGTTCCCTTCCTATTTTAATTAGCTCCATTACCCACGTTGTGTAGGGTGTAAGGACCTTAGCTGGTGCAGCAGGCAGGTGTACCCAATAAAGGGGTTCTTTCAGCCAAAAGACTCCAGTGGGTGTGAAACTAGATGCACAAATGACACACTGTAAGGGTAGGTCATAATTACCAAAAGTATTTTCCTGGTTAAAAATGGTTGCCTCTACTCTGGAGGGAGCTTCTCGAGCAGGATCATCCAAAGAGTATTTAGAATGGGGGTCAGAATCTCCTCTAAGACTATCAAACAAGTGTTTAAGCTCACCCGTAATCAGTTTAAGATAGGGGCGGAGCCAGTTGATGTCACCTAAGAGATTTTGGAAATCATTTAAGGTTTTAAGATGATTAATCCTAAATTGAATTTTTGGGATAATATTTTATTGGAAAAAAGCTCAAAGCCTAAAAATAGATATGGAGGTTTTAACTGAATCTTATCTGGTGCAAATAGAAGACCTGCACTGGTTAGAGCAATGGATAGTTGCTGAGAAAAATGGAGAAGGCAATCAGCATCTGGTCCAGCAAGAAGAATATCATCCATATAATGAATTACATAGAGAGAGGGATCCTTTAACCTGAATGGATGTATAATCTGAGGAACAAATTTTTGACATAATTTAGGGGTATTGGCCATCCCCTGGGGCAAAACTTTCCACTTAAACCTAGGCATAGGGCCTTTGAAATTCACTACTGGTAGAATGCAAAGTATTGGCGATCCTCCGGGTGCAGAGGGGTGGTGAAAAAGCAATCCTTTAAATCAATAACAATTGTATAATATCCCTTGGGAATGGCAACAGGAGTAGGAAGGTCAGGTTGAAGGGAACCCATGGGAATCATGGCCTTATTAAATTCCCTAAAATCTTGAAGAAGCCTCCACTTTCCTGATTTCTTTTTTATTACAAAAATGGGTGTGTTCCAGGGGAAGTAGTAGATTCAATGTGGCCTGCAGCAAGCTGTTCCTGTACTAACGCTGTGGCTGCAGCCAACTTTTCAATTGTTAATGGCCACTGATCAACCCACACAGGCTCTGTCCTTTTCCAAGAAATTTTGTTTGCATGGAGTACAGGCATGTCAATGACCACTAAGGAAAATTTTTATAGCCTATGCCAGCGTGATCAACCATAGCATCCATCTGGATTGGCGCTGTAAGACCCTGAGAAATCTTTTGCACTTGACCTGGGCGATATCCTTGATTAAGTAACGGTTGAGTAGTTAATTCATTGGAGCTGCACATAATGATTCCCGTATGAGAAAGAATGTCTCTGCCTCATAAGTTAACTGGGAGACTGGTGACCACATAAGGCTGCACCTTGTCTTTGTTTCATTCCTCGTCTTCCCACAAAATAATTTTAGAACTTTGAAGAGGGTTAGAAGTCTGTCCTATTCCTTTTAAGTGAGTCATAGCAGGGTAAAGGGGCCGGGTTGAGGGCCCATCCCTATTGGAGATGACAGTATCATCTGCTCCTGTATCAACTATGCCCTCAAAAATCCTTCCATCTAATTTTACCTTTAATAAAGGTTTCTTATGTGTAATTTCCTGTACCCAATAGGTATGTGAGGAACCAAAATTATGAGTGCCTCTCCGGCATTCGGGAGTAGGATTATTAGTAATGAGAGGAAGCAATACCAATTGAGCAATCCTCTGGCCAAGGAAAATAGTTATAGGTCCTTGAGAAGCAGTTGCCATTATTTTGATTTCTCCAGTATAATCATTATTAATAATGATTGGTGAAATATTAAGACCCTAGATGATGGAGCTTCCCTGTCCTAAAATTAAGCCAAATGTGTTTGGGGGCAAAGGGCCAAAAATTCCAGAGGAAAGGATATGAGTCCCAGAATCAGGAGTCAATATTGAGTCTGAGGTGTGTCAGAGGTCCAGTCCTGCACTACCTGGTGTTGCTCCCATGAGGGAGATGACAATAGATGAGCTGGAGATTGGGGGATGAACCTGACAGCCCCAGGGTTCAATCCCAGTGTTGGCTTGGGGCCCTGGGGGGGCCCCTCATCAAGTTTCCCTGCTTCGGGGGCAATGGTTTTCCCTGGTTATCAGTTTTGGACTTACACTCCAAGGCCCAATGTTTTCCTTGTTTGCCTCGGGAAGAAATTGATGAAAGGGGAGGCCGCTCTGCCTTAGGGGCCCGGCACTCTTTCAAAAAATGACCAGGCTATTTGCAGTTAAAGCATGTCTTAGCCTCGGGTCCCTGGGTAAAATCTTTGAAGGCGACTCCAATAGCCAATCCAATATTATGTGAGGCTGGGTCAACATCAGCACAATGTCTGATATAATCAGAAAGAGTTTTGCCACAGCGATGTGGAGGTATTGTAGCCTGACAGGCAGAATTGGCATTCCCAAAGGCAAGAGGTCTAATGAGTTCATTATCTGTCTCTTTGCTCCCTATAAATTGCTCCGCAGCCTCATTAAGGCACCACACAAATTCACTGAATGGCTCCTGGGATCCCTGACAAATTTTTGCAATGGAAGAAACAGCAGACCCTTGCGGAGGGAGGCTCTTCCAAGCCTGAAGGGCTGCAGGCTGAATTTGAATAAGTGTCCTTGGGCAAAATTTGGCTTGTTTTTCATTGTTATCATAGGGGCTTTGTCCTAATAATTTACTTAGGTTCCCCATCTTAGACGGACCTGTAGCAGTTATATTGTGACGTACAATGTCCTGATATCTTTCAGCATAATCAGCCTTTCATGAAAAATATTGGCCTCTGCTAAGTGCAGCTTTAGCTAGCATTCCCCAGTCATTTACTGTAAGCCGGTCTTCACTCATGGATTCTAAAAGAGAGAGACTAAAGGGGGCAACTGGGACATACATGGAGACAGCGCTTTTAAGTTCCTTAATATATTTGAATTTTAAGGGACGATATTTTTGGGCTTTAATAATTAGGGGGTTATTTTCTTCCTCTTCTCCGGAGGTTTCTGATTCTGTACTACCTGGCTCCCTTTCCTCCACATTCTCTTCCTCCTTTTCTTTCCCTTCACTGTCTCCTTGGTTTTCTGTTTTATTAGGGGGTCTCTTGGCTGACTTTTCCTGAGATCTAGTTACCGGAAAGACATGAATAGTTCATCTATCCTTTGTCTTAGCTTTCAGTGAGGTACTGGATGAAGAACTTATTTCTATACCTAGTTCTCAAGGCTGTTTAAACAAGGCAGGCTTTTTCTTTTTAATATGAATATGAGTTTTTAAGAACTGGGCTTCTCTAGCAACTCTTACAATGGCTTGTCGGGTAATTTATGTCAAATCATTTACGGGCGCAGAGGCAAGCGCTGAAGCAAGAAGGGAGGGGTCATTTTATAGGATGGGGATTTGGTTGAAAGGGAGGCTGTTGGAGGCTGATCGGAGTATGATATTTGGGTGCCTCTACCTCTAGTGAGGCCTCCTCTTCCGGGGAGAGTACATCATCACCAATATCACCAAAGTCTATACCCAAAAGAACAGGATAAATGCATTTTGGCTTATGGGGCTGAGCACCAATATTATTTGTTTGCATAGGGATGGAGACAGAGGGATAAGGAGAAGTGGCAAGAGGGATTCGAAGTTTTGGAAGATGCTTTTTGAAGAGAAGACTGGCTTCCCTTACATTTATCCTTTAGGAAAGTTTGACCGTTTTTCACTACCTCAGATACATCTACTTGATAGGGGCAGACCTGCAGAACCTCATTTAGGAGGTTCCAATAAGAGAAGGCTTGAATAGGCACCTTTTTCGGGGCCAATATTGAGGTAAAAGGCTTTAAGACAATCACCTACACACTGCCATCTGTTTTCATCTATAGTTCCCTCTTGTGGGAACCAAGGACAAAAATCCTCCAGAAACTTTTATAAAGAAATGTACAAAATCTTTTTTCTTAACCCCTTTTCCTTGGGGCCTTGAGTGAAGTTTTAAGCCCTTGAATAAACAACTCATGCTTACTCTTTGTCCCATAATCGTCGCTCTCCCTACCTTACTTGGGCCTGTGCCACAGATAGGTCTCTCTGTGGTGGTCCTTATTCCTGGGCCGGTGTCACAGACAGTTTCTCTGGTTGTCCTTATACGGGTCTTCTCTTACCTTCCTGGGCCGGTAACGCCGATGAGTTTCTCTGTGGTGGCCCTTATGCAGGTCCTCTCTTACACAAGAGGGCGACCTAAAGAAAACAACCAGCTTTCCTAGCGACGTTTACCTCAGTTTTCCGTGCCTCCAGCCCCATTTTGGGAGCCACTTGCCCCAGCATCCAGGGTAGTCAACTAGGGCTCAAGGAGGAGTGGACCTGAATGAGAGACAAACCAGACATGAGAAAGGAGACCAAGACAGTATTCTGATCAAGATCTCAATCTTTATTTTTGCACAGCAGAATATATAGGTTAACCAGAAAGGTTAGTATGGCAATCAGGTTGCCTAGTGATATTGCTGAGTAACCATCCCTATACAACATGTACCTGAAACAAACCTGGGGAGGGAGTCAGGAGGTAGTCAAAATGTTTGCCCAATGAGATATATAAATCAAGTTATTTTAGCTTACAGAATATTGCAGTTGGGTCGTCAAGGAAGGGGTAGTAGAAACAATAAGCAATTCTTTCAGTTACACAGTCTTACAGGTACTAAGTTCAGCTTACAGACACTTATAGTTTCTGGATGTCATAGCAACAGCTGTATGGTTCCCAGCAATGATGAGTGTCCTGTTCTTGTGGATGTTCCTCTGGATTTCTTGTATCTTGTTCCACATGGTTGGCATCAGCTTGCAAATGGTCTTCTGCTGCACTTCAGCAGCCCTTTCCACGGGATGGTGGCTGTGAGACTCGTGCTCCTGAGAGCAGGAGCACTGCTCACAGAGCAGGTCTTGTCGACCTGGCAGAAGACGTGCCTTGTCTCCTTTTGTGGGCCACACTTCTGTTCCTCTGAGTTCAGGAATCGCCAGAGGCTGGCTTTTATGGCAAGGGCCGCCAGGCTCTTCAAAAGGTCATGATACTTGAGCTCTCCCTTCTGAGTGGGTTCCCAGCAGGCAGGGCACAATCTTGGATGGGTTTTCCTTTCTTCCCAGGACAGGCAGAGACAAGGTCGACAGAAACTCTGGCTGCATTCTATGGTGACTGGGTCTAGGAAGGTATTTCTGCAGATGGTGCAGCTCAGGTCCTTCTGGAAGGCGTGCAGAACTTCGCCGTCCATAGTTGAATCCGGGGAGCTGGGCAACACACGCTCACACCGCTGATCTCAGGTACTCGGGTGCTGAGATATAAAGATCCTGCTTCCCAGCCTGTCTGCACAGGAAAGCAGGCTTGACCCCCTTCTCTCCTCCCTCTGGTCAACCACTCAGTAATCAGCCCCAGCGATGTGGCACAGCACTAGCCCAGAGCCCAGAGAAACTCAGGGATAACCCTCAGGGCCGGGTGTTAGCCAAACAATCGACTGAGAAGCATCGACAGAACGAACGAAGGAATGAATGACCCAATCCACCCAGCGACCAGATAAAAGACCAAACCAACGTTCGACAAGAATGAATAGGGAAGATCCTACTGATCGCACACTCAGCGGCGTTTTCCAAGCTCCCAACGCAGATGGTCTCGCTGGGCTGGCCCTTTCTCTGAGAGGCCTGAGAGGCCAACCAGCACTCTTATTTATGCTGAGAGGGGTGGGGTCCCCTGAAGGGCTTGCAGCGATGCACCTGTGCCAGGCAAGTTGATTTACATATCAGTAGGTGCTGGAATTTACATTGCAGCAGCAGGAACACTTTTCAATTCCTTCTTCATGCAAATGGTTCTGACAACTTCTTTCTACCCTGTCCATTTAAGGTGAATTGTCAGTGAAAGTGAGGTTTGATGCCATGGCTAAAAGGTTTCTTTTCTTCCTTTTTTGTCCTTTTTCTTGTCTTAGGAACCTCTGTTGGGCCAGGGTTTTCACCCACTGAGCCCTGCCCTCCTCTGAAGAGTTATCAACAACCCATCTCTACAGACAGGCAAGCCAGGAGCACTAGGGCCCATCATCTCAGCTATGGGGAAAGCATGAACAGGAGGATCTCTCTCAGTTTTGTCAAATAAAGTGGTAGCAAGGAATGGGATCTAGCTAGGCCAGCACTCCATTGCACTAAGCGAAACGACCAGAGCACGTCTTTCCTTGCCTACTTGTTTCTTTCTTTTGGTTATGTATACGCGTTTGTTTTTCCTTTTTTATTCCTGTTTCTCTGTTTAGGGTTGTGAGGGAGGAGTCGATCACTGTTTGGTTTTTGGTTTCACTTGGGGGTGGGGTTTGTTGTTTTATTGTTACTTTGTTTTGGCTTTTGTTTTTGGAAGAGGCTCTTGTGTTTTGGCATAGTCTTTTCTGGACTGTGATCTTCCTGTTCACCATTTCCCCATTGCTGAGACGACAAGGCACAGAGCCCCTGGCTTACCTGTTGGTTGAGTTGGCATGGCGAACACCTGTGAGACAGGTTCTCGGGTGCGGAGTTCCCAACACCTGGAAAGGTTCTCAACTCACTGCAATGGGTTGCCCCTGTGAAAAACGGGCCTGACCAGAAATTGCAGAATGCCATTGAGGTATCTCCAGATAAGGGAACTCTTTTCAACATTCCAAAAGCTCCCACTTCCACTGTCCAGGTCAAGGAAGACCCCATCCATGTCCAGAGGCAATCTCCATGTAGGGAGACATAAGTGGAAAAGTGGTGAAAAGACTGTAATAGTTGTTGGATTTCATACTTAAGAGAAGAAAGATGTCCTGACATACATCCATAGGGAATTCTCTCCCCACCGCCGAGTCCCTACAGACTCCTACAGCCCACGTGGAAGAACCTTTGGCACTGAGCTCCCAGTACTGTTTCCCTGAGCCTGAAGACCTGGGCCCTGAAGGCGGTCGAGTCGATGGAGTGTTCAGCAGGATTCCCAAGCGTGTCTCCACGGGCGGGTCCAACCTCTTGCGGAGGAGCGTTCAGCCCATCTTGATTGTGGGCAGCCTCTAGCAAGGAAATGCCCACTCGGTACTTGTTGAGTCTCTCCAGTATTCCAGGGACAGGAAGAGCACTGAGGTGTGGCCTCAGAGGGCCAGGCATGAAGGCCAGCACTTCCTCACAACTCTCCAGTGTCAAGTCGACAACCTGGAGATGTTCCAGGTCTACCTTCTGGTATGTCTGGATCAGCTCCTGGTAGATTTCTCTGAGCTGGAGCCTCTTCTGAATCATCTGGCTGTCCATTTGGCTGAGTTGCCCTAAAACCTGTCTTCCTTGGCTGAGAAGTCTCTCTTAATGCTGCTTTTCCTCCTCGTGGCATTCCTGATCTAGCCCTGTAAAAACCTCCTTGATGGTACAGGTTCAAATAGCGAACCCACTGGATGATTGGTCTCCTATTCTTGTCTATCTTCCTGTGGTTTTCTTGTATCTTGTTCCAGATGGTTAGCATCAGATTGCAAATGGCTTCCTGCTGCTCTTCAGCAGCACTTTCCACGGGATGGTGGCTGTGAGACTCATGCTCCTGAGAGCAGGAGCACTGCGCACAGAGCAGATCATGGTCCACCGGTAGAAGACGTGCCTTGTCTCTTTGTGTGGGCCACACTTGTGTTCCTCCGAGCTCAGGAATTGCCAGAGGCTGGCTTTTCTTGCAAGGGTCGCTAGGCTCTTCAGAATGATGTATGATTTGTGGTTTCAGCCTCCTGTTTGGTTAAGGTTAGGGACAGTGTTCGGGTCTGGGTTAGATTGAGAGTTCAGGTTAGTATTCACGTTAGGTTTAGGGTTAGTCTGTTTTCAGTTTCGATGTAGGTACTGGCTAAGGGTTCATATTTGGGTTAGGTTTGGATTCGGGCTAGGGTTAGGTTTAGGGTAGGGTTAGGATTAGGGTTCAGGATTGGAGTATTGTTCGAATCGGTGTTATAGTTAGGTATAAATTTTTGGTTAGTGTTCAGTTTACCTTAATATTAAGGTTGGGTATAAGTTTTGGGTTAGATTCTGGTTAGGTTTGGGGTTGAGTTTAGTGTTAGGGTTTAGGGTTTGGGTTTGGGATAGGTACTAGAGAAGGATTATCATTAGATTTATGGTTAAATTTACAAGTAGGTGTAGGGATAGCATTAGGGTTTTTTGTTCAAGTTAGGGATACGGTTAGGTTTCAGTGTACGTTTTGGTTAAGGGTTAGGGTTAGGGTTAGTTTTCAGGATATGTTTAGGGTTAGGATTATGGTTCGCATTCAGGTTAGCTTTTTTTTTTCAGGTTTGGGTTAGTGTTCGGTTTAGGATATGGGTTAGGATTCAGGTAAGTTTAGGGTTCTGGTTGGGGTTAGGATTAGGATTCCGGTTAGGGTTATGCTTAGGGTTGGGTGTGGGTTCATGTTCCAGTCAGGTTTAGGGTTTTTTATTGGGTTTGTTTTAGGGTTAGTGTTAGGTTCCAAGTTAAGGTTAGTGCTAGGTTTAGGGTTCGGGTAAGGGTTAAGGTTAGGGTTAGGATTAGAGTTTGGCTTATGGTTGGGGTTAATTTTCACTTTCGTCTTAGGTTAGAGTTAGGTTTTGGTTTTGGTTTAAGTTCGGTTTGGGTTCGAGTTAGGATCCATGTTTGGGTTAGATTAGGGTTAGGTTTCGCCTTTGGATTAGGTTTATGCTTAAAATTAGGTTTAGGGATAAGATTAGGAATTGTGTGCAAGTTTGGATTGGGTTAGGACTCGGTGTAGGTTTCTGTTTAGGATTAGGGTTAGCCTTTGTATTTGGATTAGGATACAGGTTAGAGTTTGTTTTAGGTTGGAGTTAGGGTTCAGTATCAGGATAGGGTTAGTGTTATGGCTAGGATTAGAATTAGTTTGCAGATTACTGTTAGGATTAGGGTTACTGTTAGGGTTCGGGCTCCTGTTCAAGTTCACGTTCGTTTTAGGGTTAGTTTTGGGTTTGTTTTAGGGGTATGGTTTGGGTTCATGTTAGGGATAGTGTTCGGGTTAGGGTTCAGGTTTGGTTTCGGGTTAGGTTTAGGGTTCTGTTTTGGGTTCCGGTATGGTTACGATTATGGCTAGGGTTTGGGTCAGGCTTAGGGTTGTTGTTCATGTTAGGGATAAGTTTTGTGTTAGTGTTAGGATTCTGGTTACGGTTAGCCTTAGTGTTCTGCTTAGGGTTTCTGTTCAGGTTTGGATTAGTATTAATGTTAGGTTTAGGGTTAGGTTTTGGGTTAGGAGGTGGTTAGATTTAGGGTTAGGTTTCAGGTTAGGGTTAGGGTTACAGTTTCGGGTTATGGTTAGGGTTAGTCGTAGGATTAATTTTGGGTCAGAGCAGTAACTTTTGAATATTCTGTCATTTTTTGATGCTTGATTATCACCAATGTCAACATCACAACTTCACCTCTCTAATGACTATAACATTTGCACATCATTGACGGGATATTTAAAGCATCATCTCTCGTGTCATTGTCTTAATTAGACTTGATAACCTTATTTCCTTTTTGATGGCCAACATGCATACTGACATATGAATAGTGGGTATTTGGGAATTCATGTGTTCTGATGAGTATGAATTGATTGTTACTAAATGGGACATCACTGTTTTCCTCATGAATAATAATCCAACCCCATTTAATAAATTATTAAAATAAATCAGATAATAAATTATGAACTTCAGTAGAAACTGAAATATTGTCACCATATATTTAATAAAAATGCTAACAATTTAGGAATATTTGCTCAGTAGTGTGCCATTTAAAACAAACATAAACACAATGGGTTTTTTGACAAATACATTATTATATTTCCAGTATAAAACTAATGTAATAGATGTCTATTGGAAACAGAATGGTGAGACAAAAAGTACAATGTGAATAAGTGTGTAGTACAATGTGTAAATGAATGTGAAAGACTGCCATTATGTACTTATATGTGTTAAAGTGTCATACGTTTCTTTAAATATGTAGAACACAGTAATTCAATCTGTTTAAAATAATGAATGATAATGTACTGGAAATATAATGTCTTCTTGGTATAAACTGCAAGAACACCTAGATGTCCCTCAGTTGATGGGTGGGTCAACAATATGTAGTATTTGTACACAATGGAATTCTATGCTGCTCTCAGAAAGTATGACATTGCCCCATTTGTTAGGAAATGGAAAGACTTAGAAAAGATCATATTAAGTGAAGAAAGCCAGACTCAAAGGAACTTAGGCTCAATGGTTGCCCTCATTTGTACTAATCAGTAGAAACCTTGGGCCTTCCTAGCAGAGATTTGCAATAGAGCAAAACCTTGATACAAAAGGCCATATAGAAAGACACTAAATAAAAGGATCTCTAGGACATAGAAACATAAGCCATACAATGAATGATTGTTGTCCTTAAGGTACTATGCTATCTCTCATCTCTTTTTCTGTCCCTTGGTTATCGCATATTGTTACAGTACCTCACTGTGTTACATAATATATTAATATATTTGTATTTGGATATTTGAAATTGGATAGGGAATGGGGGAAAACAAGATGAGGGGTGGGAGTAGGGGGGAGGGAAATGGGGACCAAGACATGTGAAAGGGTATCAATGTATGGGAATTAATGCACCATCTATCTGGCAAATATCATGTAACCCTTCTATTAATTATCATAAAAGATATATGAAAAAACTGTAATACTAATCGATAACATAAAAAGAAAAAATCTGTATATCTGACATATATAAATTTATATATATAAAATGTAAAGTGATTAAAAATAATTTGAAAAATGCATTTAGCCATTTTTTTGGTTTTTTTCTCCTCACATCTCAATTTTATCTTTTTATTTTTAGATATATGTTTTTATTTTAATTAAAAGAAGGGTTACATTGTATTCACCACATAGAAGGTGCATTACTTTACTAACATTGATATCACTTCTCATGTCTTGGTCCCCAATTCCCACCCCCCACACCTGCCCTTCATCTTTTTTTCTCTCTTTTTTTATTTTAATTAATAAAAGGGTTACATGATATTTGCCATGTTGCCATGGTTGGTTACATATCTTTGCTATGGTAAATAGTGCTGCAATGAACATTGTTGTGCTTGTGGATTTAGTATGTCCTTCTTTCTGGATTGGGTAAATGCCAAGCTGTGGAATTGCTGGGTCATAGGGGAGCTATATGTTTAGCCTTTTGAGGTACTGCCGTACTGCTTTCCATAGTGGTTGAACAAGTTTACACTCCCACCAACAGTGTAGAAGTGATCCCTCCTGGCCACATTCCCTCCAGCATCTGTTGTTATTAGTTTTCCTGATCCTGGCCGTTCTAACTGGAGTGAGGTGGAATCTTAGTGTTGTTTTGATTTGCATTTCTTTTATGACCAGAGATGTTGAGCATTTCTTCATATGTCTCTAGGATATTTTTGTTTCTTCTTCAGAGAAGACTCTCTTTAAGCCTTTGTCCCATTTTTTTAATGGGATGGTTTTTACTTTGGAGATTAGTTTTGGAGTGATTCAATTTTTTGAGCTGTTTATATATTTTAGATATGAGGCCTTTACTGTTGTATGCTTGGTGAAGATACTAGTTTTGGTAGCGTAGGGGACAGTACATACCTCAAATAGTTCCTAAATAAGCTCTAGCGAGATACAGAGACCTCATTCACAGAGGAAAAATTAGAAATCTGGCACAGAGAAGACAGCTGGGACCAGTCCCAGCTGCTCGGAGCGGCCACAGAGACAAAGCGGTTCTTCTGAATCTGAGCAGAAGTGCTCCTCAGTGCCGCAGACCAACTGGCTGCAGACAGAGCCACACAGAGTCTGCGCGAGCCCAGAGCCGACACCTGGCCATGCAGGGAACTGCCAGCTTCATGGAACCAGAAAATCCAGCAATTTGTGACTACCTCCGAGGAGAAATTTCCACTTGTGCTCCAGGATTGGCATTGGGAGGGAGCCCCTCCCCAATAAGCTGAGAGCAGCGCCATCTTGACTACTGGCAAGGACCTGGCCAAAACAATGATAACCCTGGAGGTGTTGCTGACAGCACCATCTTTCTCACTGGAAAAGGGTTTCCCAGAGATCACTTAGCGAGAAATCCGGCCCCAGCACTGCTGAGGCCACAAGGCTGTGCCAGCCACAAGGCTGGTAAACAAAACCCACCCGCGAATCTTTCAGCTTGTTTTCACAAACAAACAACTGGTAAACAAAACCCACCCGCGAAACTTTCAGCTTGTTTTCACAAATGATCAGAACTGAAAAACCTTATAGCCAAATCACAACAGAAAAAGACTTTCTGAAGTGTCTGGATCTTGAATTTAGTGGATACACAAGTTTTCTATCTTGCCCTGACCACCCTCCCCCCAAAAAAAGTCCTGAAAAATACTCTTTTTTATTTTTTTAATATTTTTGTTCTTTTTGTTTGATTTGGGGTTTTCTTTCTTTCTTTTTCTTCCATCCCCTTTTTTATTTGCATTTTTAGGTGTTTTTATTTTCTCTTTTCCATCCTACCTACACCTTTTTTTTTTCAATTTCCTCTCCTGTTGGGAGCCAAGGTCGAATCAAACTGTACCTTGATTTGCATCAGACAATTGCTTTATTGTCTTATTGTTTTCTGGAAAACAGGAGAGAGCGGGAGGCTGTATTGTCAGGAGTAAAAATTATGGGTCAAGTTAATGGCCGCAGGCTATATGTACCGGTCCTAAGAGGCATACTTGAAGCCCACAGAACACGGGTGGGAAAAGGACAGCTTGAGAGCTTCCTACAGTTTGTCAAGGAGGCATGCCCGTGGTTTCCAGAGGAAGAATCCCTAAATTTAGAATCCTGGCTGAGGATAGGGAAAGGAATTCAAGATTATTATAGTATATATGGCCCTGAAAAGACCCCAGCAGAGGCTATTACTTTATGGAATTTAGTAAATGAATGTTTAGATCTTTGACTTGAGAATGTTGAACTTAATCTTGAATTAAAGAACCCTTCTGAGAAACCTGAGGATGAGCCTTATGCCACAGCCCAAGAGAATCTAAGTGAGATTTTGAGAAGGGAACAGCCAGCAGATATTGAGTATAGAGTTCAGGTTTGGATAACAGGAAGGAAAGATATGATGAGGACCGGCTGGCTACGGTGGAGAAGTTAGAAGAAATCCTCCATCTACTATCTAAGAGGGGGATAGTGCAGAGATCCCCCCAGAAGTAGAAAATAGATATGAACCCCAGCCACAATCTCATCCAAATCTAATCCGTACCCCCTATTCCCACTGCCTCCAGCTGCAGCCTTGCAGCCCCAACCCCCTTCTCAACCTTTATGCATGTCTAAAGGTCCTAGCAACAAGTGCCTCCTAACAGGCACTACAACCAGGCACAGTGCATCGCAACTAAACTTGGCTCAGGCTGCTAAAAGGAGGAAAGATATTTCAGAGCTCGATGCTTCCCCATTTTACTTGATCATGATAAACAAGTATACCATCAACCTGTTCCTTTTAAACTATTACAGTACTTAAAGAGTGCCTGCTCCCAATATGGACAAACTTCCCCATTTACTCAAGTAGAATTGGAGGCCATGTGTGCGGACGTTTTATGCCCAAATGACTGGGAGCAGCTTGCCAGAGCATGCCTTAGTAGGGGAGAGTACTTATTATGGGAAACAGAGTTCACTGAATAGTGCCGAGCTAAAATTGAAGCAAATAGGGCTAAGAACCTGACTTACAGTCTTTATCAGTTGCTAGGAGAGGAAACCTATAAAAACCACAAAGATCAATTGGGCTATGCAATGGAAGCCTATACACAAATAAGTGCAGCTGTGAAAGAGGCTTGGAAAAAATTACCAAATTCTAGCCGTACTAAAAATTTAGTTGAAATTAGACAGGGATCTGATGAACCTAATCAAGAATGTTTGTCTCGATTAATGGAGACTGCAGACCGCCTAGTACAAGATGAGATTGCAAGGAAGGCTATAGTTAGACAAATGGCCTATGAAAATGCCAACGCCACCTGTCGGGCGGCTATCAAACCCCATAGGAATAAGGGAGGACATTGGATGGGGCAATGCCCACGCCAGGCCAAGTTAGAGAAAGAAACATCACCTGGCACATGTCTACGCTGTGGTAAAGAGAAGCATTGGGCTAAAGATTGAACGTCAGCAACAAATCACAATGGCTGCCTGTTTTCGAGAAACTGGAGAAGGGGCTAGCCCCTGGCCCCACAAAACTATGGGGCAGTCCCTCCCTCTTCTCAGCCACAAGTACATTTTCTAACAAGCCCCCAAAATCAGTCTCCGGCCTCTGCCGTGCCACCCCAGGCAGCGCAGGATTGGACTTCTGTTCCTTCACCTGCACAGTATTGACCCCAGAGATGGGGATACAAGCTCTCCCCATGGGGGTCTTTGGCCCCTTTCCCCCAGGAGTGGCTGGATTGCTGTTAGGGCGAGGTAGCTCAGCCCTTAAAGGGATGCAAATTACATCTGGCATAATTGACCAGGATTTTACTTGAGAAATCAAGGTTATGGCTTCTGCCCCGAGACATGTAATATCGATCCCAGCAGGACAAAAAATAGCACAGCTAATGCTTGTACCTTTACCTTCCGGGGAGACTGCCAATTCCTCTGCCCCACGGAGACAGAGAGGATTTAGATCCTCTGATATCTATTGGGTACAAAGCATAAAAAAAGAGAGCAGCGTGCTTTTGCCTTAGTAAAGTGGAAGGATCCCCTAACTGGTGCTTGGCATGGACCCGATCTTGTTCTAACCTGGGGTCAAGGGCATGTATGTATTTTTTCACAGGAAGAAAATGACTCCCGCTGGCTGCCTGAATGCTGCATTTGGATTCTGGAGAGTGACAGTGGCCATCCAAGCAGCGACTCACTGGGCCTACACCTCCAACCCTCCAGTGGTGTATCCTGTGACGTGGGAAGGACCTGAGTTATTTGTGCATGTCAATGGGACTGCTCCTGATCCACTTCTTCAACACATTCATATGAGCTGTGTTTCTCCTCCTTTTGCTATTATGTAGGGACCTCTTAATACATCAATTTATTCTACACAATTTAATGTAACATGTGACAATTGTTCTTTTACAAATTGTATGCTATTGAGATAAAGGATTGTTCCTGTTAGTCCCTCTCCTTAACAACCTTTTTTTGTAAAAGATGCCCAGGTGAAAAGCAAAGACCTCCTGAGGTAAGAAGAATTCGGCTGACCCACTGTATGTCTATGTTTTGTTTTGTTTTATTTTTTTTAAATTGCACTGTGGGCCTAAAACAGAGACCTGGGTGTTCAAGGGAACCCCTTTTGAGTTTCTTGTCGCTAACAGGGCATCCCATTAGAAGTTATTTAAAACTCTCCGCTTCTCTACCTTGTTCGTGTTACATATTTTTCCTTGTCCAGTTTCTTCTTTACAATTGGTACCAGTTCTAAATATGGATCCTTATGGTTGTTCTATGAGTACTCAAGCACACATCGTTGTTATTTATTTGAACATTTCTGGGCCTAGTATGACCACTCCCGCGTGTCTGCAGTTGTAACAAGCCCTGAAAAATAAATTCCAGCTAAGTTGCCTTGCAAAAACTTTTGTTTTGAACCAGGTTCTCACCTGCAAGAGTAAAACTGGCAAATCTCTCTTAACACAAACTTCCAGAAAATGAACAGCTGATATTAATTTTACGCACTTTAAGATATTTGAGTATGAATGTGTGTGAATGAATGTGTGAACATGTTCAAGGTTAAATTGTCAGCATGCTATATAAAACAATGGATAAATTTATACTTAAACACAAAGGCAATTGGGTAAATCTAAGCTTAAAACTTCAAGAAAAGTATTAGCTTTGAATGTTTTACAATGTCTCAAAGGTTTTTACATTGTGTTAAAGAGAAATTGGTAAAAAGTATTTTTCTAAACAGCCAGAAATCTGCATTTAAAAAAATCTGGTTTTGTAAAGCATAGAGCTGTTTACATTGTAAACATTGTATCCTGTTTAGCCCAGAGGTATTAGGGAATTTGAGATTTATTACCTTTAGTTAAAGTTTGGAGACATGTATTAGAGATTTAAATGTAAAATTGTTCACTTATGTCAGAAACTTTGCCTATCTGTCTTTTCTTGCAGACTGACACTGGAAATCTGATGATAAGATAAAAGAAAAAAAAGGGGTAGATAAGGAAACTAAGTCCAGACGTAGACTCTTGGTGCACTGATGTTTGTAATTCTTGCATTAGGGAAAAACTGTTATTTGAGATTAAACTGTTGATGGAGTTCTAGGCAGTGATAATCTAAACTGAAGAATGAAACAAAAAGCCTCTTCTAAAGGCAAAGGGAGTGCCTTGGGCCCTAGGGGGCCTGGAGGCAAAAGGAGTTCCTTGAGCCTTACAGGTTTTTCAAATGCAAATAAAGATCAAAGTGTTAAGAGTTTAAGTTAAAAAGTGTAAAAGTTTTAAAGAAAATTAGAAATGGTTTCTGAACAAAATTTAAAAGTAAAATTGTCCTAAAGTTTTGTTTCAAAAAAAGAAACAAGGAAAATTAGGATTATCAAAATGGTTGCTTAATTGCTATTTCAGCTTACTCTTGTAAGTTACTTCATAGCAATCTCCAGCAGGCCCATGGAGAAGGACAGCAGATCCTCATTCAGATGTAAGTTTGGCCCTCACCAAGTTCTAGGTAAGATCATGCTTAGAGAGTATTTTTGAGTTGACCACCTTGTTGCTTCTAATTGGAGTAAAGTGGCCTTTAGTAGGACTCATTGATCTGAAAGCTGCAGTTTTGAGCCTGCCCGGGCAAAGCAAAGTCCCTGTGAGACTATGGTGTCTAATCTGCCAGCAGGATGCTCGGACAGAGTTGCTTTGGAGCTTGAAGTGGCAGAGTGCTAGCTCTGAGCTGAAAAGCTGGGGGGAAGCCCTCAAGCACCAAGCTCGGGACTCACAGTGGCAGGGTGCTAGCCTTGAACTGGAGAGTTGAGAGACAGCGGCCAGACCCTGTGTTCAAATCCAGCAACCAACAAAGTGAAATGCCAATGGGATGTTTATCCCGGTGTGAAGAAACACTATTGGGATGAAAGTGATAAAGAATCCAGAAAGCTTCTGCTTGAATGGCAGAGATGGTGTCAGATCCTAGAGTCACTTGTGCTTGATCATTCAAATTAATCAAAGCCAGGAGGTCATGGAATAGTTTGTAAGCATGCCTTACTAACGCCCGTGCCTTTCATAACTGGGCAGGAACTTATCAATCTTCTGTGATAGTGGGTAGTTTAAAGTACTAATTGAGAAAATTTTCTATTTGACACCAGCCACAAATTCAGGAGTTTGTGGATCTGGGGCTTGTGTCTCTATTAATCTGTTTACATCTGACAACTGAAGCATTGTTAAGGTTGCAGAGATTTAGTTCCCCAGACAATCAAGAAAATGCCTTTGCAAATGGGTGATAAGAAAGCTACACTATTGTAGCCAAAGATGGTTTGTGCAGTTGTTAAATGTTAAATATGATCTCTAGTTTGGAGCAAATTATTGTTCCTGATATCTAATCCTTACAACCCCTTTATAAAACAGGCTAGGCTTCTTAAGGTCCTTGGTCAAGCACAGAGACAAGGTCCCTGACTCAGCTTGAAGAAGTCACAGAAGCTGAATCTCTGCCCATCAATCCCCTTTAGATGAAGGGACCATAGTCATTTTTGGAAAATGAGACAGGATAAATTAGAGGTATTGGAAAGAGTAGAAATTGCAATTTTGTTTCTTTTAAAATAAAAACGGGGGATATGTTGGGACCCAGAGTGGAATCAAACTGTACCTTGATTTGCATCAGATAATTGCTTTATTGTCTTATTGTTTTCTGGCTTTATTCTGTTTTAATGACCTGAGATTTAGCATATGAATGTAACAACTTGAAGTTCACCGGTTTCAAGAAGGGATATAAGCCTTGAGTTGATAATAAACAGGGCTGCAGTCTTTACCTGGGCTGCAAACCTATCGGACCCCATGTGTTTGTCTTTCTTCTATTTTTTCCAGTCCCTGCCACCTATTTCAGGAACCCCAATTTGTTGCCGGTAGGCCCTGGCATGCTCCCGCATCCCTCTGTCATTGTGGTTGTTCCTGAAACATAGTGAGAGCTCTGGGTACAGTCTGAATACAAATGATATCTATATTGATAGAGTCACCTGCTCTTTAATCTGATAGTCTCAACCCTAGTATTTCTTAAGTAAGAGCTCACAATAGTGAGGAATCTCTCCCCACCTTTTTATTTTTCTTTTCTTTTTTTGATTTTGTTTTTTTTGGTGTTGTTGGTGTTGTTGGTGTTGACTTGCTTGTTTGTTTTTGGTTTTTGTTTCTCTGTTTTTTCGTTCTGTATTTTTTTTGTGCTTGTTGTTGTTTTTGTCTTACTTTGGTTTTTTTTCTTTCTTTCTTTTTAAAATTTTTCATCATTGAAATCTCCTATATCTACCTCCCTCTTTTCTTGATATATTTTTATTATTACCCTTCTTACTTTCATAAATTTTATCTAATCCTTTCCAAACTTTGTACTCAAATATGCTACCTGCTTATCAACTTAGGTCAGTTATCCTTATGCTATACCTTTTCTTCATTACTATAATAATCTTACACTCCTACGTTATTCCCCTCGTACCTCCCCTGTTATCTCTCATACTATTTTTCTATCTCTGGTCCTCTGTTCATCTTTCAACCCTTATAATGCATGGATTTACACTTGATGGTTATTGAGCAATACTGTATATCTAGGTGTTCAATTATAATCTAGGTCCACAGGGACCTAAATACAATAGAGATTTGATTGAGAGGCTTATTGTTTTGGTCATAAATCGGTTATCAGTGGTTGTATTACACTGGTCTGTAAGTGCACAAAAAGAAAGAGTGATAATACCGATCAAAAATTGTGAACATCTAGTGTCTCCCAGCTAAAGAGGTCTAGGTTAGATATATCTGAAAATTTATAATCTAGTTTATCATTAGTCTTGCTCCCATTTTCAAATGGGCAGAACAAGAAACTCAAGAAAAATGTCAAATCAAGGAATAACATCCCCCACATAATATAAAGAGACAATGGAACAGTCATAGGCAAACCTAAAGGATAGTTTCCAAGCGCTATACAAATGCAATTGATAAATATCCTTAATGGAAAATGTGAAAGTATGAAGAAAGAGATAAGGGAGGAAGCCATAGCTAAACAAGAAGAAACTATAAACAAGGTGATTTGTGAAAAAGGAGAAGCCATAAAGGAGGCCATAATAAAGATTTTTCAAAGAAAGATAGATGAATTTACAGAATCCACAAACAAAAAGGTGAGCGAACTCCAGCAAATGTCCAAATAGTATAAAGCTACTGAGCTAACCACTCAAATGGAAATCAAGGAGTTACAGAAATCCATACATGATCTAAAACAAGAGATGCACGTCATCAAAAATGAGCAATTACAAGCAATGGAGATGAAGAATAAAGTAGATAGCTTTGATAGCAGATTATACAATGGAGAAAAGAGAATTTTTGGGGTTGAAGATAATTTTGTTGTTAAAGAGAAAGAACAGAAAATAAGTCAATTCAAATCTAGGAAATATGAGAAAACGCTACAGGAGTTCAAAGATACAATTAGGAAGCCTAATTTAAGGCTAATTGGTACTGATGAGGGTCTGGAGAAAGAGATCAATGGTATTGGAAATATACTTCAGGGAAACATTCAGCCATGTTTAAGCAAACTATTGTTTGTCTATTCTTTCCTCGGCTATTAATCCATAAATGTAATACATTCTGACCGTATGAAAATATGGAACATCTTCTTTAACATACTTTTTTGTTGTAATTAATAGAAGGGTTACATTATATACACCAGATTGTAGGTGCATTACTTCACAAACATTGATACCCTTTCACATGTCTTGGTCCCCATTTCTTTCCCTCCACCCTTGCTCCACATCTTGTTTACCCCCTTCCCTATCCTATTTCAAATAACCAAATAAGTGTATGTACAATATATCAGATAGCAAGGGAAAGTACTGCAACAGTATGAGATAACCAAGGGAGAGCAAAAGAGAAGAGAGATAACATATTACATTAAAGACAACAATCACTCATTATATGGCTTTTGTTTCTATATCCTAGACACATAAGTCCATATATGAGCATTCTTAAGGGGAAAATGCTAACAAAATGTATGTAAGGATTAAACACCATAGTGAAGTATAGGAAGAAAGTTAGTGTAATTTAAATATAGAATAATATTTATAATTCTAGACACTCAGGAAGCTGTTGACTGGTGATCACAGTTTGAATACAACCTGAAAAAATATTCTTATCTCTAATTTCCCAGCAAATAGCCAAATGTGATGTTGGTGGTTGAAGTGATATAGCCCCAGTTTTAATCAAACACCGAGGGATGATAGCCAGGTTTTAAGTTCAAGTTCCAGGACAAGTAATCAAAACACACATTTTAGCAAAGAATTATGAAAGAAAAAGTAAAAGAAGAGGCAACAGTAAAATTATAGTAGTGGAAATGATGAGATAAGTCCAGACTAATTAAAAAGCATCAAAAATACGCAGATTGAAATTTAATGAAATTTAAATTTGCTGGTTATGGCTAGAACTATTGAGTGTAGCATTATTAGAGAGAGGCATAAGAGGCACTTAGTAAATGAAGTAATTCCCGCCATATGAAGTGATATTTGATAGAAAAAATCAGAGTAGATTTATTCTAAATCTTCTATACATTTGAATAATCATGTTGGTTTCATATTAAGAGGGTTTGTTACTCCCAGTCCATGTTTTCCCCTGGAATCCATGCAGAAAATTTCTATCTGTTCTTTATAAGCTGATGTAGCATTTGGGGACAACGATGCAGCCCAGGAGCCCTGCACTAGAGACCAAGATGGAGAAGACCTCTACAGCCACCATAAGCTTCCCCTTGTCACTGTGGTAGACAGGCAGGAAAGTGAGCCAGACACTGCAAAATACCAGCATGCTGAAGGTCAGGAACTTGGCTTCATTGAAGGTGTCAAGCAGGTTCCTGGCCATGAAACCACAGTGAAGCTGGCCATAGCTAGGGAGTTCAGGTATACGAGAACCCAGTAGAAAACAGTGAGGGAGTCTTTAGTACACAAGATAATGATGTGGCATTGTTCAGAGTGTTTATCTGTGTCAATGAATGCAGGAGAGATTCCCAGCCAGATTCCACAAAGAGTCACTTGGATCAGAGTGCAGATGGGAATAATGAAGTTAGTTGCCCCTGATACCAGCAGCCACATCATCCTTCTCCCAGAAGAAGTGGCATTGAAAGCCAGAACTACAGTTAAAATTTTAGCCAAGACTGCCGAAACAGTTACAGTGAATGCAACTCCAAATGTGGTTTGTTGGAGAATGCAGATGACTGTGTTGGGATGGCCAATAAACAGCAAAGGACAGAGAAATCAGAAGATGAGGGAGATGAGCAGGATGTAGTTGAGAGCCTGGTTATTACCCTTGACAATAGGGGTGTTCTGATGTTTCACAAACACCCCAAGAACAACTGCTGTTAGTGTAGAAAAAACAAGAGATATGTATGTTAAGCCATCCCTATAGGCTCTCCATAACCCAGGATATTGTGGCTCTTTGGAAGCACTTGTTTCTCTCTCTTGGCATACTGATGATCTGGGCAACTCACACATTGCTCCACATATGGTGCAGAACTCAGGCAGTATAAAGAATTTAAAAGGAAATTAATAAATCCTTATGTAGATATATTTTTGACATGTCAATAATTACTAGCAAAAACAATATTTTTACTAAATATTATATGGTATGCTCATTAATATTTTTATATCTAATATGTTCTCATATTGATTGCCACAATCCAAGTTGAAGTTGTTTACTTGAGATGACTAGCATGCACATTGTGTCTTGCATATCTAATAACCTAACAATAATTCTCTATATTTCTTCATGCTCCCCTCATAATTCTCATCCTTTCGTGCACAACTCAATGTATTCAACAAGGTGAATAGGAAAGCTTGTACTCTTCTGTATGTCTATGTGCAACATGAATACTTGCTCTGTGGCCCTTCCTTGCAGTTATATTTGTCTCTGCTACTCACCTGTCATGCAGTAAGGAACCCAGAACCAAATCATTTATTGAAGGTATAAATTCATGATATGTACCACATTTGTAGCTTCTTCTTACATCAAACCTGACCAAACACTTGCTATATTTTAAGAACATATCTGCCCACAAGAAACAAAGCTTTGGAACATCTGTGATTCCTTTATAATATAAAAATAATCTGGGAGAACTGAGACCTTGTAATTAAAAGAGTTTTTCACAAAGTATGGCAGAGATCAAATTTAAATTACGGAGTAGTTGAATAAACATTAATAAAATAGACTCCAGAAAAAGGTAATTGTATATGTAATTCAGAATCCACTGTATTTTTTTCAAAAAGCAGTATTAGGGGCCAGCAGTTTTGCCTAATGCTAGAGTGCTTGCCTGGCATGCATGAAGACCCGGGTTCGATTCCTTGGTACGCCATATACATAGAAAAAAGCAGGATGTGGTGCTGAGGCTGAAGAGCCTTGGAAAACCCAAGGACAGTGCTAAGGCCCTGAGCTCAAGCATAGGACTGGCAAAAAAAGCAGTATCATCCATTGTCACAATTAAATTACTAAGTAAAAGAAGGAAGACTGATTCTTAATGCACAACATTCTCACACATTTGCATGGATTTGGGGGGGCACTAGGCAAGAATATAAATTTCTCTCAAAGGCGAGAACATACCTGTCTCATTAGCAGTCTCATCCTCTGAGTAAGGATTACTGTCAAAGCAACAGGCAGCCTTTTCCTTCTGAGAGCATTTCCTGAATCCAGGAGCACAACTCTCACTGCAGGCAGAGTGAGTAGGCTACAAAAATCAAATGAGTGCCAGTATCTGTTTAGCCTTTTTCCTAATTTTCCCAAAATTCTATTATTTGAAATAATTGGATTATGAAAAATAGTATTTCTACACATATAAATCCAGTCCATTAATTAAATGGTGTTATGGTTTGCACATCATGTGACCAAAAAGGCTTATGTACTATCGGGTTGTTCTGTAGTCTCTTGAACTACTGATAAACATGAACTTTTAAAATTCAGAAATTAATATTGAGAATGTGAATCTTTGTGGAGCATCCTTGAATTCATTTCATTTCATGTCTCCTACTCATCTGTGAAATAGTAAAGAGCAAGGAGGAAGAATTGAAAAATTTTGCTATAAGGTAAAGCACAGAGCTCCCTATTTAAGATCATGTGAACCACAGATATATATTATGTTCTTGCTTTTCCAGTATCTGTACTGTGAGAATCTTTTTCTCACAAAATCAATGATTTCATTCAATGATTCCTTTCTTAAAAATATCTGTGTAGCAGACCAACCTACAATTAAATGAACTCCCACAGAAGAGATCAAAATAAACCATTCAAACACATAAAGTGATCCCTCAGATAACTTATAACAAGTTTAGAATATGGTAAGAAATATGCAAATTGCATTTTTGTTAAATAAATATTTAGAAACAAATTTACAGTTTCTTAGGGGGATGCTGATTCTGGAGCTTGAATTCAGGGTCCAGACACTATAATTGACCTTTTCTTACTCAAATTTAGCACTGTACGATTTCACCAAGAGGTCAAGCTTATTTTATTGGTTATATATTGACAGAGTCTCACAGACCTTGCTATCCTGTTAGGCTTAAAATTCGTCTGTAGTTTTATATCTGAGCAAGGCAGCCTCCTGATTAGATAGGATTACAGGCACCAGTCACCCGCACAAAGACCTGATTTTTTGGTGGATAAATTAAGATAATGGTTGTCCAGGTATTCCTCCTCGGATTGACTTCAAACCTGTGATAGTCAGACCTGAATAGCTACCGTTATAGGAATCACTTGTTCCCATCCAATCAGCTATACATTTTTAGCGTAAAGTTAACGTCTATATCCTTAAAACATTACCGTTAAATGCAAGTCACCTCTGTTGATTCTATGGCCCACTCTATCATATCTCCAATAAAGACAGTTGATGACCATGTAGAACATTTGGAGAAAATTTTCCTATTTTCACATCAAGATCAAGACCTTCTGGAAAACTCCAAATGTTCACAATGTCATATTCTGCCACCAATTTTCTGTTGTCATCTAAAATCACCTGATCTCCACCACGATTGTAAAATAATGATGTTTTCAGAAAATAGTGTATCAGAAAGAGATACATTATTTTACGGTGAAGTATATTCCAAGGTTCAGATAGAAAACCTGAACTGAGAATAGTTCCTGATTTCTTTTAATCTCTGATTCAGAATTCAAGGGCAGAAGAAACATCTAATGAAGTACCCCAGAGGAAAATCTTGGAAGGAGTAAAAATAATATTTCTGAATCTTGATCAATTGGCAAAGGAGTAGAAAGCATTTTTTCAAGAGACTCTTATTTCATATAAATAATAATAAATGAGACATTTCTCATATAGCTATTTCCAGTTTGCCACAAACATAAACTCTATCAGAGTCTATAGTTTGAGTTCCTGAAAATTGTAATACCTACAGTAGAATGCAACTAGGTCACTTACAAATATATATACATACATACAAACACACACACACACACACACACACAAACACACAGACAGACACACACACACACACACACACATATATATATATATATAGTTACACACACATATATATATATAGTTACTGTTGTTCAGCAGACCGTAGAAACTAATAGGAAAGTGTATACATTTGTTCTTTTTCAAAACATTAGTTACAAATATATTGAGACTATTTGTAACTTAAAGAATTTGTAAAACATAGAATTCATTTAGTCCTTCTTATTGGCATGTTCTTCCTTAAGAGCACATGAACACATGTTTAGATTGCTTAACAAACATTTATAGAAGTATAATTTCTTCAGTTTTGGAAAAATATTTGAAATATGTAATGTGATATGGTAAAAAAAAATACCTCTAGGAAGTGACTTGGCTCATAGTTTGAGTCATCCAAAAGAGGCCTTACCTGTACGAGGAAGATAATATCCCTTTCCTATTTCCCATTGTTTGTACTTCTGTTTGATGAAGAAGGAGTTCATGCAGAGCCTGGGCCACAGCATACACAGCGTTGTATATATTGTTAGTGTGTTCGGACATAGTCATGTCAAAAATGTGCCTAGGCAAGCAACCCAAGAAAGCTTCATGAGGACAGTTTTTCCATGTTACAGAGTCAGACTCAAAATGTGTACAATTAAAAGAGAGAGATGACAGCATAGCAAGGAACAAGTCTTTTGGGTATTTGGAAGGGCTAACTGCCTTGACAAAATCTGTGAATCTAGAAAGCTCTGGGGAATGGTGTGAAAAAATATATGGCACATGATATGAACCTTGCATGAATTATATTCTCCTTGTGGTTAAATCCAACTGTGAGTTCATGATACAAACTTTGCCTTTTATTAAATACTACTTAGTACACATCATTAAATTTAGTAGCGATTCATTATCAGCATATATGATGAGGACATTTGCTGAAGTATTATTAATCTGATTATAAAGTGCCATAACTCTAAATGACAGGGTATAGTTTGGGATTGTTAGCTCAAAGGCAAACTCTGATGTTGGCCATCTGTTCTTTCAACTCAGGAACCATCCGCAAACCATTCCCATCTTGTAAAGTTAACAATCCCACCCAGTTCCAGGTGAAGTGAAGCAATAAGGAGACCACGCCAGTAGCTATCCATGTATCCTTTGAGGCCATCTGTTAGAGAGCAGGAAACTTTTGATGGTCACTCAGGGCATGATCAAAAGACCCAAAGGAAAGTTAAAAGGAATGGAAAGTGGATTGTAAAGAATGAGAAAATTTCTATACAACACAATCTCCGTGAGTATACATGTTAAATAATCAGTTAAAGTAAGTAAAAGTTGAGTTTTGTTTTCAGGTTTCAAAAACCATGAAAAAGTGTTTTAGTTCTAGAAGATATTACTTTGCATGTAAATTGTCTTTGGAACTTTGTCACTCATTCTGTCAACTACTTCCTTCTATATCAACCCAATCCATTCTCTGACTTTCCTAGTTCCATTGTCACATATGTACATTGAATATTATGTTCTATTTTCCAACATATATATTCCCTATTCTTCTGACCCCCATGCACAACCCATGATCCCCAACCCCCCCTCAGATAAGATATGACTCATTTATATGGTCTTTGGTTTGTTTTATATTGTTTGTTATTTGATTGGAGAGATTATGCCCTGGAATTTCAGCCCATATGTAACATACTTTCCACATTAATCATATACATATGCGTGTGTGTGTTTGTGTAGACGTATTAATGTAAATTTTATGTTTCTCTGGATTTTTTCTAGTCCTGGGGTTTGAACCCTGGGCCTGGGCACTGTCCTTGAGCTTTCTCAAGGCTAGCACTGTACCATTTGAAAAACAGCACCACTTCTGACTATTTTCGGTGTATATGATACTGAAGAAGTGAACCCAGGTGTTCTTGCATGCTGGGCAAGCCCTCTACTACTAGGGCACCCTCTGGCCCTGTTCTGCATGTATATCCTATTTTATGCTCATGGTTTTATTTAATATTTACATAATAGGAGCCTCACTTACTTCATTCAACATAATAACTTGTGTATGTGCCTCTGTGTGTGTGTGTGTGTGTGTTTCTGTGTGCATGTGTGCACACATGTGTGTTTGTGTTTGCTAGCACAGCTCCACTGACCCTCAGAACCTCATGCATTTTCTTTGCTTTTTCCCTCAAGGTTAGAACACTTTACAAGGGTATACCACACTTTATTACCTGCTTTTTGTTAGTTAATTAGATAATTCCTTTGTAGCTATGATTACAGGTGTAAGAAACCAGCATATCTTTATACTTTTAAGCCATTTCCTTTTAAAGAAAATTATTGATAAGACATAAGATTCCAAATAATTCCTTTGTCTGATCTAAATTTCCAATCCCTTTCCAAAGAATGGGACCATACTCAGCCCATTTCCTTGAATACTCACTCTTCCGTATCATAAAATTTGCTAGATTTGTAAATCTGGTCCCTTATTTTAATTCTCTTCTAACACCTGAAATTGCACCAAATTAGACACCTTTAAATATTGCCCCACTCTTCCTACACTCTCCTGTGGAAACATGTAGAGACCCAGAAGTGTTCCTATCTGTGCAGATGTTAATCCTGATTGTCCTGTAAGTACTGCTATAGACTTGCTGTTGCTCATACAGGAGTAGTTTGGAGTATTGTACTTCCCAAAGAGGCAAATGAAGGGATTTTTAAATGCCATTGGAAATCCAAATTGAATATTGCAGATATGAAATCCCAGAGCCAAATTATGTAATAGAACAGGGTTTTGGTTGATCTCTTCAATAGCAAATGTCAAGGCTAAAACAAACTGGTAGTTCTTGAATATTAAGCTGTGTGATTAGCATAGAAATTTAGGAAAAATTTTTCACAACTTATTATTTTGATGAATAGAATTCTTGCTTCTCTGCCAAGGAATATAAAAGATTACTCCCAATTAACATCAAAAGGGAATGATGTGTCTTATCCTTGTATATATGATTACATAAGGACATTAAGAGAATTTGTTATGAACGCGATTCAGAAGACAACTTGAGTCAAGAAAGACAGCTTGCTTAGTCCCTGCTACCTTACATTTCACAATAAATCTGCTGTGTATTAAACATAAAATAATCTTTCATGAAAAGCAATTTTGCCCTGCAAATAATACATTTTTATTTATTTAATGATTCTTACCTTTTTTTGTTATTGTGTTGATATGTGGTGGGATTAGTTACATAAATCAGGAAGTGAATCCAAGAATAATTCTTTTTGAACCATCTCTCCCCTTTTGTTGCTCTCTCCTGGTTTTCCTTCCTGTCTCCACCCACAAGATACACACTTCACTTCCCACATAGTGTCTAGTGAGTAACACAGTTTACTTTTCAAGTTTTTCTACCATTTATGTAGAACAAAAACGGTTATGTAGAATAAACAAGGTTAAAGGAAATGAAAACAAAAATAGTAAGAATGGCAACTGAAATATCTGTTGTCTCATTTTTTTGGAGTTAATTTCATAGAATATTATTTTATATGATCAATTGAACATATCTCCTAAGGCTTTTTAGACCACTCCATTAGGTATGACCCTTTAGCCTCTGTGTGTGAATGTTTGGAATACTATATGATTCACCAGAGACACCAAATATACTTTTGTCTTTCCCTTGTAATAAGTCACTCAAGTCTGTGAAAACTCTTGTGTTTTGAATCAAAGTTTGTGTTATGTGGTTATATGGCAGGCCAGGCTCATTAACAAATCTTCACTTTTAGAGCATGTTTCAAATGTAAAGTATCACTTAAGCAAGAGCCTATAGAAAGCTGTACTAGCAGACCCAAATTATTGAACAGCTCTACCTGCCAGATCAACCAGAAAAAGAATTTATATATCAGGCCAGTGAATTTTATTTTTGTTTATCTAATGATACAAAATACTTTTATCCAACTTTCAGTATTTCCTTATAGAGAAAGGAGCCTCCAACATGTAGGAAGAAGAGAGAATTGTAAGTAAGCTTTACATTGAAATCCCAGTGCCATGGTCACCACTGTAAAATGCAACGATAACTACTGTCTTCCTAATATATTTATCAGTTGAGAAACTGGAATGAAAATAATAGATGAGTAAAGATGATGTAAATATCATTTTTCTTTCCTTCATCTGTGCAAGGATTTGTGTGAATACACACACATTATGAAGAAATTAATATTAAATCAAAACACATTTTTAAAGAGGAATCAATGGAGGCAAGATAGAAATGCAAGAGAGAGGATGAATTTGCTCTAAAAATGCGTATGTATATGTCACATTTCAAAATGAGTGATTATCATTCTCATGATATATTCCAAGAAGAAGAAAATAATGAGTGTGAAGAAAAACTAATTAAACATACACATGTGGAGCAGCAACCTGACAACATTATTTCAAAAACCAAACATTTCTGTTTTGGTGATTCAGTAAATGGTTATGAAAGCAAAAGTTGAAATGATTTTTATTATAAGTAATGACAAAATTTGAAATTCCCAGTGCATAGAAGGTTGCTTCCATAACCTGTCTAAAGCTGAAAGGTCATCAAGTATTTAACCAAGACATCTACACATCTACAGCAAGCTGCCTTATATGTATACACGTTTATGGAAGCTTCTCTAGATTAGAAGAGTAAAGAGAGCGGTAACTATTACATGGACCTATGTCTGTAACAGCTGGTTCTTCACTAGAAACCACAGAAGCAGAAGAGCATGGTAAGACATGTATTCAGATAAAAATTTAAAAAAATATAAGGCAAAACTCTAAGGTAAAATTACAGACTTATCACCAAGATCCCTATACTTAGCAGAAATATCATTTCAATATGAAGGTTAAATGGATAATGATATTCCCAGACAAGACAAGTTAAGAGAATATATTTCACCAGACCTGTACAAGATATATGAAATTATCTTGTCCAATGGCCGAACTATTTACAAACAAGAAGAATATACAAGAATGCATCAAACTTACTAGTAAGAGTTTGTATACAAGAGAGCTGAGAATACTTTAACATTGTAAATATGCTAGAAAATCACACACATTTTTTGCAAGGGGTAAATATTAATATAACTATATTTGGACATTTTTATAGAACAGCATAAAATTAGATGTCCAATATTACAAATGATGGGAAGATTATAATGCCATTGCAGATTTGTTTGCCTTTAATGTTTCATCTTAATATCTTAAATGAAAAATTTTCACTGTAACATCTCTGTTATTTACTTATGTATTTTGATTGCTTTTTTGATTGTTTTCTCTTTTTCTCTCATCCCCATTACTACCTCAGATTATTATAATTATTCAAAAATAATTTTCTGTACTCCTAATTACCAGCACATCTATAATGTAGAAATTAAAATTCCGAATCCAGAAATCATCACATACATGGAAACAAAGCCAGTAGTGGTGGTGTGGCTCACGTGGTGTGATTCTAGCCTTGAGACAGTCCAAGGACAGTACTCAGGCCCTGAGTTCAGTCCCTAAAACTGGCAAAAAATATATTCCCCAAGAATACACACTGCTGTGTGTCGGGACTGAGTGCCAGCCTGGATAAGAAACGTTCTTATTTGTAATCCATTCACATTCGTGCTGAATCTACATCGCTATAAAACCAAACAGCCAGTTTTCATGCAAAAGTTCTGTAAAGCAGAGGTAGACACTCACAATCACAGCTAGATTTCTTTAGCAGAAAATCTATGAAAGAGGAGGCAAATTTAGTTCAAATGTAGTGTGCTCATGTATAGAACTGTCAGAACGAACTACTTCGTAATGTCATTCGTAGTAACAGCATCTGCGGTTATTAGTTTTCTTGTTCCTGGCCATTCTACCTGGAGTGAGGTGGAATATTAGAATTGTTTTGATTTGCATTTCTTTTATGACCAGAGCCATTGAGCATTTCTTCATGTTTATGTAGGCCCTTTTTATTTATTCTTCAGAGAAGACTCTCTTTAACCTTTGGCCCATCTTTTAATGGGATGGTTGATTTTTGGAGACAATCATGTGATTTTTGTCCTTGCTCCTGATTTTGTGTTGAATTATATTAATTGATTTGTGTATGTTGAACCAGCTTTGCCTCCCTGTGATGAATCCTCTTTCATCATAGTGTATAATTTTTTTTGATGATGGGCTGTAGATGTTTGGCCAGTATTTTGTTGAGAAGTATTGCATCAAGGTTCATCAAAGAAATGGGTCTATAGTTCTCTGTCTTTGATGAATCTCTGTCTGGTTTGAGGATGAGGGTTATAATGGCTTCATAGAATGAGCTTGGTAAAGAGCCTTCATTTTTAATTTCATTGAAGTGCTTGAAGAGTATTGGTGTAAGCTCTGCTTTGAAGACCTTATAGAATTCAGCTGTGAATTCATCTGGCCCTGGGCTTTTCTTAGGTAGAAGGTCTCTTATGTTAATATTGGCTAGAAATTCATCGATTTCTGCTAGATTCTCAAATTTGTTGGCAAAAAGGTTTGAGAAATATTCCCTCATGATACTCTGGATCTTGGTAATTTCTGTCGTGATATTACCATTTTCGACTGTATTTTGTTTATTTCAGTAGGCTCTCTTCTTTTATTGGTAAGATTTGCTAACATTCTGTCAATTTGTTAATTTTTTCAAAGAACAAAATCCTTGTTCGTTGACTCTTTCTATAGCTTTTTTTGGGCTCCAATTCATTTAATTCTTCTTTGATTTTTAATAATTTGCTTCCTTCTACTGGGATTCGGGTTGGATTGTTCCGCTTTTCCCAGGAGCTTGAAGTGACACATTAAATTGTTGGTTTTCGATTTTTCCAATTTGTTATTGTAAGCACTCAGGTTTATAAATTTTCCTTTGACTACTGTCTTTGCTGAGTCCCAAAGGAGCTGGTATTTTGTGAGCTCCTTTTTGTTAAATCTCATAAACTGTTGGATTTTTGTTCTGATATCCTTGATGACTCATTGGTGATTCAACAATGTGTTGTTCAGTCTCCATGACTTACAGTGTTTTTATTGGTGCAGATGGGTTTTTAGTTCCAATTTGATGCCCTTGTGGTCTGAGAGAGTGGAGGGAATAATTTCAGTGCTTCTAATTCAGCACAGGTTTGTTTTATGCCCTAAAATGTGGTCTATTTTGGAAAATGTTCCCCGTGCTGCTGAAAGAAAAACGTATATTGTGTTGTTGCTAGGTGGAATAAACTCCAGATGTTTGTTAGATCTGGTTGGTCTATACAATTGTTCAAATCTAAGGTTTCTCTGTTGAGTTTTTTCCTGGTTGATGTGTCGATAGGTGAGAGTGGTGAGTGAAGTCACCAACAATCTGTGTGTTTCGATCTAGGTATGTTTTCAGTGAAAGTAAAGCTTGCTTGATGAAGTTCGTTGTTCCGAGATTAGGTGTGTAGATATTTAGGATGGTTATGTCCTCTTGGAGGAAAGACCCCTTTAGTAGCGTGTAGTAACCTTCTTTCTTTGTCTTTTCTCACTAATTTAAGTTTGAAGTCCATTTTATCTGATATGAGGATGGCAACTCCAGCATGTTTATGGGGGCCATTAGCCTGATAAACTTTCTTCCAACCTTTCACTTTCAAAGATGTTTGTTTTTTGGGTAAGATGTGTCTCTTGAAGACAGCAGAATGATGGACCTTGATTTTTGATCCAACTAGACAGTCTATGTGGTTTAATTGGGGAGTTAAGTCCATTGATATTGAGAGTCAGGATTGAGAACTATTTATTAGTTCCTGCCATTTTAGAAAGCTTTCATTGGGCCCTGTGTCTTGACAGTTCTTGTGGTACTTAGATGGTATCAGTTTTAGGTGCCATTTCTTTCTCTGTATTACATTTGTGTTGGTTTTATATGTGTAGAACATCTTTAAGAATTTTCTGTCATGTTGATATGGTTGCCATGTACTGTTGAAGCTTTTCCCGGGAATGGAATATTTTTTACTGTTTCCTCATTTATCAATGAGAGCTTAGCTGGGTACAGAATTCTTGGTTGGTAGTTATTTGGCTTCAGGGCATGACATACATCCTTCCAATCTCTTCTTGCTTGCATGGTCTCCGCTGAGAAATCTGGGGTTGTTCTGACTGGTTTGCCTTTGTACCTGATTGATCCCTTCACCCTGGCTGCCTTTAGGATCCTTTCTTTGGTCTCTATTGATCCAGTTTGTATTATACTGTGGTGGTGGGATTTTGTTTCTGGTCAGGTCTGCTTGGGGTTCTAAAAGATTCTTGTATTTGGATGGGCCTGTCTTCCAGATATTTGGGAAGTTCTCTGAGATGATTTCCTGAAGTATATTTCCAGTACAATTGACCTTTTTCTCTAGAACCTCCTCAATACCAATTAGCTTTAAAATAGGCTTCCTAATTTTATCTTGGATCTCCTAAAGCATTTTCTCATATTTCCTAGATTTGAATTGACTCATTTTGTGTTCTTTCTCTATAACAACTAAATTATCTTCAACTCACAAAATTCTCTCTTCTCCATGGTATAAACTGCTTTGTACTTTATTTTCAACTCCCTTGCTTCTAATTGCTCATCTCTTGTTTCATCTCTTGTTTTAGATCATGTATGGATTTCTTTAGCTCCTTAATTTTATTTGAGTGGTTATCTCAGCAGCTTTATTCTCTTTGGACATTTGTTGGATTTTGGTTAACATTTGGTTTTGGATTCTATGAATTCATCCATTTTTCTTGGAAAAACCTTTATTATGGTGTCCTTTATGGCTTCCACTTTTTTATATATCACCTTGTTTATGTTTTCCTCTTGTTTAGCTATGGCTCCCTCCCTTATCTCTTTCTTTATGTTTTCACACTTTTCATTAATGACGTTTATCAATTGCGTTTGTATAGCACTTGGAATACTCTCCTCTAGATTTGCCACTGATGGCTTCATTGCCTCTTTATATTTGGAGGGAGGTGGTATTCCTTGATTTGACAATTTTCTTGAATTTCTTGTTCTGTCCATTTGAAAATGGGAGCAAGATTAATACTAAACAATTTACAATTTTTCAGATAGAATGAACCTGGACCTTTTTAGTTGGCTGACAATAGATGTTCACACTTTTAGATTGGTAATATCACTCTCTCTTTCTTTTTGTGCACTTACATACAAATCTAATACAACCACAAGTTACCGATTTATGACCAAATCAGTAAGCCCCTCAATCCAAAATGTATTGTATTTAAGTCCCTGTTAACCTAGAATATAAAGGAACACTTAGATACACAGCATTGCTCAACAAACATCAAATGTAGATGCATGCATTATAAGAGTTGAAGGATGGACAGAGGACCACAGATAATAAAATAATATGAAATACAATAAGGGAGGTAGGAAAAGAATAATGCAGGAATGTAAGTTATTATAGTAATGAATAAAAGGTATAGTGTAAGGATAATTGATCTCGGGTGATAGACAGGTATAATATTTTTGTTCAAAGTTTAGAAGAACTTAGATAAAACTTAAGAAAATAAGAAGAGTAATAAGAAGAATGTATAGTGAAGAGAGGGAGGTAGATATTGGAGATTTCAATGATATAAATTTTAAAAAGAACAAAGAACCAAAACAACAACAAAACAAAACAAAAGATAACACAACAAAAAAGGAAAAAAAAAGGTTGAGGGAGATTCCTCAGTATTGTGAGTTCTTACCCAAGAGATTCTAGGGTTGAGAACCAGGAGATTAAAAAGCAGGTGGCAGTATCAATATAAATATTATTTTTCTTTAGACTACATGCAGATCTGTCACTGTGTTTCTAGGAATGACCTCAGTTGCAGAAGGAATGTGGGAAAAGAGATGAGAAAAAGAAAAAGAAAAAAAAGGAACAAATCATAACGTTTAATAAAAGGTGTAGGTAAAATAGCAAAGAGAAAATAAGAACTCCTAAAAATGCAAATGAATAGGGGTATTCTTCAGGTTTTTTTTGGGGGGGGCATGAGGGCAGGGTAGGAAACTTGTGTCTCCACTAAATTCGGGATCCAAACACTTCAAAAAGTCTTTTTCACTTCTGATTTGGCTTTGCTGTTTTTGGATCAGATTGCTTGATTGGGAAAAGAAAGCTGAAAGATTTGCGGGCAGCATTGTTGTTTTTGTTTTGTTTTGTTTTGTTTTTGTTTTTGCCAGTCCTGGGCTTAAGCTCAGGGACTGAGCACTTTCCTTGGACTTTCTCAAAGCTAGAGCTCTACCACTTGTGCCTCACCACCACTTCTGGCTTTTTTCTATGTATGTGGTACTGAGGATTTGAACCTGAGTCTTCGTGCATGCTAGGCAAGCACTCTTCCACTAGGCCCAACTCCCAGCCCCTTGTGGGTGGCTTTGTTTACCAGGTCTGTGGTGCAGCACTAGGGACAGCCTTCAGAAGCACCAGGGTCAGATTTCCGGTTAAGGTATCCCTGGGAAATCCTATGCCAGTTAGAATGGTGGCACTGCCAGCAACACCACTCAGGCTCCAATTGCTTTGACCAGGTCTTTGCCAGCAGTCAAGATGGTCCTGCTCTCAGCTGGTGCATGAGTGGGCACCCTTCGAATCCCGTTCTGTGAGCCCAAGTGGAAAATTCTCCTCAGAGGTACTCACAAATTGCTGGATTCTCCAGTTCCATGATGCTTGCATCTCCGTGCATGGCCGGGTGTCTGCTCTTGGCTCCTGCAGGCTCTGTGTGCCTCTGTCTGCATTCAGCAGTTCTGTGACAATCAATTTTTGGTAGAGAATTGTCCCATAGGCAGCCAGAACTTGTTCCTTGGTGGGAGTTCAGAACGACTCACACTGAACCGCCGCCATCTTCCGCCGATCTCCTCCTCATTGAAGTAATTTCTATATTATTATCTAATGTAATTCCAGGAAAGAAATATGGATTAATTTCAGATCTTCTATCACATGACCATTCACATTAGTCATGTAGGGTAGGCTTTGTTCTGCTAGGATGTGTTTTATATTGAAGCAATGGACAGAATTTCTTTCTGGTCTTAACATGATGAGGTAACATTTGGGAGCAAAGATGCAGCCTAAGAGCCCTGCACTGGAAGCCAAGATAGAGAATATCTTCACAGCTACCACGATCTTCCCCGTGGTGCTATGATATACTGGCAGAAAATTAGCCTGGACACTGCAGAACACCAGCATGCTGAATGTTAGGAACTTGGGTTCATTGGAAGCATCAGGTAGGTTCCTGTCAAGGAAAGCTACAGCGAAGCTTGCCAGGGCCAGGGAGCCAAGGTATCCCAGAACACAATAAAAAGCAGTGAAGGAACCTTCATTGCACACGATGAGGATGTGGCCATATTCATAGTGTGCATCGGTGTCAATGAAGGAGGAGAGGCTGTGACCCAGAATCCAGAGATTGCCACCTGGGTAAGGGTGCAGAGGAGAATAATGAAATTAAGAGCCCCTTATAACAACAGCCACTTTATTCTTTTTGCTAGAGAAGTGACCTTGAATACTTGGACCACAGACATAGTTTTTGCGGGCACTGTGGAAATTGCTAAGGTGAACACAATTCCAAATGTGATCTGCTGCAGCATGCAGGTGATTGTGTTGGGATGGCCAATAAACAGAAGGGAGCAGAGGAAACAGTACATAAGGGAGATGAGCAGGATGTAGATGAGAGCCTGGTTATTGGCCTTAACCATTGGAATGTTGTGGTGTTTCATTAAAACTCTTAGAACAATAGAAGTGAGAACAGAGAAGCAAACAGTCATACGGTCCAGGGCTAACCCTAAGGTTTCTCCATGAGCCATGAAACTTACAGATTTTAGGAGGCAATGGTTTCTCTCTGGGTTGGCATATTGATTATCTGGACACCTCACATATCTAGTGAGGTATATGAATTATCATTAGCCTGTGTTCCACAGTTTCCTTTCTTCAAAGGAAATTTGGCAATCACGATTTAGAGGTAAATTTAACATGGCAGTATTTATGATGATAAAAGCAAGAATTCTCAGATACTTCAAGAAAAATCTGCTATTTTATTTCTATCTCACTCTACCACAATAATTCACCTTGATTCCTGTGTTCTATTTTTTAGTGTTAAGAAACATTTCCGGATCTTTATTAAGTGAATAAATAAGCAAGAAGGCAAGCAAAGAAGCACATGGACAAGCAGAAAGCAGGGAAACACTCTGTCAGAGTTTCGGTGCTGTCAAAGGGAGAGAGACACCATGCTCTGTTTTTTACTTTCTGAATGCAACTCCTTTTTACCTTTAGTTATCATACATAGTGATATTGTGATAGTTTTGTAATTTCTAGTATCTTGACAATAATTATTACAATTTATGATGCTACAGTATTAATGTTCTTTACTGTATACACAAATCAGTGAACACCATTCAAAATTATCGATAATAAAACTTATACTTTCCTATGTTTTGGCTAACATTAATAGAAGCCTTTTAGCCCTCCCTTAAATTTCGCACGTTATATTTCTCACCTCACGTACTGTATAACAAGAACCAAAGAACTCATTAAAGCTCTGTAGTCATGTTAGGTAGGCATAACACTTGTATCTACTTCGTTAAGTAAACTCAGCTTTGTGATCACTTGCTCTGTGGAAACAGCAGTTGTAAGCAGTGGGAATAAATTTTTATGGGTTTTATTGTAGTTGAAACCTAATTTTAAAAAAAAAACATGGAGACACTATTCTAAATAATACTTCACATTATTTTTGATAGAGGTTCAACTCAATTTGCTGAATAGAGAGAGGAGAGAATTTCTTGAAATAAACACCTATACATTCAAACCCTACATTTTGTGTTATTATAAAAAAGCAGTTTTCCCAAGTTCCAGTGGCTCAGGCCTTATGGAAACTTAGAAACATATTTTCAAGATCTCAGTTTGAATTCAGTGGGAAAGAAAATTCTGTGAGAATAATTCTCAATTAACTAACAAATGGGCTGTGAGTAGAATTGTGCCTCAAGTGTTAGAATATTAACCTTGAGTAAAAAAGATTAGGGACAGTGCCCAGGCACAAGACACAAACACACAACACACAACGCACACACACACAACACACACACACACAATACACAAACACACACACACACACACACACAAGCAAAGAAGAAATATCTTAAGGAAAGAACTATTTTTTTCCTACCATTGTAATTTAGAACTATTTTTATCAAGTTAGATGAATTGAGAAAAATGTGGAGAGTTGGAGAATGACTACATAGGACATATGCTTTCCAGTCACATTAGCAATTTCATTCTCTGGGCAAGGGATGCAATCAAAACAACAGGCAGCCTTTCCCTCCTGGGGTGATTTCCTGAATCCAGATTCACAACTGTCACTGCAAACTGAATGAGGTATCTGAGAAAAAGAAAGGAAGAAAGATATCAGTAGCTTCTAAGAAATTATCTAGAAATCACAAATGTTCACTCTTGTGAAATAATTCAACTGTCAAGCATAATACTTCGTGCCTAAATCTAACCATTACTTTAAATTCTGCTATAGATTCCAAAATAAAAATTCCACATAACTTGTATACTAGTCTTGACATTCAGCTTATTGAACTATTTAGGAAAGTGGAGCTTTTAAAGATAATGGTGAAAGAGTATGTCTTTCTAGCCAACACTATGAAACTTCCTTGAGTTTATGTCATTGTATGTTGTGTCTTGCTCATATGTGAAATACTGAAGCACTATGAGGAAGAACCCAAATTGAAGCTTTCAAAGCATGCTCGAAATCACAGATATCATTTTTATAGTGATATATGTACCCTAGGCCCTTCATATCTTTCTTTATGCTTCTCAGTTACCATGTGATGAGATTGTTCTTTTTTTGGACAAGAAATCCAACAAACACTCTAGATACTACCCAAGTAATGGCAGCCACAAAAAATCAAGCTCTGTATTACCAGTATCTGCCAACATAAATACACACCAGGCAGTAGGAAATGAATTTTATTTCTGGTCCTCTGTTCAGCTCTAGGTACAGATGAGACATTGTTAGGCCAGCTTCATTGTAAGAAAATCCTGTGATCTTCATTAACAAAGACTTCATTAGTGTCTGTGAATTGATGCTCCTCAGAGGTCTACTAATTGATGAGCTTTGGGAATTTCTAAGCCTCTCATGTCATTCAGATATTTCAAAACTATGGAGATAATGGTTACATTCTAGACCTGAAACCCTGCTTTCTGACCTCACAAAGCATAAACATTAGAATATGGCAACATAAAGAATAGAACTCCCATTTCTATGCTCCTGGAATGCATAAGACTTGGCATGTCTCCTAATAGGTCTGTGATCTTCATGTATTTGTCTGTTGAAGCAGTCCCAAGATAGCGCTTTGATTTGACTATTCAGGTCAACATTAGAAATTTCATTATTGTGTGCTTTAAGTAAATAAACTGTCTTGTTTGAATTGGCATCACATACAAATACAAATTCATGTCCCATGTTAGCTAAAAAATGCACAGGTGAAAGGTGATTCTAAGTGACCCATCATCTGCACAATGAATTGCCACATTTGCTGGATTTAGTCTGGAATTTGGAAGTCATACAGTGGCACAGATTTATAATGTAATTTAGAAATCAGTGTCTGTGCTTTGAGTGGATGAAATTGTCAAGTGTGGACTTTGTCTGTGTGCATGAAAATGGTGGCCACTGCTTTCCCTATGGACATATGTGATGGGACTATGTGGTTGTCAGCCAATGCCCTCACCAACACATTCTACCATGAACAGTCAAGGAAAACATGAATATGCCCTACTGCTGAGGAGTTCTTCCATTTTTGACAGAGGAATTCATTTTATTTGTTTTCAAGAATTCCAACAAGCCCTCTACATAGCATTCAGGTAAAGATATGTACAAAGTCAAGCAACATCTTGCCATTACATTATTTTCTGTCACCAAAGATTCCCCTTTAACAGGCCAACTAACCACTGAATGACTTGCCCACAAAAGTGATCAAATGAACCTTTCAGCTTTATAAATTGATACTCAGGAATATTGTCACAAAGATGGAAACTTGTTAAAGCAAGCTTTATCTTTGATTATACATCAACATTCCCAAACTTACTGGTCCTTTCCTCCCAAGACTAAAGAATAAGAAAATTTTTGAAGTTGGATATACTTAAATGTACAATGGTAGGGCATAAATGAGAAAGAGGGGCATAAATTTCATATTTTTGCTTACTTCTCTGTAATTGAAATTTGATGATTTTTATCAAACCCACCTCGGTACTTCCTAAGGCCCACCCTATCCTATATTCCGATAATGACAGCTGATGACCATGTGGGGCATCACTTTACGTTGAAGACCTTCTGGAAAATTCCAAATGTTATAAATATAATACTCGGCCTTTAATTTCTTTCTTTATCCAAAATATAATTGTTTCCAGCAAGATTATGAAACTGGATACTCTTTAAAAAAAAGGGTGCAGTTATTAAACCAGGTGTGGTGGCTCACATCTGTAATCCTAGCTATTCAGGAGGATGAGATCTGAGAATTAAGGTTCAAAGCCAGCCTGAGACTTTTATCTCCAATTAACCCAGAAAATGGGAAGTGGGGCTTGGCTGAAAGGTAGGGTGGTAGCCTTGAGCTGAAGGGCTCAGGAGAAATGCCCTGGCCCAGGGATAGGATGATAGCCTTGAGATGAAGAGTGCAGGGACACTATCCAGGCTGAGTTCAAGCCCCATGACCCTACAAAAAGAAAATAAACTGTAATTACCTTGGGCTTCTTAAAGGTACATATAATTACAGATTATAATTGCAGATAATATTACAAAAACTCAAAGACTACAACCAGATACCTAATTTAGAATATAATAACTGTGAGCATACTGATTCATTTGAAACACAAAAAATTAAATGGAATGTGACATTAATTTCTTTTGTGTCAATTATGTCTTTAAGTGCACATGAACACAGGTTAGGAGTACCTGCAATATTTAAACAAATGAAAGTATCTTTTGTCCTAGCTACTCAACAAGTTAAATATGAGAATTGAAATTTGAATCCGACCCAGTCAAAAAAGACCTTTTGAGAATCCTATTTCCAAGTAACTATTCAAAAACTGGTAGTAAAATCTGTGGCTCAAAATGGTAGTGCTCTAGCCTTGAGGAAAAAGAGCTCAGGGAAAGTATCCAGAGTGCAAGCCCCAAGACTGACAAAGAAAATAAAATGAAAAGAAGCTGCTCTTGACATTTACAAAAAATGATCTGAAAGTACTTCATTTAATTCTCTATAAAATCCCCTTACATAATGTAGTGTAAAAGTTTGAACCAATACAAACATGATACTCACTATACTCTATGTTAGAAATGAAGTTTACAAATTTGGGGAGAGGACAATAGGAATGGGGGAATAGGGGAAAGGGGGGGGTGGGGTAATACTTTAAAAAATAAATGTACTAATACATGATCTTTACAATAAAAATTTAAAAATAAAAATAAAGCATAAATTAAAAGCTAAATTATTTACCAGAAAAAACAGACCAGAAATAAACAAAAATAATGTGACTCTGCTGTTCCAACAAAGGGAATTTCCTGTGTAGGGTAAGGCAGCATCCCTTTCCCATTACTCATCAGTGTCAATTCTTTTGATTAACAAATGTTTCAATGGAGGGCATGGGCCACAACATACACAGGAATTATATATGTTGTAACTCTCTTTAGACATGGCCATATCAAAACTATGCCTCGAACACCATAAGGAAGGATCATGAAGGACAATCCTCCCATGTAACACAGTCTGGCTCAGAAACTGAATAGTTAAATAAGAGAAAAACACAGCCTTTCAAAATAAAAATCCCCCAAAGCAGCAGAACAGAAATAAAGATAAGCAAATATAAGCAGCAAACATATAAAGTTATATATTTTCTATTCCAGGGAAGAGAATAATTTTTAGCACTGCCACCTTGTATTCAAATTATGGGAGGCAATCTCAGGATACACTTGTTAAACAATCATTTGAGAAGAATAAAAATATAGAGTCAATGACATCCTGCAACAGGCAAGGAATATGTTTCCAGATTATCATGAAATTATTTTTCTATTCTTGAAGTTCTTTACTTTTATTCATCCATTTAATAGTGAGAGATATTTATTACAGTTTATGTCTAGATTGTGAAGCATATCTGAACTAAAATAATGATGCAATGCTTAGTTGGAAACAGTGATTACTTGCCTACAATAAGTGTGTGTGTGTGTGTGTGTGTGTGTGTGAGAGAGAGAGAGAAAGGAGAGAGAGAGAGAGACGGAGAGAGAGAGAGGAGAGAGACGAGAGAGAGAGAGAGGAGAGAGAGAGAGAGAGGGAGGGAGAGAGAGAGAGAGAGGAGAGAGAGAGAGAGAGAGAGAGATGAGAGAGAGAGAGAGAGAGAGAGAGAGGGAGGGAGAGAGAGAGAGAGTATTTGTGTATATATGTGTGTTATGGAACATGAAATGAATGTCAAAATGTTCTTTGTGAGTTTATTTTCTCAAGGCTAGGATTTTGGCACTTCAGTTACAGGTCTCCTTCCATATTTGAGTGTTTAATTGGATATAAAAGTCTCACAGGCTGGCTACAAGCCTCAATCATCAGACAGAAGCCTTCTTAGTACTTAGGATCACAGTCATAAACCACCACCCTACAGTAATAATTTTATAACCACCCTCACAATGTAAGTATTAGCAAATAATTCTCTGAACACTGGTCATCATGGATGGAAATGTGACTGCAGCCTTTTAGAATAGAATTCATGCCACTGATTCAGTTTGTTTGTAATAGCATTACCTCATATTCTACCTTGACAGCTGGTATGGAGGAGATACAGGGAACCTGGTATAAAGTGTAGTGGTTACAGCCCTGGAAAGTCAGCAAACCCCAAATCCTCTCCTAACACCAGATAGAAAATTACTCCACAGTAGATACAAGATAATACAATGAAAGTAATTTACTTCTTCTGCATAGGGATGGTAGTTCAGGGTAGAAAACACAGGACATTCATGTGTGCACTTGGAGTTTTCACAGCTATAGCTCATACTGAAAACAAAACAGTAATTGAAAAGTCAACGTTGAGTTACTTACGGCTTGTTCTCTTCATGACTAGAAGCATCACTGGTATTGCCTTCTGTTCCCAAAGTCTAGAGAGGGAAAAACCCAGAAATCATCACATCTCCATCCATGTGTGCTCGGTGTTTCACTGTAGAAAAGCAGCTAGTGCCAGCCAAGGACCTAACAGTGCATGAAAGCTGGAGAATAATGAGGGTGAAATCCAAAGGCACATCCCCAAAGCATCTACACAGCTGAAATTCTGATTAGAAGTGAGCCCGTAATGTCAGATATGTCTGTCAATATATCTTTATATATATATATATATATATAAAGATATAAAGTTAATTCTAAAATTCTCATCATATGTTATTAAGACATGTGCATCTGTGTGTGCATGCAATGGGAACTCAGGCTACAAAAATATAGTTTCTTGTAAAAAATACATACCAATTTCCTTACCACATGCATTAACTTGCATTAATCATGTGCTGGTTTCGCATTTACCTTTATTTTTGGCAGCATATATTCTTAGTCTTCTTCATAGAGATTGTCACTGGAGTGAGATAAAAGACAGTGTTGAGGGCTGGGAGGGTGACCTAGTGGTACAGTGCTTACCTAATATGCACAAAGCTCTGGATTTGAGTCCTTGGTGCCACAGTGAGGGATCAGGATGAACTATTTTAATTCATCTAGCTTTCCTGTAAAGCAACATACCTGCTAAAAGTGTTGCCATGACCTGTAAATTTGCAAAGAACAAAGAACTAGGCTCAAGCCTAAGATTTGCTTCCCTGCCATTGAGTTGCAGTTTCCTTAAAGTCCTCTGCAATACCATAATATTAGGTCCCCCGGGAACAACCACGGGAAGGCAGAGAATATGGGAATAAAACAACGGTTTGGGGAAGACTTCAGAACCAATCAAAACACAAATGATTTTTGTTCAAATTCTATCCATCCAGGTTATACTGTGATGGCATCTCCCCTAACCTCCTACCATCGCGAATAAAAACCACTTCCCCACGCATTTTGAGATTCACTCCCAGCTGGCCCTACTACCTTAGGATGTGCTGGCGTGAGTCCAGGCTGGAGCTTGTCCTGCAATAAAGACCCCTTTGCTTTTTGCACCTGTGGTGGTCTCCTGGTGTTCTTTGAGGATACCTCAATCTGAACATTTCAATGGAAACAGAAAAATCTGGAAGTAGTGTTTTGGCTATGTATATTATTTATACACAATAGATTTCTATGTTTCTATCAGAAAGAAAGTCTTTGCAAATTTTGTAATTAAATGGAAAGACTGGGAACTTTTTTTATTATGATCAGTAAATCAGACCCAGATATAACAATAGTGCCTTTCTAGCTTTGGAAAACCTCAAGGATAGTGCTCTGAGTTCAAGCTGCAAGACTAGCAAAACAAATTTCAATGTTGAGTAGGAGATGATGGCCAAAAGAGAAGAGGGAAAAGTAAAATTCTCTCCACAGAAGCGGAGTTTTAGTTTCCTTCAGGATTTATACATCTAGGAACTCACACCAAGTAAGATTTAATTCTCCAGCTATAAACCAAAGAATAGGTGAGCTGAGTCAGGGAAAGTAACCATGACAACATTGGCCCAGCATGTGGGCTTCAGCTGTTTCTTTAGTTTGAATTTAACCAGAAAAAAGGGAGACCACAGCTCATCCATACAGTTGGTTGCTCACCCTCAGGTGGCCTGTCTCCACTCCCCAACCCCAACAGGTGGCCAATGAGCCTGTGGTGGTGGGGAGGGGAGAGCAAGGATGGCAGTAGGCCAGCAACAATGCTGAATTAATAGGAGGGCTCCAAACTGTTCGAGGAAGAGCTTGCACTCTGACCTGGCTTTTTTCAGGATCCCGCAGGACCTGAATAGGTGTCAGAAGTGGGTGGAGAATTGTAGGAGAGCAGACTTGGAAGATAAAACACTTGATCAGGTAACTACACTTGATTCACACTGAGACCTCCATGATCTGTAGAACTAGTCTTCACAGGACAGTTGAACGGTTTCTATGTTGGACTGTGGCTGACTGAACAGTGGGCTCCTATTCCACCCTTTTAAATTCATGCAAAGCCCACCAGCTGGGCTGTCTCTTCTACTGTTGCCACCTCTGACTTGGCTCACCATTTCTTTGGAGACGACCTCTGTCGTCTTCATGTGACTCCATAGACTGGAAAGCCTAATGCCAACCTAAAACCTTTTTATGGAGAGATACTAGTTGCTCATTGGAGACACAATTTTTTCCCTGTTCTCTTTCCATCATCTTCTATTTGACATCGAATTTTTTCTCACGCTGATCACGATGTCTTTCAGGAAGTCTAATAACAAATGCTGATGAAATTAAGGGCAAAGGAATAATTACACATGATTCAAGTAGGTTACACAAGGAAGTATAAAGAGCTTTATGATATTAAGCATGGCAACTAACTTGTGGGAATGAGGCCCATTGCATGTATATATGTATTTTTTTCTATATAAGCTCTTTGTATGGTTAACTTACAAAAATGAAAATTTAAAATTTTAAGTGATAAAAAGATCCTATAAGAAAACTCCACACTGCTTTCCAGAGTGGCCAAAATAGCTTACAATCCCACCAGCAGTACAATAGGGTTCCTTTATCTCCACAACCACACAAGCATCTGTCATTGTCTGAGTTCAAAATCTTGGCCATTCTTGTGGGGGTAAGATGGTATCTTTGGGTTGTTTTTATTGGCGTTTCCTTTATGAACATGGATGATGAGAATTTTCTCATATGATTTCTGCCACTTTAACTTCTTTTGATAAGTCTCTCTTTTCTATCCTGAACATCATAACCCAGGATATGATAAGGACACATGCTCAGCTATGTTCATCTCTGCACTATTCACATTAGCCAAGGGATGGAAACAATCCACATGCGCTACTGCAGATGAATGGATAAAAAATGTGATATAGTTAGATAGATAGATAGATAGATAGATAGATAGATAGATAGATAGATACACACACATATATATACATATATAATGGAATACTACATAACCAACAGACAATATAAAATAATGGCATTTGCTGGTATGTGGATGAATCTAGAGCGAAGCATGTTGAGTGAGATAAGTCATTACCAAAGAAACAAAAGGTGCATGCTGATCTTAATATTCGGCTATTTGATACAAACACTACAAGAGCAGTGACTCCATATTTCTGTGCCTAAAGCTATGGACAAGGTATTAGAAATATAAACACAACTATATACACATAAAAATTTGTGACTGTCAATTATGATTATACAAAATGTAATGGATAGGCTATTACAATAGAATGGAATTCTCATTAGAAAGTTCAGAATGGGATTACAATCCTGCAGTAAATCTGTTTTCAAGGGCCATTGGGATGTCTTCACTGAAAATGTGTCTAATATATTTTGATAAGTAGAAATCATAGTTAGCTGCAATATTAAGGCTTGTAAAAGAGTACATTTCCTTCAATTATCACATGATCTCAGACAAGTACATCATGAAAAAAACTGATTTGTGTGTGTAGAAATTTCAGTAAAAGTTACCAGTTTTGTTGGGGGCTGAGTGTAGAGTCAGACTGAGCTTGCACCTGGAGTACTACTTAGAGCTAAGCACACAGGAGATGAGCTGCAATGAAAAACAACTTGTATCATAATGAATGACGCCATGCTTACCAAATTTGAGCTATGTCAACAGTATCTTCTTTCTGGGGTGCTATGTCTGAAGGTCGCTTGTTGTTTTGTATGAAAGTAACCGCTGGATGTTTCCTGTTTCTAAGATAATATATAAGACTAGGACCAAAAATAAATTGTGCTACAATATAAATCTGCAGTCTCTTCAGGCTCCAGTCTTAAGCTGTAGACCTCCCAACCCCATCTGTTTCTTATGTTTTTCTTCTCATCCTCACCCCCTAAATCAGGAATTCTGCCTTGATGCCGGCTGGCTCTGGCACAGTTTGAAAGAGTAATTTCAGAATACAAACATGGAACACATTTATGACAATTACTTTATTGACATGAAATTGCTGGTTTCACCAACGTCATTGCTGAATTAGGCAATAACATATGGCTACTTTTGTGGAGGCCTCTGTACAATAGCTTGAATCAAATAATAATCTGTGGATCTTATGGCAATTTGGTGTGCAAATTGACCATCTGTGTATGGTCATCTGTGTATAACTTTGGTTGACATGTCATTGGGAAATAATTTTTCTAGCCATTTCTATGTGCATCTGATGTAGCATCCTCTGATACAATCCAGTTGCATTATCCTAAAAGGCATTCGTGAAAGTAGTTCCTTGTCACAGATGTTGAACCAAATTTATCAAAGTTAACTTCCTTCCTGGGGCCTCACTGTGATTTTGGAGGAAATCCGTATCACCTTAGATGAACAAGGAGAATCTGAAAACTTGTTTTCGAAATCATTATATTTCCAGAATGCATAGCCACAGCTGCAGAACAGCAATAAAAAGTTTTACATATTCTGCCTGTGGCTTCACCAAAGGATTTGGTGGAAGATGAGCTACAGTGTCAATACAAAGACAAAACTGCACCTCTACAAAGATATATGAGCATATATACCTGACACTGTGGGCAACTTCTATCCAGACTTTCAGCTGGACAGATATTTCAGAGATGTGTCCTTTGAGTTTTACACTCAGTCTTCTCCAGCTTCCCCTTCCTGTCAGGTCCTTGGCTGGAACTAGCTGCTTTTCTACAATGAAATATTGAGAATATGTGAATAGAAATGTGATGATTTCTGGGTTTTTCCGTTTTTACACTCGGGAAACAGACGACAGTAACAGTGATGATACCAGGGATGAACATACATGCCATAAGTAACTCAATATTTTATTTCCATATACCATTTTGTTCTCAAGATAGGAAGCAGATGAGACAATCTAGGTACACAGATGATGTTATCCATCTGTACTACTATGACATCCTTCTCCCTCTACACTGAAAACAGTTTATTTTCATTGTTTTATTTTGAATCTATTTGTGGTAATATTCTGCCTGCTAATAGGAGAGCACTCTGGTTTCCTTTCCTTCCATGTCTGTAAGCTCCTCACTTCCAACATTACTTTATCCACTCCATCCAAGTTGTCTTTGCAGGGGATCAAATGATGTTATTACTAACAACCAGAGTCAGTGGCATGAGTTCTATACTAAAAGGTTTCAGAAACATTTCCTTCCTCACAGAGAAGTGGTCTGAGAAGATCTCTTTGGTAACTTGTATTGTGAGGACATCAATACAAATTCTTATTGTAGGCTGGGGCTCATGACTGTCTATTCTTCACTATGCTGGAGGCTGGTATTTGAGGAATAAGGTCTGAAGCAAACACCAACATAAAAATCTGTGACACTTTTATCTCCAATTAACCATCCAAATCTGGAAGGAGAGCTGTGAGTCAGGTGGCAGAGTTCTATCCTTGAGAAATAAGCTCAAAGACAGTATCTGCCCTCTGATTTCATGCCCTAACATACACACACACACACACACACACACACACACACACACACACACACACACATTCTCTTTTACTGCAGGCAAATAGTTACTTTTACAAACTAACCACTGTAACACTATTTCATGTCAGATATGCTTCACGATCCAGGCATGACCAGGCATTGTAAAAGATCTTTTATGATAGACTTTGTCAGCCTTCGGTAAGTTTTGGTTTACTCATGTACGTATATATCCTTGGCTCTTGTCCTGGAACAGGGCTTCAGTAATTATTGCCTGCAGAAAGAAAATAGAAGGGAAGAGAAGGGCAGGGGAGAGGAGTGGATGGGAGGGTGGAGGCATAAGAAAATGGCTATTTGGGACTCTAAGAAACTGTAACAGCTTACTCCAAATGTATTGTAAGAAAAAATGTCACTGCCTCTATCATTTTAATTATTTTTCAACTGCTTGGGTGACAAGTGGGTCATTGGGTATTTGCCCACATTTGGGAGCTAAAATGCCAGTGACAAACCTGACATATTACATATATGTCTTTATCTTGTATGTCACTGATGCTTCCTTATCTTTATTACTTTTGTTCTGGCCCTGGGATCACAGCACCTGTACACTCTCCCTGAGCTTTTTGGATGAAGGCCAGTGCTCTATCACTTCAACCACAGCTCCACATCTGGCATATTTTGGATGTTAAATAGAGATTGAGTATTTTACATACACCTTCTAAGGATGGGTTCAAACATGGTCCTCAAATCTCAGATTTCTGAGTAGTTAAGTCTACAGACATAACAAATCTTTGCCTTACCTAATTTTGTTTCTTCACCACTATCTGCCTATGTTTTTTCTAATTTTCCTTCTCTTATATTTCCCAAAACATATTTCAGTCCTTTTGCACATTAGCGCTAAGATAAACATATTAAGCAGTATAGTTTCAACAGATTGATGTTTCTTATCTATCTGCAGAAATGAAGAAAAGTGTGGTCTGGGTTAGGTAAAATTTTATATTTGGTATTGATTACAGACATGAGGATTTATTCATGAAGTTATTCATATAGATAAGTGTATTGCTGCAACTAGAAATTCGTAAGTTAGAGATTTGACTGAACTCTATATCCATTGCTGCTCCAAAGTATTTCTCAATTGTTATACAAATAGGGTAATTTTGCCACATAACTGATTCATATTTTTCTACCTTACATGCCATGTAAATAGATTGCATTTATGGACATATTTATACCTTGTCACACATCCTTTTTTCTCTCTCATATCACATGAGCCACCCATCTACTTTTGGCTTACCACTGATTAACTGCATATATGAGTGTCTTGGAGAGATTTGCAATAGAGCAAAACCTAGATACATAAGACCATACAGTATGATGCTAAATGAAAGACCTCTAGGATATAGAAACAAATGCCATATAATGAGTAATTGTTGTCCTTAATGTACTATGTTAATTCTCATCTCTTTTGCTGTCCCTTGGTTATCTCATATTGTTACACTATCTCACTTTATTATCTGATATATTGGACATATTTGTATTGGTTATTTGAAAGTGGTTAGGGAAGGGGGGAAAATGAGATGAGGAGTGCTGGATGGGGGAAGGGAAATATGGACCAAGACAGGAGAAAGGGTATCAATGTATGTGAATTAATACACCTTCTCTCTCGCCAATATAATGGATCCCCTCAATTAATTACAATAAAAATATATGAAAAAAATTAAAATTTTTAAAAAAGGGTATCATAGAATTTTCTGCTCCACATTGTTTTCATTGAGGCTCTTTGGATGTCATCCTCTTGGTCAGCTATGATTACAGGAACAAATATTTTTAATTTCTTGGGATATCCCCAATTTGTAATTTTTACCATGAAAAAAGGTGCAATTCTTGTTTTATAATTTTTATTTTGTCTGTGACTTAGTACAAATTATATTTTGAAAGGGTTCCATTGTGATTTTTTCGACAGAAGTGCCTAGTACATTTGGAATGAATTTACTTTCTACATTTACCTTCTGCTTCATATATTTTATATTAAAGAAATTAAGCAATGATTTTCAGAATCAAGCTCTGTGATCCAGATCATTAGCATGAAACTGACTGTTTCATTTTATGAAGATAATTCCATATACAAATGTGCATGAATGATTAGTTGGAATGTAAATTATCTACCTATGAACATATTTTTAATGATATCAATGAAACGAGAAGCCTCTAGTTTTCATGGCATTTGCATGACAAACTTTATGGACATGTAAATAAGCAATGAAAATATAAACTCATACTATCCCTATGGGACTCTTTGAGGTACTAATCTGCAAGTTCTCTCCTTACAATGTTATTTCTTCACTTGAGGTTGCAGGTATTTAATTAAAAATTAAATACTATTCCAGAAATATGTACACCTTAACGTCTACAACAGAGGAACAGCACTTAAATACCTTGTGTCTAGCATGCAACTCCAGCTCAGATCATATCTCTTCATTTTTAAAGGCTTTATGTCATCATAACATAAACTGGATTGTCTCAAAACAACATTTTTCACACAGGTAGAGCTAGTGACTCCAAGATTATGGTAATAGAATATGTGCTATCAGCTGAAAGCCCATTCTATTGTTAATGGATGACAGGTTTTGTGGGTGTGCATCTGTTAATAGAGCACTTTCTCTGCTGAAATAAGTTTCTGAATCTCATTCATGAAAAATTCTCTTCAAGTCCTTACATAATCCTATATATACTGCGTTAATGTTCCATTCCCATTGTGGTTCATCTTTATGCATACTCATTGACAAAGGAGCAAGCATTCAATCCATCAAATGCTTTTTATGAGCTTTGAAGTACTCCTAAATTTCTATACTATCTTCACAGATGTATCTTTATTGAAATAATTCTAAATTTCAGTGCTCTGTTCACAGATTTATTTTTAAGAACTACCAATTTGCTTTGGCCTTGACTTTTGCTATGAAGTGATCAATGAAAACCCTGATCTTTACATAACATGAGTCTGGGGTTTGATGTATGTAATGTTCAATGTGAGGCTTGAAATGCATTTAAAAATGCCTTCAACAGCTTCCTGGGGAACTATAACATTCCAAACTACTCCTACATGAGAGAAAGAGAGTGAGAGAGTGAGAGAGAGAGAGAGAGAGAGAGAGAGAGAGAGAGAGAGAGAGAGAGAGAGAGAGAGAGAGATCAAATCTCTAGCAGCACTTACAGGACCATCGAGATTAACAACTGCTCAAGTTGGGACACTTTTGCACCTCTACCGCTTTCCACAAGTAAAGGTGGGAGGAGTGGAGTGATATTGTTTAAATGTCAGGTTTGGTATTAGAAAATTATATAAAGAGACTGGATTCATGAGCATATCAAATTGGTAATATTAAAAAATAAGAATTCAAGATAATGGGAAACATTGTCCAATTTCTTGGCAAAGATGAAGGAAAAGTGGAGCATACAAATGGAGTTTTTTGAAGCTTTAGCTTTATCAATAATTTTTTTAAACTACCAGGAAATGAAAATGAAAATAGAATATAAAGGAATGTTGAGCTGGTGCTTTTGGCTCATAAGTGGAATGTTAGCTACTCAGGAGATATATTGCTAATTCACTAGCAAAAAGAAATGAGGAATATGTGGTTCAAGTGGTACAATGCTACCTGTGTTATTTATTCACAATGGAATTCTATGCTGCTATCAGAAAGAATGACATCCCCCCATTTGTAAGGAAATGGAAAGGCTTAGAAAAAATCATATTAAGTGAAGTAAGCCAGACTCAAAGGAACATAGGCTCAGTGGTTTCCCTCATTTGTCATAATCACTAGAAACCTTGGACTCTCCTATCAGATATTTACTATAGAACAAAACCTAGGTACATTAGGCCATACAGTATGACGCTAAATGAAAGATTTCCAGGATATAGAAACAAGAGCCACATGATGTGTGATTGTTGTCCTTAAGGTACTATGTTATCTCTCATCATTTTTGCTGTCCCTTAGTGTGATTTCTTTTAAAGGACATCCTCATACTGGACATTTCTTAAGACATAATACTAATGTATTCACTTCTTTGAAAGTACATTGAATGCTAGGCGTTGGAGGTTCATATTTGTAATCATAATTATTCAGGAGACTGGGATCTGAGTACAAAGCCAGCCAAGGTAGAGAGGATCATGAGGTTCTTATTTACAACTAACAATCAAAAAGCCTAAAGTGGAGCTCTGGCTCAAAAGCGAAGTACCATCCTTGAGTTAAAAAGCTAAGAGGCAGAACTTAGGCTTTGAATTCAAGCTCCAGTACTGGCACACACAGACACACACACATGCACACACACACACACATACACACACACACATACTTGCATACACATATGTGTGCTAAGGATCTAAAACTAAGAATATGATGTACGAATGAAACGTTATTTTTTTAAATTTTTTTCATGCTACAAATATTTTCATTGTAAAATTGATATACGGAGAGGTTACAGTTATAGAAGTCAAGTAATAAGTGGATTGCTTTTTTCATGTTTAATGAACAAGTATTCAAGGAGGGATTCTTTTTTTCATATATTTTTTATTATAATTAATATAAGGGTTACATGATATTTGCCAGATAGAAGGTGCATTAATTCACATACATTGATTCCCTTCCACCTGTCTTGGTCCCCATTTCCCTTCCCCACTCCCCCAACCTTTATCTTGTTTTCCCCCCTTCCCTATCCAATTTCAAATAACCAAATACAAATATATCCATTATATCTGGTAACAAAGTGAGATATGTACCAATATGACAAGGGACAACAAAAGAGATAAGAGATAACATAGTACCTTATGGACAACAATCATTCATTATATGACTTATATTTCTATATCCTAGAGATCCTTTCATTTAGCCTCATACTATGTGGTATCAAGGTTTTGCTCTACTGCAAATCTCTGCTAGGAGAGCCCAAAGTTTCTACTGATTATGACAAATGAGGGAA